>NC_137074.1:37295837-37895837 GCF_951640355.1 Cnephaeus nilssonii | reverse complement strand
ACAGTCAGATACTTAGCATATTAGGCTTCTATTATATAGGATAAAAGGCTAAGATGACTTGTGCATGCACAATACATATAAAGCTCTTGCTGGCGCCAATCGCACACATGTGTTTCCATCTGTCATTATTGATCATGAATTTGGTTGACACTTCTATTATAGAGAAAGGGTGAATAGCGATATTAAAATACTAGTAGCCCTACACACGAATCTGTGTGCCAGTAGCTTGCTGCTGCCCTCCTGTAGCTCTCCGCCTGCTGCCCCACCCTCCTGTAGCTCCCTCTGGCCCCCCGCCCCACTTCATAGCTTGCTGCCCTGCCCCCTCCTATAGCTCTCCACTGCCCACTTGTAGCTCGCTGCCCCACCCTCCTGCTGATCCGTGATCCAGTCGTTATGCAGTCAGTTGTTAACGCTTCACAGTGTAACGACCATTTGCATATTACACCTTTATTACATAGGATTTCTTCTAATTAATTTCCTTTCAATGTGCATGAAGCCATGCACTAGGCCACTAGTGTTTCTATAAATGCAGCCTTATACTGCAGAGACTTTTCCTGACTTTTTCAGAGAGGAAGGGAGAGGGAAAGAGAGATAGAAACATCAATGATGAGAAGAAATCATTGATCGGCTGTCTCCTGCATGCCCCTTTCTGGGGATTGAGCCTGCAACCTGGGCATGAACCCTGACCAGGAATCAAACTATGACCTTCTGGTTCATGGGCCAATGCTCAATCACTGAGCCACACTGGCCAGGCTGATGCGATTACTTTAAAATATACATAAAGTGATTGAAGAGGGTAAAGGTGGTCAAATATATGGTGACACAAGGAGACTAGACTTTGGGTGGTGAGCACACAATGCAATCTATATAAATAAAAGCCTAAGCGACCGTCCGACCAGTAGCTATATGTGCACTGACCACCAGGTGGCAGACGCTCAACGCAGGAGTGGAAACCACAGGCATGGAAACATGGAACAGACTGATGAATCTCAGAGGGAAGGGGGGAGGGCAGGAAGAGAATAACCAAAGATCTTATATGCATACTAGAGGCCCAGTACACAGATCTGTGCACTGGTGGGGTCCCTCGGCCTGGCCTGTGGGGATCAGGCCAAAACCGGCTATCCAACATCCTCTGAAGGGTCCTGGATTGCGAGAGGGTGCAGGCCAGGCCGAGGGACCCCACCGGTGCATGGCCTCTAGTATATACATAATATATAGAATATATGTACAATATATAGAATTGCACACTTGAAACTTAGATAATCTTATTAATTAATGTTGCCCCCAAAAATGTAATTAAAAATATATATAAAGTATATTTTGGGTATTTTAAATTCTGGTTTTAATTTCAGAAGTGTAGTATGTTTCAAATAGTTATTTATATTTAAATATCAATATTATATGTGTATCATAAAAATCACTAAATATAAGAAAGCTATATTGAAGTGTACACTAGCAAATTTAGGGGATATCTATACTGATTCCATTGGCAGCTTAATCATCTCAAACAGCCACAATTTGCTAAAATAAGCAGCTTGTATTTTCTAGATATCTATGTTCTATAAATATAGAAGCTGCATAAATGTTTATTGAATGATCAAAGGTTTTACAAATACTTACATCTGATTTAACAGATACATTTATAAATATGTATATTTAGATATATGTTGACAAGATATTTCCACCCTCATTCTCAGACAGGTCAATAGGAAATTAACATGTGGTTTTGTGGCTAACTCAGTTGTATCTCTTTATTTGTTCATTAACCAGAAAATAAGATTTCCTGTTTGTTTGTTTTTTAATTACCAAATAAAACTTTAGTTTAGTTTGATTTAGAATAAGAAAACAAAACTTGCCTCCACACTTGCTACAGAAATAACATGATTAAAATCTGGTCTGACTACTTTCCTTAAAAGTTGTTTTAAATATTTCCAGAGTTAAGTACTCCCTTTAAAAAATGTTACCCAGCCTCTTACATGTATTTCTATGATTATACCTTAATACATTCTTATTGAAATTATCTACATCCATGTTTGACTTCCTGCTAGACTGTGAACTTTTCCAAGATAGGTCTTGTTCTGGGTCAGTCAACGTAGTTCTGGAGTATAGAGGAATAAGTAGGAAAACTAAATTGTTGAAATTATCTCAGGGAAAAGGTAGCAAGGGTCTGAACAAAGTAGCAATAGTAATAGCAAGAAAGAGTGAATGAAGATACCTTGTAAAAGATAATCAAAAGCATTGAGAGAATAATTGCATCTGAGGGATAAGAAGCATGATTTTTTCACTACAGTAGATATGCATGGGAAGCAAGTGTCTTTCAGTATAATTTTCCTGAGCCCCAGTTAGAGCCTCTAAAAATTCTCTTCCTCTAAGGGTCACTGAGCTGTTGTTGGAGTGAGTCCAAAGGGACAGCTGTAATATACACTAGCTCTGAAGGATGAGTATTATCCATTTCTTTCAAAATGCTGTCCTTCACTGACCTTTACAAGCTAACCATGAGAAAACAGCTTTAACTCATTCTTTTTAGTAATTAGGAGAGACCTTAAAAACCTCAGGGTAGAAGACCATTTTCATGACCAATATGTAGAAAATTCAAATCCTTTAGTAGGAGATGCAATTCATTCTCACTATTAAGTTCATAGTGCAATGAAAGGTGTTATGAAAATACATTTCAGAGATTTAATGAATTATTTAAGACAAGGGTCCCCTAATATCACGTCCATGGATGGGTTTAGAAAGAGTCTGTGCTAATGGATTTTTAAAAATAATGACAAACAAGGTCTAAGCCAGTAATGTCCATACCAATGTAGACTTTTAACTATTAATAAATGTGAATAGGACTTTATTAAGGTGGGTAAACAGAATCCAGTATGAGTAGCAGAATCAAAAGTGGTAAACAAACATAAGAGCTGGTAATAAGTTGCAGATTAATAAATAATATTAGCTATTAGATACACTATGAATTTTAATGAGAAAAAAGATACTTTCCTTATAAAATAATTACAAAGTAGTATCTTTTATATAAACAGAGAAACAAGACAATGAAAACAGAAGCCTATTTATGTACCTGATTGCCTCCATGAAAATTTAACCAATGAGATCAATGAAAATACCAGCCCAGCAAGCAAGACAGCCTACTATAAAGAAAATGGAAAATATGAAGAGGTTCTGGAAATACTACTCCAATTTCCTGCTAAGCAAAAATTTTAGCTCCAAAGGAAGATAAAGAGAAATGAAAGCTCAATCCTTTACAAGTAAAAGTTTAGAACCAATCTTATTATTGATGATAACCAAAAATTGGGGCACATAGTCCTATGTAATTCTCCTTTACAAATGAGACCCATGTCCCACATACTTCAGGAATAAAATCCATTTATTACTTGGAATTACACAAATGATGCCATCCACACATTGTTCCTTTCTTGATTGATGGATTCACTTAAGAAAAAAGTATAAAAGGGCTCTACTTTTCAGCTTAAAGTCAGTATTAAAACTAACTCTCCTCCCTTTTTCTTTCAAAAGTCTGGAGGCTTTGCCAAAAATAACTTCACTCTTTCTTGCCCTAATGAAGCTAATACCATCCTGGACTTGGCTTATTTGTAAAATAGTTATTTCCCAGATGCTGGTTATCTAAAGAGAAAGAAGAGACAAAAGAGTACATCATCTAGGGTCTGGCTAGATAAATTCGTGAAGAGTTTAAGAATATAGAAATTCAACATTTCAATTAAATTAAGAACATCTACAAAAAGGTAATACCAGCAACGTAACTTCCAGCTTACTTAACTTGATTCTTTTAAGGACCTGTAATAAGCAAACTGAAGGCAAGTTGTTTCCATAAGCTATCAGGAATGAGAACTTCTCTCCCTGAAGTTTTATCAAGTGGCCTTTCCTCTTTTGCTTCTTTCTGGTATAGAATAATGCCTTCATAAGCCTTTCCCTGGTTTTGAATACTTCAATAACCTTCTTTCAAGTCTTCCTGCTACTATGGGTGAGGGTGCATGAACTTTTGGAAAACAGCTGCTTCACATTGTTCCCTTTGCCTTTTTCTCTCTTCATCAAAAATGAATAGCTACCTTATTTCCTTATGTCATGGGATGAAAACAATTTAGTCATTATTGAGACTTCTAGTCAAATTCTAGTCCTTCTGGTGGTACCCCTCCAGGGTCCAGATACATTAAAACTTGTCTGCTCCCCACCCCCACAGATAAACGTTATAGTCTTTCTTGACAATGGCAAAAGGATAAGTCTTGCATACCAACTCTATGCCACCATTATAAGCAAAGTACAACTTGGGTCAGCTACAGGTTCCTCGGTAGAAACTGTCACTCTATTTCCTTGCACAGAACAGGCAATTTGTGTCCACAAAGAAACAAACAAACAAAATCCAAAATGTCAAAACAGTAAGTTTTCAGTCTTGTCCAATAAAGATGGAGCTAGCAACTTTGGGGCTACTAGTAGACACAATACATTCACTTAATTGCATCCAGATATATTTCATAGGTCTCTTTGCTTTGGAGTATTATTTTCACTTTTGACCAACTCAACATCCCAGACTTAACATATCTGTGCTATCTCCAGAAGGCCAAATTGATTTGGGAGAGAGAATCAAAGACCAATCATAAAGCTCCATCACAGTCTCTGGTCTTCAACAGATTTTCCTATTTCCCGAGGCCACGTGTCATAAAACTGCAGCTACGGTGTCTGTGCCTATGACTACATACTACCAAGCACAAACAATGAACAAAGAAGATATTCACATATCATTGCTGTAACTGGCTGTGGCAAGGGTAACATTTTCAAAATGAAATGACAAGATCTGGACGGTGCTGCAGTGATTTACAGTGGGGATTCTGCCAATACTGGCAGGCAGAGGAGGAAATGTAAATGGACTCCATCAATTTGCTTTGAATCAGGAAAACAGTCTGCTACTAAGTGAGCCAAATAAAAAACATCAGTTTAAAAATATGGAGTATTTCTTGAATGTGTGTATCAACCTTACATAGGGCCATCCTAGTCTTCTGTTGTCATTCTAATTTTAGTAGTATATTCTTTGGAAACGGGTACTATCCAATGAATTTAACCAAAAACACTAGAAGGACCTTGCTTTTAGTTTCATTCATACCAAGGCATAATCCCAAATGGCTACATTACATAATTATGCATAAGTGGACTACAAGTGTCATGGAAACATATTTTAGTTTAAAAGGTATTTAGATTGCAAAAATCTATCTTGAGATGCACTTGAGTATCCTTGGTTATCATACCAATACTTAGGTCCCTGACATTTTTGTCTAAGTTACTTATCAACCCATGCTATTATTCCTTTTGACCCCAAATCACAATCTCAACCTTTGTGTTTGACCCCACTTCTTTTCTTAGAGGTCATTAGTGTAATCTCTTCAAGTAGAGTTTCTCTTATACCAGTGTTCAGCAAACTCATTAGTCACAGAGCCAAATATCAACAGTACAATGATTAAAATTTCTTTTGAGAGCCAAAGTTTTTAAATTTAAACTATATAGGTAGGTACATTGTTATTAACTTAATTAGGGTACTCCTAAGCTGGCCTTTGCTAAAAACTCAAGGGGCCAAAGAGCCGCATGTGGCTCGTGAGCCGCAGTTTGCCGACCACTGTCTTATACCATACCTATTGATAAAGTATTGGCATTCTTACAAATAGACACAAAGAAAAGAATGTATAGTGCATTAAAATTATATTTCATGAAATTTCACTCAACTGGTCACAATGTTTATTCTTTTTCTTAAAAAAAATATATATATATATATATATTTTATTGATTTCAGAGAGGAAGGGAGAGGGAGATAGAAACATCAATGATGAGAGAGAATCACTGGTCTGCAGCCTCCTGCACTCCCCACATTGGGAATCGAGCCTGCAACTCCAGCATGTGTTCTGACTGGGAATTGAACTGTGACTTCCTGCTTCATAGGTTGACACTCATCCACTGAGCCACACCAGCCAGGCTTAATGTCTATTCTTTTTTTTTTTTTTTTTATTGATTTTTTACAGAGAGGAAGAGAGAGGGATAGAGAGTTAGAAACGTCGATGAGAGAGAAACATCGATCAGCTGCCTCTTGCACACCCCCTACTGGGGATGTGCCCGCAACCAAGGTACACGCCCTTGACCGGAATCGAACCTGGGACCCTTGAGTCCACAGGCCGATGCTCTATCCACTGAGCCAAACCGGTTTCGGCTTAATGTCTATTCTTAATCTGCCCATTTCACATGCCAAATTTATTGGTTAAAGCAAGTATTCCCCAGTTTTACTTAACTTAAGCAGATAAACACATAAAGAGCTACTTGCAAATGTTCCATTTCTTTAGATTAAATTATGTTATTTGTTCAGTGAACACTACCCAAGTATATCCATAGGTAACAATACATTTGCAGAGGGATGCTACAACATTGGATGAAAAACATGAAATATAGTAGAAACTTGATTTTAAAACTTTGCTTTTTTAATGAAAAAGACCAAACAATAACATTATATTTTGATGCAATTGTTTGCCATTTGCTTCATTTCTGGAAATAACAGAATCCTACATAAGAAAAGGCTAATATGCAAATGACTGAATGGTGGAATGAGCGGTCACTATGATGCATGCTGACCACCAGGGGGCAGACACTCAACGCAGGAGCTGCCCCCTGGTGCTCGGTGCGCTCCCACAGGGGGAGCACCGCTAAACCAGAAGCCGGGCTCATGGCTGGCAAGCACAGTGGCAGTGGTGGGAGCCTCTCCCACCTCCATGGCAATGCTAAGGATGTCTGTCTGACGGCTTAGGCCCACTAAGCCGTCAGTCGGACATCCCCCCAGGGCTCCCGGACTGTGAGAGGGCACAGGCCAGGCTGAGGGACACCCCCCCACAAGTGCACAAATTTCATGCACTGGGCCTCTAGTATTTTAATATTACATTAATAATAGTGAAAAACCCTACTATGAGCAATTATTGACCAACTTCAATAGTGATTTATCACCCTTCAGTATTTGATCTCTGATAAAAGGGCTACTTCACTAAAGCAAAATTTGAAGTAATGCAGCAATCAGATAGAGGGTAGCTTAATTTCAGTACAACTGTCACCCACCCAAGATGTGAGAAGTAGTCCTATGAATGACTGACAATGTGGAGCCACAGATATATTTTTTATTGATTTTAGAGAGAGAGGAAGGGAGACGGAAAGATAGAAACATTAATAAGAAACAAGTATTGATCAGCTGCCTTCTGCATGCCCTCTGCTGGGAATTGAGCTGGCAACCCGGCCACATGCCTTGACTGGGAATTGAACCTGCGACCTCTTGGTGCATGGGACAATGCTCAACCAACTGAGCCACACCACTAGGCAAGTCACAGATATTTTAAAAAATACAACTTTTTTTTAGCTATTACAATATGGGCAAGGTATTTCAGAATGTATTGAACAATGGGAGAGAAGATTATGAGATGGTCTTTACTTTGCCCATTCAAATATTTATTGTTTCACTTATACTTGATGTAGTACAATGTACCAAGTACCTGGGAAATTATAGTTAGTATAGCTTAAAATGAGAGAAATGAGAATAACAAACTGAAATGGGTGTAACTGTGTAAAAACAGCAACATAAATGATCAGTAAGTACAATATTAACATGTTCATTCGTTAATGCTCAATATGTCATCAGTTGACCACCTAAGGCATACAGTTAAATAATAAATTACCTTATAATAATGCAGTAAGTTAAAGTGCTTCCTTAAAAATGTATCAACTGATAAAAACTTTTAAATTAGTTAACATGTCATTATCCCAACTATTATTCCAACAACTGCCTCACACATTATGATTCATGAATAGTACCCCAGGAAGGGGCATGACTGCAAAGGTTGAAGTAAAGAGATAAGGGCAAGTCCCAAGGTTGGAGAGCTGTAGGGGTCATCAACAGACACTTTTGTGTGTGTCTCCCCATAATGTCTATTGCAGCGATGGACACATGATGGAGAATTTTGATGTGATAAAAACTCACAGTGAGAACATCTATTATGGTACATAAAGAGCACACCCAAAGCTTAGTTCTTAAGTTGAAAGATTAGGTTAAAACTGGAACATAAGCTTTTAACTTCATCTAGTTAATACTAATAATCTCTATTTGATAATTATTTATGGTCTAATGTGATTATAATTTGATACTCTCATACCAATTGTGAGGGGCAAGAGGAAGAGACAGGAAAATTTATTTATAATATTTTCACTGTCATTATTAGAAGTCAGAAATTGACCTTCTGTCAAAGACCCTCAAAATGATAAAGTTGTTTTTTAAGATGAAAGTATGGGTTCTATTTTTATAGCATAATTGAAAAAAATCATTATAATTTGCTTATTAGTTTAAAAAACCTACTTTCACATCTCTAGAAATTGACTAATTAAAACCTGTGCTTGGTTCCTTTGTTAAAATGGGTTTTACAATACTAATGTAGTAGTCTACTCACAACAGTATCACTAGCACTAAGATACAAATAACAGTGCTGTATTTATGACTGCACTTTAGTTTCCACAAAAGCAAAATTCTGAGAAAAGCATGAGTCATTATCTCCAGGGTTAAAAAAATAATGTTTCTTTGATCAGAATATGAAATGTTACTGAAACCAGTAATTTAGACTAGAAATTCCTTTTCTGAATAAAAGGAACAGAATGTTTCTTTTCTCTATGTGAACACTTCAAAACTAGCATAACTGTCCATCTGTTTGCTTTTACTACTCTCTATATCTGGTGTGTGGTGACAGAAAAAAACCTTGAGTCTAGCCATTTTCAGTCCTGGTCCTTAGTTTTTCTGTCTTGTCAGCTTGTCATTTTCCCAGGATAAATTATATGCCCCCCCGCCCCCCCACACACACACTCTAACTTCTCCTTTACTATTTGACTCAGCATCTATTACGAAGTCATTGCAATAAACATAGAAAATACTCTAAAAGTGGATATTTATTTCCAAATTATTAAATGTTGAAAAGTTTTCAGGTCCATATTTTATATCTCATCTTAAAATATTTTCCTTAATGCCTGGCCAGTGTGGCTCGGTGGTTGAGTGTCAATGTATGGACCAGGAGGTCATGGTTTGATTCCCAGTCAGGGCACACGCTTGGGTTGTGGGCTTGATCCACAGTAAGGGGCGTGCAGGAGGCAGCCAATCAATGATTCTCTCTCATCATTATTGTTTCTATCCCTCTCTCCTTCTCCCCTCCTCTCTAAAATCAACAAAAATATATTTTAAAAAATAAAAGAACATTTTTCTTATTAAAAGGTCAAAGTTACAAAGGTAAGGACCTATTGATGCTATAAATGATGTAATTAAAGCCCCCCCAAAACTCCCCAATAAAAGTCAAAATAATCTTTCTATGATAATTTTTCTGGCCTCCTTTATTCTTTTGTTGGTATCTCTTAATCTGTTAATTACTCAAATGTGGGCATTTTTCATGACATCACTGCTCTCTCAATCTCCAAGGTTAGAATCTTTGGAATTATCATTCATCATGCATGATGTCATTTCCACCCATTAAATCGCCCTCAAATTCATCACTTTTTTTTTCTTTTTAGCCATCTTCTCTATCATGTATAAACCCTAAATAGTTCTCATGTGTAATACTGACCTGTCTCTAATTCTACAAGCATTCACTAAGCAATTGCTATCTATAAGACACTGACAAAGTGAAGGCATGTGTAATGAAAAAGAGAGGGGAAAATATCATTCATATGTGTACAGTACATAAATGAATGTGAAAAGGACAGAGTTCCAAACTTTATTACCCAACCTATAAGGCAGAATGTAGTAATTAGAGGAGAAATTGTGTGTTTGCGTGTGTGTGTGCGTATGCGTGTGTGTGTGTGTGTAAGGGAGTCACACTTAATAAATGAAAAGGATTTCTGACAGGTACAGAATGAGGAGAAGGGCAGAATGATAAAGTGGGCAGTATGCACTAAGACAAAAAGATCTGGAAGCACACATTATTCACTTTCTCCCTTCCCCAATTCATTAACCAGTGTCATTAGAGGATTCCCACTCCCCAATTCATTATCCACAGTGTCACTACATACCTAATCACACTGCTACCCAATTAAAATGATATGGTGACTTTAGTATCTACACATTACGTATGGCTGAAACGCAGAGCCTCACCACAACTGTGCTCTCCTCTTCCTCTCTCCCCACCCCCCAGCTCCCTCTAAGCTCTAACCTTACTGGATCAATCTTCTTTTTTGCATTTGTAAATAGGGTATATGATTTTCTTTTACATATATTTCTATTTGTTGCTATTTCCACCATACCTATCCTTTAAATTTAGCCCAAATGCCTTCCTTTCTCATTAAAACTTGGTTTATAATACCAGATTAACTTAAAATAATTTTGTTAAGTTCAAAAAAAAGATCAAAGCAAAACTTGGTGGCATTTTGATTGAGAACCTTTGATTTATACTAATTTAGGGAGAACTGAAATTTTCACAAGACAGTCTTCCTATTCAAGTATGTATTTTCACTTATCTAAGTCTATTTCTCAATGTTCCTCAGTGGAAGAATATTCTGTGTTCATGGATTGGTAGAATCAACGTCATTAAAATGTCCATACTACCCAAGGCGGTCTACAGATTCAATGCAATCCCTATTAAAATACCAACAGCATATTTCACAGACTTAGAACAAATACGCCAAAAATTCACATGAAACCAAAAAAGATCCTGAAGCAATTTTTTTTTAAAATATATTTTATTGACTTTTCACAGAGAGGAAGGGAGAGGGACAGAGAGCCAGAAACATTGATGAGAGAGAGACATCGACCAGCTGCCTCCTGCACACCCCCCACCGGGGGACGTGCCCGCAACCAATGCACATGCCCCTGACCGGAATCGAACCCGGGACCTTCCAGCCCGCAGACCGATGCTCTATCCACTGAGCCAAACCGGTTTTGGCCTGAAGCAATTTTGAGAAAGAAGAACAAAGTTGGAGGAATCACAATACCAGATATCAAGGTATACTACAAAGCCACCATAATCAAACCAGCCTGGTACTGGCACAAGAACAGGCATATAGATCAATGGAACAGAACTGAGGACCTAGAAATCAACCCAAGCCATTATGCTCAATTAATATTTAACAAATGGAGTCAAGACAGTCTCTTCAACAAATGGTGTTGGGAAAATTGGACAGATACATGCAAAAAAATTGAAACTAGACCACCAACTTACACCACACACAAGAATAAACTCAAAATGAATAAAAGACTTAAATGTAAGTTGGGAAACCATAAAAATCCTAGAAGAAACCATAGGCAGCAAAATCTCAGACATCTCTTGTAGAAATACGTTTATGGATACATTTCCTAGGACAAAGTAAACTAAGGAGAAAATAAACAAATGGGACTAAGTCAAAATAGAAAGCTTCTGCACAGCAAAAGAGACTATCAACAAAATGAAAAGGGAGCCCACTGTATGGGAGAACATATTTGGCAAAGGTACATCTGATAAAGGGTTAATATCCAAAATATATAAGGAACTCATACAACTTAACAAAAGGAAGACAATCCAATTAAAAATGGGCAAAAGACCTAAATAGACACTGCTCCCTCCAGATGGCCAAGAGACATGAAAAAATTCTCAAAGTCACTGATCATCAGAGAGATGCAAATTAATATGACAATGAGGCATCACCTCACACCTGTCAGAATAGTTACTATCAACAAATAACAAGGGTTGGCGAGGATGTGAAGAAAAGTGAACCCTAGTATACTGCTGGTGGGAATGCAGACTGGTGCAGCCATATGGAAAACAGTATGGAGTTTCCTCAAAAAATTAAATATGGAGCTGCCATTTGACCCAGTGATCCCACTTCTAGAAATATATCCTAAGAAACCCGAAACACCAGTCAGAAAGAATGTATGTACCCCTATGTTCATAGCAGTACAATGTACAATAGCTAAGATCTGGAAACAGCCCAAGTGCCCATCAGTAGATGAGTGGATAAAAAAGCTGTGGTACATTTATACAATGGAATACTAGGCAGCAGTAAAAAAGAAGAATCTCTTACCCTTCGAGACAGCATGACGGGAACTGGAGAGTATCATCCTAAGTGAAATCAGTCAGTCAGAGAAAGACAAGTATCACATGATAGGGAATCTAATTAACAAAATAAATTGATGAATGGAGTGGATCCAGAGACATGAAAGCATGGAACAGAGTGAGGCATCTTAGAGGGAAGAAGGAGAAGGGTGAGTGGGTGGGTGGGAGGTAATCTACCAAAGACCTTGTATGCATATATGCCTAACCCAGGGACGCAGACAGTGAGGTGGTGAGGCCTGGGGAACAGGGGTGGGGGGTGGGGAAGGTTAGGGTTAGGGTCGAAGGTCGAAGGGGGGAAAAAGGGGACATATGTAATACTTTCAACAATAAAGATTTTTAAAGAAATGGAGGATGGAAGGATATAGTGAGAAGCTGATAGAACATGGTAGCAAAGTGAAACAGTAGCAGGAAATTTCAAAAGTGAAATTAAAATGCTCAAGTTTACTTTGATAATCTTCAAGTCCAGTGGCTATCAGAGAGGCATTCTTCAATTCCTCAAATGCTCTTATTGCTTACTAATGTATAGCTTTCAACTTAATATTTGAGAGGGTTATTTTAGCTATTTGCTTTTTATAATTTTTTGAGACACTGACTGAGGAACTCTATTTGGAAATCTTTATAAGATATAAAAGTTTTTCAAGTGTGTAGTGTATTTCAAAGTATGCTACCCTAATTTCCATTTTCTTGATTTCAGTTCTAGAAATATTGGCAGAAAAAGTAAAAAGCTGACAGCTGGGTATAAGGATATTACAAGATGATTCTAATTATCTAAAATGTTTCTTTTAAGAGAACAGTTGCTACTAAATATTTCATTGCTAACATTTGGCTTAAGCCATAGCTACATGTATTCTATGGCATAGTGAATCTGAACTCTGCAGCTGGTGGTTGATTTCCATCAACACCTAAAGACTGAAGTCTAAACTTTGGAAATCAAGCTTTAAAAAATATGATGGAAACCCACTGAATACTTATACATATATACCCTTTTGTCTTAATTGTTACAGAATTGGATGTTACCTACATAAACATCAGTTGAGTTTAACTTTTAAAAAGTATTTGTGGTTACCCCAATAGGTCCCAAATTTCTGCAAGAGATACAAATAAGTATCACAAAGCAGAGTATAGGAGGTGGTTATGAAACTGAAAGACAGTTTAATACCCAGTAATTAGTTCCTGCTTTGGGTGACTAGGTATTATTTTATAAAATAGGACTGATGAAAAAGTTTATTAAAATATTGTTTCTCCCCAAAATGATAAAAGATCAGTTAATATGTGAGCAGGGGGATGAGGGGGAGAGTGAAGCTTAAAAAGGAATATGTGTGTGTGTGTAATTTTACTGTGATATTGTACTTTTCCTGTAAAGTTCAAAGTCAGAAGGGAAGCCAGATTTCTTGGGTATAAATCTCAAGTCTATACTTACAAGCTGAGTAATTATAGGCAAATGCTTAATAATAAGAGACCTATTTTCTCACTGAAAAATGAGACTAATCACTCCTTCCTTGCATTCTTTATTGGACAGTTAAAATCACCTGACAAACATTTATTACGCAATTATTCCGTGCCAGGATTATGATAGAGGGACAAGATAAATCCTTGACCTCAAGAGGCTCATAGTCTATTGAGGAAGACACATATGTAAGTAAGCAACACTTAGTATGTGTTTGTTGTAATAAATAGAACCTAGGGAAATACAGAGGAGGGAGAGACCTACTCCACCTAGGAGAACGAGTCCAGGAATACTGTATACAGATTATCAGAAGCTGAAGATAGTGTGCCAGGTCCACAGTTATTGGGTAGAAGCAGTCATAATAAAAGGGGCTCTGAGCGCCAGGAACAACATGGGCACAAGCAGCACAGGAGTCTAGAAAGGCCTAGGTAAGTCTGAGGCACTTCAAAATGGCTGGGTTGTAAGGTGTTCAGTGAGGAAAAAATATAAAAAACACATGCATACAGAAATATGGCCTGGTACCAAACTATGAGGAGAACTACAGTAAATTGATGAGCTTGCACTTTATTCCAAGGTCAGTGTTCCTCAAATCCTTGTCCTGGGATCAGATGCATGAGGACCAAGAATGGGAAGGCTTGTTAAAATGCATATTCCCAGGCCCGTGGATCAACTGAATCAGATTTTGTAGGGTCTGAGTAACTCACTCCCCCCCCCCCCCCCGATTTCATTGCTTTTTATTAAACATGTTCTTACTGACTTCAGAGAGAGGGAGAGAGGGATAGAAACATCAATGATGAGTGAGAATCATTGATCGGCTGCCTCCTGCACGTACCCTGCTGGGGATCGACCCGAAATCCAGCGGTGATCTCCTGGTACATGAGTCAACCACTCAACCACTGAGCCACACCGGCCAGGCTGGGTAACTCACATTTTGACAGGTTCCCCCAGGTGATTCTTATATACCCAAGGCTTGAGAAGCAGCAACGCAGGCGATAAGGAATTACTGAACTTTAATTTTTTATTTTTTGGGTGATACTTTGGCAGTTGTGTAAAAGCAGTGTCAATCTCTCTCTTCTACAGAACCTATTTATTATAGCACATTCAGAAAATCCCTCTAGTTACTTACATGTCTGCTAATTTTGGCAGCAGTGTGGAAAGTAAAAGAGAAAAGTGGATTGATTGGGATCTGCAGTGATATGGAAAGAAGGAAACTAAGGCAGTGACTATGAAAGGATGGAGGTGGCATCAGGAGACATATCTAAGAAGAAAAACACAAAACTTGATGATCAGTTGGAGTTGATAGGTCAGAGTCAAGGTCAACAGAAATTTCTAACTTAGGCAAGTAATGTTAATAACAGAAAAGGATCATACAAAATAGAACTGTGAAAACATTTTGAATTCTGGAAATCTAAGTGTAAGATAATATTAACAAGGTTTCTTTCTAGAGTGCTTCCCACACTTCTTTTCTTAATTTAGATGTAGATTGTATTCAGATTTCTTTCAATGTAAAAGTAATTCATGCTTACAGAAATTCATTCACTTAAATACTGACTGAAGTGTCTATTAATATCTAGGACTGTGCTCTGTACCTACTCGAAATACAGTGGTGCACAGAAGAATGAGGAAAACAAATTAGTGAAAAACATGCCTGAAGCAACCATTATTACCATTTTTTAATGTATTCTTTTACAGCTTTTTTTTTTTCTATACATATTGGCTTATAAGTTGTGCTCAAATAGTATAATAACTTTCTATTTTGCTATTTTCACTTCAAAAATATATCCTCTAATTACTGTAAACTCTTCATAAACAATAGCCTTCTATGACTACCTATTGCTATGGGAGATACCGGCAGCTTACTTGTTGAATATTTAAACTGTTTTAAAATTTCCACTATCCTATATAATAAAAGGCTAATATGCAAATTGTCCCCTCAGGAGTTCGACCGACTGTGAGTTCAACCGCTCGCTACGACATGCGCTTACCACCAGGGGGTGGCGCAGAACGAAGGTAGGCCCCAGCCAGCAGCCGGGGGAAGGAAGGCCCTGATCGGCCCTGATCACCGGCCAGGCCTAGGGACCCTACCAGTGCACGAATTTCGTGCACTGGGCCTTTAGTTATATATAATGCTGCAAATGGACATATGAGATTAAAATACGTTAATTTTAAAGGCACAAAAATTGCTGACTTGCTTTCTAAAAGGATTAAAACAATTTAGACTGCCAATAGGAATACCTGAGCAAGCACATTTCATGGCACCTTCACCAGCAGCACCACCATCAGAAAAAACTTATTGCTAACTGAAAAAGTAAAACTTTGTCATTGCATTTAAGTTTCACTTCTGTGATTATCTATCTATAAAGTTGGGGAGATTCCATTGGGCTGAGGGAGGGGTCCAAGCTGACAACAGGCTCCCCAGCTCAGGCTTCCAGCTCTGCTGTAAAAACCAACAGAGATTGTGGCTAAGACAGAGTCTGTTGGAGTCCCAGGCAGCTCCTCTTAAAAGGTTTGTGTACGGACTTACTCGAACTCACTCCCCCTGAGCTCCAGCTGGGACAGCAGCTTGAAAGGCACCAGGGAGACATATGATGAGGAAATGAACTGTCTGGCAGGAGGGCAAGAGCTGTGTGTGTGTGTGTGTGTGTGTGTGTGTGTGTGTGTGGTGGGGGAGGCGGTGGGGGGGGGGTATGCACACAACTTTCTGCCATACAAAAGTGCTATCAGAGGCCCCTTTCTGAGACCCCTTCCCCCATCTTCCTACAGAGCTGGCAGGTGGGAGACATAACTGAGTCTTCATTTACATGGCTCACACTGTTTGCCCACCGTGGTGATTCCCTGAGACCCCACCCAACTTGCTGACCCACCCAAGCTGATTCCAGTGGTTTTTCCATATGAATAGCCTGTCTCCATTCATGTTTCAGATTTTCCTAAAATCTCTCAAATAAACAGCATCTGGCCTCAGTGTGCCTTGTTCCTCTCACTAAGTGGCCCAAAGCCTGGCACTAGCAGCAGCCAGCCTTGGTTCCCACCTTGGCCTCCACCTGGCACTTCCAAGCACAGCACAAGCAGCAGCCATTTGTAGCCCATGCCAGGTGGCCCTGAGCAGAGCACAGGCAGTGGCTGATCTTCGCCTACACTTCCCAGGAGGCTCCAGAGCCAGTGCACCCAGTGGACAGCTTCAGACCATGTCCAAGCACCACCCAACTGCCTCCACAAGTGACACACTCAAGGGGCAGACTAGCAGGCACCAGAGCCCTGCTTAAGTAAGTCCTACTCTGTGGCGTGGGCCCTTGCACAGCTGATCCTCCTCCACAGTGGTCAGTGGTTGCAGTTGATCGGCCTGGGGGTAAATCCCTCCCATTGACGTGCCAACAGCAATCAAGGCTCAACTACAACAGAAGGGTGTAACAGCTCACATGTTGGGTAAGGAGGAGGCACACTTGGAGTGCCCAACTTGGAACCTATAGAACACCTACTACATTAGGCCACTGTACTAAGCCTGGGAGGCATAGTAGCCCTACCTAACACACAGAAACAAACACAGGGAGGCTGCCAAAATGAGGAGACAAAGAAACATGTCTCAAATCAAAGAAAGAACAAAACTCCAGAGAAAAAACTAAAAAAATGAAGACAAGCAATCTACTAGATGCAGAGTTCAAATCAATGGCAATAAGGATGCTCAAGGAACTTCAACAGCATAGAAAAGGACATGGAAACCATAAAAAAGAACCAGTCAGAGATGAAAGATACAGTAACTGAAATGAAGAATAATTTATAGGGAACCAACAGTAGAGTAGATGAAGCCAAGAACAATCAGTGATTTGAAATACTAGTATAAGGAAGCAAAAAACACCCAATCAGACCAGCAAAAAGAGAAAACAATTCAAAAAATGAAGATAGTGTAAGGAGCCTCTGGGACAACTTCAAGCATACCAACATTCATATTATGGGGGTGGTGGAAGAAGAAGAGAGTGAGCAAGAAATTGAAAACCTATTTGCAAAAAAATGACAGAAAACTTTCCTGATCTGGTGAAGGAAATAGACATACAAGTCTAGGAAACACAGAGAATCCCAAACAAGATGAACCCAAAGAGGCCCACCCCAAGATGCATTATAATTAAAATACAAAAAGGTTAAAGACAAAAAAAGAATCTTAAAAGCAGCAAGAGAAAAGCAATTAGTTACATACAAGGGAACTCCCAGCTGATTTCTCAACAGAAACTTTGCAGATCAGAAAGGAGTGGCAAGAAATACCCAAAGTGATGAAAAGCAAGGACCTACAACCAATATTACTCTTCTCAGCAAAGCTATCACTTAGAAACAACAACAATAAAACATATAAAGAGCCTCCCAGAAAAAAAAAAAGCTAAAGGAGTTCATCACCACCAAACCATATTACAAGAAATGTTAAAGGGTCTTCTTTAAAATGAAAAAGAAAATAGATCAAAAGTATAAACATTAAAATAGAAATACATATCTATCAACTATTGAATCTAAAAAACAAAATAAACAAGCAGAATAAAAACAGACTCATAGATACAGAGAACATTTTGATGGTTGCCAGATGAGAGGGTTGTTGGGGGATAGGTGAAAAAGGTGAAGGGATGGGGAAGTACAAATTGGTTATTACAGAAAATCACGGGGATGTAAAGTACAGCATAGGGAATAGAGTCAATAATATTCTAATAACTATGTATGGTGTTAGATGGGTACGAGATTTATTGAGGTTATCACTTAGTAAGTTAAATAATGTCTGATCACTAGGGTGAACACCTGAAACTAACATAATAATGTATGTCAATTGTAATTGAAAAATAAAAAATGATTTAAATAAAAAAAGGAAATGATTTTTACTACTAATATTTATAAGTATAAAAATGACAGTTTGAAAACATAAATTTTTCTTCCTCTGCTGTCATGTATGGTTTGATTTCAGATTGAGCTTTATAGCAATACCTAATTTCAATAGTTTTCCCTACAATATTTCCCATTAATGCTACTTTACATTTGATAATGCACTCCATAGTCTATATTCACAGAATAGTTACTTATTTAGTAAAAAGAACTCCAACGTTTTTGCACTTGCAAGACATTAACTTCTTAAGGAAAAACAAATATAATTCACTTGCTTTTAGGTAAAGGCAGTAAATTGCTTCAAGATGGAATATTACTTTCAGCTCTACCCCTGTAGTAAGTCCATCAGAAAATTACTTGGAAAAGTACAATCTCTAAAAGAAAAATAAGCTACAGAAATATGCTTAGCTTGTTGAAAGTAAGTATATACCCCAACAGTTTGCTGGTTAAAAATCATTCAAAAGTTGAAGGTGAGTAATTTGAACATTTATAGAAACAACAAATCAATAGCAAACACCATTAGTTTCCGATCAAGGACAATGATTTTTGTCAACCATGAACGTATTTGCACAACAGAGGATACATCTAGAAAAAAAGGCTTACTATGCCTCTGGAATTATGTTTCCAACATTACACTTTTTCTAATAACCATCTAGTGCAGGGGTCCTCGAACTTTATTTAAACAGGGGGCCAGTTCACTGTCCCTCAGACCGTTGGAGGGCTGGACTATAGTTAAAAAAAAAAAACTATGAACAAATTCCTAAGCACACTGCACATATCTTATTTTGAAGTAAAAAAACAAAACGGCAAAAACACCCGCATGTGGCCCGCGGGCCGTAGTTTGAGGATGCCTGATCTAGTGGGATGAGTTACCTAGGGAAAATATGGAACATATTTTCCTAGAAGTCTTTAACAAGGACAGTGGCCAGAGGCTATTAGGAGTGTTGTGACAGGTTTGCTGGCCTTTACAACCCTGACAACTGGTGTGCAATGGATGACCTACACTCCAGGCCTGTCAGTTATTAAATTGCTCTCAGTGCTAGTAAGTAAATGGTCATGCATGCAGTAAGTCTGAGTCTCCAGTCACTGGTGGTTTCAGAAAAAAAACAAAAACTTCCAGTCCATTTTTTTCTGATGGCAGCATGTCTTGACCACAGAATTTCACATAAGGACCTTTAAAACATGTGCAAATTTAGCCCAGCTGGTGTGGCTCAGCGGTGGCGCGTCGACCCATGAACCAGGAGGTCACGGTTCAATTCCCAGTCAGGGCACATGCCTGGGTTGTGTACCTGGGTTGTGGGCTGGATCCCCAGTGGAGGATGTGCAGGAGAAAGCCAATTGATGATTCTCTCATCACTAATGTTTCTTTCTTTCTCTCCCTCTTCCTTCCTCTCTCTCTAAAATCAATAAAAACATTTTTAAATGCATACAAATTTATAAACAGGCAGATAAAACTATTTTAGCTTCTGAAAATACCACAAACTGAGATAAACTATCCTCCCAGAAGTGGCTTGCTTTCATCTTCTATGAAATCAGAAATAGACTTTATGATTTTATTTTACTTTTTATTGATGAGAGGGAGAGAGAAAAGAGAAAGAGATTTGTTGTCCCATTTATTTATGCATTCATTGGTTGCTTCTTGTATGTGCCCTGACTGGGGATTGAACCTGCAACCTTGGCGTATCCAGATGATGCTCTAACCAACTGAGCTACCCAGCAAGGGCTAGAAATAGAGTTTATACTCATAGAGTTTGGGAGTTGTAAAGAACCTTGGAAATTTTGCAGGTGAAGAAACAAGTGCTGAAAGGTTAAGATCTAAGACCAAACAGCTAGTTAATAGTTCAATACAGAACCCAGATTTTCAGATTTCTGATCCAGTGTTCTTTTCACCCTAGCATAAGCCTCCCCTTAACCTATCAATCTTTGTAAAAAATGTCTCCAAATATCAATAAAAATATATAACTAGTTAACAACCTTCAGAAAAGTATTTCTTATATGCTTCAAATCTATACTTAATAAATGATGAACTAAGACTGGCACATAGCAATTTACCTGCTTTTCAGATAGTTTAAAGAATATAGCTTGCCCTAACTAGTTTGGCTTTGTAGATAGAGCGTTGGCCTGTGGACTGAAGGGTCCCAGGTTCGATTCCGGTCCAGGGCATGTACCTTGGTTGCGGGCACATCCCCAGTAAGAGGTGTGCAGGAGGCAGCTGACCCATGTTTCTCTCTCATCGATATTTCTAACTCTCTATCCCTCTCTCTTCCTCTCTGTAAAAAATCAATTATATATATATTTTTAAAGAATATAGCTAGTAAATAATAGAAAAGTATTCTGATTCTCAGTTATGATTGTACTCCAAAAACATCAATGCTTACTGATTACCTACATTTGGGCATCATGCTAGGTGCTGAGGAAATAAGAATGCATACAGTTCTGCTGGTGTGGCTCAGTTGGTTGAGTGTTGTCCCATGCACCAAAGGTTGCTAGTGTGATTCTTAGACAGGGCACATGCCTGGTTTTTGGGCTTGATCCCCAGCAGGGGCATGCAGAAGGCAGCAGATTTATGTTTCTCCCTCCCTCTGCCTTCTATTCCCTCTAAAATCAATAAAACCACATTTAAAAATATTGAATACAAACATGGACTCCTCCTATTAAAAAATTTATGCTTAAAATTATCTTCATAATATTGCCTTAGATTTTTATAGTATCTTATAGTATAAGATATATCTCCCCACTGAGTCTCATTAACTCCTGGTGAGTTAGGCAAAGAAGTGATCAGAGCAGAAGGATTCTGTCCTAATGCAGCTTTTTTCACATTGCAACACTGACTTCTTTGGTTTCCACTACACAAATATTTAAACTCATAAGTGTACCAGGTAAGCCTGGTTTGTAAGAATTCTTACTCTTTTTTAAATCCCATGTTTATTTCAAATGGCAATGCTGGCCCTGATACAAAGATTCCTTTGTTAACAATTGCAATTATATGCTAAAAGTTACTAGAACTTAACCTCTTATAAAAGAGTGTAATTTAGATATAAATTATCAAGCTAACTACTAAAATGATACAGAAGAAACGAATATTTAATTTTCAGGCCAAATACAAAAAATGTTATTCTTGTATTAGATATAAGTTTAAAATAATGATGATCATATATACATTATTTCTTAAATAATTTTATGCACTTTGGGATCATTTAAATTGTCTCATTAATTAATTATATGAGTTACTTGACAAGCAACATATTACAATTCCTATTGTATCAATGCCGAAAAAGAGGCAAGGATGTGATACAATCTTTCTCCTCTCCCCCATACACAAATACAAAGTAGCAGTTTGGTATTGGAATTTAGTTTCTCAGCCATCCAGATCAGAGTTCTATACAGCTTCAATTTAAAAAATATTAAACTTGAAGGAAAAGTTCTAAGCTACTACTTTTATTACAAACTTACAAACTTTTTATTGAAGCATTTTACCTTTAATTTCTTAATGGATTGATTTTAGAGAGAAAAGGGGAGAGAGAGAAACATCAATTTGTTATTCCACTTATTTACGCATTTATTGGTTGTTTCTTGTATGTGCCCTGGCCAGGATTGAACCTGCAACCTTTAGCGTATGGGGATGATTCTCTAACCAACTGAGCTACCTGGCCATGGAAGCATTTTAACCTTAAACTCTCCAAGCTGTATAGTTAGGGAGAGGAGAAAGAACACCTAAAACTTCCTCAATCAGGATCAGTTGATTCATATAATAAAGGATTAAGTGTGAATAAGATACATATCAGTATATCTCAGTTTGAGTCATCTTTAGAATGATGGAACTCTCAAGCCTTCAAGTTGAATCCTTAGACTTCAGTTTTGCCTCACATTTCTTATTTATACCCTAATACTTCAGTTTCTCTTACCCACAGTTTTTAATTTTTATTATAGTATTTTCCCCAAAAGGATTGTTAAAAAGATGTCCTATAAACATAAACATAAGAACTGAGGCAAGTCAATTTAATTTATACAAAAATTATCAAGATATCAAGAAACTTCAGCAGAGGTATTATTACATTGTGTGCAAGGTTACTTCTAGGCATAATTATTTTCCAAGCAGGTTGACTAACACCTTGGTGTCTGACAATGGAATGGGATTCTAGTAAAATGAAACTAAAAGCCAGAGAGGTTTTTGGTCTCTCCTTAGTCACAACTGTAACACTAGCAGCCAGCAAAGTGGAAAATAGGATTTATTACACAAACCGAGTATGTTATCTCAGCTAAGTTCATTCATTAGCTCTAATACCTCTGAAGGGGAACGGAAATGAACCTTTATTAAACACGTGATCCAGGATAAAAACTCTCTTGGATCTATATATCTCATTTAATTAAAAAAACAACAGCTCTATCGAGTAGCAATTACTCCCATTAAGCAGACAGGACATCTGTCCAAAGTAATCGTGACACTAACTGTAAGAGTCAGACTTTCAATCAAGGAGCTTCAGATTCCAAAGCCAATATTTTTAGTACTCATAGGATTTTAAGGCTAAAACACTAGTACCACATAAAGCATCAGTACAATTCCTTTGTGTGACATATGAGAAAACTGAGGTCCAAAGAGAATGAGACTTGCCTAAGTACACAACACTTATGGTGAAACTGGGATTTGAATTCAAGTCTCCTGATTTCCAGTGCAGTTAGTGGATAATAATGCTCTTTATTTCTGCGCGCGTGCATGTGAGTGTGTGTGTGCGTGCATGTGTGTTTGTCATTCTTCCCCCCACCCCCCAAAAATATATATACATATGTATATTTTTTTATTGATTTCGGAGAGGACGGGAGAGGGAGAGAAAGATAAAAACATCAATGATGAGAGAAAATCATTGATCCACTGCCTCCTGCACGGGACCGCTTACGGGGGATGGAGCCCGAAACGGGGCATGTGACCTTGACCAGAATTGAACCCGGGACCTGTCAGTCCACAGGCTGACGCTCTATCATCCACTGTCAAACCAGCTAGGGTGAGTGTCATTCTTGATATAATTTGCATGGAATTTATAACATCGCATCTCCAAATGAAATTCATATGTGTGACAAGTTCAGGGATGTACATTTTTAGTGACCAAAATTATTAAATGTATTTGGCAAGAATAAAAACTTAGTGTTTATAAATTATTACATATTGTAAAGTCAGCTGTCAATATGCTTGTTTATTCAGTTAAGAAAGTGCCTATTTTATACTGGCTACTGTGCATGGCAGTAAGAATACAACTGTATGTGAGATAAAAGGGGTCCCTATCCTCATGGAATTTACATCCTGGTGGAGGGTACAGACTAATAGGCTATTATAATGCAGTGAGTCAATGCTATGATGGTGAGAGTACAAGATGCTACGGGAACAGGAAGCAGGGACACCTAACCCAGACTAGACTTGTCCAAGGAGGTGATAATGAAAGATGAGTAGGAGTCAGCTAGTTAAGGATGAGGTATGGAGTGTACATATACTTTAGGAGGAGCTGTATAAGGGAGGAGAAATGTACCTAGAGAAAGAACCAAATCATACAGGTCCTTGAGAGCAAGGACTTTCCAATCTTGTCTACTAGAATTATCTGGGGAACTTTAAAAGCAAACAAACAAAACAGATGTCTGGGCTCCATCTTAAACCAATTAAATCAGAATTTCTGGGAATGAGACTGACACTGGTATTTTTCAAAAGGTAACCAGATGATTCTAATAACCAGCTAGGATTAAAAACCACTGTTTAAGCTATACAGGGAATCAGAAATATATTGCAAAGAAAAGATTATATTAACTAACTAAACTTCTGTGGGTCCCTAGTTTCTTTATCTATTAAAAAGCAGGTTAGAAATGGTATGATATAGCAAAAGGAATCAGAAAACACTGGTTTTTATCAACAAGTCTGTCATTTGACACCTGTCTGGCCTTAGATTAAAATATCATTTCCCAGAGATAGTAATACTGCCTTACTTATGGGATTGTTGTATAGCTCAGGATAAATAATACTTAACAGCTTCATAACTGTGCTAATAAAATATAAACCATGATATTACCAGATTTAGGCTGCTAAAGTTGCACAATTTTTAAGATCATAAATATTTTCACCAGAGATGAAATCATTTATGATGCTTCATTTAAAGAAGCAACCCTACATTGGCATTCAAGATACTAAATAATAAAATAAAGAACTGATTCTTTAAGGCTACTCTAGTTGTTAAAGGGATCAAATGGGGATTAAGTTAGCTCTTCAAATAAACAGATCAACAAAGTTAATGTCTTTTTTAAATGGTACTAGTGAATGTTTAAAAATCTTTATTCAATAAAGGGTACTAACAAGGAAAGTCACACACAAAGTAAACTGTTTTATGAAAAAAGTTATTATGATCTACATTATTATATAGGTATTTTATTTATAAGTGTAGGGTTTTTTTTAAGGGAATATTTATTTGGGATGGAGAGGATCTTATCCTGACAGGAAGGAAGCGCTGCCTCCAGAAGGACTGTGCACCACACAGAACCAGGCAAAGCCACTGCTCTTTTACAGTCTCCTTTTTATATACACCTAGCCCCACGAGAATATACACTTTCATGTAACTTTTCAGTTTAAGTACAGTATTTATATTTAGCGATATCTCTTTAATGCTATATCTAATTTACTTATAATTTTAAAAAACTGATATAAAAACTGTTCTGCATGTATATGTGGTTCATTTTTAATTCTTCAACTAAAACTGATAGCAATGCCTTTGAAACTGTATACTCAGTCAATGATATACTTCTGAAAAAACTTATTGATGAAATTTTATTTAATTTTATCTCAAAACGCAAACTGAGAAAACTAAAAAGCAAGCAAGCAAACAAAAAACCCAACACACATACACACACATCACTGGATCATCTTCAGATAAAAATGACACTGCAGAACAGTTAATCTGATATTTAAAATTTTCCAGAACATGTGAGGTTTAGATAGAGAGCTAGGCTGTCAACCAGAATTCAATAGTTCAGTTAAAAAAAAAAAATCTTAACACTTGAACACACAGACATATTAACAAATTCTTATGCTGTAGTTGCTTGTGTTCTAATTCATCCAAATTAAGTTGGCAGCATGGTATCCTAAGTATTTCCAGGTCTTTTCTTAACAGGCAATCCAGCACATAAATTTTGTACCGTGCAATGATGTAAGCAGATAACCAGAGAATCTACTTTCTAAGCAGGGAAACATGCGACCAAATACTGCCCGCAGTGGTTCCAATGCAGCCCGTAGAAAACACCCGACTTGAGTTACCAGGAGTTTACCTACCCAAGTTTTCTAGGGGTTCTCCCAGGCTTCTCAAACTACGATTCAAAACATTACACCAGCCCATGTTCTGCATGTGCACAAAGGCGCAGCGCTAAAATGAGGAAGCTTCACCACCCTCCACCCACCCCCCCAAAAAACACACACACACACACACACACATACACACACACACACACACAAAAAAAAAAACAACCACCGAAATCACAGCTCTATTTCATTGAAGAATGTGCGGGCTGTTTTCTAAAAGCTTCCCCTCATTGCGCTCCCTTTCCCTGCAGGGAGCTATGTAAACAGCTCTCCAATTATTGACATCTAAGAAAAGTAGCTTTCGATTCCCAAGTCTAGGAACCAGCCACCATCACCCCTGTTCCCTTAGCATCCTAAAATAAACCACCGGGGCCGCGGTCACCGGCGCTCCCCGGTCTTCCCGAACCACTTAGGAGTTATGAAACCAGCATCACAGAAGAGACTTAGTAAAGACACCAACCACGAGACAATGTCTCACTCAGGTCTATGAATGAAAAGATCCACACGTTTGATTGTCACGGTCAAAAGGAAAAACAAAAACAAAAACAAAAACAAAAAAACCTCGGGAAGAAGGGTGGGAGGGGAACGGCGGGGTGGGGGTGCGGTTTTCCTCCGTGCCCCAGCCGGGCGATTTAAACCCGGACGAGGCAAACGCAGGGTCGCGGGCTGGCGGGGCCGTGGTCCGTAGGTTTGACAGCCCCTTCGGACCAGCTCGCGGCTCCGCGCCGGGGTCCCTCCCGCCCAGGTACTCGCCGCAGCCCCGCCACCCGCGGGCCGGGTGGGCGTGCAAGGGGGCGAGGGGGACCGAGCTCCCGTGGCCGGGGCGGCGGCCCTGGGCGCACTTCCTCAGTTCCTAAGCCGCCCCATCACCAAAAATGGGAGAGGAAGGAAACCAGGAGCGAGGCAGCGGCGGCGGGGAGAAACGAGGGAGCCCTGGTGTCTGCATCTGGGTGAGGCCAGTGGCAGGCCAGGCAGGGGGAGCGGCGATCGCAGGCGAACTCGCTGCGGCCGACAAACAGGGGTAGCCCCCGCCCAGCACGGCGGGCGCGCCCGAGAGTCCCCGGCTCCCACCCGGTCCCCATCCCCACGGCGCCCGCGCTCGGCGGGTCCGCGCTCTACTCACGCTCGGAGCTGCTCCAGCCTCCGCGGCTCCAGCCGCATCGGGTCCCAGCCCCGCGGGCGGCGGCGGCGGCGGCGGCGGCAGCGGCGCCGAGGGAGAGGAGAGCCGGCGGCGCGGCCCCCGCCTCCGGGCCCCTCTCCCCCGCCGCTCCGGAGCTGCCCGGCCGGGCCCGAGCCCTGCCTCGCCGGCGGCCCCAGCCCCAGCGGCCGCGGCGGCGGCAGCAGCCCGAGACCTCAGCGGCCGCGGCGGCGGCGGCACCGGAACTGCCGCTTTCTCCTTCTCGTTCCCTCTCCCGGCGAGCCCCCGCCGCACGCCCCCGCCCCCGTCTCCTTTCTCTGTCACCCCTGTTTTTTTTCCCCTTTTGTTTCCAGAATAAACTTTATTGGTCTCCTTTTCCGCTCACATCGTGTAAACAAACAACGAGCTCATCCCCACCCCCTTGCCTCCCCCCCTCCTCGGGCCGTGGAGGGTTGGAGCCGAGGAGGGGCGGGGCCTCCGTGCCCCGGAAGCAGATGCGCTGGAGGGAGGAAGTGAAAGTGCTGAGGCCGGGAGAGGGAAGCGGGCACTTCGGGTGACGGTGCGCGGGTGCGGCTGCGCCGCGCTTTTCCGCCCCGGAATTGGGGCGGTGTTGGGGCTGTTTTGCTGGCGCGCGCTTGTTCGGCGCTACGCCTTTTGCGGGGGGGAGGTGGTGTGTCACCCGCGGACAGCCCGCGTGTCTTAGATCGCTTTTCCTCGGGCATCAGGCGGGCTGGGGTAGAGAGGAAGAAAGGCGGGTACCGGGAGCCAGTGAGTTCATTCACTTTAAGCCCGTAGAGGAAATGGGGTTTCCTCTCCTTCGGGGGCGAGAGAAGGGGGCGCGGTGGCTAACCGCCGCTTGTTGGTGGCTAACCAGAAGCGGCTCTCGATCTTAGAAAGAAAGCCTTTCGTCAACCGTTGCTGCAGGTCCTGCCTTCTGCCATCGAAAGGTTAAGTTGTAGCCCGTCCCGAAAGGAATGCACGGCCACAGCCCTCTGCAAGACTTTGACTCAGGGGAGACCTTTATTTGCAATACCCACCCCACCCCCCTTTTATTTTCATATTTGAATCAGCTTGTAGGATGTAATTGTGACTGTTCAGAAGGAGTGCGGTTTTTTCGCGTAGTGCCCACGGAGACATCAGGAAAGCCACCTTGGCTGTAGATCAGAGATTCCAGGTGGTGCTTTGGTGCTGCGTACCACACAAGCCTCTTTCTGCTCGAGAGCCCTGTAATGGGATCTGTTGCCTTTTGAGATCACTGCTGCTTAGGGCCCATTTTTTTGCTCCGAGTTTCTCCCCCTACTGGTCTTTCATTGTATTGAAAAGACACAGGAGCCGTGCTCCAAGACCTCAAACGTTGGCTCTCCCTTGAATTTTTAAAACGGGCACTTGG
Organism: Cnephaeus nilssonii; assembly: GCF_951640355.1. NCBI lineage: Eukaryota > Metazoa > Chordata > Mammalia > Chiroptera > Vespertilionidae > Cnephaeus > Cnephaeus nilssonii. The sequence continues at coordinate 37,867,586 of NC_137074.1, read as the reverse complement.
AAGGGATCCACCCCAGAAATGTTACAGTCCAACTTGTCAAGCAGAGCTAAACCCTGACACCACACATTCAAACCCAGTTGTAAATGAGATCCATTCCTCTATGTGGTCCCGGTTTCATTCGATTGTGTTTCTGTATTTCTTGTGTTTTCTTAAGCTCTGGTTTTCATCTCACATTCCAGGGGTCTGTATTTCTAAATATTTTTCTCGAACCAATGTTTTCCTCAGTTGCAGAACACTATGTTACTCCAGAGCATATATCAATATATATATATAACATGGAATTACTCGTCAAAGTAAACCTTAAGGCAGCATTCCCAAATTGCGTTTCCAAGCAGAGTTTCATGAGAGATTACTAGGTACTCCTTGGTGGGGAAAAATTCTTCTAGGTATATTATTCCTTCTAAAATATAATTTTTGAAGGGCTTTTTTTTTGTTTTTTGTTCATTTAATACATCTGAAAAGAATGCATATACATAGAATTGAGACATGAGAAAGCATTGGTTCAACACTAATGAAACTACAAGAATTCAGATTTGGGGAAGGTGGAGAATATTACCTAAACATTTTTAAAAATGTTGGAAACTGCAACCAAAATAAGCTGGTAGAATCCCTATTAACATTTATGAAGAGTCTTCATAAGACTCCCTCCATGATTTTTATTAAATTAGAGAACCTCAACTGGCTGCTCTAGGGTTCCTCATGCAAAACAGAAATAAGGGGATTCCCCTGACTGGTCCCCAGGTTAAATGTTCTCCCCACCCCCACCCCACCCCTAGCTTCTTAAGGAAGCAGGTCTCCATCCTCATAACTTGAAGAGGATGGGAATCATTCCACAGACATCTGTCTTCTAGCCCCCCTCATATATACCAGGTCTTCAGCTGTGTTCTAGGAACACCATATCACACACTATTAAGCTGCACATGTATGCTAAGCATATAAGACTGACTAACAAGGAAAAAAATGTTTTTTTTAATTATGTACTTAATCCATTTGATATATTTCAAAAGGTGCAATACTTTTCTTCATTTATCAGTGAAAGAAGTTAGACATTAACTTCAAAAAAAAATCAGCAAAGGGCTAACAAATTTCCTTGAAAGTCATGTATATAGTGCATCCTAGAAAAGGGGAGGGGCAAGACAGGTTCCACCCACTTTCATGAGTTTCATCAAATACTGAACCTACTCAAGGGTGGAGAGAACAGGCAACTTTCAAAAAGGAGTATATTATTAAATGAGGCATTTACTATACTCCTTCCTAAGAGCACCGTCGGGGAACATGTTTTCTAAACTAGATCTAGGAAATGGAATGTGGAATCACTACATCCTCCTCACCTAAAGGGCTGTCCAATGGTTAATGACTTTTTTATTTTATTTTATTTTATTTTATTTTTATTTTTTAAATTTCTTTATTGATTAAGGTGTCACATATTTGTCCTCATCCCCCCATTCCCATCCCACACCCCTCCCCATGGATGCCCCAACCCCCTGTTGAACTTAACCATTGGTTAGGCTCATATGCATGCACACAAGACCTTTGGTTGATCTCTCCCCCCTCCCTCCACCCTCCCCTATCCTCCCTCTGAGGCCCGATAGTCCGATCGATGCCTCCTTGTTTCTGGTTCTGTTGTTGTTCATCAGTCTATGTTGTTCATCATTTCCCCTAGATGAGCGAAATCATGTGTCACTAGAGATATACTTATAAGAACTGAATGTGAGACGAGCAATAATAGTTATGCTGACAGGCAAATGAATCAGTCTGTAGTGAGTTTCTTTCTGGACCAACAGTTCTTTTGAGACCCAATATCAATGTCCACCAGTTCCTTATGAGTACATGTCGGCACTGACCTCTCAGCTCTGGATGGTGGACAAATGGTGGTAATGCAGGTCCGACTCCCTCTGGTTTGGTCTCGGCCAGACCCAAGGGCATGGCTTCACCAGGACCTAGGGGCATGTGGCCTCACCCGGACCCAGGGGGTGCGCGGCCTCACCCGGACCCAGGGGCGCGTGGCCTCACCCAGACCCAGGGGCGCGTGGCCTCACCCGGGCCCGGGACCCAGCCTCACCCGGATCCAGGGGCACACGGCCTCACCCGGACCCGGGATCTAGCATCACCCGGACCCAGGGGCGAGTGGCCTCACCCGGACCCAGGGGGGCGTGGCCTCTCCCAGACCCAGGGGCTCGTGGCCTCACCCGGACCCGGGGGTTAATGACTTTTTTAAATGGCTAAATAAAAACAAACTCCACACACACACACCCCTCCCCTCCCACCACACACACACACACACACACACACACACACACACACAAAACAAACTACATGTCTCAGATCACTCTCCAGAGTGGAACCTGGGAACAGCTTCAACAACCCGAATTAGTCTGTTACAGAGTCATCACAAGCATGCCTTGCCTTTAAACAAAACAAAAACCAAAAATACTAGTACTGATCACTTTTCTGACAATACACAATTACTCAAAATTACCTAGTATTGAGAGGAAGAAAGGGACCATATCTATGGGCCTTGTTTCACACGAGTGCATATGGGTAGGTGCAGGGCATGTGTCATTATTGCAAAAATGAATTTTAATTTTTAATCTTTAGTTTGATTTAAACATTGCTTTTAGTATGATGCTGAGACCAGCTGTGCAGAAAGGGCTCCGGAGAGATGCTCATAGCAGCACACACGTGCGGCTCTTCTTCGGTTCTGGAGGCTCCAGGGCAGCCAATATCGCTTCGTCAGATACATTCTTTAGGCCTTTCTGTGTGAGTGCAGAACACTCCACATGCTTGACAGCCTTCAGGTCACGGGCCAGCTTTCCAGCAGTCTCTGGAGTGATAGGATTCTGTTTGTTCTTGGCAAGTTTCTCAATCGGAGAGGGGTCATCTCTGAGGTCGATTTGGGTCCCAACAAGCAAGAAAAGGAGTCTTTGGACAGTGGTGAGTTATCTCAGGCACCCACTTTTCTTTCACATTTTCAAATGAGGATGGAGAGACCACTGAAAAACAGACTAGAAATACATCTGTTGGTGGATAACTCAGCAGTCGTAATCTGTCATAATCCTTTTGCCCTGCAGTATCAAAAAGTCCAAGAGTATATGGCTCTCCACCAATCATAACTGGACTGCATAGTTGTCAAAAACAGTAGGTACATACTCAGATGGAAATTTGTTTGTTGTGTAGGATATCAGAAGACATGTTTTACCAACAGCACCATCGCCCACAAGGACGCACTTAATTGTCTGCATTGCTGAAACAGTTTTATATCCACTTTAAATATTTCAAATCCAATGATGACCTCAGCCTCTCCCTAAAATATAATTTGTAATAAGAAGATGCTAATTATATTATGATTTTTATGTGATAACCTGCCTTTTTTGTTTAATATTGTTTTTATTAAATTTATTGGGGTGACATTGGTTAACATGAACATACAGGCTTCAGGTGTGGGTTTCTATGTTACAAGATCTGTATATTCCACCGTGTGCCCACCACCCAGAGTCAAATCTCCTGTCACCATATGTTAGGACACGATAGTCTGCCTTTAAGAAATCACTTGTCAGCCCTGCCGGTGTGGCTCAGTGGTTGAACATTGGACCTTTGAACTAGGAGGTCCAGTTCACTTCCCATTGGGCATATGCCTGGGTTGGGTCCTGTCTCCATCCCCAGTAGGAGGCACATAGGAGGCAGCCAGTCAATGATTCTCCTTCATCATTGATGTTTCTATCTCTCCTCCCTTCCTCTCTGAAATCAATAAAAATATATATTAAAAAAGAAATCATTTGTCAGCAGAAAATGCCATACTTGTTACTTGAATATATGATTAGTCACTGGTGCAGGAGTAGCATTTACTGCCCAATTCACAGTTGATGCATTTGGTTTATTTGATGACCATTGCTTTATTACGTGCTTTATCTTGCTTTCAAAGGTGTTTGCCCTATTATGATAAAACTCATTGCTCAAGGTCTTAAGACTACAAGAAGAATGTTTAACAGGAAAAGTTGAAATAGCAATTCTCAGATCTTACATCAAGCAAAAAAAATGAAATTCTTCAGAATTAAAGAATTGCCGCCTAAGTTTTCTAAACGTCCAAGATGAAACTGTTGTTCCATTCTAACACATTTCAGATATGTTAACAGTTTCTTGCCTTTTGGATTTATTTCCATTGAAAATGATGACTGATACTCAAATGTGTATTGGGCACCAAAACATTCTCTAATAGCACTTAAGTCACTACTAATCTCTGAAGTAATTTGGAAACAAAGTCAGCTTGGTTATGTAGCAATATACTCTGGCTGAATGAAATTGCCAAGTTAAACAGTGAAACTATACCAAAAGGTAACAGAGTGAGCTACTATATAGCACATTTTAATTCAGTTATGGTCAGAAAACATACTTTTAAAGTTTCAGTTCTTTTCAATTTGTTAAGGTTTGTTTTGCCCCAGAATGTCCTATGTGCACTTATTTAAAAAAACACACACACACATTTAATGTGCATTGTTGGTCAATTGTGTCAAGTTGGTTAATAACATGGTTAGGTGTTGTATATTCTTACTGGTTTTCTCGACTAATTCTCCAGTTTCTGGGAGAGGAGCATTGAAGGCTCCAATTATAACTGTGGATTTGCCTCGTCTTTCACATCTGTGTATTTTCACTTTATATGTTTTGAAGCTCTGTTGCTAACACATTTAGAATGATGTTTTTGATGAATTGATCTTTTATTGTTATGTACTATCTCTCCTTGTCCCTTGTGGTGTCTTTGTTCTGAAATTTATTTTGTCTCACATTAATATAGACATGCCAGCTTTCTCTTGATTAGTTTTTCAGTGATATATCTTTTCCTACCTTTTTATTCATCTTTTTATGTTGTATTTAAAATGGTTTACTTCTGGGCAACACATAGTTAGGGCTTTAAAAAAAATATCCAACCTGATCATCTCTTTTAATTGCAGTGTTTAGATGATTTACATTTAATGTAATTATTGATATGGTTGGATTTGGGCCTATTATTTTATTATTTGTTTTCTGGTTTCCCTTACTTTTTTTCTATTCTTACTTTCCTGCCTTTTTTTTTTTTGAATTGTTTAAATATTTCTTAATATTACATTTTAATGTGTATATTTTCCTTTGGATATAGCTAGCTATCTTTTTTATTATATTTGCTCTATGGCTTACAATATACATACTTAAACTTTTACAGTGTATTGAGTGTTAATATTACATCACTTCAAGTAAATGTAGAGAGACACCTTATTACCATATAGGTTCCTCAATTTCCCTTTCCCCCCTGCTCCACTAACTAACCGTTATGTTGTAGTTGGTATATGTATTATATTTATTTATTTTAAAAACTTTTACAAGAGTTTATTTGAGCCAAACTGATGACATGCCAGGGAGTAAGATCTCAAATGCTCCAGAGAATAATAGTTTTGCATCTTCTTTTATGCTTTTGGAAATAAGGAGGAAATGTACCTGGAGCTTGGGATTGGATTACAGAATAATTAACAAGATTATGTGCTTTCTTGAGAGTTAATACCCCCTTTGAGAGGTATTACTTCTGGTATTTCAAAGGTGTGTTAACCTAGATGCACAAGAACAAGAGACAGAACTGGCTTAAAACCTTTCACTAAAGAAGTTATGGGCCTGAGTTATGACTACCTACTATGACTTTCCCTGTTAGGAATTTATGGTCAGATCACGCTGTGAGGTTGCTTTCTATAGAACCCATTCTTTTTATCCACGTTTACCCATTTTGATCATAAATCAATCTGAAGGATGCTTTGGTGAACCAACATTTTGGTCTGATAGTGTGTTCTCAAAGAGCTAGGAAGGCTCATTCCTAGGACGGTTCAGTATCGATATCCTGTTGACTATTGGGGATGGGGAAATACTATAACCATGGAATCTGAGTTAAGGCTGCCTTTTTCCCAAAAGGGAAAGGCAGGCAAATGAAAGGCAGTCAGGTCTTATGGCCTTCATTGCGAAAAACATTGAATCATTTCTATCCTGTGAACTATCATGATCCAAGTTTAGCCTTCTGTCTCATTTTTCTCTATTTGGCATCTAGTATAACATTTACATAAGCCATGAAAAGAATATTAATAGTTATACATGTTCAGTAATCATAGAAAAATCCAAAGAGTAAGTATAGTTATTATCACAACTAATATCTTTAAAGACAAACAAAATGGATTCTGAGTGCAGTATCAATCCATCGGTACCCAGGCCTTGTTGATGTCTTAGGATAGCTATCTACCTCTGGTATCTGAGGCTTCTTGTCCTCAAGGAGTCTTTGATGTTCATAGACAGTGGTAGATGTCCATTTGAGGTTATGAGCCTGACAAGGTCCCTCCTAATGAGGTTGGAGAGTGTCTTTATTTGATATCCTTTCCAATAAATAAAATCTCCAGGTGGCAGTAAAATGATCTTTTTTCCCTCTTTCCTTTCCCTCCCAGGATCTCCTATGCCTGTTCTCTCTCTCTCTCTCCTGTGTGTGTGTGTGTGTGTGTGTGTGTGTGTGTGTGTGTGTGTGTGTGTGTGTGTGTTTTGTGCTGGAGGTTTAAGGTTTGAGCCCTCCGTACTAATTACTTGAGACAACCTCACAGAGGTAGGCAGGGAAGAGATGGTGTCACTGACCCCTTTGGGGGCAGCATAAATGATCTTTAAAGTCTTTGTCCTGGGAGCTCTCTGAAAGGAAGTGGTTACCAACTTGGCATTTTCTTGAAGTGACTCTATCAAACCTTAGTAATAGTGTAAAATGCCTCTTTTCAATAATGTCAGCTAATAAGCTCCTTCATATAAGTCCAGTTTAAATGCACTGCGATGATGCCAGGGAGCCAAGAAGAACCAAGAGGCCATCTTGGGTTTTCCACAACCCAGACTTACTCGTTTAATTTAATTTTTTATCACTTATTTATTTTATCCTCACCTGAGGATAAGTTCATTGATTTTTAGGGAGAGAGAGACATCAATGTGAGAGAGAAATATCAATTGGTGTCTCCTGGTCTCACCCAAACTGGGCATGGGAGCCAAAACCCAAGTATGTGCTCTGACTGGGGATTGAACCTGCAACCTTTCGGTGCATGGAACGACGCTCCAACCAACTGAGCCACCTGGCCAGGGCTTATCACTTACTTTACAATGTGTCCTATGCAATTTCAAATCTTTTGAGGTGTTCCAGGGTCTCTACATATAGAGATGTTTTTAACCCTTAAAACACCCTTCTGAAGTGCCTCAAAGTTGATCCTACGCATATTGAGATGTTTAACCCTTAAATCTCAATTTCTAATGAAAACTGAGAAGTAACCAATTTGCATTCTTTAGTTTAGAAATTTTATGAAGACATTTTAGTTATTTTTAAAATATATTTGTATTGATTTTTAGAAAGAGAGGAAGGGAGAAGGATAGAAAGATAGATACATTGATGAGAAACATTGATAGACTGCCTCCTGCACGCCCCTTACTGGGGATCGAGCCAGCAACCCAGGCATGTGTCCCATCCAAGAATCGAACCAGTGACCTCTTGGTCAACACTCAACCACTGAGCCACAACAGCTGAGCTATGAAGACATTTTACAACCTCTAGAAACATATTTCATAGACATAAAAGTCAATTATTAACATGGACTTATTTTTATAAAACCCAGGCAAAATAAAGATATGTCTTTTACTTAAACCAGCAAACTTAAACTAGGTTTTATTTACTAAGGATTAACTTTAGATCATGTGAACTTGAAAAGCATGAGTTTTTAATCCTTACAAGCACTTGCCTTTAAATTGATTTTAATAATAGCATCCAGTGGCATAAAATTATCTAACATTTACATCATACATACATACATAGACACACACAAACAGAACAGTTGGATCCAAATTTTGTTTTGGAGGCATTTGCAATCTGTATATATCCTTGATAAGTCAAGTAAAAATAAGGACAGCCATTATTAATAACCTAAAGAATTGGGATGCCACCTAAAGGTTATCATAGGTTGATCCATTTATCTAAATCCTCTTTTTAAAGCTTTGAGAGACCAATGTATGCTTTCCATTCTTTCTGCCTAATTTGTAGACAGCTTTTGTAACTATGCATGCAAAAGATTAATTACTTTTTTAAATGTTGTTATTGATTTTTAGAGAGAGAGGAAGGAAGAGGGACATGGGAGAGAGAGTTAAAAATATAAATGAGACAGAAACATTGACAGGCTACCTCCTGCATACCCCCTACTGGGGATCGAGCCCCCAATCTGGTCCAGTGCCCTGACCAGGAATTGAACCAGCAACCTCTTGGTACATGGGTCGACGCTCAACCTCAGAGCCATACCGGCTGGACCATAAGATTAATTTAGAAGTATCAAAGGATCCTCATCTGGCCATCTTAGTACTAATGGAAGGCTGACTGTCATGAGGCTTATTGGCCTCAGAGGCACAATTTATATTATTCATGAGATCTGTAGAGACTGAAAAAACCTCTAGGGAGAACCAGCCCTTATGTCCCTATCTCCAGATGAGCCAATTCGGTGAGTATCCGTCTAGGGCTGCTTTACACCCTAAAGCAGTGGTCGGCAAACTGCGGCTCGCAAGCCGCGTTTGCCGCTCTGTTGACTAATGAGTTTGCCGACCACTGCCCTAAAGGATGTGTTTCTGAGGCAGCTCCATAAGGACTTTTCGTTACCTAAGAATTCTTGAACAAAAGACAGTGAGGGCTTACTGGACGCCACCGAACCGGGACGCTTTCCAGGGAATGGAACCCTTTCTCAGGTCCCTCTCTGAAGGTGAACCTGCTTTAGGGTGCTGTGCTCTTCTCCCTGGGGCTCCCTCCACCGGTTTCTCCGGGATCAGCTGCACTGATGACTCCTGGAGCCCATCTGTGGATTCAGGGATCTGAACCACTGCTGTCACCCATTGCCTGTTCGGGTTGGGGAGGCGAATGTCCTTTCTCTTTCGGAGCTAAAAAAAGCTCAGTCTCTCATTTAACCAGCAAAAGCATTGTTCAGACTCTCAGTAAGCAATCTACTTAAAAAGCCAAAATTAAGAACAGCAATCCATTACTCCTCCTCCTCCTCCTCCTCCTCCTCCTCCTCCTCCTCCTCCTCCTCCTCCTCTTCCTCCTTCTCCTGTTTTGCTTTCCCTGGGTTATCTCAACCCTTATCCACCCCGAAGATTTTCTAAAAACAGCTCAAATAAAGTCATGGCCCGCTACTAAAAACAAGGGGCCCCAAATTCCCAGAGAAACTCACCCCAGTTCACCTGATAGGAAGTAGGGAGTTGGTGGGGCATAATAGGCCCTTACTTGTATTTTAGTCCTGGTCCAGGTTCACAGGGTGGTTCTGGATGAGTTTCTTCGACATAAACACCCAAACCTGTAGAAAAATTTTATAAGAGTTTATTTGAGCCAAACTGACAAAATATGCCAGGGAGCAAGATCTCAAATGCTCCCCCATATTATATTTAACAGTTTATTATGCTTGAATGAAATCTATTGTTTTATATAATAAAGAAAACATTGCAATAAAACGGAAATATCATTTGGCCCTCTACCCAAGCCCCATTCCAATTCCCTCTTTCCCAGAACCAGCCACTATTTATAATTTGGTATTTTTTATTCTTAGTTTTACCTGCATTTTTCATACTTTTACCTACAAACTTCTAAAATTACTTTTTTAAAAAATATATTTTTTTATTGATTTCAGAGAGGAAGGGAGAGGGAGAGAGATAGAAACATCAATGATGAGAGAGAATCATTGATCGGCTGCCTTCTGCACACTCCCTGCTGGAGATTCAACCCACAACCCCGGGCATGTGCCCTTGGCCGGAATCAAACCCGGGAACTCTCAGTCTGAGGCCGATGCTCTATCCACTGAGCCAAACAGGCTAGGGTTAAAATTACTTTTTAAAATAGTGTCATGTGCTACATTTTCCTTTATAGCCATTTTTACTCAACATTATCTTTTCAAAAAATATATTTTTATTGATTTCAGAGAGGAAGGAAGAAGAGAGAGATAGAAACATCAATGAGGAGAATGTATCATTGATTAGCTGCCTCCTGCATGCCGCCTACTGGGGACTGAGCCTGCAACTCAGGCATGTGCCCTGACCGGAATCCAACCATGACCTCCTGGTTCATAGGTCGATGCTCAGCCACTGAGCCATGCCGGCTGGGCTCAACATTATCTTTTTTGAAATCTATCTATGTTGATCTAGTTTATTTATTTTGAAGGTCTGGCACACTCTTCTCCCCATCTCCACCTCTCATTCTTACTTGGCTTACCTACTTCTTTCAAGCCTTTAAGTGTCAGTATGGATGTTTCTGACCATCCTTTTAAAAATTACATACACATTCTCTCATAGGGCTCCTGTTTTCCCTTTTCACCTTTGTTTTTCTCCATAGCTTTTATTTCTATCTAACATAGTAAGTACTTCTTTATGATATGTTTCCTTCTATAAGAATGTAAGCTACATGAAAACAAGGATTTTTGTCTATTAGTAACTGCTATTTCTCCAGTATTCAGAACAGTGCTTGGCACGTAGCAGTCATTCAATAAATATCTATATATATAAAAGCCTAAGTGACCGGCAGACCAGCCAGTAGGTATGACATGCACTGACCACCAGGGGGCAGACGCTCAATGCAGGAGCTGCAGAGCAACAGCAACTTTGCAGATTGCCCTCTTGCACTCCAGGTCCCCTCAGGGGATGTCGGAGAGTTGGTTTCGGCCTGATCTCCACAGGCCAGGCTGAGGGACCCCACCTGCCGGAGGGACCCCGCTCACTCCGCAGATGCTCTTTGAGCCCCAGGTTGGCAGCAGGTTGGCTCCAGGGCATGTCCAGCCTTTCTCACCCAGTCCTGCCCTGCCGGCCACCTTCTAATTAATTTACTTTCAATGTGCATGAATCTGCACTGGGCTTCTAGTTTGTCTAATAAACAAATGAATTTAGGATATGCCAGTCAATGGACAATTAGATTATTTATTTAAAGTTTTCCCATATTATAAGCCATGCTGCTTATCAATGGAAAAATATCCTTGGGTGAGGATTAACAAAAAATAAAATAAAAATATGAATGCTTCATGAGTTTGCATGTCATTCTTTCACAGGAGCCATGCTAATCTCTATCTCATTTTAATTTTAGTATGCGTGCTGCCGAAGCAAGCACTCTCATTTTTAACTTTTAACACAGTAACATATGGGTAGAGTTAGAATATAATAAAAACATTGTATTAAAAAAGGGTAGTTTCTCACTCCTTGTATCTTACTTTCAGAGGCAAACAAACTCTCTCGTTATTTCAATACTTAGTATTATAGCACTATTTTGCAATTTCTTAATTTAACTCTTTTATGTAGACACATTTACCCTCATCCTATATTCTCAGAATAATTATAATTTGCAGTTAAAGATCAGTATTTATATTATTACTGGGTTAATATTGTTAACTGCATAGCCAAGTAGTGCATGCTTTTCTGTCTTGAAAAGCTTTACTTTTCCTTGAAGAAAATAATTGCATCATTTTTCACATAGGTAATTTTTATATGTAACTATTCTTACTTCTTTCCAATTGCATATCAATTGTTATATGTGTAGTACTTGTTCTCTTCCCTCAACATGTCTGATTAGATAATCAGATAATCCATTAATTCTACTTTTGTTTGTTTTTTAATTCTCTGAAACCTTGTCTCAGAGCCCTTCATCTTCCTGCTCCAGTCTGGTCTGGTTACATTCTGGGCTCCTACTGCCCATCACCCTCTGCATTTGCTATTTTAGAGTCCTTGTTTCCTAGGTCCTGTGCTTTCCTCTTCCTTGATTACTTCCTCATTTCAGAGGAGTACTTCTCTAGTCACTTCCTGAGAAGGGGTGCCAGGAAGTAACTTCTCTGAGATCTTAAAATCCAAAAACGTTTTTGTTCTATTCCAGTGGTTTTTCCCTGCTTGCACATTGGAATTACACGAGAGAGCCATAAAAGCAAAACCAGTAAAACAAAAACAAGCCCTGGCTGGGTGGCTCAGTTGGTTTGAGCATCATCCCGTACACCGAAAGGTTGCAGGTTTGATTCCCGCTCAGGGCACATACCTATGTTGTGGGTTCGATCCCTGGTGGGGGAGAGTACAGGAGGCTACTGGTCGATGTCTCTCTCTCTCTCTTTATAATCAATAAACATATCCTTGGGTGAGGATTAAATATAAAAAAGGCAAAATAAAAACACCTCAGGCCCTGCCTCAGAACCACTAAATAATAATTTGAATAATAAGATTTAATAGTCCCTCAGGAGATTCTAATATGATACAAGGTTGAGAACTTGAGATGAAGGTTTGGCTGTATGTGGTAAGCTGAATTCTATGATGGCCCTCAAGATTCCTCTCCATGACGTACACAACTTGCATAGTCCTCTTCTATTGAGTGTGGGTGGTACTAGTACATATGATGGAGTATTATTCCCATGAATAAATTACTAATCGGTTGACTTTGAGTTAGAAGGATTACCCTGGTTAAGTCTTGCTTAACTAGGTGAGTCCTTCAGGGGAAGGTAAAGCATCTGAGAGATGTTCTCCTGTTGGTCTTGAAGATGCAGCAAACTGCTGTGTTGTGGGAGGGGAAGCCACTAGGAAATCAGAGCAGTTCCAGGCTGACAGGTAGCAAGAAAACAATGACTTCTGTCATACAATCTTAAGGAACTGACTTCTGCCAACAACTCACAGGAGGTTGGAAGAGGACTTTGGATCATCTGATACCTTGTTTGCAGCCTTGTAAGACCCTGGGCAAGGAACCTAGCTATGTGCCCAGGCTTCTAACCTACAGAAACCATCCTATATAATAAAAGCCTAATATGCTAAGTGTCCGGTCGTCCATTCAACCAATCAAAGAGTAATATGCTAATGATATGCTAAGGCCACTCCACTGCTTGCTATGACGTGCACTGACCACCAGGGGGCAGACGCTCCAACTGGTATGTTAGCTTGCTGCTGGGGTCCAGCTGATCAGGACTGAGTGAAACAGGCCAGACACACCCTGGAGTCCTCCCGCTGTCCCTCCCTGGCTGGCCAACCTCTCGTGCCCCTTCCTGGCCCCAATCGTGCACCAGTGGGGTCCCTCAGCCTGGCCTGTGCCCTCTTGCAATCCGGGACCCCTCGGGGGATGTCAGAGAGCCGGTTTCAGTCCAATTCCGCAGGCCAGGCAAGGGACCCCACTGGTGCACTTGGCCTCTAGTCTATAATAATAAAAGCATAATATGCTAACTAGACCAGACAACCGAACAACCTTATGGACATCATTCTGGACATCCTTCTGGATGAAGCTGTGGCGGTGGGGGCCAAGGCAGAGGCAGTTAGGGGTGATCAGGCAGGCAGTCGAGCAGTTAGGGGCGATCAGGCAGGCAGGCAGAGAGGTTAGGGGCAATCAGGCAGGCAGGCAGAGAGGTTAGGGGTGATCAGGCAGGCAGAGGCAGTTAGGGGTGATCAGACAGGCAGGCAGAGTGTTTAGGGGCATCAGGCAGGCAGGTAGAATGGATAGGGGTGGTCAGGCAGGCAGGCAGGCAGGCAGAGTGGTTAGGGGAAATCAGGCAGGCAGGAGAGTGGTTGGGGTGATCAGGCAGGCAGGCAGAGTGCTTAGGGGCAATCAGACAGGCAGGTGAGTGGTTAGGGGTGATCAGGCAGGCAGGCAGAGTGTTTAGGGGCATCAGGCAGGCAGGTAGAATGGATAGGGGTGGTCAGGAAGGCAGGCAAGTGGTTAGGGGCAATGAGGCAGGTAGGCAGAGTGGTTAGGGGTGATCAAACAGGCAGGCAGGTGAGCAGTTAGGAGCCAGTAGTTCTGGATTGCGAGAGGGATCCCAGATTGCAAGAGGGTGCAGGCCAGGGTGACGGACCCTCCCCCTCCCATGCACGAATTTTGTGCACCAGGCCTCTAGTGAGATAATAAGTGGGTAACTGAGATTATAGTAGTTTACTCTGTAGCAATAGAAAACTGTGCATAGAATTCTGGGGATAGGGTTAAATCATTTTCCCTATAAATTTTGGAGGCATTGCTCCACTGGCTGCTAGCATCCTATGTTGCTATAATAAAATTAGATGACATTCTAATCCCCATTATTTTGGAGCCATTTGTAAATTTCACAGAATACATACCTTTAAATATTAAATTGCATCTATATATATAAAAGCCTAATATGCAAATTGTCCCCTCGGGAGTTTGACCAGGAGACCGGGAGTTCGATCACTCACTATGACATGCACTGACCACCAGGGGGTGGCGCGGAATGAAGAAAGACCTCGGCCAGCAGCCAGCAGCTGGGGAAGGGAGGTCCTGGCCGGCAGCTGGAAGGCCCTGATCAGCCCTGATCACCGGCCAGGCCGAGGAACCCTACCCGTGCACGAATTTCGTGCACCAGGCCTCTAGTATTTCATAAGAATAAAGAATTCACTTAAATTACAACAGTATAATTATGAAAATCTAAAAATTTAACATTGTTATAGTATTTCATCTACAAACTTTATTAAAATTTCACCAATTACCCTAATAATGTCCTTTGTAACATTAAAAAATGCCCCAATTTAGGGTCATGCATTGCATTTAGTTTCTAGTTGTTATGTCTCTTCAATATCGAAGAGTTCCTCAGACTTTGTCTTTTGTGACATTTATGTTTTTGAATACAACAGGCCAGTTATTTTGTAGAAGTTCCCTCAATTTTGTGTTGTCTGCTCATCTTTAATTAGATTTAGGTTATCTATTTTTGGCAAGAATACTTCGTAAATGTATGTTCTTTTCATTTATTTATTTTTAGAGAGAGGGGAAGGAGGGGAGGGGGGAGAGAGAGAGAGAGAGAGAGAGAGAGAGAGAGAGAGAGACACTTTTTATTCCATTTATTTATGCATTTATTGGTTGATTCTTATACTAGTATGTGCCCTGACCGGGGATTGAACCCACAACCAGCTGAGCTACTGGTCAGGGCCTAGTGTGTTCTTTTCAATACATCCCATCAGGAACTACATGATGTCAGTTTGCTCCATTGTTTATGATATTAACCTTGATCACTTGGTTAAAATGGTATCTGACAAATTTCTCCATTATAAGGTACTATTTTTCCTGGAAAATTTTTGACTATGTAATTGTTCTTAAATTACTTTTACCTACTAGTTTTTGGAACCTATGATGATTCATGCCTGACTCGATTGTCATTATTTTTTAATGACCTGAATTAATTGTTTAATTTACTCTTAAGTGATCTGTTTTTCTCTCTGGAAGCGTCTAGACTATTTATTCTAAGTGCACCATAATTGCATGATTTTGATACTAGAATTTAACGATACTGGTGTAGTTTTTCTATATTCATATTTCTGGGTATTCAGTAGATTCTTTTAATCTGGAAATTCTTTTACTTTGGAAAAATTATTTTTATTATTTTATGTTATCTTTTTGGGAATCTTGTTAGTGAGATATTATACCTCCTGTATCATTCTTTTTGTTGTTATTGATGATATTATCTGCATTATTATCTGTCTCTTTAATCTTGTCTTTGCTATACCATCTGGAACTTATCAATCTGATCTATTGAATTTTTAATTTTTATGTTTGAATTTTAACTTTTTTAAAGGTATTTCCTGTCATGATTGTTACTTTAAAAAATAAGATTCTGTTCTTCTATCATATATCATATATGTGATGTGTGTTCCCTTTGTCCACCAAGGGGCATAACAAATGTTTGGATGCTTTTTTTGGTTCATTTTCTTGCATCTGGGTTGGGGTTCCTTCCCCTTTCATGCACCCCCCACTCCTCTTTTGTTTGTTTGTTTCAGTATTATATGTTAGAGACTTTCCTCAAATGTTTGATGACTCAAACTACCCATTTATATTTTGGGATGAGGTGCTAAAAAAGCTGAGTGGTTGGCATCACTGCAGGGTGATTCATCTGTTAGTATTAGATATTAGTAATTGCTCTAGGGCCATTCAGGTTGTTTTTTTTGCTTGTTTGTTTGTTGTTGTTGTTTTTCAGGACCCTCTAGCCTTCTGCTTGTGAGACATGTATCTGATCCACAAAATTCCTAGACTAAAGGGAAGATCCTGACTTCTTACTACTCAGGATGTAGGCTTTTGCAATGTACGTCTCTCCTACTCCATGCTGTACCTGTTGCTAAACATAGAGCCTTTCTAATTTCATTTTCTTCAGAGAGGGTAGTGGTTTGGCTGTGCCGGATTGAGAAGAGAACCTGTTGTTTCAGTCATTTTGTATGCAGACTTTTGACCAGTTTCTCTGTTTTTATCTCTGCCTCTTGTCCTCTCAACTAGGGCACCTCGTTGTCCATATTTTGAGCCTCTCAGGGGTTCACTGAGGTGAACCAACATGTTTCTTTTCAGTAGGCATCTTGTAGCATCCTCTTCTTTTCTGTCATTCTATCTCTGTTTTCTGTCTTCCAAGAATTTGTTGGTATCATTTGCCAGCTGGTGTTCTCTGTGGTCCTCCGTTTTCTTGTGAATTTATTTATCTTTTTCAATCGTGCATTCAATGCTGTTTTTAGGTGTGATGTTGGATGGAGAGGAATTGAATTCCTACGGTAAATGTGACATGTTTCTGTTTATTTTAATGTATTTATTCTTCTTGATGAACATATAATCGGTTTTCCAGGTTATCCTAACTCACCTACCCATATAATTTATTTAAAATTGCATTAAATCTGTAGGTTAATTTCTGAGGAACTGATAACTTTATAATACTGAGTCTTTCATTCCTGAAATTCTTCATTTATTCAAGTGTTCTTTGGTATAGACCAGGAAATTACTATCAGGTTCTTCATATAGAGCTTGTATTTTTTCTGTAATCTTATTGATAGATATTTCATCTTTTTTATTGGTCTAGGAAATAGATTCTTCATTACATTTTCTAATTGATTATAGAAAATCTATAATAATAAAAGCATAATATGCTAATTAGACCAGACAGCCAAATGACCTTCCAGATGTCCTTCTGGACGAAGCCAGGGCTTCCAGGGCTGCGGCTGCAAGGGCCGAGCCCTTTGCACGAATTTCGTGCATCAAGCCTCTAGTATTTTTATATTTATCTTATATCAGATAATTTTGATGAACTCTTGCATGTTCTGAAAAATAAGAATTTATTCTTTTATATAAATGTGTATAAACAATTTTAAACATGTATTATTTATAATAATAAAAGCATAACATGCTAATTAGACTGGGCAGCCAAACAACCTTCTGGACATCCTTCCAGACAACCTTCTGGATGAAGCCAGGGCTGAGAAGGCCTAGGCAAGCTGCCACAGCTGCGAGGGCCAAGCCCCTTGCACAAATTTCGTGCATCGGGCCTCTAGTATTTTATAACAAATGAGATGAGAGCTGTTTTACTAAATTTAATACATTTTGTTAATAAATATTTGTTATTATCTTGCAGCAATTAACATGTGGCTTTTTTTCTATTTTGTTTTTATGCAAATAAGCATTATATGTTAGCAGTTCCTCTTTTTTATGTTGTTGTTTTTGTTCCTATATTCTTTCCTTTTTAAAATTTAAGTTCTTTAATGTTTAATGTATTACATAAGTGTCCTTTTTCCCCCATTGACCTCTCCCCGGCCACCCCCAACGCCCAGCACATGCCCACACCCCTCTCCCCTGTCTGTGACCGTTGGTTATGCTCATATGGATGCATACAAGTTCTTTGGTTGATCTCTTACCCCCACACCTCCAGCCTTCCCTCATAGGTTGGACAATCTATTCGATGCTTCTGTAACTCTGGTTCTGTTTTTGTTCATCAGTTTATATTGTTCATTATATTCCACAAATGAGTGAGATCATGTGATATTTATCTTTCTCTGACTGGCTTATTTCGCTTAGCATAATGCTCTCCAGTTCCATCCATGCTGTTTTAGCAGTTCCTCTTGATGGAGATCTATTCACACACTTTCATTTGCAAAGTATTCCATGATCAAATAAACTTAAAAATGCTATCTTAAAATACCCAACACCTACCACAGTGCCCCGCACCTAGCACTAGCTCAACAAAAACTTACTAAATGAAAACATGTTCAGTCTTCCCAACCCCATCTTCTTTCCTTCAGCTTGTCCTCTAAACTCAGAGATGAAACATTTTCTAAAAACTTCCCAATAGGATGCTATTTCCTAGCATCCCTAGAAACCCATGTTAGTGTTGAACAAATCTCAATGTCAGGAAACTTCCTTACCCTAAGGCTATTTTGCTGTAGTTTAAGTCATTTCCTTTTATTCTTTGGCGCTGCTAGAGAATAGGTTACCATTCCTTGTGTATAAATCTGAGAGAAAATTTACATGTGCTTTAGAAATTCTTTTCGCCTCTCTCCACAATGACTCTATAAGATAAGGATAACCTTGCTACCCACGAAAAATAAAAGTGGATTTATTTATAGCAGAATATTTAAAAAATATGTCCAATGAGACATTAAAGAAAGGCGATACTTAAACTTAAAGATGTGTATCTCACTTTCCTCTCAGATCACTTTATACCAAAGGTTTCTAAACTTGACTAATCTTTTAAAACACCTGAGGAACTTAATAGATATAAAGAAATTTAGCCTCCCCCCTCCCCGCCCAAATGTATTAAATTTGAATACCAGATATTATCTGCACTATTCATGGGTGGCTCTTGGAAGTTTATAATTAAAGAAATAATTTTCCACTCTGAAAGCTTCTAGAATCTCCTCTTTATTTCTAGTGTTATTATGTTTTGGTTTGGGTCATTTTTTCATATGTTTCACTAGGCAGTGCAGGGGCTCTTTACAAAGTTGGAGATTTATGTCCTTTGATTCTGGGAAATTTTTTTCTTTAATTATTTCCCCCCTTCTATTTTCTTTTCCTGGAATTCCAAATAGCTGGGAATTTGAGCTTTTGGATTACAGCTTTATTTTTCTTACTACTCTTCACATAGTAACTATCTCTTCTTGTTAACTTTTCTCAACTTTACCTTTTAATGCTTCTATTGAATTTTTATTTTGATGGTCATGCTTTGATCATATATATAATTTCCTACAGCTATTTTTCTTCTTATGTGGTGGTTTAAAGAATGTCTATAAATTCCTTGATGCTCTCATCAAAACTTATAGTCTAAATAACTCTTTCTTTGAGTATGGGCTGCAAGTGATACTCTGTAAATTTTGGATACCAGGTCATAAAGGACAATGTGGGTATCTTATTTCTCTTCTGGATTATTTGCTCTGGGGGAAGCCAGTTTCCATGTTGTAAGAACATACAATGTTGTTATGAAGAGTTTCATGTAACGAGAAACAGAGGTCTCCTGTCAACAGCCATGTAGGGAGCCATCTTAAAGAGGATCCTTCAGTCCTTGTTGAGCCTTCAGAAAACTGCTTCCCAGCTGACAGCTTGACAGAAATCTCATGAGAGACCTCGAGCCAGAACCATCTGGCTACGTTATGCCCAGATTTTTGACCCACAGAGGCTGTGATATAGGAAATATGTGTTGTAAGTTGCTAAGTTTTGGGGTAGTTTGTCATGCAGCAATAGATAACTAACATTTCGAGCTGAATGTTCCTTTTTATAACAACCTGTTCTTGCTTCATAGATGCCCTACCTTCTGTAATTTCACAGGACATTAATAATCTTTATTTGTTCATTTTCCTCACTGCACTGTCTCTAATTCCTCTAGTTTCTTTTTCCTTTTCTTTTCTTTTGGATTCAGGGTAGTTGACAAAAAGCCAAAAAGATGGAAGGGGATACAGATTCTCAAAGTGAGGTGGTGGGAGAGGAGGCAAACAAATGGCTAATGTCTGCTATAGGAATCAAGGAACATGAAGTAGGAGAAAAAGATTAAATATCTCATAAGAGAAGGAGATCTATGAATGTATTCTAGAGGTTTTCTTTGTTTGTTTTGCTCACTATTCCATCAACTATCATCAGCACTCAAATTCCTGAATCCATACCATCTTTGGCAAAGATTTCTAATCCTATATAATAAAAGGGTAATATGCAAATTGACCCTAACGGTGGAATGACCGGTTGCTATGATGCGCACTAACCACCATGGGGCAGACACTCAATGCTCCACAGGGGGAGCTCCGCTCGGCCACATGCTGGGCTGACAGTTGCAAGGGCTCCAGAGCTGCCAGAGGGATGTCTGACTGCCAGCTTAGGCCCAATCCCCTGGGGAACAGGCCTAACCTGGCAGGTGGACATCCCCCGAGGGGTCCTGGACTGTGAGAAGGCACAGACTGGGCTTAGGGAAACTTCCCCCACCCCAAATGCACGAACTTTCGTGCACCAGGCCTCTAGTCTATATATATAAAAGCTTAAGTGACTGTCGACCATTCTACTGCCCGACTCGTAGCTATAATGCACAATGACCACCAGGGGGCAGACACTCAACGCAGGAGCTGCTGAGCTGCGGTGACTTGGCAGCTATGGTTCTTGGGTGACACACCTAGAACCAGAGAGGAGGGAGCTGGATTCTGGGTGCATCACCCAAGAACCGCCCTCTTGCAATCTGGGACCCCTTGGGCGATGTTGGAGAGCTGGTTTTGGCCTGATCCCCGCAGGCCAGGCCAAGGTACCCCACATGCACTAGTCCTCTAGTATAGTATAAGTTAGATGTACTCAGTGGTGATTCTACAGTGTTTTGCTTTAATTTTCCTTTTCCTAAAGCTATGTGATAAGTAAACTAGAAGTTATAAGGCTGCATTAAGAAAACCTACATATTGTTTGTATAATAAGTAGATTGAGTGTTGATTAGTCTGACAGTAGTTTTCTGACAAAGCTAAAAGTCAATGGAATCATTGTAGACCCCATCACCTACTGTCTGTGACTTTGAGTAAGTTTCTCAAATTTTAAAAGCCTATTTTGTAAAATGCAAATTTTAATAGCATCTACCCTAGAGTTGTTATAATGATTTAATGAGATAAGGTGCTTAGAATAGTGCCTGACACAGTGTTCTCTGTCCTTTTCCTCCTCTTCTCTTTTTACTTCCTCTTCTCCTTATTCTTCTCTTTTCCTGCTTCTCTTCCTTCACCTCATATTTCTCCTTATTAGCATTATATAAAAATGTATTCTCATGAACCTTAAATCTATCTTGGAGGAACTTCTAGTTTATTGGCCACTTTCACAAGTCTTATCCATATGCTACCATACCAAATTATGATATTGACACCTACATTTGTTATGATCAGACCTCTAACAGAGAAGCTTGATGTTCTGTAACACACCTAACTCATTGAACACATTTTTCAGAAGGCCTGCTCTGTGAGAGAAACTGTGCTAGGTAGTGGCTATATAAAACTATGACACACTGCTTATAGTCTAGAGAAGGAGACAAATATAACACAGAACCCCCCACTATCACAGCCATTCTCAGAATGCTGGGGCGTAGGAGAAGGAGTCTGATATGCTTATGACAGTCACTGAAGGCGTGGCAAAGACAAAGCACTTAAAAGGGGTTGTGTGCGTGTGTGTGTGTGTGTGTGTGTGTGTGTGTGTGTTGGGGCGTTGGGCATAATTCCAGATATAGTGAACAACATGTGCAAAACTATAGAGGTATAAGAGTGCATGTTATGATTGGAAACTAGCAAGTAACTGAATGTAAAATCTGAGGACCTACTGTGTATCAAAGTTATGTAATAAACATGGAGTCTTCAAAGACCGAAACAGTTCTTTCCTATATAAGAGCAGCAAATTAAGTCCTCGTATGGTACCCGAGAATTATGTCTGTGTAGCGGAAGTACTCCCATAGCACTTTGTGCTGGCCTAAGTATTTGTTAATATTTGCTGGATGAAGAAAGAAATAAAAGATACATCTTAAAGAATGTTCAGGAGTCAGGCAGGTGGAAATTTTATTTCTTAAGTATTAGCATTCTTTCTCCACTCACTCTAGTGCTGCAATATTTATTTATTCAAATATTTTATTTAGTCCTTCTAATTATTTGCTGCCATCTAGTGTAATAAAGTTGATGTTGTAATGTTGGTTTTTATCCCAGTTTTACTGAAAAATATTTGACATACATCAATTATTTTAAACTTAAGGCATACAGCATGATCATTTGATTTACATTTGTTGTGAAATGATTACCACAATAGGTTCAACTAACGTCCATTTTCTCATACAAATACAATCCTATATAATAAAAGCCTAATATGCTAAGTGTCCGACCATTTGACCATTTGACCAGTCGCTATGACACTCACTGACCACCAGGGGGCAGGCGCTCCGATCGGTAGGTTAGCTTGCTGCTGGGATCCTGCTGATTGGGACTGAACGAGATGGGCTGGACACACCCTGGAACCCTCCTGTGGTCCCTCCCCAGCCCCAACCATGCACCAGAGGAGTCCCTTGGCCTGGGCTGTATCCTCTCACAATCCGGGATCCCTTGTGGGATGTCAGAGAGGTGGTTTCAGCCTGATCCCCACAGGCCAGGCCGAGGAACCCCACTGGTACACGAATCTGTGCACCGGGCCTCTAATAAAAGAAAAGAAAGAAGAAAAAGGAAAATACTTCTCTTGTGATGAGAATTCTTAGGATTTATTCTTTTAACAACTTTCCTATATATTGTCCAGTAGTGTTAGCTATAGCCGTCATGTTGTGCATTACACCTCCAATGCTTATTTATATTATAACTGCAAGTTTTAATCTTTTGACCACTTTTCTCTGTTTCCCCCTCTCCCCTACCCTCTGTCTCTGGTAACCACAAGTCTGATCTCTTTCTAGTTTATTTGTTTGCTTTGCTTTATTTTTAGATTCCACATATAAGTGAGATCATACAGTATTTGTCTTTTCTTACATAACATTTCATCTAGTGTAATGTCTTCAAGGTCTATCTATGTTGTCGCAAATGATAGGATTTCCTCTTCTTTATGGCTGAATAATATTCGTATATTTATCTTTAACTTTTAAATCTCTTCATCCATCAGTGGACACTTAGGTTGTCTTAAGTCTTAGCTATTGGTGATAATGCTGCTGGGAACACAGAAGTGCAGATATCTTCCTAGAAGTGGGAGGACCATATTGTTGCATCATAGATTCTATTTTTAACTTTTTTAGGGTTCTCCATACTGTTTTCTATAGTGGCTGTACCCATTGACAACCCTGCCAATAGTGCACAAAGGTTCCCTTTTCTCCACATTTACATTAGCCTTTATCTCTTCTCTTTTGATAATAGCCATTCTACCAGGGGGGAGGTGACATGTCCTTGTGGTTTTAATTTGCATTTCCCTAATCACTAGTGATGTTGAGCATCTTTTCATGCACCTGCTGGCCTTTGATATATCTTCTTTGTAATGTTGTTTTTAATTAACATTATACTCTGTTGATTTTTGATGAGTATGGCCCTTCATAATTCATTTGGAAATGTAAGCCATAACTAAAATTTGAGTAAAAAGTGAGAAAGTATGATAATAATGGTGCTATTTAGTAGTATGTAATGATTTTCCAGATTGTAGTCTATGTGTTAAAGTTAAGTCAGTGAAATCAACTGATATAAAATTCAAGGATGGTGCATACAGAAAAGATAACTAATATAAGTTAAAACATTAAAAACACTCTAAGGTGGTGCAATGAAATGATATAATTTGGAACACCCTCTGTCCTGTGGTGCTGGCTTCTGGGTTCCTGTACTTCCTCTGCTCAAAGTTCATTACTGTGTACTTGGTGATGATTTTTAATGTTTAAAAATGACGTAGTTCCTTTCTCAGACAATTAAAAATACCCTAAGTGAATTGAATCATAAAATACCATTTAATCTATCCACTGGCTGTCATTGTCATATACCTATCCTAGTATCATTCCCTCTTTCTCCCTTTACCCATCCCCTTTCCTTTTTTGCATTCTGTGTAAGGAAAATACTGTTTTAGTTTTGATTTCACTTTTAGAAAACTTGTGGCCCTGAAGTCAATGTTGGCTGGGAAGGTCTGCCATGACATCGTTACTAGACTTTCAAGACAAATGTAACCGTAAGTTGTTTTCGAAGCCAGCACTTGCTGTGATGGAAGAGACTCTGGAAAGAGGACTTCCTGCCCTTCCAGGCTTCGGGCCCCTCAGAGTTTCCTCGAAGAGGCACCAAATTAGAATGGAATGCTTTATTAGGATATTCCATCTTCATTCCTTCCCCCATTTCTCCCTCCAGGTGGACCACTAACACCGTGAATTCTACATGGAAGAAACTCTAAGCTGGTGCCAGAAGGCCAGAATTCTGATTCTGGTTCCTGTCCAGGAAGTGGTGGTATGACATTAGTGAAGACACATAGACTCACTTTCCTTTTTAATTAACATTATATTTTATGTAACTTATATTTTTGTGGGAGGGAAAGAGCCAGAGCGGCCACTTGTTTCCCCCCTACTGATGTATTATTTATGTTCTTTAAAGGGGCCCTTGAAATAATAGGGCTCACTTTTCTTTTTCGCACAGTCAAGCATTGCGTTTAGATTTTTGTTGTGGTTGTTCTTTCTATCGGTAAGATGCAGTGATTTTTCTTGCTATTCACTTTGCCGAGCTTTATTTATTTTCTGCATTCCCTTCATTGGAAAACAATTCCTGAAGAGGTAGGGAAATAAATACTATTGGAAGAGTTG
The DNA here is from genome assembly GCF_951640355.1 of Cnephaeus nilssonii. NCBI lineage: Eukaryota > Metazoa > Chordata > Mammalia > Chiroptera > Vespertilionidae > Cnephaeus > Cnephaeus nilssonii. The sequence continues at coordinate 37,843,059 of NC_137074.1, read as the reverse complement.
TTGAAGAAATAAGGAAGGTTAAGTGGTTGCCCTTCTTCTTTTAGGTCCATCCATCTGCTTAAAGGTAGCAGAATAGTTTCAGACCTCTCTCTCATCCTTTCACAATTAAAAACAAAACAAAACTGGCTCTATGAAGTCTGAATTGTGTTTCCCAATATCCAGTATTGGGAAAGATGTAAGTTCACCACATGCAGTTTATCAGAAGGGAACCTAAAGCTCGGGTGAGATAAAATGAGGGGAAGGTACAGGCAAGTACTGGAGGCAAAGTTAAATATTCAAACCCCACAGGAGATGCGGGAGATCCCCACTTCTCACTGACGAGTTGCCAGCTGTCACCTCTACTTACATGACTTGTGGAAACTGGAGCTCTTTTTATGAAGCAAATACTGATTTTCTAGTGTGATTTATGAAAATTGGCCTCACTGGCTCATAAATGGGAAATTAGACTTAGTGAACACATTCTCTGGGTAGTCTGAAAAACAGAAGACTTTCGCTGTTAAACGTGAGGCAATTTTACTTTATTTGGAGAAGCAGCAAGGGACCACTTAACCTTATAAGGAAAATAAAAAGAATTATGTGTCAGATTGGGAGCCTAGCCCTGTTAAGATGTTCCCCAGGAGCTGGTATTAGGTGAAAGAAGATTCAAGCACATCATTCATTCTTTTCTATTTTCTTCTTTCTGTCCACTCTGATCTATCCTAAAACATTTATTTATTCCCTACTATTTCAAGGGCCCCTTTAAAAAACATAAACAATACATCAGTAGGGGGGAAACAAGTGTGGGAAGATAATGAACAAAATAGCAATTGAAATGGCTGGCTCTGCTTTGGTGGCCTCTCTGATTCTTCCCCCCCCCCCCCCCCCCGCCCTTGCCGCCACAAAACCCCACTACAGAGAAAGAAAGCGATTCTCCAGGTCTGAAAGTCAGTAAGTTACATAAAATATCCTCATTCCAAGATGATGCTGACTGATCCAGGTAACTTCCTAACTTGGAGTTCTCACAACTAAAAAGGTTCAAGTGATTACGCATGAAAGACTGTTCCTTAACATAAGCTTGTAAACTGGACGTGAAATCACGTTTTCTAGTTTCCCTTTTAATACTGAAGTCCTTGAGGCAGAATAGTAAGCTGCTCGGGAAATTCCCTGACAAGTGCAATAAGGGAAATGGAGACAAAATAATTAGACAAGGCCAAACATTTTGTAATTTATGGGGAGAGAAGAAATTACATGTCACATGCAACAATCTGGTAAATATTTATGAATTTTCTGCTTCTTAATAGGAAGGTGTGAAAATAACTAAATTCCTGATCGCATATTAGCAATTACTATCAGTCTGGAGAAGATAAGAAAAACACAGTCCTGAGTAGAGTCTCTGTGTCTGCACAGAAAACACACCAACACATAAAAAATATGTATGATGCCCATCTCATAGCAATTATGTTTTTGTATTTAGTGATTAGGAGATGATATAATACATAAAAAGCTGACATGAATTTAGACCACTCTTAATGGAATTTGATTAACGGTGCCTGGTAGTCCTATACATTTAAAATGCACTGCATATGTTATCTGGAGACCTTCTTCAAACTATAGATGTTAAGTGAGCAAAAGGATTGGATGATCTCTTGCATTAACCCCTGAGGGCCTAAGGGCCAAAGGAAGAAACCTGTCTACTTCTCTGGAACAATGAACTCAATCAGATTGAGGAGCAAAGGCTCTGAGATACAAGTTGTTTGAGCTTTCCCTTCTGTAATGAGTGTCATGAAAACAAAGGGTATATAGAAAACATGTATGTTTTTCCTTCTCAAACATTGCCCTGCCTTGAGATTTGTGCATTGCCCTGCCACCTCCTTTACCATCCTCTCTAATAATAGACAAATATGCAAATTGACCATACCCCTGACACACCCACAGGCCACGCCCACCATCCAATCAGAGTGAGTATGCAAATTAACCCAAACCAAGATAGCTACAGCCACAGAGAGCAAGGTTTCCTAGGTAACAGAGGAAGCCAAGCTTTCCGCCTGCCCTGGCTAGGCCTAAGCCTCCACTCAAGCTACAAAGTTTCAATTATAGAAGGTAAACAAATTCAAACAAATGGCAGTAGAATGGAGCTTGAGAGAGCAGGCCAGGGTTGCCACTGGCAACAGGGGAAGCAAAACTTTTCGCACACCCTGGCCGGGCCCACCCGCTTAAGGCAACAAAGTTTCAATTATAACCCCAACACAAATGGCTGCCGGCCGGCCTCGGAGGGAACAGCAGGCTTGGCTCCGCTCCAGGCTACAAAGTTTCAATTGTAGAAGGAAAATAAATTCCAGATACCAGGGCCTCCGCTTGGGTCACCAGGGGGCGTGGCCGGCCTGCAAACCACCACAGGCCCCTCGCTCAGACCACCCCACACCCCAAGGGAAACGCCACCTGATCCGGGACGCCCTTCAGGGCAAACCAGCTGGCCCCCACCCCTGTACCAGGCCTCTATCTTATCTAATAAAAGAGTAATATGCAGATTGATCATCACTGCAACACACAATATAGCTGCCCCCATGTGGTCAAAGATCCTGCCCCCATGTGGACACAAGATGGCCACCACAAGATGGCCAGCAGGAGAAGGCAGTTGGGAGGCACCCGGCCTGCAAGGGATGGCAGTTGTGAGGGACCAGGCCTGCAAGGGAGGGCAGTTGGAGGTGATCAACCCTGCAGGAGAGGGCAGTTAGGGGTGACCAGGCCGGCAGAGGAGGGAAGTTGGGGGCAAACAGGCTGGCAGCAGAGTGGTTTAGGGGATGATCAGGCTGGCAGGCAGAAGCGGTTAGGAGCAATCAGGAAGGCAGGCAGGCAAGCAGTTGGGAGCCAGCAGTCCTGAATTGTGAGAGGGATGTCTGACTGCCCGTTTAGGCCCGATCCCTAAACGGGCAGTCGGACATCCCTTGAGGGGTCCCATATTGGAGAGGGTACAGGCTGGGCTGAGGGACAACCCCCCTCCGTGCACGAATTTCGTGCACCGGGCCTCTAGTCTTTAATAATAAAAGCATAATATGCTAATTAGACTGGACAGCTGAACAACCTTCTGGACGTCATTCTGGACATCCTTCCTGATGAAGTCGTGGCAGTGGGGGCCGAGGCAGAAGCGGTTAGGGGGTGATCAGGCAGGCAGGCAGAGTGGTTAGGGGCAATAAGGCAGGCAGGCGAGCAGTTAGGAGCCAGCGGTCCCGGATTGCGAGAGGGCACAGGATGGGCTGAGGAACCCCCCTTCCCCCATGCATGAATTTTATGCACTGGGCCTCTAGTCTCTCAATAATTCTCTAGAAACAGTGGTTCCTGCACTTAGTGGTTTCATGCACCAAGAACATTTAATAAGACAAAACTAAATAAAAACATGTAAATGCTAGGGTAAATGGGGACATTGTGCGATGAGAAACATTAAGAAACAATATCATTTTCATATTCTAAAAGAAGATGAACTGAGATTAAAAAGAATATAATCTCAACATAAAGAGTCAAATTTAAGGCAAATTAATTTAATGGAAAATTGATTGCATTGTCCTTATTTTTTTATTTACTAGAAGACTAATGAAAATATCCATATGAACTGGTCAATTTGAATCACTACTTAATATAGCAGTATAATCTTTGTTTCAAATAACATAATTTGGTAGAACATTGTTATTTTTTCCTACCTAGAACTTATGTCCCATCAGGAAAGCCTCAGACAATTCTGTTTTTTCATGCTGAACACAGTATCAAACTTAGGTCTAACATGCCATGTTTATTTATTTGCTTATATCCCGCTAGCTTCCTTGGATTATATTTCTTAATTTGACCATAAAAAATACTTAGCCTCATTCCCCAAAAAACTATTTGAGGTGGTTCATAGCATATATTATAATAAAATTCAATAAACAGAAGGGGGGATTGAAATAAGATAAAAATTAAAATGAGGAAATAACATTAGAACACAAAAATACATGCTAGAGTCTTGTATAAACTTTAGAGCTGAGTCTCATATTTGAATTTGAATCTAGGATTTCTAGCAGCCAAAAGAAAGAGGGAAGCAGCTTGATAAATTATCTAATATGGCATAACAATACACCAAAACATAGCTGCTTAAAATAACAGATGTTTATTATCTCTGAAGGTCAGGAATCCAGGCATGGTGTAGCTGGATGGTTTTGGCTCAGAGTCTTTCACAACGCAGAAGTTAAGATGTTAGCTGGTGCTGCAGTCATCTGAGGGCTTGACTGGGGCTGCAGGATTCACTTCCAAGATAGTTCATCACATGGCTGTTGGCTGGGGCTGATGGCTTTAGTTTCTCACTGGCTATTGGCCGAAGGCATTAATTCTTCACCATGCATCTCCACAGAGCTGCCTGAGTGTCTTTATAGCAGCTGGATTTCCCAGGCTGAGTGATTTAAGAAAGAAGGCAAGAGAGGAAGCTGTATTGCCTTTTATGATGTAGTCTTGAAAATGACATATCATACTTCTGTAGTATTCTGTTGGTCACAGAGACCAACCTTATTGCACTGTGGGATGCAACTACACAAGAATGTAAATATCAGGAGATGAGGAGTATTGGGGACCATCTTGTGAGATGGATGGTTCTGGAATAATCAAACTAAAATATTCGATATTATTAACTTTAAAAACAAAGCTGTTTCATGGGGAAAAAGAAAGGTTTATTTTCTGTAGGCTGAGATATGAGAGAAATTTATTTCATGGAACTACATAAAGGTGATCCTATCTAATAAAAGGGTAATATGCAAATTAACTGTCACTCCATCACAAAGATGGCAGCGCCCATAGCCACAAGATGGTGGCACCCAGTCCTCTCAGCCCCGCTGGAGTCCCCCAGTCCCAGGGGGGCGGCTTCTGAGAGCGGGCAGCATGAGCGGCCTGTTGGAATGCTTGTTTTATCACCATGGCGATGAGGCAAGTGTTCCACCCTGGCCGCAGAGGGCCTCTGGGCAGTGGACATGGAGCGGCCAGGATGGGGGGGCAGGAGACACTTGCGTCATTGCCCCGGCGATGAGGCAAGCATTCTGTGCCCAGCCGCGGATGGACCTCTGGCCGGGCTGGGACGTGGATAGGCCTCTGGGCCGCAGAGAGCCTCTGGGCAGCAGGCACAGAGTGGCCAGGTCCTACAGAGAGCTACTGGCGCATGGATTTGTGTGCAGGGCTATTAGTATTATATAAAATTATAGAAAATGCTCTCAACAATGTGCTTAAAAGAGCTCTAGTATGAGTTATATATTAATGTTTTTTATGTTACCTTTCATTCTGAAAGTAATGGCTATGTTCTCCCAGAATTCATATGTTGAAGTCCTACGCCCCAATGTGATGATATTAGGAGGTGGGGCTTTTGGGAAGGAATTAGATGAGGTCATGAGGGTGAGGTCCTCATGATGTGAATTGTGCCCTTATAAGAAGTGACCTCTCTCTCTCTTTCTCTCTCTCTCTCACTCTTGCTCTCACTCTCGCTCTTTCTCTCTGTCTCTCCCATGTGAGGACACAGAAAGAAGATGACCAGGTGCCAACCAGGAAGAGAGCCCTCCCCAGCAGACACTGACTCTGCTGGCACCTCGATTTTGGATTTCCCAGCCTCCAGAGCTGTGAGAAGTAAGTTTCTGTTGTTTATACTACCCCGCCTAAGGTATTCTGTTATAGCAACCCAAACTAAGATACCCCTTAATGTAAATTAATGGCATAAAAACAAAATATCACCAAGTGAAAGCACTGACATTGGAAATCTATACAATCAGTCAAAATGTACTAGCATAATACAGGGTAATCTCTAGGGAAAGTGGAGTGATGCTCCTCAAATTGGGGTAATTTTATTCCTGGGATATACATGCAGTGTGCTGGATAAACTTAAAGCCAAAAGATTAACATGTATTTATACATATTTTCTGAAGCATTACATTTACATGAAGATTTGGAAGGAAAGTTGTATTTTTATTAAAACATTTTGTCACATAAACCAACAAGAAAAATCAGCAATTTATCTTGTTTTACTTTTTTAAAACCAATTTTATGTTTTACATTTCATTTTTGCATGTTTTAATATTTTTTATGCCAGGAATTATGGGAAATTTGGACTTTTGTGTCATTGAGGAAACTTAGTTTATTTTCTCCTTTCTCCTCCCAACTGGGTGCATTATTGCTGTAAGCCCACTTCCTTCCTCCCTGTTATTCACCCCTTCCCCTGCCCCCAAAGTAATGCTTGGAGCTGGACCATGTGATTTCTCAGCCTGTGGATGCTCACACTATTTAGTATTTGGAAGACTGAGGTAGATTCTTGTCAAACCCCTGAATGTATGTATTTTTGTTTATTTACTTATTACTTTGATTATAAAGAACTAGAGGCCCAATACACGAAATTCGTGCAAGGGGCTCAGTCCTGACAACTCTGGCTTCATCCAGAAGGTCATCCGGTTGTTCTGCTGTTCAGTCTAATTAGCATATTAGCTCTTCATTATATAGGATAATTTTCTCACAAATCAGCTCAACTTCCTAACATAATTTCCCATAATCAAATATTTTTGTTTAAAAATATGAAATTCTGCTTAGTTTTATGTCCCATTGCAGTGAGTGCCCCTGCAATAGATATAAATATACCTGAAATCCTGCTTTTAAAATTACTGTAATGACTCTCGTTATCTTCCTAAACAATGTAATATTATACATTTAGAATTGTATTTTTTTTTAATTTATTGATTTCAGAGAGGAAGGGAGAGATAGAAACATCAATGAGAGAGAATCATTGATCAGCTGCCTCCTGCACACCTGCCACTGGGGATTGAGCCCACAACCTGGGCCTGTGCCCTTGACTGGAATTGAACCTGGGACCCTTCAGTCTGCTGGCTAATGCTCAATCCACTGAATCGAACTGGCTAGGGCTAGAATTGTATTTTTAATTAGGGTCACTCATTGGTGGTAGCAAATGAGAATTTTGATTGATAAGCTTAAAGCCTGTGAATATGTAAACTATTCATCCTTAAATAAAGAAAATAACTGAAATGGTCAAAGGTTATGAGCAAATGACATTGTCTCTGAAGACCCCCTCTTTGGCAGAAAAAAAGAAAGAGTTAGCAATATTTCAATCATAGTGTGAAAATCAGCAGTAAGAAGCAGTAGTTGGTCAAAAAATATAAAATGTACTTTGATGCTAGATTATATGTGATAGCAAATTAAGCTCAAAATACAGTATATGAGGGTTACTGTTAGTTAACAAAGTGTACAATGTGTAACAAACTGTACAATGGCAACTGTTAGTTAACAAAGAAACATTCAAATGGTACAACCAGTCTCATTTGACCAGTTGACTGTAGGTCCAGTAACTCTTCAGGGCAGTGCTGTTCCAAACAGGGACTCAGGGATCTAGTTTGCTTTCATATTGTGACTGTCATCTCAAAACATGGCTTCCAGATTGCAAGATCACCTACTGGCTCTTAAAAGCTTGGAGTTAGAAATAACGTACATTATTTTCTTTCCCAGCCAAAGCTAGTCACGTGGGCAATTGCATAAGAAAATGTGGAGGAACATATGTGTATTTGGTGAGCAGTAAATGTCTCTGCCATGGATGCTTTTCTAAGCATGAGTCTTATTATTATAGCAGTGCGAAATAGCTTAAACTTTAGCATGACTTAGGAGGGTGAACTCGGAGTAACTACATTAAAAAATACCCATCTTTCAGTGGCTTTAAAAAACCAACCACCAAATTATAAAGAAAAATCACTTAAAAATTTGCACAAAGATGAATAATTAAGGCTGCCTTTAAAATCAGTTTTAGAATTCTGTGGACAATGAAGCTACTAAATAGGAGAAAATTTGGTGAAGATTTGGTACTGTAAATTTGGCCAAAATATGTTTTGCTTCAAAAATTAGTATCTAAGATGAAACAATTGATCTTTTTTGAATGTATTTTATTGATTTTTTTACAGAGAGGAAGGGAGAGAGATAGAGAGTTAGAAACATCGATGAGAGAGAAACATCGATCAGCTGCCTCTTGTACACCCCCTACTGGGGATGTGCCCGCAACCAAGGTACATGCCCTTGACCAGAATCGAAACTGGGACCCTTGAGTCCGCAGGCTGACGCTCTATCCACTGAGCTAAACCAGTTTTGGCAACAATTGATCTTTTTTGAACTATATCATCAAAGGATACATTTTCATATGCTCAAAACATGTATCCAAACAAATACAACAAATATTGATCTAGCTTTTCACTTATTTTTGTTTACTATTATTATATGTTGAGAATATTTGTGAAGTCATATTTATTTGCAAAGTACAAACAAAAGTATTTTCAACAAGGTGTGCGAATTTTACTGAAGGGAATAGCAACTGAAAAAAATTAATGAATGGGGTGAAGTCTATCACACGTAGAGCAGGGTGGGGGGAGGGGAGTTTTTTTGTGCTTATCTCCTGAATTTGTAGCCAGTACTGCATTTTTTATTGAGAGCATTTCATCAGTTGGGAGCCAGCAGTCCTGGATTGTGAGAGGGATGTCCGACTGCCCATTTAGGCCCGATCCTACTGGGATCGGGCTTAAACGGGCAGTCGGACATCCCTTGAGGGGTCCCAGATTAGAGAGGGTGCAGGGTGGGCTGAGGGACGCCGCCCCCGCCCCTCCCCCTGCCCCCCGTGCATGAATTTTGTGCTTCAGGCCTCTAGTTGTTTCTATATTCAAACAAACATAAAGTAGGATGGGAGAGCCCTAATAGGCAGTTTTTATTCTGGAGCTCTCCATTGGGTTGGCCAGATGGTCAGAACTGCATTGTTGTTTGAAGGCTTCTTCTGCCCAATTTTGCTTCATTTACCATCAGTCAGTGTGGCTTTCCCGACTTTCATAGACATCACCCTCCAAAGAACCGCTTGCTCTCCTAATACCACCTTAGTGTCTGCTTACTCAAGGACCTGAAGTGATGCAGTAAGGCACCAGCACTGAAGATTGGGGACTGGATCATTCACCATTTGTCTGGCAATGGCAGCCCTACCCCAGGTGGTAAGTGAGGCAAAAGGCAGTTTCTAACACAAGATAGCAGCCAAGTCACTAACACTGTCCCCCGTGTTGTTGGCTGGTACAATAACTCAAGGCTTTTGAATGTTCCCAAGGTGGTGGTGGGCAGACAATGCATACAAGGACATGATATTGACTAGCTGGTATTAAGTTGCATTGATACTCTACAGAGGGATAATTAAATGTTGAGGGCATTTCACAAACACTTGAAAACCAAGTGTGAAGGTCATAGAGCCTCTTTGGTAACTACAAAAGGTCTTTATTTCCTGCAATGAGAGAGCAGAAATTGCTGAAAACCAATCTCGGGACTTAAGAATTTGAGTCATTGAGCTTCAAAGAAAATTGACTTCAACTAAGGCAGGACTGCTAAGCCAAGGTCAGGACTGTGTCTCACACATGGGATGAAGACATTTGTATGGGTAACCCCAAAGATTTTGAATCCCCAGACTCCTCTGAATCCTCAGCCTGCAGAGGTGGCCCTCCCTGTCACAGCTAGCACTCCCGGCTCCTGTTCCCCTATTTCCCAGCGGGAGAACACTACAGAGGGCTCTCCCCTGCAAGACATCAGAGGCTCCCTCGGGATCTGCCCTTGCTTTTTCTCCTGGCTCCCGGGCCAGTAACTAAGAGAAAGTCATGGTATACACCATCAAGGACATGCTGGACTTGTCATAAGAAGAAAGACACCATACCCCAAAGGAGCTGCATGTACTAGCAGGAGACAGGGAAGGTTCTTTTTTTTTCCTCTTTAAATTACCTTTATTATTGAAAGTATTACAGATGTCCCCTCAATCCCCCATTGACTCTCCCCCACTTCCCATTCGCCCTCTACTCCCCATCCCCAGGCCTTCACTGCACTATTGTCTGTGTTCCTGGCAGGAAAGGATCTTGATCAAAGTGGCTAAAATTTAAGACTTGATAAGAAAGAAATGATTGACTTTGGGTTATTCTCTTGGGAACTGAGATTTAACATCCTGACAAGGACCCAAATTCATTGTTAGTGTGACTTTTAGAAGCTTGAAGAAGGCAATGGCCCATGACCAATGAAGTTGAAATGCCTAAATTACCATGGCTAATGGTAGAGGAAGGGAGAGATTGAGCATGCCAGAATTTTTATATTTTATCCATGTCTTTTTTAAAAAAATATATTTTATTGATTTTTTACAGAGAGGAAGAGAGAGGGATAGAGAGTTAGAAACATCGATGAGAGAGAAACATCGATCAGCTGCCTCTTGCACACCCCCTACTGGGGATGTGCCCGCAACCAAGGTACATGCCCTTGACCGGAATCGAACCCGGGACCCTTGAGTCCGCAGGCCGACGCTCTATCCACTGAGCCAAATCGGTTTTGGCTTATCCATGTCTTTATTAGACATTTATTATTATTCCTTTTTACTTAGCACATAAGCACCCAGAACTCAGAGATATAGTTTGTCTTTTCTCTACTGTATCCCCAACACTTTGACCAGTGTCTGAAACATACAGACTTCAGTTGATATTAGTCAAATGAATGAACCCATGAATGAGGCAATAGATTCCCCTAAAGTAACAGCAACCTCTTGGAAGCTAGTCAGCAGGACTTTTTCTATTTATACCTTGCCAACTGAAAATTGGCAACCAACATATATTTTTATTATGTGTGGTTGTTGTTTTCCAAGCCCGTGTTTTGTTAAACAGAGGGAGGGTCGAATTGTTTAAAAAGAAAAAAAATTGACAGTAAAGTCCAGGGAGAGATTATAACAAATCACAAATAGTTTCATCAACTTCAAGGGCACTCTCCTTTCAACTGGAAAGCCACACTGATTGATGTTAAAGAACACTAATCCTGGAATGGTCCAATCTTCAATAGCTTGGAAAGTACTAATAGAAGATGATTCCAGTTGATAAATTAAAAAAAAAATCTAACATTTAAACTTGAAGATATTCTACACTTTAATCATATATTTATAGGTTCATAATATTTTATATTTGGATATGATCTCAGGTATCATCTAATCTTATTATGTAAATAAAGGTGATGGCCAAAGATATTAAGTTACGTATCCACAGTCACTTAGGAAATGAGTGCCACAATCAGGACAGCTATCTAGGTTTCTTGACTCCTGGACCAGTTCTTCCCTTTCATTGTAGTAATTGACCCACTGAAGTACCTAGTACTTCACAGCAATTCCCCCTTCTCTGAGTCCCTTCCTCTCTGACCAAAGGTAATAGATCCAGGCAGGACATCTGGCTGCTATTGTCCAAGTAAATTGTGTCTCAAGGATTTTAAAAATTGGTACAGAAAGATAGAGCCCGAGATTCAGTCTTTTGTGATGGTGGAAATCTTAAGTTGCAAAGCTTGGAGACTATTGGCACCCAAGTGTCACTATTTGTGAGAAACAAGACTTCCGTGAAACAGAATGAAGTCCATTTGCCCTAGGAGAGAAAAGAGAGAGAGAGAGAGAGAGAGAGAGAGAGAGAGAGAGAGAGAGAGAGAGAGAGATTGATTGTGGGTAGCATCTAAGTTCTTGGTTCCAGGAGCCCAGCTGCCTTTCCCAAAGTTGGACTACTAGGCAATCACTAAGATGCTTCCATGCCTTCTGTCCAAATCACTTTTAGTTGTCTTTCTGTTATTGCCACCAAAGAAATATACATATTGAATGACTATAAGGTTTAGAGCAATATTCTAAGCTCCCAAGGAGAGGCCGATCAATACTGAGCCTCTAACATGTGTCAGGTACTGGACATGTATTCTTTTTTATCCTTACAATTCTAATAAGCTGGTCTTATTTTCTCCATTTTTCAGACTACAGAACTCAGGTTCAGAAAGAATCCATGCTGGGTTAGAAAGCTAGTAAGTATCTGCATTCAAATTGGAGTTCAGATGAGCAAATTCCAAAGCCTATACTCCTTTTGACAAGTCATGTTGTCTTAGATATCCTGTGATCTGCTTTGTTACTTAAAGTGGCATAGAGACTAGCAGTTCTGGTGTCTTCTGGGGACTTGTTAGAAGTGCAGCATCTCAGCCCTGATTTCAGACAGTGTCTGCATTTTAGCGAGATGCCCAGGTGATCTGTGCACACAGAGTCTGACCGAGTGGAAACCAAGGCCGTGGGGTCAGAGAGACCTAAACTGAATAACTTTAAATTATAATCTAACATTTCAGAATGATTTTCTTCATCTGTAAAATGGATAAATTAATATACCTCATTGGAGTTGCTGTGAGGATTATATAAGACTAGAGGCCCAGTACATGAAATCATGCATGGGTAGGGTCGTTAGGCCTAGCCTGGGATCAGGGCCATCTTCCACCCCCTCACCAGTCCCCAGTCCCGCTCTGCTGCCGCCCAGGTTCCCCGTTCGCCATCCAGCAATTAGAGCCTGCAGGCTCGGGGAGAGGAGAGGGGGGAACCAAGAGGTCTGCCTTCCACCTGCTTGCCAGTCCCCAGTCCCGCCTTGCCGCTGCCACCGACCCCGGTTCACCATTTGCCGTCTGGTGATCTATCGGAGCCTGCGGGCTGAGGGGAGGGATGGAGAGGTGGTCAATGCACCTCATAGTGACTGGTTGATTGGTTGTTCTGGTCATTATGGCCACTGGCCTTTTATTATATAGGATAGGGTATGAAAGCCACTGGTGCAATGTCTGACACAGCAGGCTCTTATTACAAGTGAGTGTACTTCCTTTCAACATTAAATAAATGTATAAGTCTTCCCATTATTGGATAACACTGATAAGCACATACTCAAAATGGTGCAGATAAGAATATATAGATACGTAATGAATAGGTATTTCTCCCAAATAGAATAGTGACCGCAAGGGGGAAGGGTCAGGAAGAAGTACGGTTTGGCTTTCTTTGTTATAGTGGGTGTGAAGATGGAATTCATGTTAGTGATGCCAATGGCAAAGAAACAGTTGGAAGCTAACTGGTCTGCATGAGGGAGACATAATATTAAAACAACAACAACAACAAACAGTGTTTTTTAGAATTGGGAGAAAAGTTGTGCAGGTTGTGAGAAGGAAAAGGATTTTAGGTAAGGAAAGGAATATGGAGTTTTCAGGAAAACAATTATTTCCATTGTTTGCGGATATTAAGAAGTAAATTGGATAATCTGACAATTGCAGGTTACAGAAAAGGAATATATGATTGCCATCATCTTAAACATATTCATTTCCCTCTTGTGTGTTGATAAATCAGCCCACAAGGAAGAGTGTACCATTTTAGTAATAGTACAAACAGATAGTAAAGTTATTTTAAATGCTTGAATACAATATAAGACCAGGACAATTTTTCTATATAGCAACAATAATTATTTAAAAGAAAATAGTTTTCATTCACTAAAGTATAATTTACCTATTTTAATAATATATCAAATATTGTACCTATGATGAATATAATCATGAAATCTCAGTGGAGAACATAAAAGTCTTGAATCATTGTAGAGTGGCTGGAAAGAGAACATTGTACAACTTTAACTTCTCTCTAAATTAGTTTATAGGTTTGATGCAATTCAGATTAAAATCCCAATGGGAGTTTTTCTTGGGGAATTTGACAGTGTGATTCTAAAGTTAATCAGGAAGTATAAACAGCAAAGAAGAGTCAAAAAAGAGTAAGGAGAGATATATTTTTATTTTTATCCAAGTAATCTATCTACCTATCATCTATCTATCTCGTTTAAAGAATTTTAAAAGGGGAGACTTATCTTTGCATAACAGATTACCCAAAATTTAGCAGCTTAAAACAGCATTCATTATTTCACATGGTGTGATTATTCATTTTATGTATCAACTTGGCTGGATCACAAGATGCTCACATATCTGGTGAAACATTATTTCAGGTGTCTGTGAGGGTGCTTCTAGAAGAGAATTGCATTTGATTATTGGCAGAGTAAAGCAGATGCCTTCCCCAGTGTGGGTAAACCTCATCCAACCCATTGAGAACTGAAGAGAACAACATTGTGGAGAAAGGGAGGATTCCCTCTCTGTCTACCTGACTGGTTGAACTGGAGTATCCAGCCCTGGCCACTCCTGGTTCTACAGAGATTTCTTCTTCCTGGAAAGAAATGTCAATCTGCATATTAAAGGCTTAAAAAAAACTCCCCCTTCACCCCTGCCCACTTTTGCTGTGTAATTTAATTGTTGGAGAAATGAGGTCATTGGTCCTCTAGCCTGAATTTTGTTGAGTGCAAGTGTAGTTTAACATGTTTCTCTGCCTCCATATTTCTTTCAATCTATAGGTTTGATTAGAAGCTGGAGGATGGGTGGTTCAGGACACCTTTCAAACTTCAGACTCTAGAGTTCGCTCTTGTCTTGTTCTCAAGTAGTGCTCACTAGGTGCTGGCTTCTTTCTGAGATCTCCTGGCTCCTTGCTCTCTTCTATTCTCGATCTTCTCTTTCTTACTTCTCTAACTCATAGCATGTAGACTATTTTTGGGGATGGAGTTAGGATTAGTTAGTTCTGAGAGTTTATGGGCCCTTAACTTTTCCAGTCCATTCAGAACTCACCACATACCCATACATGCATCTGTTCTTGGAATGTTCAAAGCTCCTCTCAGTTTCCGCTTCTGTTCTCAAATTGGTCCACTGAGCCTTCCAGTGAGGCCCTGCCAGCTAGTTGGGTATTTCTCAGTCTGTATGAAGCCCTGTTGTGTTTTTCCTCTGCTTTTTCTTTTTCTTTTTTTAAAATTTAATAAATCTTTATTGTTCAGATTATTACAATTGTTCCTCTTTTTTCCCCCCATAGCTTCCCTCCACCTGGTTCCTACCCTACCCTCTGCCCTTACCTCCCCCCCACTGTCCTCATCCATAGGTGTACGATTTTTGTCCAGTCTCTTCCCACACTCCCCATACCCCTTTTCCCCCGAGAATTGTCAGTCCACTCCCTTTCTATGCCCCTGATTCTATTATATTCACCAGTTTATTCTGTTCATCAGATTTTAATTCACTTGATTTTTAGATTCACTTGTTGATAGATACATATTTGTTGTTCATAATTTTTATCTTTACCTTTTTGTTCTTCTTCCTCTTCTTAAAGAATACCTTTCAACATTTCATATAATTCTGGTTTGGTGGTGATGAACTCCTTTAGCTTTTTCTTATATGTGAAGCTCTTTATCTGACCTTCAATTCTGAATGATAGCTTTGCTGGGTAGAGTAATCTTTGTTATAGTTTCTTGCTATTCATCACTTTGAATATTTCTTGCCATTCCCGTCTGGCCTGCATAGTTTCTGTTGAGAAATCAGCTGACAATCGTATGGGTGCTCCCTTATAGGTAACTAACTGTTTTTCTCTTGCTGCTTTTAATAGTCTCTCTTTGACTTTTGCTCTTGGCATTTTAATTATGATGTGTCTTGGTGTGGTCCTCTTTGGATTCCTTTTGTTTGGGGTTCTGTTGTGCTTCCTGGACTTGTAAGTCTATTTCTTTCACCAGGTGGGGGAAGTTTTCGGTCACTATTTCTTCAAATAGGTTTTCAGTATCTTGCTCTCTCTCTTCTTTTGGTACCCCCATAATTCTGATGTTGGTACACTTGAAGTTGTCCCAGAGGCTCCTTACAATATCTTCAAATTTTTGGATTCTTTTTTCTTTTTGCTTTTCCGGAGGAGTGTTTTTTGCTTTTTTGTATTCCAAATCTTTGACTTGATTTTTGCGATCCTCTAGTCTGCTTTTAGGTCTCTGTATAATAGTTTTTATTTCAGTCAGTGTATGCTAAATTTCTAGTTGATCCTTTTTTATATCCTCGAGGGTCTCGTTAAATTTATTGGCCTTTTCTAGGAAATTCTTGAAAAACCTTATAACTATGGTTTTGAACTCTATGTCCATTCATTTTCTTTCCTCCATTTCCTTCATTTGTGACCTGCCTCTTTGTCTCCACATTTTAGCTGCTTCCCTGAGTTGATGGAGTGGCTTTGTGTGCTAGGTGTCCTAGCAGGGCCCAGTGGCTCAGCCATCCCAGTTACCTGAGGAGGACACTCTTGGTGTGCCCTTTGTGGGCTGTGTGTGCAGTCTTGTTGTAGTTAAGACTAGATTGTTGTTAGTATCACTGGGGGGAGTTGACCTCCAGGCCAATTGGCTGTGAGGATCAGCTGTGTCTTCACTGGGAGAGCTTCTGTGCTCAGCTTGGATGGGGAGGAGTCTCAGGGTGGAGCAGACAGCCTTGGTTTCCCGTCAGCCCCGCCCTAAGAGGCCCCTGTGTCTCAGTGTCCCGTGGCAATGGCTGCACACACCTCTGAGAGAAGGCTGCTCTCGAGTTTTGCCTGCTGCCAGACAGTCCAGTTTCTCCTCGAATGAGTCTGGGTACCAGAACTGGATTTCAGTGAAGTCAGGAGGTTTTGTTTCCCTCCTGAACGAGAAAGCTAGCCACACGCTTGCTGCCCACCCTCTCCGCGCACCGTGAGTAAGCCAGCCACCTATTCAGCCGCCCACTCTTTCCGCACGTGAGTCTCTGCACCTCTGTCTTCCACAGCTCCTCTGAGTCTCAGTGTCCTTTTCTCTTTCCTTCTAGTTGTAGAGTTTCCACTCAACCAGCTTTCCGGTGTTTCTGGACGATGTCCGCTCTGTCTTCCAGTTGCAGTTTTGAAATTGGTGTGCGAGGCAGCAGTATAGGTGTTTACCTATGCCACCATCTTGGTTTCTCCTCTCTGCTTTTTCTTGCTGATGCTATACAACTCTTGTAGCTCTTGGTGGATTATCTCTATCATCAATTATATTTTGGGGTGTGGGGGGTACTTCATTGGAATAGCTTTCTATAGACTTTTGGTTTTGCTAGTAACTTTGTCTACTTTTTTAAATCAGGGAATTCAGAAAAGTTAAAAAATCATGCCACTCTTTCTACTGTTCCTCTATGTTTTATTTTTAAGTTAAAAAGTGTTAAAATGTTACTAAAATGCCTGAGAGGTTATTTTGCTTAATTTGAGATTTTTGTTGTATTGTATTGCTTTGATTGTAAAAGGATTGTGTTGAAGAGCAGAGAGAGAGAGAGAGAGAGAGAGAGAGAGAGAGAGAGAGAGAGAATTTACAGTATTAAATTTTTATAGTATTTTCTTTCCAGCCACTCTACAATGATTATTTAAAGAAAGAAGTAGATCTGGAAGATGTAATGTGACATGGTCTGTGTATAAGAGTAAAGAATATAGTGTCTCAAAGGATGATGGAAATTTACATTCCAGAGGGGATCTGACCTGGCAAATTGTATCAGTCCATGGAGATGGATGAGTACTTCCCTTTTTTATCTGATTTTGGGGACAGCATAAAGATGTCTGGTCCAGATTACCCAAAGGCTCAAGTGTGCCACCAAAAATGTGTTAGAACTATCATCTTAGTAAATAAATAATCTAATAAAAAACATTGATTTTTCTCAGTATGGGATCTAGCAGAATAAAAAATAGTTTGTTTTAATATGAGAGTTTCCTCCTGATAAATTCACAGTTTCCCACATAATGTTGTCTCTTAGTTATACCAAAGAGACAACATTTCCATGAAGTAAAACTGTCAGACACTATAATCCCTACTATAAAGGGAGAGGAAACAGAAATACCTCATTCATTCATTTATTCATTCATCCATTTATTTGATCAAACATGATGGTACAAATATTCTAGTTATGTATGCCATATCAAGTCATAAAATATTTTAAAAAATAACTGAAATAAGTCTGAATGTGGAGATCCTATTTTTCCCAAGGACAGAAAACTTAATTTAGCCAATTCCACATGCACTTCTGTTACCCACAAATCTCTCCTGTCCCCAAATCAATTCTGATTTAAATATAATCACTTTGTCATGACTCCCCCTGTTCTTCAGAGGGTAGCCTCTAAATCCTTTAGGGTGGGATTAGGGTAGGGTGAGGTGGGGAGGCAGGTGCAGGGGAGATATCCGGTTCTCAGATGCAAACACCCTTGGCTTTGGCCTCGGAAGTTAGCGTTCATGTTTCCATTGTGTTTGGATCACTGATCTATGTACTCAACTCTGTCCTTCCTTATTCTGATGTCTAGGCCCTTCAACCCTCTACAGTCCTCTCTCAGCCCCTTTGAATGGTCTTTAATGCCATAAATATTAAATCTTGGATGGGTTTCGGCATATTCCACTGGCTCTTCATGCCCAAATACTTTATGTAAACATTCTACTCTATGTTAGCTTATTAGAGAGAAACCTTAGGACCTTGGTTGCTTTTCTGATTCCCTAGTCACCCTAGGGATAGAGCTTAGATCTCTGTCTTCAGATCTTTTATTTTTATTGATTTGTAGAGAGGAAGGGAGAGGGAGAGAGAGATAGAAACATGGATGAGAGAGAAAAACATCTATCAGTTGCCTCCTGCACATCCCCTACTGGAGATGGAGCCCGAAACCCGGGCATGTGCCCTGACCAAGAATCAAACCTTGTCCTCTTGGTGCATGGGTCTCATTAGCTGGACTCTGTCTTCAGATCTTAAAACACATCTGGGGTTCTAAAATTTCTATCTCCATAGCTTCTTTCAAAAGAAGCTAATCCCATGGACTGGGGGTGGGGGGTGGTACAAGGCTCTTCTTGGCGATACACGCCAATACCTCTAGAGTGAGAAAATTGGTCCCCCTGTGTTTGTGGCAGACTACATTATTGTTTTACATTTAACCCCACCACCGCCATCAGCACCCTGAAAAAACATTATAATCCATGCTCACTGCCATGTGATTTGCCGACAGAGGCAGTAGAGTTCTCCATTGACTTGGGGTTTGACCATATGAAAGGCTTTGGTGAATGGGATTTGAGTGGGCATGCCATGACCCATTGGAGAAGCAGTTTGGAGTCCTCACATTTCCCACAGTTCTCTGGCTCTTCCCATCTGCCAGGAGAATTGTCAAGTCACATACAGCGTCTGCTTCTTCAGTCTGCGACCTGGAATAAGAAGACCCACGAGCTGCCCCAGAGCATGGAATCCAAGCAAGAAATAAACTTTCATGGCCATAAGATTTCAGAGTTGTTTACTTTTACAGCAAAACCGACTAATACATTGTTTGTGGTCTACTTTCTTTTTTTCTTTCAGCTCTTTAGGAGCTAAACTCATGAAGTCAGCTATTCCAAACCAAAATGTCTGACTTAGAGACTGCTGTCACTGCCATGAGCTACATATGTCTACTAAACAAACCTCTGAGAACTGCATTCTTCTTTCTCCCTGAGGCAGGGAAGGCCATGCCCTAGCTCTCTGGGAGGAGGAAAGACTAGGGGTAGAGGACATGGAAATGTGTATGTGTGTGTGCAGAGCTATAGGGTGGGGTGCCTCAGTGAATATTTCAGATCTTTATACTAACATACAAAATGGCATAAAACAATGAAACATAAAATTTGAAAACTCCAAGACATGTATCCTTCCTACAGTCCAGGAGTTTATAGGGCAGATGAGTCATCATCTAGGAGGATAGGTGGGATTTGGAAATGCAGGGATGGGGACAAAGCCTTTTGCTGCAGATGGATCTAACTCACAGAGGCAGGTGAGTGACTGGCATGGATGGAGCCCCGTAAGTAAATGTGACTGTTTTGTTCAATGTCTAAGAGACAGGTGGGAGGTCAGGTTGGAAAGGCAAGCCCATTTGTGGTCGTGGTTAAAGTGTGTGGACTGTGAAGTGGCTAAAGACCATGCAGAAAAAGGGTGGGAGAGTAGATTTCAACAGCATTTATTTTTAAAAAAATATGTTTTTATTGATTTTAGAGAGGAACAGAGAGGGAGAGAGAGAGAGATAGAAACATCAACGATGAGAGCAAATCATTGATCGTTTGCCTCCAACACGCCCCTCTGGGGACTGAGCCAGCAACCAGGCATATTCCCACTGGAAATCACACCGTGACCACCTGGTTCATAGGTCGGTGCTCAACCACTGAGTCATGCCAGATGGGCAGCATTTATTTTTTAAAGAAACAATGTGGCCATTTTTAATTTTGATACTAAAGTCTGTATATATAAACAGTTGGAGAATCAATTGAGAAAAATTTTGTTTTTTACTTAGGCACGATGGGTTACTCTCCCCAAATGGCCTGTGGACACTAGCTGGGTGTGTATGGTTGCTAAACAATCACTGTGTTTATGAAGTCATTTCTGGAAAAGTCAATCTGGTTTGTGGGAAGTCGTACAAAGAAACAGCCTTCATTTCCTGCAGTTTGCCTATTACTAGGGTCTATCTTGCTATACTTAGATCTCCTTGACATTTTTACTAGTGATTAAAAAAATAAGCACACAACGAAGTAAACATACTGACACTGAACTATACACGTAAAATGATAATGATGAATTACATTTTACCACAATAAACCCCCTCCCCCCAGCAAATCTTCCTATGGGAGCATTTACAAATTATTAGAATTTTAGAGCTAGAATTTCCTCCGCTTCTATCTCAGTATCAATCCTGAAGGCGTCAAAGTTGACTATGAGAACGTGTGACATGCTAGCGTTAGCCAGTCTCTTACTGATTTTTCCTGTCTTGCAGACCAGGCTCCAGGGCTCAGGAGAAAGTCTTCCTATTTCTTGCCCATGCTAGTGTAAGGGGATCGGGCAAGTGTATGTGTGTGTGTGTGCGCGCTCTTGTGTGACTGAGACCCCTGAGTCCGCAGCCACGCTCTTCTTCCTCCATCCTGGGGAGGGGTGCAGTTTAAAGGTTCTGTTGTTGTAGTTTAAAGGGTCCTGGACCTTTGGCAGCTCCACTCAGCCTCTTTAGCCCGCAGCCCACAGACTGAGGGCGCAGCTGGAATGAAAGCGCTTAGCATCTCAATGACAGTAGATGAATGGTGCAAAAGCTGTGCCCCGGCTTCGGATCGGAATCAACTTTCCAGGGTCTAAGATGATCGACGGTGGGGCATGGCTCCCTCCTGGCTCCCGCCTTTGTTCCCCACTCCCGCCCAGTGCTCCTGGGTGCACCGGTCCACCTCCCACCCCGTGCACCTCGGTGTCTGGAGCCGCGGCCGCCTTGCTCCGCCGGGCACATGCGCAGTGGCGACGCCGGGCCGGCGCCTTCAGTCTCCTCCTCCGCCGCCTCCCGGTTCCGCAGTCACTTCCTGCAGCTGTTTCCCTGTGGGTCCGGTTGGACTGACTTTTGAGTCAGCCCTCAGCCGCGGAGAGGGCTCGGCGGGGCCAGCTGAGAAAGTTGTGCGGCGGGAGGCGGGGTTGAGCCTGGCCGGCCGGGCGCGCAGCGGGGACGGCGGCGGGCGACCCGGGCGGACGCGGCGCCCAGACTCTCGGCGCGTCCCGGAGGTTCCGGTGAGTGCGGGCAATCCGGACGACCCCAGGAGCCGGGGGACTCGGGCTCCTGGGGGCTGCGGGCTTTCCACCTGCCCGCCACGTGAGGGGCGTGCGCTGCTTTTATTTATTTGGGTTGTTTTTGAGCCTCTCACGTGCTCTGTTTGGAGGAGCGGGGCGTGCAGCCGCCTGGCTCTCGCGCCGGCCCCCGCCTCGTGGGAGACCGGGATTCCATCTTTCGTGATGGCATCCTTGACGGGATTGAGGTGCGTGTGTGCGCGCTCGGGTGCCTGCATGCGCGGTAGGGATGGAAGGTATAGGTGGGCGATGCTGAAGCGTATGTAGCTTTGACTCAAATGTGCAAATGGGGCCCTAGGATTAGGCACCGTCACTGCTGAGACTGGCGGAGGCTCGCCCGTTCACCAAGGCCTCTTCTCTCCCAGATTCTTGCGTTCCTTTGAGTCTTCCTAATAGGATGCACCTTGCCTCCGCTGGTTATTTTTCTGTTTTTCTCCCAGTCCCGGCTGCGTTCTGCTGACCTCCAAATAATGCTCACCGCCTTTTCCGCAGGTCCAGGATTCCCAATTAGAGACTTTCCTAGGTTGCTGAGGTTTCAGGAACCTGTTCCTTTACACGGTGGTCTTTCCTCCGTAGCTTTCTCGAAACAAGAAAATGATTGGCTTTGAAACAGTCCGTGGAGAGTAGGCCCCAGTCCAGTCATGAAAACTGTTATATGATCATTCATTCCCTTTCTTTAACCTGGGTCCACCCGGAAGCTTTGATTTTTCTTTATTGTCTCCATACCCCCTTCCAAAGCGGGACATTAACTGCCATAAACCCTTCATTTATGCCACCTTAAGCATCACATTGGATGGCTTTTGTGATCTGAGGAATATTTTATTTACATCAGCCACCAAGTTGGTTTCTTTTAATAGAATGCAGTAGCTTTGGTCTCTCTATAATCCACCATTCATGCTTTCACCGAAGGCATGCTTTTATTTCTTTTAGATTTATACTTTATGTTAATTTCTGTTTGCCAATGTAGTAACACTTGATGTAACTGTCATGCATTCTGTTTGGAAGTTGACATTATCATTTTGATTGTTGACTACTACAAAAATAATTTTGGTTAAATAATAGCTATTCTTTGAACATTATAAAGATAAAATGTGATAACGGGGTAAGTCTATATTTGGTGAGCATTTAACTCGGGAGATTTTTATCAGCGCTGGAAACGGGTCTCTTGTACCTCTGTGCTTTGAGAAGGGCCTTTGATAGAAATCTGTTAGGCAGCACTAGGAGACATGTGCCCAAATTTCCTCAAGTGGGAGTGAGTGTCCATAAAACAAGTCCAGACATGTCTAAACAATTTATAGCATTTGCTTTTCTGTTTATATTGCTGATTTCCTTTATCCAGATGTTTTGACACCCTCCTTCACCATTTCTCTTCTGAACTGGGAACTTGTTTATGGCAATTTGGTATTACTGTGTCTCTGTACTGGTAATCCTTACCTGAGGATATTTTTCCATTGATTATTTTTAGAGAGAATGGAAGGGAGGGGGAGAGACTGAGAGAAACACCGATGTGAGAAAAACATTGATTGGTTGCCTCCTGTAGGCACCCAGGTGGGGGCTGGGGATTGAGCTTGCAACCGAGTTACATGCCCTTGACCAGAATCCAACCCGGGACCCTTCAGTCTGTGGGCTGACACTCTATTCATTGAGCCAAACCAGCCAGGGCTGTATTGCTTTTCTTTATGTTCCTAGAGATATGGACAGCATATTTCTGCTTAAGAATAAAATAACATCATTGTTTTTCTAAATGTTATGATTAATGAGAAATATTGTTAAATACTATCCTATCTAATAAAAGAGTAATATGCAAATTAACCATCACTCTGCTACATCCATAAGCCATGCCCACCAGCCAATCATGAGCGAGTATGCAAATTAACCCAACCAAGATGGCTGCGGCCACAGAGCGAGCAGGAGGCTTGGGTTTCCCTGGCAATGGAAGAAGCCAAACTTTCCACACACCCTGGCAGGCCTAGGCCTCCACTCAAGGCTACAAAGTTTCAATTATAGAAGATAAATAAATCCCAACAAAAATGGCGGCAGCCACGGAGCTGGAGAGAGCAGGAGGCTTGAGTTGCCCCCGGCGATGGAGGAAGCCAAACTTTCCGCACACCCTGGCCGGCCTAGGCCTCCACTCAAGGCTACAAAGTTTCAATTATAGAAGATAAATAAATCCCAGATACCAGGGCCTCCGCTTGGGTCACCGGGGGGCATGGCCGGCCTGCAAACTCCCACAGGCCCCTCTCCCAGTCCACCCCACGTCCCAAGGGAACCCCCACCCTGATCCGGGACACCCTTCAGGGCAAACCAGCTGGCCCCCACCTGTGCACCAGGCCTCTATCCTATCTAATAATCCTATCTAATAAAAGAGTAATATGCAAATTGACCATCACTCCAACACACAAGATGGCTGCCACAAGTTGGCCAGCAGGGGAGGGTAGTTGGGAGGGACCAGGCCTGCAAGGGAGGGCAGTTGGGGGTGATCAAGCCTGCAGGGGAGGGCAGTTAGGGGTGACCAGGTCGGCAGAGGAGGGAAGTTGGGGGCGACCGGGCCTGCAGGGAAGGGCAGTTGGGGGGGACCCAGTCCTGCAGGGGAGAGCAGTTGGGGGGGGACCAGGCCTGCAGGGGAAGGCAGTTAGGGGCAATCGGGCTGGTAGGGGAGCAGTTAGGCATCAATCAGGCTGGCAGGGGAGTGGTTAGAGGTCGATCAGGCTGGCAGGCAGAAGCAGTTGGGGCAATCAGGAAGGCAGGCAGGCGAGCAGTTGGGAGCCAGCAATCCTGGATTGTGAGGGATCGGGCCTAAACGGGCAGTTGGACATCCCTCAATGGCTCCCGAATTGGAAAGGGTGCAGGCTGGGCTGAGGGACACCCCACCCCCCGGTGCATGAATTTCGTGCACTAGGCCTCTAGTGACTAATAATTTATGTACTTTGCTCTTAAGTACATTCTTTCCCCATTGCATTGATATTCTTTGCTGCCTCAAGACCCTGACTTTAGTAAAAGGTTTTTACTTGATTGCAGTTTCCACGTGTGTATACTTATTAAATATGCTAATAGAGACTTTTAACTTTTCAAAACTTAGTTAATTTTCATAGATCTGTCATTATCATAAAATGTACACACTTCTATAGTAGCTGGCAAATTTCAGCAGTTTAAAATAGCCATATTCTATTGACCAAGAAAAGAGATTTTTAATAATAGAGAGTGGAAGGAATAGTGAATTTTGAAATAAAGATTTTTAATTTGGATTAGAATCATGGAAACTCAAAGTGTGTACTGTAGGTTATTTTGAGATACTCAGGATTAGAAGATGCCATCTGGGTAGGAGGCAAGAGAAATCATGGATAAATTTGAAGAGGGATTGGAACATATTGAGCCTTTGCTGAGGGAAACAGAATAGAGACTATCAGTTATTTAATAAGAAGGGGAAAAGCAATAACTGAAAGACCGGGGAACCGGAATTATATTGGGGCTGTGGTAGTGTGTTCCATTACTTTATTGCACCTTTACTTGATACATTATTTTATGCAGGTAATTTACCGATAGGGGGAGAGAAAACATTCTCAGAGGGGACTTATGAATGTAGGGTAAGGCTATATGAAGTGAGGTCTAAATTCAAGGGCCTCCAGGGGCAGGCAAGTAACATGAGTATAGGCAGCAGGCTCAGTGGGGGCTGAGGTGGCCTGGAGAAGGCAGGCGTGGCTGCCAGGGACACTGTACTTTCAGCACTAGTAGCTGTTGTTGCCCAGGTAGGACCATGTGCCAAGTGTTGCCAAATTGTCCTTTTATCAAGAGAAGCCACTGCCCTAGCCAGTGTGGCTCACAGTTGGTTGGAGCGTCGTCTTGTGCACCGAAGGGTGGCGGGTTGGATTCCCAGTCAGGGCACACAGGCAGGTTGTGGGTTTAATCTTTGTTGGGGTGCGTTGGGAGGCAACCCATCGATGTTCCTCTCTCACATCAATGTTTCTCTCTCCCTCTCCCTTCCTCTCAAAAAAAAAAAAAAAAAAAAAAAAGAAAAAGAGAAAGAAAAAAGAGAGAGAGAGAAGCCATGAGTATCTTGATTTTTTTTTAAAATGTTGATGACTAATTCAATTTAAAAAATGAAAGCAAAACGAAACAGTGTATATTCCAAGCAGAGCATATCTGTGGCTGCATGCCCTACAGGCTGTCTGCAGCCTCTGCTGCGAGGAGTCATTGGCTCAACCCTTTAAGTATTAATAGTTGATCAGAAGGTACACTTTTTCCCCCAGAAGGTACACTTTTATTTATTTTTGTCACATGGTAACTCCGAGTTATTCCTAGAGTTCCTTGGTATTTTAGCTAGTTCTAGAGGTGCTTTAAGGACTCTTTATTTCATTATTTTTTTTTATATATATATGTAATTTGGATGAAAGACCAGTTTGGATGGAAAGTAGACATTTGCTCAGGTTCTTAGCTGGTGGAATTTTGTCTGTGCGTGATTATCAAGAGTGTTTAAGGGTAAGTGTGCCTGAGGGAAGGGGTCTGGACTAGGTGACCTTTGATGTCCATATCAGCCATGTGATGTTTAGATTTAATTAGTCATGGATGCAATGCTATTAATGTTCAAGGGCCAGAGGGACCGCAGTTGGAGCTGTGCCAAGCAAAACAAAGACAAATCTGTAAACCTGTGTTCCGTGGAGGAGCGTCGTGTCAATGGGGATTAACAGAAGGGAAGTCTGCTGGATGAGGCAGTTAGGGGTAACGCCGAGAAGGGTTAGAGAAGGAGAGGAAGGGGGCAGGTGGTGTGGTCCTTTACATGTCATAGTGCTCTTTTTTTTAAGTGAGTATGCTTTTTCTTTTGATGCAGATGTGAAGACGTAACTTCTCCGCGCACATTGGATTATGCCCAAGGCTTTTCTACCCAATGATCCTCTTGCAACACGCCGGGCTCCCTCTGCCTAAACGGCCCTCATCCTCTCCTCCTATGTCAGTGGCCGCCAGGTCTCCAGGAACCTTGCAGCATCCACCGCAGCGGCCTTTTGTGCAGGAGGCTGCCTTACCTCTGGCCGGGGAAGAAGAGTTACCCAAGGCAGGGGAGCAGGACTCTACCCTGGAGGATCTGTGTAAGCCCCTTTACTGCAAACTCTGCAATGTCACCTTGAACTCAGCGCAGCAAGCCCAGGCTCATTATCAGGTAAGGGAAGAAAAGAAAATCAGGCGTTTAGTGGGCGAGCATCTTAGGGCTGTGCCCATTTCAGAGTTGATCAAGATGGCTTAGTGAACAACTAAGTTTGACTAAAAGTATAACGTTCCTACTTTGAAAGAAAGCATTGTTTTTTTCATAAAATGGGATCTTAAGCCTCCTATACGTAGCTGTGTGGTGTTTGATGGCTTGCCTGTCGTAAGCAAATGTGCACCATGCCGTCTATGTTGGTAAACAAACCTGTGATCCCAGGGAGAACAGATATTTGTTACATGATGTACCAAACTCAGTTTGGTGTCAAACTTGCTTGGAAGAATTCGTCTTATAAATATTCTCTCCCAGCTAGTACAATTTGCATTGGTTCAAGCTTATCTCTGCGAATCTTCCGCTTTTCCTTTTTAACCTCTGACTCTTCTTATAAATCCTGTCACTGCTGAGGACAACATAGGTATCTTCTGTAGTGAGAATAAAATGACGTTTGAGTCTTGAGCCTTACCCTTCATTGGTAAGGAGCATACTCTGATTTCCTTTAGCCTGTCAGCGTGAACTGATAATCATTTCTAAGATTTAAAGCTTTCACCTCCATGTAGCATAGCTAGTGGAAAAGACGGTTTTAAAGGACAAATAGAAAATTAAATTTAGGCTAGAAAGGGAGGGTACAATATCTCTTTCTATTCTAGATTGTTACCTGTTTAAATAATACAATTTCCTTTGTTGGAGAAAAGAGACCTGAGGCAATTGAGGCCAAATGCCACTGAATGGAAAGATGTCTTCTGGGTCATCACTGATTTGACTATTTGTTCTCTCCATGAATGTTTGCAGTAATAAGTCCATATGGTAGAAAGATGACTTACACAGGCATTTTTTTCTATTGTGCCACTGTAACTTTTTCCAACTTCAAGTTTTTTTTACTCTGCCTGTAAGCCTTTGTTTTGTTTTGATCCTAAAGACTGATGATTGTATCACCTTGTGACTGCATCACTATTTTGATGGTGTGTTGTTTTCTCTGGGATAATATGTTACTTCCCTGGAGTTCTCTTTGTTTGGGTTTGTTTTTCCCACTGGTGCAGAGTTGAGTTAATTAGATTTCTCAGATCTTGGCACATGTCATCATTGGTTCAAAAAGGCATCTTCTGGTTTTATTATTATACTGCAGGCCTGGTGCACAACATTCATGCACTGAGGGCGGGTCCCTCAGCCTGGCCTGCACCCTCTCGCAGTCCGGGACCCCTCAGGGGATGTCCTCTGAGGGGTCCTTAGCGCTGCCGCAGAAGTGGGAGAGGTTCCCGCCACTGCCGCTGCACTCACCAGCTGTGAGCCCGGCTTCTGGCTGAGCGGCGGTCACCCTGTGGGAGCGCACTGACCACTGGGGGCAGCTCCTGCGTTGAGCGTCTTCCCCCTGGTGGTCAGTGTGCGTCATAGCAACCAGTTGTTCCACCTTTCAGTTGATTTGCATATTAGGGTTTTATTATATAGGATTTTTTCCCTTTGCCCCAATCCCTGCTCTCATTCCCTCTGTGTACCACTTCCCACCACCTTGATTTGATACAGGGTCTTCCTTTGCCTGTTTTATCATTCAAGTGGAGTCTGTTAGGATGATCCATCTAAAACCTAAAACTCAGTGTTAGTTTTCCTCTTCGTTCATTCTGGGGGAATGTTCAGTTTTATAGCCTAAGACTTACTTTGAAAAATCAAACCTGGGTTTTAAACTTTTGATTTTTAGCTGTAAAAGTCCCTACTAAATCATTAACTTGGAAGCAAAACCCAAGTCTTTAAAGAAGACTTGTTCACTTTTATGAGGGAAAACTCTTGGGCAATGTGTAATTTAATATGTGTGCATGGATTATACCTATACCTCCTGCCTTTATCCCCCTCCTAATATCATTTTGTATCGCTATAGATAGTGATGGATGCTTCTGGTTATGCATAGAGAGAGTTCAGTTTGAGCAGGGTCATTGAATTATAAGGTTTAAAGTTGATAAACAGAATCAGCATTTATTTAGTTTTTTTAAATTTAGTCTATATTTGTGTATTGTGCTCTGAACTTTTTAGTTGACAACATTAGTGATTATATGTAATTGCAGCTCTGTCAGTCATACAGTGAGTACATAAATTAGAAAATATAAGAAAAAGGAAGTAAAATTTGGTAAATTTCTCAATAATCAGAATTATTAAGTGGAAAAGTTGGAAGAGAAAGGACAGACTATCATAGGGGACAATTTAAGCAGCCAAGAACTAGAGTAAATATAGAGTAAAGAAGTAGCAAGTGGGTCTTAAGAAAGTAGAATTTAATAGAAAATGAAAAGTTTGGGTGTAATACTAGCATGTTTCTAAGCGTAGAAGCAAAGATTTGAAAGAAACCAATATTATTGGTATTTCTTAAAGAGGGAAATATTTTTTTTACAGAGAAACAAGGCAAGCAGTTAATATATAAAAGTACAGAGCAATTTCATTAGGAGAGCAGAGAAGAAAGCTAATCTTAGAAGTGAGATCTGGATTTCAACAAGACAAAAATGCTCAAGATGAGAGAATGTGGATCAAAGAGAATCAGAATAATAAACAGAGCACGGGTGAATAAACGTAGAAGGAAAACATAGAAATGTTAGCTGGAAAGATGCGTCAAAGGCTACACAAAGGGCACGACAAACTGGCAGTGATTTTTAAAGGTCCCATTTAACATTTCTTGTAATACTGGTTTGGTGGTGATGAACTCCTTCAGCTTTTTTTTGTCTGGGAAGCTCTTTATCTGTCATTTGATTCTAAATGATAGCTTTGGTGGGAAAAGTAATTTTGGTTGTAGGTCATTGCTTTTCATCACTTTGAATATTTTGTGCCAATCCCTTCTGTTCTGTAAAGTTGCTGCAGAGAAATCAGTTGACAGTCTCATGAGAGCTCTCGTGTAGATAACTAACTGCTTTTCCTTTTGCTGCTTTAGGATTCTCCTTTGTCTTTAAACTTTGACATTTTATTTATAGTGTGTCTTGGTGTGGACCTCTTTGAGTTTCTTGTTTGGGACACTCTATGCTTCTTGGACTTCTGTGTCTATTTCCTTTACCAAGTCAGGGAAGTTTTCTGTCCTATTATTTTTAAAAATAGGATTTCAGTTCCTTGTTGTCTCTCTTCTCCTTCTGGTACCCCTTTGATTTGAATGTTGTTATATTTGATGGTGTCCCAGAAGTCACTTAAAGTATCTTCATTTTTTGGATTCTTCTTTCTTTTTGCTCTTCTTATTGGATGATTTCTGCTATCTTGCCTTCCAAATTACTGATTTGATCCTCTGCGCCTTCTAATTGGCTGTTGATTCCATCTAATGTATACTTCATTTCAGTTGTATTCTTCACTTCTTTTTTTTTTGATCCTCTGCGCCTTCTAATTGGCTGTTGATTCCATCTAATGTATACTTCATTTCAGTTGTATTCTTCACTTCTTTTTCTTTTGATCCTCTGCGCCTTCTAATTGGCTGTTGATTCCATCTAATGTATACTTCATTTCAGTTGTATTCTTCACTTCTTTTTTTTTTTTTAAATATATTTTATTGATTTTTTACAGAGAGGAAGGGAGAGGGAGAGAGAGCTAGAAACATCGATGAGAGAGAAACATCGACCAGCTGCCTCCTGCACACCCCCTACCGGGGATGTGCCCGCAACCAATGTACATGCCCTTGACCGGAATCGAACCTGGGACCTTTCAGTCTGCAGGCCGACGCTCTATCCACTGAGCCAAACCAGTTTTGGCTTATTCTTCACTTCTAATTAGTTCTTTTAAGAATCAGAAAAAAATATGAATGAGAAAATATCACAAAGAAAAAAGAATTCTCACTAACAAAGGCACACACATAATAAAAAGCACTTGATCAACCAACACTAAAGCTAGTGCAAAAGTTAAAAGGTAAAAAATGTAGGAAGATAATGTGTAATTAAAATAGTAAATTAAAGGATACTCAAAACATATACACAAAAGAAGTAAAAAATAATGACAAAAACATAAATATGGAGTAAGTAAATATGGTAGTGATTATGGAATGTATTTGAATTGAACAACCATCAACTTAAAATAAACTGCTATAAGCATAGCATGGTACATATGAATCACATGGTAACCACAAAGCAAACATCTACAAGAGATATACAAGGGCCCTAACCGGTTTGGCTCAGTGGATAGAGCGTCGGCCTGTAGACTAAAGGGTCCCAGGTTCGATTCCGGTCAAGGGCATGTACCTTGGTTGTGGGCATATCCCCAGTAGGGGATGTGCAGGAGGCAGCTGATCGATGTTTCTAACTCTCTATTCCTCTCCCTTCCTCTCTGTAAAAAATCAATAAAATATATTAAAAAAAAAAAAGAGATATACAAGGAATAAAGAGGAAGGAATCCAAATACAATACTACTGAAAGTCATCAACATACAAAAGAAGAGTGTAAGATAATAAGAGAGGAATATCAAAGAACCTCAAAAACAATTAAAACAGCCTGGCTGGTGTTGCTCAGTGTTGAGCATCGACCTATGAACCAAGAGGTCCCTGATTGGATTCCTGGTCAGGGCACATGCCCGGGTTGCAGGCTTGATCCTTAGTAGGGGTCAGATATGAGGCAGCCGATCAAATTTCTCTCTCATTGATGTTTCTATCTCTCTATCCCTCTCCCTTCCTCTCTCTGTAAAATCAATAAAAAAAACCCACACAATTAAAACAAAAAATGGCAGTAACTACATACCTATTTATAATTTCTTTATATATAAATGGATTAAATGTTCCAGTCAAAAGACAAATGGATAAAGAAGATGTGGTATATGGAATATTACTTAGCCATGAAAAAGAATGAAGTCTTACTATTTGTGACAACATAGATGGACCTAGAAGATAAAGGTTAAGGGAAATAAGTCAGGCAGAGAAAGACAAGTACTGTATGATTTCATTTATATGTGGAATCTAAAAAAACAAACAAGACAAAAACAAACTCATAGATACAGAGAACAAGCTTATGGTTGCCAGATGGGTGGGCAGGGTTGGGGAGCTGGGTGATAAAGGTGAAGGGATTAAGAAGTACAAATTGGAAGTTACAAAATAGTCATGGGGATGTTAAGTACAGCATAGAGAACATAGTAATATTGTAATAACTATACATGGTGTCAGGTGAGTATAAGATTTATCTGGGGGATCACTTTTTAAGGTATATAAATGTCTAACCACTATGTTGTACACCTGAAATTAATATATATTTTATTTATTTTTTAAATATATATTTTATTGATTTTTTACAGAGAGGAAGGGAGAGGGAGAGAGAGTTAGAAACATCGATGGGAGAGAAACATCGATCAGCTGCCTTCTGCACACTCCCCACTGGGGATGTGCCCGCAACCAAGGTACATACCCTTGACCGGAATTGAACCTGGGACCTTTTAGTCCGCAGGCCGACGCTCTATCCACTGAGCCAAACCGGTTTTGGCTGAAATTAATATATATTTTATATTAAATTAATATAAAATGTCAACTGTAATTTAAAAATAAGAAAATCAACTGAAAAAACACACACAAAACAGGCAGTGATTAAGAAAGGCTACCAAAGGCAAGAGTAAGACCAATGAGTAAGGCTTATTCTGGAATAGGCAGAATGGCAATGGTTGTAGACTAATAGAAGAAGGTGGGTTGATGAGATGATGAAAGTAAAGTTTTATTTCCACTTTAAAAACCTTCTTTGTAATTTTTAATATAGAGTTGTTCCAAGACTGCAATTCATTATTTCAGTTATGTGTGAGATAAAGGGGGTCAGTGGTGGTAGCTAGGAATACATCACTGCGATTTGGGATGTGCTAAATCACTGTGATCACATTACCCAAAACATTCTAGTGAGTTGATGCCACTGTTGAAATCACAAAGTTTCAAATTGCCCAGGGTATTGTAAACACTCCGCAGTCTGGTTTGAACAGTGTTACACTGAAGTCCGGATTGTATCATGTTCCAGGAACAATGGAAACTTTCCCTGGCATGCTGGTGTTCCCCAGCTGGGGCCGCCTTAGCAGTACCCATGTGTATCTGTCATTGCCACAGATTTATTTTTATTTCCAGAACTTCTTAAACCGGTCATTCTGCTTCAAAATACCCTGAGCTGTCCTTTTCTTTTTAATAAGGTTACCTATTTTCGCAGTCCCAAAATTATGGCTTTAGTTATATCTTGATTTGAAATAAAATCTTTGGAGGAAAAACATGTCTTTATTATATTAAAATCTATAGGCTCCAGATTACTTAAGGCAGGTCTGGCATGGAGTAACACAACGCTTTCAGCAGCATAAATACATCGACAAAGAACCACTTTAGACTGGAAGGTCATTAACAAAAATTTTAAGGAAGCAAAAAGCATGGGTAAATTTTGCTAAGGCATCCACAGTCTGAAAGAAAGTCAGCCAATTTATCTGCTAATTTGCATATTCATTTCAAAAAGTACTAGTTACTCAAAGTACATTTCTAAAATTTGTCATAAACATCAACTTCTATTCGTAATATTTGGTAGCCAAATGACCTATCATATTAGGTTAATTAGAAAGAACACAGTTAAAAAAGTAATTCTAGCATTATGATGCTGAGTGTAGTGATCATAATTCGTAATTCAGAGAGTGTAATTAGATGTTACCCCCAAATTTAAAGTACTGATTTTGGCACATACATTTTAACATTGATCACTCAGGTTTGGGTGGCATGCTCTGCAACTTTAATCTCAGCTAATTTTTATGTTTTAAAATTTCTCCTATCTGATTGTTTTCCAAATGAACTTGCAGAGGACTGAGATGGTCAAAATATACCTCATTCGGGGACAGAAGCTCTCTCTGATCCTGCTGTTAGCTGGTCTCACCAGCTTCCTGCCTGCCATCCCAGTCCACCCCTACCTCGTTTCTTATTTCTAAATAATAGTTATCCTTTCTTCCAGACAAGGGTGATTATGTGCCCTGTACTCTGTATTTCACCACCTGTTATCACTTTTCCACCTTGATCAAATTAAAAGCAGGCTTAAGCTTTTTTTCCATATACATAAAATAGCAACAGCAACCTTCCCTTTCCTTTTAGTCTCTCTTGTTAGCTTCCTTCCTCTTCTTCCCTCCCATCCTTAGAGTTCTGCTGGGTGTAATTGTCCTCTGTGGGTCTTCATTTCCCTTTCATTCCCCAGCCCACTTGCACTCCGGTTTCCATTCCAGTGTTCTAATGAAATGGCCCTTTCTAGCCAAAACTAGCTCTTTTTCACTTGACCTCTTCGTAGCATTTGCCACTGGTAATTTGCCTTTTTACAATTCTTATTTCACTCAAAATAACACCTGTAGATCAAAGCACTTCTAATGAAAAGCTGTAATCATGTCCTTCCCCTTTCTCACCCATCTCCTACCTTTTCTTCCCTAGTCTCCTTTCTACCTCCCATCTTGGGTTGACTGTAGTGTTAGTTTGACACTGTCAAGGTTGATCACATTTTTGTTCATTTGATAATCAAATTTTTCTTGCTCTGTTGGCAGGTTGATTCCAATTGTTGAACATCCACATTCAACTTTTGCATTAATATCAGTAGGGAGATACTGTTCACTATGAAGCCGTTTCCTTCTCTGTGTTTCCAATGTTACGGTTCTGTTAAATGAAAATGTTCACAGTCAAAAGCTTGAGCCACACACTAGCCAGGAAAAGGAACAGGTGCTGGGGTAAGCAGTCTACACCACTTGTAGCAGTGCTAGATGGAGAAGAAAGACAGTGTGACCACCATCCTGGGTTTGAAGGGGCTGTTTCGCACAATGAATTTGGGGAAGGAAAATGTAAGTTGAATTTACGCTGGCTGTAGATAAAGGGGGCGAGAGAAGGTGAAGTGGGCTAGTTCTGGGGTAAGTACATAGACCATAAGGAAGACGTGTTTGCTCTTTTTGGATTGGTGGTAGGCAAGTCTGTAAAGTTCACATGTAAGCAAGAAGCGGAGGGTACCTAGTGGTGGGTGGTGCCTGGCTGTCCTCTTTAAATAATTGTGGAAATAGCCACCAGGGTGTTAATTCTAATTTTCAACATACACTCAGAAATGGAAGTCATCTTGTGTGGGTTTTGGCCTGCAGCTATTAACTGATTAGCCTTTCCTCTCTTCTTTCCACCCACGGACCTGCTGTAATTTAAATTAGGCCACCGTAGAATTTTTTTCTTGTCAATTTCATGCTCCTCAAAAGAGATGTTCAGATGGATAACCCTTTCTTGAATGGCACCAGTTGCTCAAAATCTATTTTAGTTTACTTCCTATGTGGATTATAATTTGGAAATAGTCTTTTTTTTTTTCCTTGAGTTTCTGATACTTTTTAAAAAATAGGGAGAAGAATCTTATGCCTTTTTTTTAGAGTTTGAAGTGAAGGAGAGTTTATTAGTGAAGCGGTGAGACAGAGAGTGGCCAGACCACAGACAGAGTAGTTGAATCTTATGCCTTTTTAAAAAACCATTTACTAGCTTTATAATCTTTCTTTTTATTGCTTACAATCCCTTTCATTTGTCGTCATGAAACCCACCGATTTCCTGTTCTTATTTGGACTAGTTGTTTCACATTTGGAATATGACTTAATTGTGTAGCTTTCTGTGTTGCCTAGAGTTTGTCATTGCCTTTCTTTTTTTCCCTTTTTGTTCTTACATAATGTATCATTACCATATCCTTATTTTCCCCTTCAGACTCTCAATCACACTGTCTGTTGTGTGGAATGCCCTTTTATTATCAGTCTTTCTACTTGCTCCATTTTCAGTTGGTTGCTCTCTGGGTTTGCTGCACGGCTCTCAATTTTTGACTTGTCTTCCTTGCTCTCTCACTTGGGCTACTATTTTCTAAATATACATGTGTGTGTTTTTAAAAAAATCTGATTTTGTTTGAGTACATCTTCACATTACAGAGGAAGAAAGAATAAATGTAAATGTATTACAACACATTGCTTTAAAAATAAAGTGAGGGAGTACCTGGGAAATAAATTTTTCTGAGCCCTTGTATATCTGAAAATGTTTGCATTGTGCCTTCATATTTGATAGATTTGTGGTTGACCTACTTTAATTTTGGGCTCTCTTCTCTTCTCTTCTCTTCTCTTCTCTTCTCTTCTCTTCTCTTCTCTTCTCTTCTCTTCTCTTCTTTTCTTCTTCCTGGAAGCTTTTAGTCTCTCCTTTTTATCCTTGTTACCTGGAATTTCACAGTGATGGATGCGACTAGGTCTGGATCTTCTTTCATTTGTCCTGCTTAGAACTAGTAGATCCTGTCAGTTTGCGTACTCCTCCTTTCTCTTGAGCTCTGGGGAATTTTCTTTCATACTGTTTATCCAATAATATTCTTCTCTATATTTTATCTCTTTTCCCAGGTAATTCTATTAGGCCTATCTTGGAATAGCAGGGTGGATTCTTTATATTGATTATCTCTTCTCTCTTTTATCCTTCCTTGATTTCTTTTTTTAAATTTTCTGAGAGGTATTCTAGAATTCTAACCCTGTATTGATTTTTTAAAAATTTGGACAATCTTATCTTTAATATTAAAGAATCTCTTGATTTCTTATTATTACATTTTCTAGCATCTGTTTTATAGGATATTAGTTAAGAACATGAAATCATGGGCTTGGGGGTCAGATTGTAGTCTTACTACTTACTACATGTATAATATTGGAAATATCTCTTAACTTCTCTATGCCTCATGAAAAGATGATGACGATAATGAGTTAGTATGTGTAAGACATTGAGAACAGTTCTGGTACCTGAGATAATCCTAATACAGTTGAGTTGTCCTGGGATCAGGTGGAGCATGATGGCATGGACTCTGGAACCAGATTGTCCCCAGCTCTGCCATCTACTTGTGGCTTTGGGCAAGTTTTGTTTTATTGGCTTTTTAGTTTGAATAACTTTTATAAACTAGTTCCAAAAATAGTACAAAAACATTTTTTAAAAATATATATTTTTATTGATTTCAGAGAGGAAGGGAGAGGGAGATAGAGACAGAAACATCAATGATGAGAATCATTGATTGGCTGCCTCCTGCATGCCCCCCAGTGGGGATGAAGCCCGCAACCTGGGCATATGCTCTTGACTGGAATTGAACCCGGGACCCTCCAGTCCGCAGGCCGATGCTCTATCCACTGAGCCAAACCAGCCAGGGCACTACAAAAAATTCTTGCAGGCACCTCGTTCCAATTCCCCAAATGTTAGTATGCAATTATCAAAATCAGGAAATTAACACTGATAACAATATTATGTAATCTGCAGACTATTTACATTTTACCAGTTACCTACTGATGTCCAGGGATCCAAACCAGGATGAAATTTTGCATGTAGTTGTTATATCTCCTTTAATCAGGACAGGCTTGGTTTTTCTTTCCTTTTTATGTTCTGAGTTTTCTTAAGATTAAGTTTAGGTTATGTGTGTGTTTTTCCCCCCAAAATACCACCGAAGTTATATTTATTGTGTCCTTCCCAATGCATCATATCCGGAGGGACATATGTGATATTTTGTATCACTGGTGCTGTTGACTTTGGTCACTGGGTGACAGAGTGCCTGCCAGGGTTCTCCTTTGTAAGGTTACCATTTATTTGTCTTGTGCTTAATAAGTATCATATGGGGAGATACTTCGAGACTATGTGGATGTCTTATTTCTCATCATATTTTTACTCAGTGATTTTAGCATTTATTGACTGATGCTATTCTAACTTTCCATCTTTTCTTAACGTTTACCTTCTTTGATAGTGAGAAATCTGGGTTTATCCACAAAACATTCTCAGGCACCCTCCCTTCCTCTCTCCTGCCCTCTCTCTCTCTCTCCCTCCCTCAATACATATCAATATCCCTGTGAAAAACAAACCTACTAACCAGATATCTGGCAAGCTTTTTGTACAATTTTAGACAAATTTGGACAGTTATGTTTTAAAATATTAGTTCTGCTTGATTGTTTTGTTTTACTTCTTCAGAGACACCAGTTTTACATAATTTATTCCTTCTTTACTTGTCTTATATTTCCATTGTGTCCCCTCTGACCCTTTAAATTTTTTCTTTATATCATTTTTATTTTTCTGATTCTTTTTTGTTTTTCTTCTATGACTGTTATTACATTTTCATCTATGTTTACTCTCCTCTGGTGCTTGTGTTTATTCCTTATTTTTTGATATGATTATCTTATCCCTCTCCCTGAGTTTAATTACTCTTCTTTTAATTTTCACTATGTTTTGCCCATTTTTCTTTGTACGTTTTGACTATCTGATTCAAAGTGATTTTTAATATCCCCAAATTTTTGTTAGAATATATTTAATTCAATTTGGAGTGTTTTCTTCTATTTCATGTTTGTTTGTTTTTTTTGGGGGGGGGTTCATTCGCTCAGATGTGTTGATTTTTTTTTTAGTAATTTTATATAGACTTGATTAGTTTTCATGTGTTCATTTTGTAGATTTTGGGTGGCTTATAAGATCCTTAATTCATTGGAAATCTCATTTTATCACTGCAGCAAATCCAGTTCTTTAATAACTTAATTTGTGTGTGTGTATGTGTGTGTGTGTGTGTGTGTGTGTGTGTGTGTGTGTGTTCAGGGGAGGGTTTGTATGTCCTCTGATTTTTGTTTTGTTCTTTTTGTTTTGCAGGATGCTAGGTTTTCCTGTTTTGTTTCTTTTCCCCCTTACCTCCCAGTAGCCAAAGGGTATCTGCCACTCCCTTCCTTTTGCCCCTTTCTCCTCCAGAGCTACTTGGCCACTTCAGATCATGTGTACATCAAAGCTCCTTTCCTGTAGTCAATGTCTGGGTCATGCTTTCGTATCTACAAACTCTAGGGCTTTACTTTTTCTGGTGGTAGTTATAAACCCATTTTGTTCTGCTAGCGCCCTCTTCTCTCTTTCTTGCAGTTTTTGTCAGATTGTTCTTGCTTAACTGTGGAGACTTATGGAAGGAGCACAAGTGATTGCTCACTGGATTTGATGTTTTTTCTTTTTTACCTACAGTTATTTTGAAGTCTGAACATTCTGTGGTGTCCACTTATGTTGAGGACATGATTTCTGTGTAGTTTTGTTTTTCTTGTCATTCTTTATAGAGGATATGTGGCGAGATGCAAATCTAGGCAGCCCACTTATCTGGAAGCTCTTGGGCAAGTTTTTAACTCTCTGAGCTTAGTTTCCTCATATGTAAAATGGGAATAATAATAATACCAAATTAATCAAGATTTCACGAAGGTTAGGAGAATATTTATGAATTGTTTAGAACACTATAATTCACATAAGTGCTCAACAATTTGTAGTTGCTATTATTATCATAATGTTATGGATGCAATATTGTCTAGAATGGTACTGTGGATACTACTTTGAAAATAAAATAACTGATACTATCTAAAGTTGACCCCTTCCTTAGTACTGTGCATCTCATCTTCTGCCTTTTCATGGATTGTGCTCCTGCAGCCATGCTTTAGCTTCTGCATCATCTGTGGGTTTTTTTCTGACTTCCTCTTGTTGTCATGCAAAGTAGGCTAAAGACAACCCATTTTTTTTCTCTCTCTCTTTATTGATTAAGGTATTACATATGTGTCCTTATCCCCCTATTGCCCTTCTACCCCCCCACTCATGCCCTCACCTTCCTGGTGTCTGTGTCCATTGGTTAGGCTTGTATGCATGCATACAAATTCTTTGGTTGATCTCTCCTTCTTACCCCCACCCTCCCCTACCTTCCTTCTGAGGTTTGACGGTCTGATCGATGCTTCTCTGTCTCTGGATCTGTAAAATCAGCAAAGAAACAGCAATCCTAAATGATTCACTAGATCAGATGGACTTAATTGACATCTTCAGAACATTTCACCCCAAAGCCACAGACTATTCATTCTTCTCAAGTGCACATGGGACATTTTCAAAGATAGACCACATATATGGTCACAGGCACAGTCTCTCCAAATTCAAGAAGATTAAAATCATATCAAGCATCTTCTTAGACCACAATGGCATATTAGAAATAAACTACAACAAAAACAAAAAAATTCAAACACTTGGAAGCTGAATAGCATACTATTAAACAATGATTGGGTTACCAAAGAGATCAAAGAAGAAATTAAAAACATCCTGGAAACGAATAACAATAAAAACACAACAATCCAAAATCTATGGGACACAGTGAAAGCAGTCCTGAGAGGGAAGTTCATAGCTCTACAGGCCTACCTCAAAAAACAAGAAAAAATGGTAATAAATTATCCAACTCTACAATGTAAAGAATTAGAAAGAGAGCAACAAGAAAAGCCCAGAGTGAGCAGAAGGAAGGAGGTAATAAAGATCAGAACAGAAATAAATGACATAGAGACCAAAACAACAACAACAACAACAACAACAAAAAAGACAACAAAAACAAAAACAAACAAACACAATACAAAAGATCAATGAAACCAAGATCTGGTTCTTTGAAAGGACAAACAAGATTGATGAACCTCTCTAGCCAGGCTCACCAAGAAGCAGAGAGAGGACTCAAACAAAATCAGAAATGAAAGAGGTGAAATAACAACAGACCCCACAGAAATACAAAGTATTGTTAAAAAATACTATGAACAACTCTATTTCAACAAACTGGACAACCTAGAGGAAATGGACATATTCCTAGAAAAATACAACCTTCCAAAACTCAATCAGGAAGAATCTAAAAATCTCAATAGGCTGATAACTATGGAGGAAATTGAAGCAGTCATCAAAAAGCTTCCAGCAAACAAAAGCCCAGGGCCAGACAGCTTCACAGAAGAACTAAAACCTATCCTCCTCAGACTATTCCAAAAAATTTAAGAGGAAGGAACACTTCCAAGCTCATTCTATGAAGCCAGCATTCCCTTAATACCAAAACCAGATAAAGACAACACAATGAAAGAGAATTACAGGCCAATATCCCTCATGAACTTAGATGCCAAAATCCTCACCACAATTCTAGCAAATTGAATCCAGCATTACATCAGAAAGATCATGCACCATGACCAAGTAGGATTTATTCCAGGGATGCAAGGATGGTACAATATCCGCAAATCAAGTAACATGATACATCACATAAACAAATTGAGAGATAAAAATCACAGTCATATCAAATGATACAGAAAAAGTATTTGACAAAAATCCAACACCCTTTCTTGATAAAGACCCTCAGCAAAATGGGAATGGAGGAATAATGCCTCAACATAATAAAAGCCTTATATGACAAACCTACAACCAACATCATACTCAATGGGCAAAAACTAAAACCATTTCACGTAAGAACAGGAACGAGACAGGGATGCCCCCTATCACCACTCCTGTTTGACATAGTACTGGAAGTGCTAGCCATTGCGATCAGATAAGAAGAAGAAATAAAAGGCATCCAAATTGGAAAAGAAGACGTAAAACTGCCCTTATTTGCAGATGACATGATACTGTACATAGAAAACCCTAAAGACTTCATCAAAAAACTATTAGACTTAATAAATGAATTCGGCAATGTAGCAGGATACAAAATTAACGCCAAGAAATCTATACACCAATAGTGAACTTACAGAAAGAGAGATTAAAAAAATGATCCCATTTACCATTGCACCAAAAAAAGTAAGATACCTAGGAATAAACTTAACTAAGGAGGTAAAAGACCTATATACGGAAAACTACAGGACACTGAAAAAAGAGATAGAGGAAGACATAAATAGATGGAAGAACCATGTTCATGGATTGGTAGAATCAACATCATTAAAATGTCCATACTACCCAAAGCAATCTATAGATTCAATGCACTTCCCATTAAAATACCAACGGCATATTTCACAGACCTAGAACGAACTCTCCAAAAATTCATCTGGAATAAAATAATACCCCGTATAGCTGCAGCAATCCTGAGAAAGAAGAACAAAGTAGGAGGGATCTCAATACCAGATATCAAGCAGTATTG
This sequence comes from Cnephaeus nilssonii, assembly GCF_951640355.1. Lineage (NCBI taxonomy): Eukaryota > Metazoa > Chordata > Mammalia > Chiroptera > Vespertilionidae > Cnephaeus > Cnephaeus nilssonii. The sequence continues at coordinate 37,801,764 of NC_137074.1, read as the reverse complement.
CAAAGCCACTGTTCTCAAAACTGCCTGGTACTGGCACAAGAACAGACATATAGACCAATGGAATAGAATAGAGAATCCAGATATTGACCCAAACCACTATGCTCAATTAATATTTGCCAAAGGAGGCAAGAACATACAATGGAGTCAAGATAGTCTCTTCAGTAAATGGTGTTGGGAAAATTGGACAGATACATGCAAGAAAATGAAAAGACAACCCATCTTTAAGAAAATCTTTCACTGATCCGTTTCTCGCTCTAACTCTATACTCTGTTTCTCTGTTCCATGTCATAGTAGAATTCTTCTAAAAAGTTGCCTATGCTGGTTGTCTTCAGTTTCACACCTCCCATTGTCTCCTTAAGCCACTCATATGCCTTTCATCCCCCACTGCGCTACTGAAATGGTTCTTACCAAGTTTACTCTTGGTCTCTGTCTTTTCAAATCCAAGCATTAACTCATTAACTTCTGTGTTTTGATCCCACAGTAGCATTCGACCTGGTGAACCACTCTTGTTTTCATTATTGTTTTAAATTATTATGAAGTCCTTCAGGCATAAAAGAGCACTAACTTTATATAACGTTCATGTGTATTTGCCTTCTAGTTAAAAGAATGAAAATCATCAAATCATTTGAAGAGCACCTCCCCACCCCCCCACCCCCCACCCCCAATTCCTTCCTATGCTCCCAGATGTAGCCACTATACTGAATTGATATTTCTTGTTCCCACAACTTGTTTTGTAGTTTTGCTACATGTGTTTTCCTATATAATATGTAGTGTTTTATTTTTATTTTTTTTATTATATTTTCTTTTCTTTTTTTTTTTTATGTAGTGTTTTTTTAAATGTTTTTAACCTCCATTTTAAAAAGATTATTCTTGCCCTAGCTGGCTTGGCTCAGTGGATAGAGCATCAGCCTGCAGACTGAAGGGTCCCAGGTTCGATTCTGGCCAAGGGCACATGCCTGGGTTGCGGGCTCAATCCCCAGTGGAGGGTGTGCAGGAGACAGCCGATCAGTGATTCTGTGTCATCATTGATGTTTCTATCTCTCGCTCCTTCTCCCTTCCTCTCTGAAATCAATAAAGAAATATTAAAAAAAAATCAAAAGATTATTCTTAAGTATCTTTTTCTGCAACTTACTCTTTTTACTCAACATTTTGTTATGAGAATCATTCATGTTGCCATGCATGAATGACCCCAGAGTGTTTATTTTTCACTGTGTATATAGTATTCCATTGTCTGAATAGACTATAATTTATCCATTATGTTGTAGACAGACACTTAATTTGTTTTCACTGTTCAGTTGTTACAAACAGTCCTTCTAGGAACATTGTTATAAAAATCTCCTTTGATGTGGTTTCCGTTTGATAATATCTGGAAGTAGAGTTCTTGCGTTATAATGTATTTAACTACACTCTTCTTTTGAATCAACTTGTTTTAAGCGTCCATGATACCACACTTGTTTGATTTTCATCTTACTTCATAGGCCAGGCTGTCTCCTCTCATTTTCCGCATCCTCATTCTCTACTGCATTCTATGTTTTAGTGTCCTGGGGATTTGTCTTTGGTCTCTTCTCTATATTCCCAGCTTCTGGCTCCAATTCACTCTAATTTATCCCTATGCTGATCCCAGGATAATCTTTATCAAATGCAATCCAGTCATGCCACTACTTTGCTTAAAGTTCTTCAGTGGTCCCCTGCTGCCTCTAAAGTCCAAGTTCTGTGTCATGGCCAGAACCACTAAGGATTAGCACCCCCCCCCCCTCACCCCTCACTCCCCATTCCTTGTATCTCAGCTCCTACCTCTTCTCTAAAGGATCTTGAAGAGCATCTCTCCAGCAGGCTGGACCTTTGCTCAGACCATTTTCTTTGTTCAGTTTCCTTCCTCCTCACTCCTTAGCTGCCTGGTAAACTTGTGTTCCTTTTAAAAGATGACTTACCTGTTGCTTTCTCAAGGAGGTCATACCTGACATCTTCAGGAGGAAGTAAGAAATTCCTTCTCTGTTCTTCCTTCTTTGTTATCTCTATTATACTTCTTGACTCATTGATCCAGCAAATATTTACTTACTGCCTACTATATGCTAGAAACTGTTATAGACATTGGGCTAGAACAGGAAATGAGACAGACAGTGTTCTTATTTTCCAAGGAGTCTACATTCTAAAGAGTAGAAAAGAGAGAAAACAAGTAAACAATATTATTTAGACACATAATATGGTAATGTGATGGAGAGAGAGTGCGTATGTAGGCGGGGGTGGGGGTGGGGGGTGGGCGGAGAGTAGATGGGGATGGGCATTAACTTCAGATTGAGTTAGATGCTGCTTGACTTGAGACCTGAGAGATGAGAAGGAGCCAGCCCTGCAGTGATCTGAAAGAAGACCATTCTAAGCAGAAGGAACAGCAAGTACAAAGGCTCTGGAGCGAGAATGAATTTGGTATGTTTAAGGAAGAGAAGGAAGGCCAGTGAGGCAGGAGTATAATGAGCTGGGGGAAGGGGTGCTGTATGAAATAAAATCTGAGAAGTGGGCAGGGTCCGATCATGTGGGGCCTTATGGGTAAGATGTGTCGATTTTCAGTGTAGTGGGAAACCATCGGAAGATTCTGTGTGAGAGAGTGGCATGATCCAGCTGGAATGAGGAGAATTAGGAGGACAGAGTGAGAGCAGAAACCAGGAAGGAGTTCTCGCTGCAGGTAGAAAATGTTGGTAGCTTGGATTACTGTGGTGTTTGTAGTGCCCATGGGAAGAAGTGGGATGACTTAGGATATATTTTGAAGGTAGGCAGAGAGGACTGGCTGGGGGATTAGACGTGTTGGTTTTAAGGAGGGAGGGAATCAAGAAAAGGATCCCTGGCCTTTCTTGAGTGCCATTTACTGACATGTGGATGACTAGTGGTGGTGGCAGTGGTGAGGGAGTTCTGTGAGGGAGGAATCAGAAGTTATTTTTAGGTATTTTAAGTTGGACATGCCTCTTAAGACCACAAAGTATAAATGGCAGGAAGTCATTTGGATAGGTGGCTCTGAAGGTCAAGGTTTGCCTTTGTTTGTTGGGGCTGCTATAACAAATCACCAGAGACCGGGTGGCTTAAACAGTGAATGTTTATTTCTCGAGGTTGTGGAGGCTGGAAGTCTGAGGTCAGGGTGCAGCACAGTTGGGTTCTGGTGAGGACCCTCTTCCAGATTGCAGATCGCGGCTTCTATTCTCACATGGGAGGTGCAGGGTGAGGGGTACTTCTGGCCTCTTCATAAAGGGGCACTAATTAGGCTCCACCCTGAAGACCCAGTCACTTCCTAATACAATCACATTGGGATTAGATTTCAATATATGATATTTGGCGGAACAGAGATATTGAGTTTATAACAGGGATGGGGATAGATAATTTTGGGAGTCAGCAACTTATTCATTATATTTTAAAGCTTTGAGACTGGGTAAAATAACTGAGAGTTTGAGTGTAGATAGAGAAGAGAACTGAGGGTAGGGCTTTGGACACCATAGCATTTAGAGAATGAGAGGTAGGGGTGTGAGAGGGAGTCATAGAAGACAATAGAAGGAGAGAGTGTCAATTGTGTCATGCTGCTTAGAGTTAGAATATGATGAAGGCACAGGTATGACCACTGGGTTTGACCCCATGGAGGTCACGGTGACCATGGTGAGTGGTCAGAAGGTAGAACTTAGCGCATCACTTTAATGAACTGCATATGTATCTGTCACCTCCTCTAGAGTGTGTGCTAACCCTAATTCCTTCTAAGGCTTAGCACATAATAGATGGTAAATAAATGCCTACAAGTTTAATTTTTACAAAGTAGTTTAAAGAGTAATACACTTTCCCCTCCTCATTTAGGATGCTTTTAGATCACTGACCCATCCCCCCAGTTTGCAGCAGTTCCAGGAGTATAGTCAGGTGAATAATAACTTAGAGGAAACACAATGAGAGAAACAAATCCATTTTAATAGAGGTTCACAGTGCATCCTGCAGCCATCATGCTGTGGTGAACCAGGGCCTTGCTTTGGACTCAGAAGGCCTGCCTCAAGCTCTGCTGCACTGCGTGGCCCTGCTGAATGTTGGGTGCTGGTGGCAGGTCCCCCACACTCTCTGGATCATGGCTCTTCAGCTGTCCTATGTGGATAACATTAACAAGTTCCTCTCACAGGATTTTTGTGAGCAGCAAATGATCTAATGCTCAAAGTAAAAAGCTACTCTGTAAGAGCTATGTTTGTAAAAATAATTGGATTACCCATTTGGTCACAGACTTACAAAGTAGATTAGATCAGAGTATTATCCTAGCTAATCTAATAAAGAGGGAATATGCAAATTGACCATCACGCTGTAACAAGATGGCTGTGCCCACAGCGGAGGCAGGGATCCCGTAACACAAGATGGCTGCGCCCACAGCAGAGGCATGGATCCCGTAACACAAGATGGCTGCGCCCACAGCGGAGGCAGGGATCTCGTAACACAAGATGGCTGCGCCCACAGCGGAGGCCGAGTTCCCGTAATGAGCCTTAACGAACAATCAGCAGGGGCTTGAGGCTGCGTGGTGTTGGGCCAGGGTAAGGGACCTGAGGCTGTGCCCTCTGCCTGGTGGGGCTTGACAGGGGACCTGAGGCCATGTCCCCCACCATGCGGGGCTTGACGGGGGACCTCAAGCTATGCCCCCTGCCCACGGGGCTTGACAGGGGACCTCAAGGCGTGCCCCCCACCCTGGCCTGATGGGGGTGGGGCCGGCTGGGTCTGGATCTAGCCCAATGGGGGTAGGGCCAGCCGGGTCTGGGTCTCGCATGATTTTGAGGCGCACGTGGTGGGCGGGGACTTGACTCTGGTTCCCATGGCGTGCCCCAGACTCTGACAGGAGGAAGATTTTCATACACATTTTACTAATTTTCTTCCATCTCTGACACTTCTATTATAGAGAAAGGGCAGATAGCAATATTAAAATATTTCCTCTAATTAATTCCCTTTTAATGTGCACGAATTTCGTGCACCCGGTCACTAGTGAAATTTATATTCAGGCAGTGGTGTAGGAAAGGCAACAAGTTTGGGAAGGACACAGATCACTGTAAAATGTAATACTTTTCTAGAAATATATAGGAAATTAATTTCTTTTGGCTTTGTCCCTTTATCGTTCCCAGATAAATGTAATCATCCTGTTAGAACCAAAGAATAGACATTTACTTTAAAATCAAGTAATCAAATCTAGTAGTGGTCTGTTTACCCTAGTGTGGCATATCTGAAAGAATAAAATGTAGTTAGTGCTGTTTGTGGTTTTTTTTTCTTTTTTCTTTTTTTTAAGTGAATATATTAATTCCGTTTGACAAATTTTCACCATGGTGGTTACCCATTTCACTTTACTTCTAGGGTAAAAATCATGGTAAGAAACTCAGAAATTACTATGCAGCAAACAGCTGTCCTCCTCCTGCCCGAATGAGCAATGTGGTAGAACCTGTGGCTTCTCCAGCTGTTCCAGTCCCTCCGCAGGTAAGACATGTGGCAGGGTGGAAGCTGTCCTATGCACAAATTTGTCCATCATGGTACAATTAGGCAAATACCCCTGAAAGGTCCCACTGGGTGCTTTTGACTCCTTGAACTCCAGGGCTGGATTTAATGCATGCCAAAATCCATGAGCCTTGAGATTTCTCATGCTTTGGTTGTGATACATGAAATGATGAAACAAATATTGTTTCATGAGTCTTTCCCTATGCATTTCTCAAAGTCCGAGCTTAAATGACCCTGTGTCTAGTCTAAGCTAGAATAAAACCAACAAACCCTGAATAGAACAAGAGATTGTTTAAACGTTTATATCTTTATTGCAGTTAATCCCATTTACTGTATATTTTGCCTTCTATTGAGATTAGTTTCTTGAGATTGCGTACCCTCCCCTCCCCCTTCTTCTTCTTCTTTTTTTTTTTTAAACTTCTGGCCAGAGAACCTGTATAAACACTTTCGGGTTGAAAGCAGAGTTCTGTTTACTCTTTGAAAGGTAGAGCAGGTGTTTCAAGCAAGGTATTCTTGTTCTTTAACAGCCTCTGACATATGGATTCTACTCCTTAATCTGTCTTGAAGTATTATTTGTCCTTAGAACAATAGTGGTCATAAATAATAAGTCTAATTGAGTACTTACTATGCCAGGTACTCTGTTAAGCACTTTTCATGCTTTGTTTCATTCAGGGCTGGGACTAGGCTGGGGAGAGGGATGCATTACATTTGGGCATAAAGTTTAAGAGGGAGACTAAAAACTTAGTAGTCCAGATAACTATTTATTTATTTTTTTGCTATTGTTAATCCTCACCCAAAGATATTTTTCCCATTGATTTTTAGAAAGAGTGGAAGGGAGGGAAGGAGGATGGTAGGAGGTGGGAGGGGGGAGAGAAAGAGAGAGAGAGAGAGAGAGAGAGAGAGAGAGAGAGAGAGAGAGAGAAGAGAGAAAGAGAGAAACATTTATGTGAGAGAGACACATTGATTGATTGCCTCCTACACACGCCTCAATCAGGGCTGGGGATCGAACTTGCAGCCCAGATAGATGCCTTTGACCAGCAATCGAACCTGTGACCCTTTATTGCATGAGCCAACGCTCTAACCACTTAAAACACCGACCAGGGCCTAGATAACTATTTTCAAAATTCAAAATTAATGTAAAAAATTCAATGGTGAATGAAAGGTTAGAAAACTTAGGGTAAGTATTACTGATTTTCCTTTTGCCTCAGGCTGCACTATGGCTTGGCATGGCAGTTACTGATCCTGTCATTTTTTAACATTTTGATATTTTGTTCCTCATTGATTTTTTTGCATTTGTAAAAATATTCCATTAAAATATTATTTATTTTGATTGCTGGTTTTTTTTTTTGATGCTCTCTTAAATTTTGTGCCCATGGCAAGTGCCTGCTTGCCTCATTCTTGTCCTGGGTCCTGACTTCATGGAATGCTTGCAGTAACTTAGCAGTATTGGCCTTATTACTCTGAGAGTAACCCATGGGCCAGCAACCTCTGTCTTACCTGGAAGTTTATTAGAAGCACAGGTAAGCTAAGTAACTTGTCCAAGGTGTTACATGTGGTGGGGCAAGAATTTTTTTGGTCTTAGACCTCTACTCATCACGGTATAATTTTGCTTTTCTGAATGTCAGCTGTCCAGTACTTAATGTATGGATAGCAATACCAGCTATTCCTCCATCCTCAAGAATTTGCGGGGGTAAATGAGATGTGTTAGACATAGAATCAGAGGACAGGAAAGTTCCCAGAATGATCTCTGGCAGTGTCGTCATCACAGTACTGAGTCCTGAAGACTGCTCTAGAACTGGAGGGCTGCTCCCTGCTGGGACTGTTTTCAGCCAGCTCCGCCCTTTTGGGCAAACAGCCGGCCATAGCTTTCTTTCAGAGCACAGCTCTTTGTGGTGTTTGAAGACAGCTCTCCTGTGTCCAGAAAGTCTTCCCGTCCAGGTGAAACAGTGCTATTTCTTTCAGCTGGACCTGATGTGATATGCTTTCCAGACTCTTATATATTTTACTAGAGGCCCAGTGCATGATTGAATCATGCACGTGTAGGGTCCCCTACACACTTTCGCTTTTGATCACGGGGGAGCTGGGTGCCTGTCCGCTGGTGCACCAGGCCTTTCAGAAGCCTCCACCCCACCGGAGGCTTCTGAAAGGCCTGGTGCCTGAGCGGACAGGCACCCAGCTCCCCCGCTTTTGATGGTCTGCGGGGACGTGAGCTCGCTGCCCCAGAGGCCCCTTCTGTGCTGCAGCACAGCCATGGCGCAGACGCTGAGCTCGAGCCGCCGCTGGCGACACGAGCTCAGCATCCCGCCGGCCCAATCAGCCCCCCCAGCCCCCCCGAGTCCCGCCCCCCCGCGCCTCCTGGCCAATCGCGGGCATAGCGAAGGTACGGTCAATTTGCATATTTGTCTATTATTAGGTAGGATTCTCCTCCAGACAGAATCTAGTTTGTCGTTTTTTATTAGCCCAATAACATTTATTAAGTGCATACTATCTTTCAGGCACTGTATTAGACTTCCCTTAACTCATTGTTTTCCAACCTGAATACAGTTGGCTGGGTCTGCTGATTATTTTCCCCTAATTATATTGTATTTGTAGCTAATTTGTAGACTCTGTGAGCAGGGGCTCATTTAAAAAAAATGTATATACCTGTGGCTCTGCATTAGGTAGCAAGCCCTGTAAACTGTAGGTGATCAGTAGATGCTTATGGATGGATTCTGGGCTTACATGACTTTTCTGATAATATGATTTTAGCCTTTACCTACACTACCTTCAATCTTCCATGCTGGGTTTTAAGTTTTTTTTTTTTTTTAATTTCTCTTTGGAGATAGCAATGAGCCATTCATGATTTTGGTACATTGGTGATTTTCCTGCAAAATCATGATTAAGTGTCTCCTAGCCTTAGAAGGAATTTGGAGGAGGAGAAGGAAATAAGCTCCAGATTTTTCTTTTTAACCTTGTTTCTTCTGTCTTTGATGTCAGATGGGCTCCTTTAAGCCGGGAGGCCGAGTGATCCTGGCCACAGAGAATGATTACTGTAAGCTCTGTGATGCCTCCTTTAGTTCTCCAGCTGTGGCTCAGGCTCACTATCAAGGGAAGAATCATGCCAAGAGACTGCGGCTGGCGGAAGCTCAGAGTAACTCATTCTCGTAGGTATTGCCGTTTTCTCTGAGGCCAAAGTGTTGTGTGAGACTGAGTGTCTGCAGAGAGAAAGAGTTGAAATGGATCCCTGTTTAGAAGTCTCACGCTTTTAAAATTTCTTTTCTCCAGGGAATCCTCAGAGGCCGGTCAACGGCGGGCCCGGAAAGAAGGGAATGAATATAAAATGATGCCTAATAGGAGAAATATGTATACAGTACAGAATAATTCAGGTATCCAGTGAATTTCCACATACCTTGGCTACTGCTGCAAATGGTCTCCTTTATTTTTATTTCTTTTAGTGGTAATTGATAGCCCTGAGAATTTGGGGTAAGCTGCTTTGCTTGAATTGGTCTAGTGGCTTTTCTTTTTTTAAATATTTTATTGATTTTTTTACAGAGAGGAAGAGAGAGGGAATAGAGAGTTAGAAACATCGATGAGAGAGAAATATCGATCAGCTGCCTCTTGCACACCCCCTATTGGGGATGTGCCCGCAACCAAGGTACATGCCCTTGACCGGAATCGAACCTGGGACCTTTCAGTCCGCAGGCCGACGCTCTATCCTCTGAGCCAAATCAGTTTCGGCGGTCTAGTGGCTTTTCAAGCTGGTGTTTATTTTAGGTCTCATTTATTTATTTACTTTCTATTAAGTATATTATTTATTTTTATTTTAAACTATAGTTTATGTTTTAAGATCTTTTATTATGGTTTCTTTATATTTCTTCTGGTGTTTTCCATCTGAGGAATATAAAATCCCTTATAAAAATGAGCTATTTGGTTTAAGGTTGCACTGTGCTAAATCCGTATATATTGGGGAAAATTAAAAGCATTATAGCAGTGGTGCTTAACCAGGGTAGTGAATTAGAATTGCCTGGGGAGTTGTTATAAAATGCACATGCCTGCGCCAGGACTCAGAGATTTTCAGTCAGTACATTGGGAGTAGGACCCAGACATACATGTGCTTTGAAAATGCTTCCTCGGTATACACCTTCAGTTCAGAACAACTAGTTTATAGGGATGTTCTCTGCATTTTCTGATTATCTTCAGGAGGGAGAGTAGGACTGAGTAGTCCCTCATCCTCCCTCTGCCCCGGCCTCCAATGCAAACACATACCAGCGTAGGTTATTCATGCGAATAGTAAAACAAACAAACAAAAACAGTTAACTGGAAAGGTAAGAGAAGCATAGAAAATAGAGACATATAGAAACAGCAATGTAATATAGTTGTAAAAAGCCTAAACGTATATCAGTAATTGTGATAAATGTAAATTTACTAAATTCTCAGTTAAAAGACAGAGGTTATAAAATTGGATGAAAAAATTAGCTAAAATGAAGGAAGCTGAGATAGCTATATTAATGTTAGGTGAAATAAACTTTAGATCAGAGGTAGTTTAGACTGTTCTCTGACCAGAGAACAATTAAGTGAGATGTCAGTAACAAAACTATTTTTAAAAATCACCCAGAATTTTCAGTTGTTTGGAAATTTAAAAACACTTCTAAATAACTCATAGGCCAGAGAAGAAATTATATAGAGTATTACAAATTATTAGAACCAAATATCAATAAAAATACGTTAAATTTGTAGAATGAAGTGAAAGCAATATGTTGAGAAAAGCCCCAACTATTTATTATAGTAGAAAAGGAAAGCATAAAATCAATAAGCTGTTGGTCCAATCTAAGAGGTCAGTTATGTAAAAAGAATAAAAGAAAATGATTAATAATTCCACCAACATTTTTACATATGTCATTCCACTCTTTCTACATAATACTTCTTTAAAATACAAATGCGATTATATTTTGTGATACTCTTATTTCACTTAATAGCATACTATAATCACATTTTCATGTAATTAAAATATTTTCATTACTTTTAGTGACAGCATGGTTAACCATGGCAGTCTTTACAGTAATTTTTAAAATTGCATTTTTGGAACTCTCCTTTTCCCACATCCTCCCAAAGACGCTTTTTATAAATACTGATAATATCTTCACTGATAAATCTATGCAAAAATTCTTAATATTTTCTTAGGATAATTCTTAGAAATAGAATTTTTGGGTTAAAGAGTTGGCATAATTATTAAACCATATAATGCTGGGAAATTAAATCACTTTTAAAATTATCTACTTTTTAAGAGACATCGTCATTTAGAGTTTGGGTTTGGCTCTACAGTAACCTTTTTGACAAGAGTTGGAAGAATCATATTATCTTTTAGATGAACCTGTATGAAATTGTAATTTAAAAAATCCATTAACTTCACATTCATTATAAGCTGGGAATCTGTGAATTTTATAATTTTAACTAAAAATACAAATTATAGTGATGGTTGATCCAGCTGTTGCCATTCACTTAGTGACTGTTTTGAAGTGAACTAATTACTTTTGTCTCTTGCTTTAGCAGGTCCGTACTTCAATCGCCGCTCTCGGCAGAGAATCCCGCGTGACCTGGCCATGTGCGTCACCCCAAGTGGCCAGTTTTACTGCTCGATGTGCAATGTTGGGGCTGGCGAAGAGGTGGAATTCCGGCATCATTTAGAGAGCAAGCAGCATAAAAGCAAGGTGTCTGAACAGCGGTACAGGAATGAGATGGAGAATCTGGGCTATGTGTAGGGATCGTTGTGTTCAGATAGAGCAGCTTGTCCTGCCTGTTAATTGCCTTCTGTCAACATGCCCTGCTTTGTGGTCCTTTTGGTATAAGTACATTCCTCTGCTTAATGTTAATCCACGTAACTGCAGTGGTACCGTGAGATGTCAACACTGGCGAAGGACAAGAGCGTGCTTCTTAGGTCATGATGCCTTTTCAGGTCAGATGTGTTGCGTCACTTAGAGCATGTGACCTCCCTACCCCATGAAAAATAAATTTTTATCTGACCAAGTTCTGGTCAGTAAGAAGCCTGACCACTTAGAGCTTTAACTATTTAAAAATCTCATCTTCTTTTGCAATTTTGTGTACTGTTAAGTAAAGGATTTTATTGAGTTCTTCAGATCACGGTAAAGCAGAGATTCCACTTTCCCAAGGCTCCTTTGGAACCTCACCTCAACTCAGTATCTTGTCGGTAGGACATGCTATTATAAACTGCATTAGGGTCTTTCCCAGGACATTCTTCCTCTTTTCCTCTTATCATGTCTTCCCATGATTGCGATGAAGGTTCTTGGATTCAGACACCTCCGACGTCCTTGTGGACTTCCAAACAGTGTAACTTCATTTCCAGTTATGGTTTTCACATGTTTGAATGCTACCTTTCCCCATCCCTCGCCACCCCGGTTGAATTAGCTTGTCTCGTAAGGTCATTTTCATGCCCCATCTATGTTGTGGGATTTCTAAGCCCCACATTTGAATATCCAATGAATTTAAGATAGATACGATATTTTTTTTAAAAAATATTTTTCAGCTGGTTTTAGGAAATGTAAAGATGTGTTTGATTTTTCAATTTAGAGTTACTTCATTGATAATAACTTGTTACTTATATGATGGCCTCAGTCATAAATTTAGATCTCTGGGTATTTGGTTTGGCAGACTTTGTAGATAAACTGATCCTTATATTTTACTTACATTCATCTGTGTGTTGTTAGTTGGCTGTCCTGAAAAATACTGTTTCATAGATAGAGAGGAATTTTTAAAAAGTTGATTAAATTTTATTATCATCATTTCAAGTAGAAAAATACATGAACTTTGATTTCATTCTTTCTAATTCAGCTTCCTTGAAGATAATAGAAATACATTATAGATTACTTTTTATCTGATAATTACATCAGTATTATTAGTTTTATATTTTTTTAAAGCTCTAGTGTATGTCTAGATTAAGTGATGGAGTACTCTATGAACTTTCATTAACTGTATTTTATCTACTTACTATATTTACATGGATAAGGCTGGTGCTCATCCACACTTCTTTTGAAAGGCCACAAAGAAGTTTATGTTGAGCAGTATTTTTGCACTATGGTCAATTCATACTTGATTGCTTATTAAAAAATACCAAACTCCCGTTTTCCCTTGAGAATTCTATATGCAAAGAGATGGGGAGAAGGAAAATTATAATCATTCCTTTTTTTAATACTTCTAAACAATGTTGAATGCTCTAGACCCATATTTAAAATTCAGTTTTGTGATTAACCTCTGGTACAGTATCAAGTCACTCTTCTGTTGAAGTGATGGTTTTTGAAAAGTAAAATTATTTAATTTTTCTCTCCCAGAAACAGAAGGATAATGTTCAGTTCAGATTCTCTTTAGAGCTGTGACTCTTAGTAAAATAATCCTTTGTGCAGTAATTTATAAAATACAGTTGATTAGTTTAGGGCAATTTAGAACTTATTTTATTGGTCAGTACATTATTCCTTTTGCTGCTAAGTATAATTTTTTGGTAGATTTTAATATTACAGTGCTGGCCACTTGGTTCTATGATTATTTAAAAATCCCATTTTCCCTTCTCTCTGTATGTGTATTTATATACATATAGACACGTGTAAAATTATAGGTATATGCTTTTATGTGATACCATAGAGAAGATTTCATTGAATTCTTATTTCAGATAACAGTAAAAGATTGTGGATGAGAATTTGCATTTTGTAAAAGTGACATTCATCCACTTTCAGTTGTCCTTTGCAAATAAAATTAAAGGAAGGGTTTTCCTCACTCGCCCCACCTAATAATTTCATTATATATACAAAAAGCAGTGGATTTAAGGCCTTGATGTTTTTTCCTGGTCTTTCGTGTTCAGGTTGCCAGTCTCCCAGTGCCCTTAATGGATGTTAGGAATGCATAAACGCATTTTCTTTGAAAGAAAAAAAGACTTATAGTGTTATTTCTTACTTGCTATATTTCTTTGCACTAAAAAAGAGCTATGTGTTTGTTTTATATGACACTTTAGATACCATATTGCCTACAATAACTTGGTTTGCTCCTTAATTTCTAAACTCTAGGAAGTTGATAAATAACTTCTGTGATCATTTATAGAGGTTACATACACATCCCCCTAAAAAGCCCCTACACATCTCTGTGACAGTGGGTTGTGTTCTGGGCTCGATACTTTGCAATGGTCCGTGTTGCATAGATGAGACAAAGGGTGAGGCTGTCAGAAAGGAAATGCCTGAATAAAGACATTTCTGCATGGTGCAGTTTCTCATATCCGCGCATTCCTCATAGACAGTATTTTTCCCTGTCGGAAAGCTTGTTGTTACTACTGCAGTCCATGACTTGTGATCTCTGTTGACTTCATTTGCTCTGTAACATGCTTTTGACTTTGCACCCTGTGTTCCCCAGGAATCATGTTAGTGTCTTTTTTATGCTGTATACAAGGACGGACTGAGGCCCAAATGCCGGAACATCTGGAGTCAATTAAATTAAGTAGATTTCAGTAATCACCTGCAAGAACTTATGGCTTCCAAGTCTATCTTCTCTGTGAATATCTTTGTGTAAGTTGTCATTCAAAATCAATGTGAGAAGATGACAGAAACTGCTAACATATTGAGGGCAAGAAGTTGTAAAGGAAAAATTCCATGTCCCAATTAAAAGATTGGATTGCATATGCCTTCGAAGTGTTTTTCCCCCCCCCCCCCAAAAAAGTGAAGCTATAAAACTGAGTGTGCCATGTAATCCTTTTGACTCCACATTGAACAGAAAATACGTTGTTGGTCTTGTCTTTGTATATCACATACTGCAACTTGTAAATATGTGCATGTTGTTTATCACTTTTGTCTGCCTGCCTCCTCTTGCACTGAATTCTCTTTTTGTATACCACCCATTTTGAAAAAGTTTCTCCTCCAACTCCTCACTATCTCCCCTTCTAATGAGTTGGTGCACTTAGAAAACCAATTCGGTTTTTGAAACCTTGAGAGTGAGTGAAGAATCATGGCTGAGATCATCCTTATGTCCCTCTGACTTGAGCAGCTAAAGGAAGCACGAGATCTTCCACCTTATTTTGCAGAGCTATTCTATGGCAGTGATACACTTGCTGTAGCTACCCAGCTACACTTTGAACACACACACACACACATATATATATATATATGTGTGTGTGTGTGTATATATATATATCTTCCTCTGTAGATAGAGTTTAAGGATTAGCTGTGGGATTTATGATCCCTTCACTCCTGAATTGACTGGAACAATGAGCAATAGACAGTTTGAGGACTGTCCAGTGATCTATGTAAAAGGAGTTTGCTCATGTCATGGGAGACATGTAATCAGCCTGCATAGTATTCTCCACACAGCAGCCTAGGAAAGGTGGGTTTGGAACCTAATCTATTTTGTTTCTTCAGTATCAGAACTTGAGCTGGAAATACTCGGTAAAGAACTTGGTGAGGCATATAAGGACATTAGAGCTACTTTATAAATTAGAGAAAAGTTTTGTTAGTGTAGGCAAAGTTTAATGTTGAAGAGATGTTTAAAAATATTCTACCTTACCAAGATTTTTTTTTTTTTTAGCACCAGTCAAATCACTATTAAGGAGTTTCATACATAATAGTGTTTTTTGTTTTGTTTTGCTTTTATATTTATTTTTGGCAGTGGATCCCTACTATTGTGAGTTATCAGTCTAACAAAATGGACAAATATCTGTGTAAATAGCTTCCCATATGTATTTGTTCTGATAGCTCTTTTGACTTTTTCTTCCCATTACGAATGGGAGGATCATTTGTAACCCCCCTTTCTGGGTAGCTACCAAAAATAACAACAAAAAAATACTGGCTTATAGTCCTATGTGACCCTGTCTTTGTTAAGCCCAGAATATGAGTGCCTTTAGCAAGTTTTAGCATTTCACAGAGAGAAGAGATGATATAATTATTGCCATTAATCACAGTTCATTACACACAGAAGCTTGGAATGGCAAAGGTCTGTGTGAATTTTATGTTCTACATATTTGTTTTCTCTTAATGCTATCTCAATTTGATATTGAATAAAACCATTATTAGTGTTGATCAGGAACCATTCACACTGAAAATGAATTCAGCTGTCCTAGACTGGCAAAAGTCACAGATTATTTTTCACCTTTATCTGTATTACATTTATATTTAGTGAATGGTGGTGTGGTGGGTTGGGAAGAGCTTGACATTGACTTTGAGAAGAACTTCATTCCAGTGTTCTTTTTCAAACTGTGTCTTCTGTAGAGAGAAGAGAATTATGTATTACAAATAAGTGTGGGAAGAGATTGTCATGCGCAATAGGTATTAATTATGTTCCTTTGTCTCTACGTTAAAAAAAGCATCTCCCCAAATCAGGTCTGAGAACTCTTAAAGCAAAAATTTTCCTACGTCAGATAACTTTTAAAATTCCAAATTGCTGAGTACTTTGAGTCTTTAAAACACACCACTAAAATTTATTGTAGAAATTTAACATTTTATTATGAAAATTTTCAAACACATATCAAAAAGTTTTACAATATACCCACCACTAGATTCTGCAATCAATATTTTACTATATTTGTATTACCACATATCTGTCCAACCCTCTTTTCATCCACCATTCCATAGTTTATATTAAATATACACTTCAATGTAAATTTCAGACAATGCTTTTTCCTTAAACACTTCAGCATAGGTGTCATTAACTAAAATTTAATATTTGTTTAAATATCAATAGCTTTTAAAAAGCAGCATCTCAATCATAAGTTTAGATCATATGTTTCTTGAACTCATGAAGTTGATAACCTGAGCCGGTTAACATAACAGTTTTTCTTGTGTGGACTTGAGCCTTCCAGGTTCTGTTTTGTATGTGTTTAGAGTGAGGGAAGACAACTTTCAAACTGAAGTTTCCTCGAGTTGGTCATTTTAAATGCTTAGTTGTCATATGTCTTAAAGTTTCATGACAAGAATTTCTCCCTTATCCCTGTTGTTATGATGTATGTTGCTGAACTATGCAGCTTCTTTAAAAAATTGTAAGTTGCTGATTGGGGTTTATTAAATCAGCGTATACCTCATTTCAACCTGCTGCTGCTTTTCTCATCTTAGCACGTTTCCGTCACTACTTTCACCTGTTCTACCAGGAAGTATAGAGCCAAACCCATAGATGATTAGTTGTTTTAAATAACTCTAGGCGAGCAGATTAAGTAGTTTAGAAAGTTAAAACCACTCATTTATCTAAAGCCTTTGAGCTCCCTGAGAATGGTACTTGCCCATGCTTCCTCCAGCCATAATTAGCAGGATTGAAAATGACTGTACTGTACAAGGAGTTATTGAAATTGTGAGCCTTAGTACCCATCTTTAGCTTTACTCTAGTACTGTCTGGAAAACCTTTTTTTTTTTTTTTTTTTTTTTTTTTACATATGCCTTTATTATGCCACTTTATTTGGTGGGCAAAGAATTTAAATGACTTGCTCCAGGGCCTGAAGATGCAATGAATATGTCAGAATTATGTCAGAAACTTCAATGTTCTTGAATCTTACACTTGTGCTATTTTGATAAGATTCATGGCTTCTAAAATAACATTTTCTTTGGGGCCCTTCAAATGAAATTATGAATCTTTACTAATTAGACTTTTCCTTTTTAGGCATTTCGTATCTTTTTGAACTTAAAGATCTTTTCATGTCATAGTTCCCCGTTAAGCCAATGAAGTTGCTGAAAATAGAACTTTACTGTTGAATACTAAGGAATGCAGGTTTTATTGGATTTATTTTTGCATTTCAATGACTTTCATGATTCATTCATAACTCTTTCTATGTAAGTGCTTAAGTGACCCCCTCACTAGTGAAAACAAATGTTCTATATCACTGGTTATATGTATATTCTCTACATGATCTATTTTTTTAAGGAAAAGTAACCCCATATGTCAGAAGGAATGATAATATCCTAGGGCAAAGAACATAGAAAGTTTATTTCTACTCTGCAAATCTGGCATTTACAGGAACAAAACTCTTTTAGAGGGGCTGATCATTGTTTGCCTTCTTTTGGTACTTGAGCTCCTTCCTGTGGTTTTGTAAATTCGTGTGTCATTTTATAAGAATTTCATGTTGATGCTGTGTAAATTGGTGTTTACCTTGTGGTATGCTCAGCTGCCCATAATAATTTAATTTGGGTATGGTGTGTCTGCTTTGAAATGCCTTACTAGAGTATGTCAGACTGCTCTAACGCATTCCATGTATCTGCTAGGACAATACACATTGCCTCTCTTGGCTGTATGCTCTAGATCCAGAAGCAAAAATGACTTTGCTTTCACTGTTAAGGTTGCATTTTAGTGCAGCTATTGTTCTAAATTAGAGAATAAAATCATGGAAAAGCAAGGGTGACATTAAAGCCCTTCATTTAATGGCATGGCAAGCTTTTAAAACAGTTTTTGCTATTTCACTAGAACAATGTCTCTAGTAAAGGCCATAGCTAAAAAAATAAAATAAAATAAAAGCCAGCCAAAACTGTGTGAAATTGGGATTGCTCCCTAAAATTATTTCTCAGTGTCCTACAGGGGATTAACATGGTGTGTGCTGTTGGTGCCAAGTGCCAGTCCACGTGTTGGAAATCTGCTTCTGTTCTGGGGCTACAGAAATGACAAAAGTGTCATGGGATTAAAACCAATCAACTGTGAATTGTGAAATTGAAATTGCTCTTTTGGTTTTATGTTCTTCTGCACATTGAATATAGAAATCAAAAAAGTTACTTAAAATTTACACTGCTGATGTTGATGGCTCGTTCTGGCTGTGTATCCTCACCATGTACTGATTTCTGATAAAGGCTTGACGTTATTATAACAGGCATTTTGTGTTCAATTGAATAAAACACTTTCTGAGTCTTGTCTGCAGATTGTTTGGTTATGAGTTGGAGATCAAGGAAAAAGGTGCATTGCCAGCTGATGTGCGATGGCTGTGGGTTCACCGTTAGTCAGTCTGCACCTAATCTGCCATGGACTTGAACTCTTGTGGAGTCTTGTCAGCTTTTGGGCTTGCAGTGGAATTGACCTAGCTGCCCATACTACCTCTCCTTCCCCCCTCACTAGAGTCAGCCTGAGGTTGGAGTGAGCTCTTAATTTTATTGATACATTTTAAAATTTATCTTCCCTTCAAATTCGGAGTAAAGTTAAGCTTAGCAGGATCATAACAGCTGCTTCTAGATAATAAGCACATTAACAGGCATACACCCATTAATAGTTTGGGTAGTTCACATATAAATTACTCTTATAATTAGCTTTAAAGTACAATATATTATTGGGGTATGGTCATTAAGCACTCTGTTTTATTGTATGCAATGTACTTTTGACCTTAAATGCTCAATTTAAAGAGTAGATTATAGGCCCAGAAGGTGCTGTTATGGCTTGTTTAATCGGGATGCGAGACACATACACTTACTGTCGTGGGAAACATTCTTGTCTGCACACACAAAAAATGTTTCTGAATGAACTGAATAGATCACATTGAGTCTGTTTTAAAATACTCAAGGCATCAGCACATTTTATTAAATCATCTCCAAGAGATTTTTAGCTTAAAAGAAAGTCATAATAATGGGCATTAAAGAAAAAAAAGTCTTAAACCAGTAGAGCTTTTCAGCTTTTTTTTTCCCCCCTCAGGCTTTTCTGAGGCTTATCCGTTCCCTGAAAATCTATTCAAGACCAAGCACTGGGTATTATCCTTTAAAATTGCCTGTCTGTAAAAGACTAGCAGTAAACTCTCCCAATCCATTGTAAATTGATACATGATTGTAGAGAGATAAGAAATAGATACTTTTGTGATGACTTTTAAAATTTTTATCATCTTGAGTTGAGGCGTAGCCCACCCTATTTTATGCTTATTTGTGGGATACTCATAAACTGTTGAAAATTGGGAATTTACAAAAAGATGAAGGCAGGCAACTATTGTGAAATGTAAATATTATTGAATAGGGATGTAATTATGAGTCCTTAACAAAAAAAAAATCACCTGAAAGTGCACTCCATTGTGTATTTATGCATGTGCATGTGTGAGAGAGAAGGATGAGATAGAGAGGTTGAGGTGTGCGTATTAGGAGGGAGTATATGTAAACATGTTTTAAGATGTCAAATACTTGTGACGAAGCATGTCCAAAGGAGCAGAGTAAATTGGCCATTGGAAGCAATCACCACAGGCAGTCTATGTCACGTCTGCTTGGCATTGGATGTCTTTAAATATAATTAGAACTTTAAATGTGTTTTGACTGGCAGTCATCTCTCCAGAAAGGAACAAGATGTCTTTAATGTTAGCTTCAGTTTTAATCTTTGCTGATGCCAGAGGCTCTTCTCAGTCCCTGTTTTCTAGAAACAGCTTACTAGGTTATGGACTTTGAGCAAAGGTATCTAGTGCCACCCTGTGGACGCTCTGAATCTTACAGCTAGCAGTTTGAATGTGGTTGGTACACTACCTTTGAAGTAGGATCTTTGGCTAAAAACCATATAGTGGAGGAGATGAGTTTTCGTCTTTAAATAAAGCAAGAGCAGACATCATGTGTTTAGGAGGTATCACGGAGTTTATTCTTTTACAGTTTCAGCTGCTGAAGTGTGCCGAGAGAGAGAAGTGGTGAATTGGGAATCAAGATGCAATATATGTATATGTATGTATACTTTATGCATATGTGTGTAAGATTTTTTTAAATCTGTATTTTTTAAAATTTATTTATTGTCCAAAGTTTTACATATGTCTCCTTTTTACCCGCTTGACACCCCCGCCCCCCAACCATTTCCAACCCGGGCAAGCCCCCACCGCCCCGGTGTCTGTGTGTAAGATTTTTTTGTGATGTTTTAAAAATATCTATTTTTGCTTTAAAAAAGAAATCCATTATCTATACATGTTCGGATATGTGAACAACAGCAAACATAGAAACTAAAATAAAACAACGGTCAATGAAAGCCCCAAACTGGAAGGAAAGGACTAGAAAAATCTTTCATCATAGAAGATTGTTGAACATTTTGAAAATTATATACAGGGGCAAATTTTACCAGATGTGCAAATCCTGCTGCCAATATAAAAACTAAACTATAAAATACTGAAGTTCTCCCAAACATAATTTCTTTTGGGGAAGAACATAATGGTTTCTGCTTTAACAAACAAGTTGGCAGCATAAAAAGAGACATTTTAAGTCTTTTATTAAATATTTTAAACACTTAGAAAAAGCATATACTACCATAACTGGCCCTAGTTCTGTCACCTGTCTGCTCTTGAGCATGTCACTTAACCTCTCTGAAGTCCAGTTACTTAGAATTGGGTGTGAATTCCAGTTATTTCTTTTTATCCCTCTCAGTAGTGTGGATAATTTAGAGAATTGACCTTTTAAAAAATATATAGTTGATTTTTTAAAATAAGTAATTTCTAAATCCACTCCTGAACTCATCTCCCATTTTCTTCTTTCAAAGTATGCAGTTACCAGTTGCTTAGGTGTGTGTTTTTTTTTCAGAGATATTCTATGCAATATGAATGTAGCATTCCATATAAACCTTTCCCCCAGTGACCAGTGTGCCTTGGCAAACATTCTATACAAGCACATGCAGATCTGTCTCATTCTTTTTGACTGTGAGGTATTCCCTTGTATGGTTTTCAAAACTTCTTTTATTAGTCCTCTATGGATATATATATCCCGGAAATGGTCGCTGTGGGTGCTGGGTAATGACATCACGTAACAATGCCCAGCTTCTTCTCCCTAGCCACTAGCCTCCTTGGAGTTTCTTCAGCCCAGGCCCGTGGTCGGCATGGGAAAACGCTTCACAAACATTTGGTTAAAGTGTAAAATGTTTGCACCTGGCTATAAAGCAAGTTGTGTGCCTGAGCCAGTGGTCAGCAAACTGTGGCTCGTGAGCCGCGGTTTGCCGCTCTGTTGACTAATGAGTTTGCCGACCGCTGGGATAGGGGCTAAATCACAAGAAACAACAACAGCCTGTAATTATTGGAATCGAGAGTCTAGGTCAGTGGTCGGCAAACTCATTATGGGCAGTTGGGAGGGACCAGGCCTGCAAGGGAGGACAGTTGGGGGCAATCAGGCCTGCAGGGTAGGGCAGTTAGGGGTGACCAGGCCTGCAGGGGAGGGCAGTTGGGGGGGACCAGGCCTGCAGGGGAGGGCAGTTGGGGGTGACCAGGCCAGCAAGGGAGAACAGGTAGGGGCGACCAGGCCAGCAGGGGAGGGCAGTTGGAAGTGACCAGGCCTGCAGGGGAGGGCAGTTGGGGGTGACCAGGCCTGCAGGGGAGGGCAGTTGGAAGTGACCAGGCCTGCAGGGGAGGGCAGTTGGGGATGACCAGGCCTGCACGGGAGGGCAGTTGGGGGGTGACCAGGCCTGCAGGGGAGGGTAGTTGGGGGTGACCAGGCCTGCAGGGGAGGGCAGTTAGGGGCAATCGGGCTGGCAGGGGAGCAGTTAGGCGTCGGTCAGCCTGGCAGGAGAGTGGTTAGGGAGTGAACAGGCTGGCAGACAAAAGCGGTTAGGGGTAATCAGGCAGGCAGGCAGCCTAGCGGTTTGGAGCCAGTAGTCCTGGATTGTGAGAGGGATGTCCAACTTGGCCTAAACGGGCAGTCAGATATCCCTCGAGGGGTCCCAGATTGGAGAGGGTGCAGGGTGGGCTGAGGCCCCCCCCCCGCCCCCCGTGCACAAATTTCATGCACCAGGCCTCTGATATATATATATATATATAAGGCTAAGTTGACTCGTGCATATGCGATACATATAAAGCTCTTGCTGGCACCATTTGCACTCGTGTTTTGATCTGTCATTGTTGATCGTGAATTTGGTTGACACTTCTATTATAGATAAAGGGCAAATAACGATACTAAACTATTTCTTCTAATTAATTTCCTTTCAATGTGCATGAATCCATGCACGGGGCCACTAGTATTATGATAAAATATACATAACAAAATGTATCATTTTTACCTCTACACTTTAGTGGCATTAAGTATATTCAAATTGGTGTGCAACTATCACCACCCTCCATCTCCAGGACTTGTTTCATCTTCCCAATAGAAACTCTGTAACTTATTAAATAATAATGCCCCATTCCTCCCTACCCTAGCCCCTAGCAACCACCATTATACTTTTCACCTCTGTGAATTTGACTACACTAGGTACCTCATATAAGTAGAATCTTACAATGTTTATCTTTTGTGACTGCCTTATTTCACTTAGAATAATGACCTCAAAGTTTATTCATATTGCAGCATGTGTCAGAATTTCCTTTCTTTTTAGGTTGTAGTCCATTGTATGTATATGCTACATTTTGTTTATCCATTCTTGTCAATGGACATTTGGGTTGCTTCCACCTTGGGCTATAGTGAATAATTCTACTATGAACATGGGTGTACAGAAATTAAAAACTTTAAAAATTATGAAGTATTTCATATTTACAAAGTATAGAGGATAATTAAGCAGACATATAATCACTGAGCTCCCCAGCACTATCAAATCCTAACATTTTGCTCTATATTATTCTGATATTTTAGAGAAAAATAAAACATTACCAATTCAGCTGAAGCCCACTGTGCACCCCTCCCCAGTTCCAATCTCAGACCTTGACAGATAATCCCACAATTTAAAATTTGATATTTATTAGTTCCATGTATATTATTATATTAATGCTATCTGTATCCATAAACAGTAGATAGTAATGTTGTTTATGTTTTCAAAATTAAAGTAAATGTCATGATAATATATAAATATTTCTATTTTTATTTTTTCTCAACATTGTTCTTGAGATTTACCTATGATCATACATGTAGCCCTAATTTGTTCATTTTAAATGCTGTATAGTGTTCCACTGTCTGAATATAGCACAGTTCATTCATTCTTTTGTTGATGGACATTTAGGTGGTTTTTCAACATGTTCTTGTTACAAACAATACTACAGTGAATTTTAAAAAACATATCTCCATAAACTTTACAGACTAGATCCCTGCTACCTTCGAGCTCTTTAGAAATGCAGCATCGCAGGCCCCACTGCAGACCTACAGAGTTAGAACCTATCTTTATGCAAGATTCCCAGGTGATTCATAAGCATCTTAAGGGTTGAGCAGTTGTTCTCAAACTTAGCAGTAGTGCCTGGGAAGTTACAAACAACGAATTTATGCCTGAGTTCTTCCCACAAGAGGCTAGAGCAGGCAGGTAGATACTATGGTGGCAACCTCTAATTCAGTAAATTATCAAAACACTTGAGCAAATATTTTGTCCTAGTTTAAGTTCTTAGTCCATTGAGGTTAATTTACTTAACAAACACTTGTAAGGCATTAACGATGTTAGGTAATCTTAAAGCACTTTATTAACTTCCCAGGCGCCTCCCGGGGAGGCCCCAGAGCCAGCGCACCCAGTGGACAGCTTCAGACCACGTGGAAGCATCACCACAAAACCACCTCTATAAGTGACACACTCAAGGGGCAGACTCAGCGGGCACCAGAGTCCTGCTGAAGTAAGTCCTGCTCTGAGGGGTTGGTCTATGCACAGCTGATCCTCCATGGTGGTTGGTGTTTGGTGGTCAATAGTTGCAGCCAGTCATTGCAACTGATCCCACTGACATGCCAACAACAATAAAGGCTCAACTACAACAGGAGGGTATGCACAGCCTACACAGGGTGGGAGGCACCTGGAGTACCCAGCCTGGGTGATCAGGGAGGCTGTGCCACTGGAGCCTGCAGGATATTTACTACATTAGGCCACTCTATCAAGCCTAGGAGATGTAGCAGCTCTACCCAATACATAGAAACAAACACAGGGAGGTTGCCAAAATGAGACAAACATGTCTCAAATGAAAGAACAGAACAAAATTCCAAAAAAAAGAGAACTAAACAAAATGGAGACAAGCAATCTATTAGATGCAGAATTCAAAACATTGCTTGTAGGAATGCTCAGTGAACTTAGAACTTCAATAGCATAAAATAGGACATGGAAACAACAAAAAAGAAATAGTCAGAAATGAAGGATACAGTAACTGAAATGAAAAATAATTTACAGGGAATCAATAGTAGAGCTGAGAATCAAATCAGCAATTTGGAATATAAGGAAGCAAAAAACACCCAACCAGAACAGCAAAAAGAAAAGAATCTAAAAATATGAGGATAGTGTAAGGAGCCTCTGGGACAACTTCAAGCATACCAACATTCACATTTAATGCCCCTCCCTGCCCCCCTGAGGATCGTCAGTGTGTTCTATTTCCATGCCTCTGATTCTATTCTATCCACCAGTTTATTCTGTCCATTAGATTTCTTATTTATTTTGATTTTTAGATTCAATTGTTGATAGGTATGTATTTGTTGCCATTTTGTTGTTCATATTCTCCCCCTCCCCCTCCCCCCCTCCTTCCCTCCTCCTCCTCCCCACCTTTTAACATTTCATGTAATACTGGTTTGGTGGTGATGAACTCTCCTAGCTTTTCCTGGTCTGTGAAGGTCTTTATCTATCCTTCAATTCTAAATGATAGCTTTGCTAGGTAGAGTAATCTTGGTTGTAGGTCCTTGCTATTCATTGCTTTGAATATTTCTTGCCAATCCCTTTTGGCCTGCAAAGTCTCTGTTGAGAAATCAGCTGATAGTCTTATGGGAGCTCCCTTGTAGATAACTAACTGTTTTTCTCTTGCTGCTTTTAAGATTATCTGTTTGTCTTTAACCTTGTGCATTTTAATTATGATGTGTCTTGGTATGGGCCTCTTTGGGTTCATCTTGTTTGGAACTCTCTGTGCTTCCTGGACTTGTATGTCTATTTCCTTCACCAGGTTAGGGAAGTTTTCTGTCATTATTTTTTCATATACATTTTTAATTAATTGCTCTCTCTCTTCTTCTGGCACCCCCACAATGTAAATGCTTGAAGTTGTTCCAGAGGCTCCTTACACTATCTTCATATTTTTGGATTCTTTTTTCTTTTTGTTCTTTTGGTTGGGTGTTTGTTGCTTCCTCATATTTCAAATCATTGATCTGATTCTCAGAATCCTCTACTCCACTGTTGAATCCCTGTATATTATTCTTTCTTTCAGTCAGTGTATGCTTAATTTCTGACTGGTCCTTTTCAAATTTTTTTGAAGGTTTCTAGAGGGTTCTATGTCTCCTTGAGTTGATAGGATGGCCTTGTGTAGTAGATGTTCTATAGGGCCCAGTGGCTCAGCCTCCCCAGTCACCTGAGCTTGTTTTAGTTGAGACTTGATTGCTGTTGGTGTCACTGGGAGGAATTGACCTCCAGGCCAATTGGCTGTGAGGACCAGCTGCAACTACAGTGGGAGAGCTGCTGTGTAGGAGACACCCCTATGGAGTAGGACTTGCTTCAGTGGGGCTTTGGTGCTCACTGAGTCTGTCCCTTGAGTGTGTCACTTATGGATGCGTAGAGTTGTAATCTGGTATGGTCTGACCACTCTTAAGAGGAACAGCCAGGTCTCCAGCAGCCTCTGTGTCACAGACCCCCAGTCCACACTGGTTTTTACAGCCCGTAGTTCTTACTGCCCATGTAGGGACTTCTTTTCCCAGCTCTGGGACCCTGGGCTGGGGGTCTGGTGTGGGGCTGGGACCCCTTGCTCCTCCAGGCGGCCTCCACAGAGGCAATCTCCCTCCCGATTCAAAAAGCAGTCCACGTGGGTGCCAGCCCAGCCCATTCTGTGCCTCTGCACCTCCTAACAGTCTCAGTGTGCTTTCTTCTTTACTTCTCTAGTTGTAGGACTTGCGTTCAGCCAGCTTTCCGGCAGTTCTGGATGATGGTTGTTCTGTATTTTAGTTGTAATTTTGATGTGGTTGTGGGAGGCAGTGAGTACAGGCATTTACCTATGCTGCCATCTTTACATCTTTGATTGATTCTTATATTTGCCCTGACCAAGGATTGAACCTACAACCTTGGTGTATCAGGATGACGTTTTAACCAACTGAATAACCCAGCCAGAGCCTCTATTCTCTTTACTTTGAATATCTATTATAGTGTTTTTTATTTAATTGTATTTCCTCATCTCTCTGCCAGATTTGCCAAATTCTTTCTTGTGCTACATGAGCTATGAATCAGTTCACCTAGGATACAGCTTAAAAATACACTCGAGAATTAAAACAAATGACCAAAGTCATAGAGTTCACTGCTCTATCAGAATTATATTTAAAAGGCAGGCAGTGACACCTTAGTTATGTATGTCCAGTTTTGGACAGATAAAACTGGAAGGACAACATCTCTCCTGGGGAGGAGAAATGTGCCTCAATTTTTCATTAGGGCTCCCTTTTCTTCTAGTGCCAGCGGCTGGCACAGTCTGCAGCCAGCGGCATTTTCATTTGCTGAATGTGATACTGTTCTTCCTCTGTTCCCTTTCCCCACTTACGCAGGAGGATCAATTTTGTTCCCTAGGAATTCTCTCTGGTTGTTGGCAGGACAGGACCCAGCCAGTGGGTTCGTGTTATCAGCAAGGGCCTTAGGAAATAGACACTGTGCTCTGCAGATGGGCACCCACAGGATGACTGCTGCCTAATGCCATTATCCATTTCATCAACATGCCCTCCTGCCAGGTTTGCTAGTGGACCGAGGAGAGAGAATGAGCAGCTTCATGTTGCCTTGCATGTGATCACCACTTTGTCACTTGGTAGCTGGCGAGGCAAACAGGAATTCATCTCTGGGCTCAAGGACTTTGCAAAGTCACTACCAGTTAGAAAAACTGTGGCCTGTGCTGGATTTGAAGAGAGATCTGTATGCTGCCCCATAACTACCTGATTGCATGCAGGTGGTTGCCACTTTGGAATTCATGGGCTGATGGGCGAGTGGAAGAGGAAAAGCCAAGCATTAGCAGAAGGGGCATACTTCCAAGTAAAATCTGCCCATAACATTCTTTGGCTTAAAAACTTTTACTAGTTCCCCGTGGCCAAACATTTAAATCCTATTGTCATAGAATTAAATCAAAGCCTCCTGCAAGCAGAGGCCACAAACTAGCAGCCTAGATCTGAATTTGTCTGGCAGGGTCTGGCCCCACAGTGTGTTTGAAAAGGTAGAATCAGTTACTAAGAGAACAGGGTTGAGAGACTGACATACTATTTTGGATTTCTGGCCACTTGGGCCAGCATCTCTGTATAAATTAGATGAAATGAGTCGGGCTGCACTCTTTGGATGGGGAATGAGCTCCACCTTGCAATGATTTCTCTGTATTGGACCCCTGGGGGCTACTGTTAACTCTAAGTCTTGCTTTCTGCCCCACAGTCTCTCTGTAGGGTGGGATGTATGAAGGAATTCACTAACCTTTCTGATACACGTGCAAATCTAAGTGTGAAGAAGGTGTTCCTTCCCTGTGGGGCAATCCCTGAGAAATGTGGACCAAGAATTAGTTGACAAATATGCCTCACTTTGGAGAAGAGCAGGCATGGAGAAGAACTGATGACTGTCTTCATTTTCCAAGACCTGTCATGGGGACTCATTCTCACCACTCCAGAATTCTTATGGTCAGTAAATGTGAGTGATATGGCGGCAGATTTCAGCCCAATGTGAAAATTAAAAAAAAAATTCCTTTAAATTTAGTATTTAAAAACATAAGCCTGCCCTGATTGTAACTTTCTGGACACACTGGACGTTTTCAGTCAAAGGGTATAAGAGCTTGGTGAATGGAACAAGGGTCCATATCTCTAAGACTCTAAGCATCACTCATGCTACGTCACCTAGTTCTCTGCCTTTAGAAGAAGACATGTTCCAAAAATCTTCAGAATTTACATCTTTCCTTGTTAAGCCACGGTAACCAGTGTGTTAACTGCTTTCTGTTAGGGAGTGCTTTTCCAGATGAGGCCTAAATCCCTCTGCATACGTCGGGCCTCCTCCTGGACCCCAGTGGTCTATCCAAAGCCGAATGTGAGAGGTTTCCAGGTGCCACAGGGTGATCGATGCCTTCCATTACCCAGGGCAGCCCTGCTGTGCAGGAAAGCGGCCCTGACAAGGAAGCCTCATCTTTCTTCTCTCTTTTGTATTCACACATACCTTCCCCCTTCCCCTTTTACCTTTGAAAAATGTCTGTAGGTACTACTGCCTACTCTTTCACTTTGCCGAGATGATTTTGAATTTGTTGTTTGGAGCAAATGTCTGAACTCAGGTCCCTGGGACTACCCTTGGACTGCTTGGCTGACTACTGTGAACTTAGTGAAATTCGTATCCATCTATGTCTATGAAGCTTACCAGCAAGCTAGCAAGTCCAAGCTTAGGATGGTGTACTGGTTAATATACTCACACATTTGTGTGTGTGTGTGTGTGTGTGTGTGTGCGCGCGCGCGCGTGTGTGTGTAGTGTTTCTTTTAGGGAACTGATTGATAACTACAGGCCCCACGATCCTCTTTCTAGGGGTCCTAGAAGATGCATGCGGCTAAGGGTATGGCAAGAGAAGGAAGTTGCACTTTTTTAGGTTAATACTGTTAATATTTATCAGAAGGCCAGATTGTGAGAGAGGACAGAGTACATATTTAGCTAGCATCTTCAAAAAGGAATTGATACTGCCCTGGCTGGTTCGGCTCAGTGGATAGCGTGTTGGCCTGAGGACTGAAGGGTCCCGGGTTCGATTCCAGTCAAGGGTACATGCCCAGGTTGTGGGCTCGATCCCCCAATAGGGGACATGCAGGAGGCAGCTGATCAATGATTCACTCTCATCATTGCTGTTTCTAACTCTTTCCCTCTCCCTTCCTTTCTGAAATCAATAAAAATATAAAAAAAAAGGAATTGATACTTCCAGGGGGAAGAATGTATGCGTGGTCCCTGATAGAGGAATCGTTTTCCTGGCAGGTGATATGCTGTGGCTTTGTGTAAAAACGCCCAAATGTTTCTGCTATTATCTGTTTTCACTACCAACAATTCTGGCACCTAATGTGGGGGTCTCTCCAATTCTCTGTGAACACGAACTAGCTGTCCTACAATTTAATTCAATTCTGACAATAACTATCCAGAGTTAGAGAGCCCAGCAGTAAGAGCTCAGTCTCACAAGACTGCCCCCACTTCAGATGGCAATTGCAAGTAGTGCAGGTAACCCATACTTCGGTCTGACTTCACTACTAATTGCAGGTTCCCTGAGCCCCTTTTTAGGTCTGATATTTGATAATGTGCTCTAACAGCTCACAGGACTCAGGAAAACATTACTTATTATTACCATTTTATTATGAAGGATATTATAAAGGAAGCAAATGAACAGCCAGAGGAAGAGGTACATGGGTGAGGTCTGGAGGGGTCCTGAGTGCAGGAGCTTCTGCCCCCATGGAGTTTGGGGTATGCCACTTACCCAGCACACGGATACATTCACCACCAGAAAGTTCTTGTAACCCCGTTCAGTTTTTTTTTCTTTTTTAATGGAGGTTTCATTATGCCAGCATGACTGATGAAATCACTGGACATTGGTCATTAACTCAATTTCCAGCCCCTATTTCCTCCTTGTAGGTTGGGGTGGAGGCTGAAATTTCCAACCTTCTAATCACTAGGTTGGTTCCTATGGCAACCAGCCCCCATTCTGAAGTTTTTCAGGACCCCATGAAGAGTCAGCTCATTGCTTGGCTGATATGGCTCAGTGGTTGAGCATTGACCCATGATTCAGGAGATCACAGTTTGATTCCCGATCAGGGCACATTCCTGAGTTGTGGGCTTGATCCCCAGTGTGGGTTGTGCAGGAGGCAGCCGATCAACGATTCTCTCTCATCATTGATGTTTCTATCTCTCTCTCCCTCTCCCTTCCTCTCTGAAGTAAATAAAAATATATTAAAAAAAAAAAGAGTCAGCTCACTAACATAAACTCAGATATGGTTAGAAGAGGCTTATTATAAATAACAAAAAAACATTTCTCTCAACCTGTCACTCAGAAAATTACAAGGGTTTAAGGAGCTCTGTGCCAGGAACCACGAATGAAGGTCAAATATGTATTTCTTATTATATTACACTAGAGGCCCGATGCACGAAGATTTGTGCAAGAATGGGCCTTCCTTCCCCTGGCTGCTGGCACTGCCTTCACGCTGGCCAGGAGCCACCTTCCCATGCTGACCACAGGCCCTGAGTGGCTGGGGCAGTGCCCAACACCCGAGTATGCAAATTAACCCACTATCTTTATTGGGTTAATTTGCATACTCACTCCTGATTGGCTGGTGGGTATCGTGAAGGTATGGTCAATTTGCATCTTTCTCTTTTATTAGTGTAGATCATCACAGTATCACTTATTCTTGTTTCATTTAAATTTTTTCTTTCTTAAAAGTAGGGTAAATAATAATAATGACTGCTTACTATAGGGGAAGGTGAATAAGTAATGAAACTAAACTTATTTGAAGTTCTTGGAGAAGATTGCTTTGGAAGACAAAGCCATATTAGTGTTAAAACTATTAATTATCCTTTTTCTAATAATGATTTTTTTTAGATAATTATAAGTAAATTCTAGGACTTGAATTGCCCTGTCCCTACTGTTAAAATTAAATACTATATCTATGTCTCCTGTGTAATGCTATCCATTTTAGTCCCTGTTGAAGCCAAGGCTCACTCACTCCAAGTCACCTTGTCATGACGTCTAACATTACAGAGCACTTCACTTCCAGCAAGTGTGTTCACAGAGGTTGTCTCCTTGGATCTTACAGCAGCCTAGTGAGGAAGGCTAAGGATTAGGTGTCTAGGGCTCTGGGGTTTGCTCTCAGTGATTCTGCTGTTCATTGAGCTAAAATCCTGACGTAGCTTATTTGTGCTTAAAAAAATATATCTATCTCTATCTCTATCTCTATCTCTATCTCTATCTCTATCTCTATCTCTATATCTATATCTATATCTATATCTATATCTATATCTATATCTATAAATCTATCTATATCTATATCTATAAATATATCTATATCTATATCTATATCTATATCTATATCTATATCTATATCTATATCTATATCTATCTATCTATCTATATCTATCTATACTACAGGCCCAGTGCACGAAATTCGTGCATGGGGCACGGGTTGGGGGTGTCCCTCTGCCCAGCCTGTACCTTCTCTAATCTGGGACATCCATCTCACAATCTAGGACTGCTTGCTCCCAACTGCTCGCCTGCCTTCCTTCCTGATTGCCCCTAACTGCTTCTGCCTGCCAGCATGATCACCCCCTAATCACTCCCCTGCCAGCCTGATTAACGCCTAACTGCTCCCCTGCCTGCCTGTTTGCCCCTAACTGCCCTCCCCTGCAGGCCAGGTCACCCCTAACTGCACTTCCCTGCAGGCCTGGTACTTCCCAACTGCTCTCCTCTGCTGGCCTGGTCACCCCTAACTGCCCTCCCCTGCAGGCTTGATTGCCCCCAACTGCCCTCCCTTGCAGGCCTGGTCCCTCCCAACTACCCTCCTCTGCTGGCCATCTTGTGGCAGCCATCTTGTGTCCACATGGGAGCAGCCATCTTTGACCACATGGGGGCAGCCATCTTGTGTGTTGGAGTGATGGCCAATTTGCATATTACTCTTTTATTAGATAGGATATCTCCTATATAATAAAGAGCTAATATGCAAATAGTTGTCACACCATCATGCCACAATGGCTCAGACACTCAACACTGGGGAGAGAGGAATGGGGACCAGCCAGGCAGTGGCTCAGGAGAGGGACAAGCCACCCGCCCCATGGTCCCAGGCACCAGCAGCTGCACCTGCGGCCTGGGAGAGGGACAAGCTGCATGCCCCACGGTCTCAGGTGTCAGTGCCTGTGGCTGCGGCCCAGGAGAGGGACAAGCTGCCCGCCCCACGGTCCCAGCACCAGTGCCTGTGGCTGCAGCCCGGGAGATGGACAAGCTGCCTGCCTCATGGTCTCGGGCGCCAGCACCTGCGGCTGTGGCCTAGGCAAAGCTGCCTACCCATGGTCTCCTGTGGCTGCGGCCGGCCCGGACGAAGTCGGCCCGGGTCCTGGGTGCCTGCGGCCGGCCAGAGGGAGGGAAGCCTGGGTTCTGGGTGCCTGCAACCGGCCAGAGGAGGGAATCCTGGGTCCTGGGTGAGGCAGAGGCAATCAGGCCAGCAGGGGAGCAGTTAGGGATGATCAGGCAGGCAGGCAGAGGTGGTTAGGGGCCTTCAGGAAGGCAGGCAGGTAGAGGGGTTAGGGGCAATCAAGCAGTCAGGCAGGAGAGTGGTTAGGAGCCAGTGATCCCAGATTGTGAGAGGCAGTTGGACATCCCCTGAGGAGTCCCAGATTGCAGAGGGTGCAGGCTGGGCTGAGGGACTCTCTCCCCTGCCCCCCACTCCCCTGTGCATGAATTTTGTGCACCGGGCCTCTAGTGCTCTAGTGTGTGTGTGTGTGTGTGTATGTGTGTGTGTGTGTGTATCCACACTAATAAAAGGAAAATATGCAAATTGACCATACCTCCCCGACACCCCACCAGCCAATCAGGAGTGAGTATGTAAATTAATCCAACAAAGATGGTGGGTTAATTTGCATATGCAGGCGTGGGGCAAAGACTGAAGGCTCTGGCCCAAGTGAAGATTGAAGACTGAAGACTGAAGACTGAAGACTGAAGACTGAAGACTGAAGAGGCTTGGCTTCTCTGCTACAGCCGGAGCGAAGGGGCCTGGGTCCCAGGTGCCGGAGGAAAATTGGTGCTGGCAGCCAGGGCCCGGACTGGGAATCAAACTGTGAACTCTTGGTTCGTAGGTTGATGCTCAACCACTGAGCCAAGCCAGCCAGGCTTGTTTGTGTTTTTGCAGCCTTTCCCTAGGCATCACTGCCTCCTCTACTCCAACTCCTTTTGTCAATGATCACTGAGTCTATGCCACAGAGGGCTTCTCTCATCTGAATTGTAGCATCTTAAGGTTCTATGTGACTCTTTGGAAGAGGGTCTCAATGATGGATTCAGAGCCTTCCTTTTTTCTTCTCCCTATATCCTGTTCTCTTTATTTCCTATGAAGTGAAAAGATTAAAAATGAAAAGTAAGAAAAATATCAATATGATTGGATAATTTTTTGCTCATATTCTAAGGGTTTGTGGCAAGTGGTAGATGGTCAATAAACAGCAGATGAATAAATGAGTGACTAACACCACTTTACATCCATATGCAAGGTGGTGTGTGTAGATGTGAGGCGGGATAGTAAGAAGCCAGGAAAACTCCTTGGCGAGTGCAATGGGGAAACAGACAGATAGCTGATTCAAACTGGCCCCACCAAGGTGCAACCTGACTCACCTGCCGCCTCCTCACTTGCATGACCACTCCCTTAAGCATTAAGCCCTCAGAACAGCCAGGTTCTGATCAGCACCAAATAAGCTTAGGAGCAAAGCCTCGGGTCTGTTGTCCACAAGGACAGAGTTTTGGTCAAACTAGAGATAACATCTAGGCCTCGGTTGTGTTTCTGCTACAGGTGCAGAAAGCAGCAAAGCCAGATGAAAGGTCACCATGCTAACATCAGGACTAGATGCAATGGCTAATGACCCCCTACCCTAGTGCCAAACAATCAGTACAGACCATGACCCTGAAAGCTGATGTATATTCTAATGTGATCCTCCCCTCACACCCCCTCCCCTAAAATTTCTGCCTTTAGAAAAGAGATAAAAAACTTAAGGCAAAGGACACAGCTTGTTTCTCTCTCTCTCTCTCTCTCTCTCTCTCTCTCTCTCTCTCTCTCTCTCTCTCTCTGTCTCTATCTCTCTTTCTCTCTCCAGCATGTCTGTGCCTGTCCCCCTTCTTTTCTTAGGCATATATCTTTTGCTTTCTTTCTCCTAAGCTCCAAGGGGCCTTCTACTGCCTTTGTAACTTGTTTCCTGAGTCCAAGCAGCCCGGCTGGCTCATTTCTTCTGCCTCCTTGACTTTCTTTCTAAAGGGCCCAGGCAGCTCCGCCTAGGCTCACTCCTGCTGCTATGATCTTGCCTCTTCTATCTTCAGCCCTTCCTTCGTTTCACTGTTCCCAGCTTTAATAAACATACTCTCAAAATTACCTGGACTCGTATTGTGAAACCTTTCCTATACGAAGTCAAGAACTGAGAGCCCCCATCACTGCTAACAGATGTAGAGTGTGAGAACTGGAACCAGAATATGATCTCACTTAGTACCTGGGAGACCATAGGCAAGTGAGTTAATTTCTCTGCCTCAGTTTTCATATCTGTAAAATAGGGATAAAATCTTTATAAAGTTGTAGGAATTAAATGAGCCAATAGATAATAAAGTGCATTTTCATATATAATCTTTAACCCTAACAACCACTTGATGATGTAACTGAAGCAGGTATTTCTGGATCTCATGGCTAAGGTGTCTGGAAGTCATTTCTGATTCCAAAGTTTAATTTTCTAGATTACAGTTCTGTGTTTAGTTTGGGAGATGATTAAAAGGAAAAAGAAAAGAAAAGAAAAGAAAGAAAGCAGTTAGCTTTAATTTCATTAAAGGTTATAAGTCTTCCATAAGGACAGAATCCGTTTCTGTAGTGGGATGAGATGAAGAGAGTTGGTGTGAAGTAACAAAGAGGAGAACTGGCCCTGCAGAAGTAAGGGGCCCTTATCAATGCACCTCAGTCACTGCGGGGAAGAGGACAAGAAGGAGTTTAGAATCACCAAGGAAAAGAATCAATCAATCCAATTCACAACTAAAGAATACCTCCTTTATTCTTTAGTGTTAGCACTGAGCTTTTGCTGAAAAATTGCTTTGCTCCAAAATGGCCTAATTTTCCCTTTTAATTTGCATTTCCTTCCTGCCCAGATGCAACTGGCAGCGTCCCAGGGGTAGTTCCACTGAAACAACCCTGCTCCAGCACCTCAGTTTGGATCTCAGAACTGTCCTTTTACTTTTGTCCCTTTGCATAATTTGTCCAAGTTTGCCAGTTGCACACCAAAATTCTGTCAACAAAGAACAGGAAGTTTGGGCCACCCTTTGGGGTTTACTATTATCTTACTGGTTTGTTTTCAGCAACTGGATTCAAGCCCTGGTGTAAGTATTAACACATTAGCCATTTGGAATCATGCTCAAGGCTTCTGGGCAACAAATATAAAATTGAGCAACAAGGAAATTTGGACACATCGTACATTTGGTGAGCTCATTCACTCGCCCAGGGAAATCAGGCGAAAAGCAGCCGCCAGCCCAAGGTTAATTTATTTTCTTCTCAGCCAGGGACAGGGTGTGCTATTATACAGAGAGAGGAATGAGGACTTTTTAATTGGCAAAGAGCAACTTCTGCTGGGTAAGGAGATATTCCCGTCGCTGGAGGTCAATAGAAGTGCTTTAGGATTTTAAAATCCTGCTGTATTCACAGTTTAATATGAAGTCCCCAAATGGCTATGATTGAAAGAACCCTGCACTAACTGTTTAGAACCAGAAGAGGGCATCTCGTCATGCCTTATGTTTCCTATGTTTTTATTTTTTTAAAGAATGAAAAGGAAGTTGGTCTTTGAATGAAAATGAGCAGCGTTTCCTTTTTCGGAATGCATGAATGAAAAAATTCTCTTAGTGTTTTCAAAAGCTTAAATAGGACTGAAATGCTGTATTTGTCTTCTATTTTTCAAGAGATCTCAGAGTAACTAGCTACATTAAGCTTTATTTATTATAAAGTGACTGTCGGAAATATTGCATGTAGATTTTAAGCAAAGTACAACATGGAAGCACTTCCCCTCAACTGGCTAGGTAGTTCTCAATGGGTAAACCCCCCTTATTTCTCATGTTCAGATCACAGTTTTTCTTAAAATTCAATCTTTCTAAGCATCTGTGAATCTTCTAAAAATTTATGAACACAAGTATTTGTGTAGTTTTCTAGAGAGGTTTATAGTTTTAAACATATCACCTCTCCTTTTTCTTAGATTAAAACCCTAGGAAGTTCCATGTTTAATTCTACCTGATACTAATTTGCATTCTATATTCTGTTCCTGGTTAAAGACTCAGTTTGTAATAACTTAGACAAAGCTTATTGCCATCAACACCACTGAACCGGACATCTCAGGATTCACCTAATAATTTAAACCACAAACATTAAGGAGTACAGCAACAAGCCTTTGGAAAGTCTTGGGCATTCTTTGCATTAAGTTTTAGTTGCAGACTCAAGGGAACGTTTGATCTAATCAAGCCACTTCGCTCACTGTGAAGCAGGGTCCTGTCCAGGGTTACACAGGTGGTGAGTGTCAGTGTTCAGGATCATAGTCCAGTGTCTGAACTTTTAGCTCACTGTTCATTTCTCTCAGTCTTGCTTGGTCTAAAGCTTGCATTGGTCCAAAAATACATGGGACCCTTATATTGCTCTGCTCCTGAATATGTGTTTTTAAAAAAATATATATTTTATTGATTTTCTACAGAGAGGAAGGGAGAGGGATAGAGAGCCAGAAACATCGATGAGAGAGAAACATCGATCAGCTGCCTCCTGCACACCCCCCACTGGGGATGTGCCCGCAACCAAGGTACATGCCCTTGAACGGAATCGAACCCAAGACCCCTTCAGTCCATAGGTCGAAGCTCTATCCACTGGGCCAAACCGGTCAGGGTTGTTTTTTATGTTTTATAGCTTTGTGTGTGGGTAGTTTTACTCTATAAGTATGAACACTTTAAAAACAGTAAGCTGTATTTTATTTCTTTTTCAGTCTCCTAAATTCTTTAACCTAGTAGTGCTTAATTTAATTTTATGAAAGAATGAGTTTAGTGAGAGCAAATTGAGTTTGGAAGCATGGGGATTGGGGAGGCTGGCATTGGGGGGCTGTTGGATGGATGGGGTGGGAAAAGTTAGCCCCTGAGTTGACCTCTGGACTTTTTATAATGGTTACTAGAGATCTGGTGCATGAATTTGTGGATGGGTGGGGTACCTTGGCCTGGCCAGCGATTGAGGCCTATCGGGGGAGTCACCTCAGAGAGAGGGACACTGGAAGGTTGGCTGGAGGGGGGGAGGGGCCACAGGCAGTTGGCCCCATCCCCAATCCCCCCCTCCCAGATAGGGGGCAGGGCTGGCCAGAGGGAGGGGCTGTGGGAGGTTGGGGGGGGGTGGCAATTGGGGCCTGGATCAGGCCAGTTGGCCATCGCAATGTGCGTCATAGCAACCAGTCATTTAGTTGTTCTGGTCATTCCACCATTTGGTTGCTGGGCTTTTATATATATAGATTGTACAGTAAAAGCCTGGTGTTAAAAAAAAAAAAAAAAGCCTGGTGTTCATTGTTTTATTAACATCTGAAACTTGACCCCATATGAATCTTGCAACTGGCCCTTTGTAGCATCCTCTCTATTTTCATGGAAGTGTCTAGAACATTCAAGTTATTTTCTAAGAGCCATTAAGCTTTCAGGAGAAAAAATTCCTTATCATATGAGATGTCAGATTCCTGAAGCTTAGCTTTTATTCCTGAGCCCCAGGATTGGTTAAAGATGAGGGATGTTTGTAGCATACATTACTTGTTTTGGTAATTAAAAAAACACACACAAACTTTTACATTTTGATGTGGTTATTGTTCCTTGATTGATCAATTCAGCCAGTATCATGTCTTGCTTTGCTCTGGGAGTCTCTGGTAGATATCATAAATTGCCCTGGAGCTGAAAGTAGATCCTTGGGAACCAGAATGGCCCAGGAAGTGTTCTTGGGACTACAGATTTCACACTCTGGTCAGGGTTGAAGTGCGAGCATCTCCCTGTCCTGTCCTGCTGGGCAGTGGTTCGGCATCTACGCTGCTTCCAGGACAAATAATTAACTCACTGCACTTTATTCAGTGGTATTCATGCCCATGCATTTCCCCTTAGTGCATCTATGGAAAGCATATGTTGGAATCTGCCTGTGCTCTTTTCTTTGTAAAATTACAGTTGGTGGCTCAGCCTTTGTAGCTTAGTGGTTGAGCATCAACCCATGAACCAAGAGGTCACTGGTTTGATTTCTGGTCAGGGCACATGCCCAGGTTGTGGGCTCGATTCCCAGTAGGGGGCATACAGGAGGCAGCCAAACTATGTTTCTCTCTCATTGATGTTTCTATGTCTCTATCCCTCTCCTTTCCTCTCTCTCTAAAATCAATAAGTATTTAAAAAATTACAGTTAATGTTTTGTGCATTCCTTTGTATTAGCTACATGATTTGTTTTCTTTCCTTTTCTTGCCCCACATCACACCCCCACCCTGCCATAAATCCTTAACCATTCAAGCAGAGGTTTTGAAGACAATGGGAAAGATGTTTAGTGGTAAGTATCCCTCTTTGGAAAGGAGAAATTCAGAGATAGAGAAGGGAGGACAAGAAACATCAATATTTGTAGAACCACAGGGGAACTTTTGGTTGAAAACATAATTGTTACTATTGTTAAACAAGTTATTATTTTTAAAACTAGGAATATATAGGCAAAGTGAGTAATCTGAAAGATGATGTAGATCTTTAGATATTTCAGTATTCAACCTCTACTACCTGCTTTATAAGGTTAAAAGAAATTAGGACCTAAATTATGCAGGCAAATTAACTATCTAAAGTAGTTCAACTTAGTAGTTAATTATTTGATCCTCTATTTAATCTTACTTGTGTATACATAATTTTATAAAATATCCACTGATACTGGATAATGTGGGAGTGTTTAAAGGGGCAGTTACTTTCCAATAATAATAAAAATCATAGTAGCAAACATGTTGTAAAAAATCAAATTATGAACACTGAATAAGAAAAAGCAGCAAAATGAGTTAATTGCAAGGCAGCAAGATGAGTTAATCCCGTAAATTGGGAAACTCAAAGGTATGGGAGCAATGAGTTCCGAGTTGCTCACAAACTAAGGGTTTTTATGGAATAAATGCAGAAGTTATTTGGCTTTTTCAGCTGATGGATTGCCAAGTGGTCTTCTTCCTTATTTGGATTAGGGCAGCTGAGTCAGGGAAACAAGGAAGTTCATAGAAGGCATGAACAGCCTTGGCATTTGGGGCTTGGCTGGTATCTGCTGATTTCTGAGAAGAGCTGTAAATTCCTGTAAAATTGGGTTAAGTTTCCTTTATGCATCTGTGTTGACTGTCTCCATTTTGTTCCTGACATAAGTGATTTCATTTTGATTTGATTTTACAAGGTGTACTAGTATAGCATTTATGACTTTATAGGCATCCTTCTGAGCACTTAATTTTACCCTTTAATGACCCTACAAACTGAATGATATTATCTCCATTTTACCTACAGGACAACTGAATCTCAGCGTTAATATTAAGTAGTTTGCCCAAGATCACAAATTCTATAGTGGCACAGCCGGGATTTCAACTCAAGTAATCTAACTAGAACTTGGGCATGTAAATACTACACTATATAATCAATTGACTTTTGTATAGTTTTTTTGGTTTCTTTCTGGCACAGGCCAATCTGATAAGCAAGAACCCCACAATTATAAATCTTGAATGATTTTTATTTGAAGAGATTATTTGGTTCTAATCAGGGACAAAAGCT
The DNA here is from genome assembly GCF_951640355.1 of Cnephaeus nilssonii. Lineage (NCBI taxonomy): Eukaryota > Metazoa > Chordata > Mammalia > Chiroptera > Vespertilionidae > Cnephaeus > Cnephaeus nilssonii. The sequence continues at coordinate 37,762,025 of NC_137074.1, read as the reverse complement.
GGAGGTCACAAACTCAAATGCCTACGGGAGCCAGACAGAGAGCATTAATGTGTGAAGAGGATGGGGTGAAGGGTCAAATAGACCTGTTAGCTTCTATTTTTTCTTCCATTTATATTAAAGATGTTTTTACATAAAATATTTCTCTACTATAAAAAGAAAAATATTGCAAGTGAAATGATTGGTGGCAGCTGACATTGGTTCTCAGTGTTAGGGAAACTATGAGGGTAGGTGGGGATTACAACATATTGGCGATTGCTTGCCCTGTTTTAAAAGGGCAGACATTATTAGGTTTGATATCATTAGTTCTTTTCTACAAAAAAAATTGCAGGTGTTCATATTTTATGTAAAATATGTGGATTTTTAAAATTATCAGCTCGATATTTAAAAAAGTGTAATGAGAGCTAAATAAAATCTGTTTTACAGCCAAAGCTTACCAGTTTGTAGTCTCTGAAAGAAAGACTATCTTGCAGTTGTGCTTATGAGCATGTGCAGGGGAAAGAATGGATGGAAAAAATTGATAAAGCTCCTTTGTATCTTAGCCCTAAGTCAATAATGAACAATTACATTTATCACCTTTTAGCTGGACTGCATTATAAATAGGAGTGGTTTTCAATGATTTGGCTTCCTAGTCAGAGAAAGAAGAGCCGTTGAAATTTCATAATAACAGTTTTATAGATTTATAAAGAAAAAAATCTTCATAAATATCTAAGTGAATCAATGTGGTGCATGGACAATAATAATAGGCAAGTATTTTTTTCTGTGTGCACAGAGTAATCTGCAATTGCTATAGCAATTTTCATCTTGATTAGATGGATTATTTTATCTGGCTTTTGAATTCTTCCTTTTATTCTGTAAAATATAGTCTTAGACAATTATACTTATTTCTTTTACTATGAGATATTGAGAAATGTAGACAATAAATATGCTTGAAGGGACAAATAATCTAAATTGTTGTCAATTCCCACTCTGTCCAGTCCCATCCCAGTTCAGAGTGAGCATTTCTGGAGGCTTCTCTGCCTTTCTCCTCTCACTAATGAGAGCATAGTTGCAATATGGCAATGGCCACATTGGTTGTTGTTGTTAATATCTAGAGATTGGGGAGTGAGACTCTTGGAATGGTAGAGTGAGGAGCATTGCTCTTCACTAAAAGCACTGATAAACCTGAATACTACCAGAAATCTGGAAATTGACTGAGGGCATACACCAAATTGTTAAGTACATATTTAACAAGGACTCCTGGACCTTGGGTCTGAGCACTGAGTCTGTGCTGTACAACATGGACTGCTCCTATTCCACCTCACTCATTCCACCTATAATAGTTCGGCCATGGTGGGGCAAGCCGTGAAAAGCTGCTAGAGGAGGCTGGCTTGATGTGGAGAGGAGAGTGTAAAACCTCATGCCCTCCATTCTTGTTAGAAATAGTAAAAAAAATAAACAGGAAAGGCCAGCCTGAAGTTGTGCTCCTAGTTGGGATAAGCAAGAAATCAACAGGGAGATGAATGGAATGAGATAGCCACAGTGGGTCTTGGTAAGCTTCCACTTATCTCTGGTGGCCTGGCAGATAGCCTACATGTTCAAGAGTTCTCCACAAATCCTTGGATGAGAGAGAGTAGAAGGGAGGGGAGGAGAGAGAGAGAGAGAGAGAGAGAGAGAGAGAGAGAGAGAGAGAGAGGGGCATAGATGTGAGAGACACAGATATCAATTGATTGCCTCTAGTACACACCCCTACTGGGCCTGGGGAATCTGCAACTTCGGTATGTATGCCCTTGACCAGGAATAAAATCCGCCAAAACTCAGTCCCCCAGCCAAAACTCTAACCACTGAGAAGAACCAGCCAGGGCTCTGGATGAATTTGAAAACTTCAGCAGAGAAGTAAAAGCTGGAACAGGCTTGTAAACAATGTGCTTTGTGTACGGAAGCATGTCAAACTCTCATGCAGTCCGCTGGCCACGAGTTTGACATGCTTGTGTGGGTTGAATAGTGTCTCCCCAAAAGAAGAGTCCAAGTCCTAACCCCAGGTATCTGTGAATGTGAACTTACCCTATATAATAAAAGGCTAATATACAAATTGTCCCCTTGGGTGGGAATTCGACCTATGGGGAGTTAGATGTGTGCTCACCACCAGGGGGCGGCACAGAACATGGTGGACCTCGGCTACACAGAGCTGGCAGTGGGCAGCAATGGAGGCACTGCTGGCCCTGATGGGCCCTGACGAGAGCGGGACCGTGGTGGGATGGTGGAGCAGGTGAGCGGGTGGCGCCAGGCCAAGGTGGGTGCAAGCGGGGGCCCTGATTGCCCCGCTGGTGGCCCCACAGATTGGCCCTGATCACCAGCCAGGCCTAGGGACACTACCCGTGCAAGAATTTTGTGCACTGGGCCTCTAGTTTGGAAATAAGAGTCTTTGCAGGGGTAATTAAGTTAACATTCTTGAGATGAGATAATCCTGGATTTAGAGTGAGCCTTAAATCAATGACTGGTGTCATTATAAGAGAAAGGAGAGGGGGGATTTAAGACATACAGAAAAAGGGGAAACATGGAGAAGGCCATGTGAAGGTTCAGGCAGAGGTTGGAATGATGCTTGTATAAGCCAAGGAGCACCAAGGATTGCCGGCATCTACCACAAGCTAGGAGAGAAGCATGGAGCAGGTTCTCCCTCTAAGCCTCCAGAAGGAATCAACTCTGCCAACACCGTAATTCCAGATGTCCAACCTGTAGAACTGTGAGAGAATCAAGTTCTGTTGTTATAAGCCACCAAGCTTGGGGTAATGTCTTACAGCAGCCCTGGGAAACGAACACACTTGGTGTTGGGAATGCACACATGAGTATGTGAACTTCCCACGTGGAAAGAGTGGGAATGTTGGGCTCAGATAGACTTTCTGTGTTTGATTTCTGGCTCCCCAATTCTCAGTTTGTGATTATGAACATTCAACCTCTGAACCTCATTTTGTTATCTGTAAAATGGGCTTTCTTGCAGAAGCCTTCCCCCAAATCCAGGCTGTAATGAACTCTTGTTCTTTGGGCAAACTCTCCCTTTCTCTGCACTCAGCCCCTGTGTTGTATTATTTTTGCACAGTTGATTCTATCAGACTGAAAACTCTCTAAAGGCAGAGGGATGTTATATTTACCTTAATGGTCACAGTATCTGTAACATAGTAGGTGTAATCAATCCATGCTTATAAGATTGATGTGTTGTGAGGAGTTAGGTGTGGTATTTGGTAGCAATGGTACCTATGTTCATTATTATGTCTGTCTTTAAGGTTTGTATTCCCTTTTTTAGCTATGCATCTGTACACCCCTTAGGAAAAAGACAGAGTCTGAAGTGTTCTTTGAGCAATGTGTAGTTCTTTGGCTGGTGGGAGGATGCTTCAGATGAAAGAAACAGTAGGAAACAGCATGGCCTGCTCACAGGATGCCAGCAGCCTACCTGCCTGGAGGGGAAGCTTCGCATCTGCATAAAAAGATGCTGAAGTGCTCTCAGCTGTACTGAAGTTCTCTCTCCATTAAAGCATGGTCTGCAAACCCTACAGTATAGGATCCATGTTTAGGTACACATGCTTCAGGCTTGTTAAACTTCTTAGTTCATATACAAGTCCTTAATGTGTATGTGGTAAAACTAAATGAGGTCACAGATCTCAGAACCAGACCAGCTGTCCCAATCTGGGGTTATCTCCAGCGATAAATAGTGACTGGGCACAGAATCAACTAGCATAATTATGGGGTATAGGACTTGGATATTTGGGGAAAAGAAGGAAAGAATACCAAGAACTCCAAGTGTTATAAAGTAAACCTCCAGGAGCAAGAGCAGTAGAAAGCTATAGGAAAATGCAATGGATGGCAGTAAATCTTGCCAGGAAAGGAAACATACAAATTGATAAAGAGGAAAATACAGGGTGTTTAGATAGTCCAAACCCCCTCCTAATTGGAACTGTGCCCCCTCCTTTTAAAAATTCCAATCTTTAAGGAAATCATTTGTTAAAAAATGTGATTCTTTAAGTCTATAAGACGAGTGCAAAATAAAATTAACATTTACATATGTAAAACTTTAGACAATAAAAAAATAAAAAAAAATAAAAGGGTGGGATTCTTTTGGGTGTGAATGTCATAAAAAGCAGTATGTGCTTTCTTAGAAAGCACCTACGTTATTAAAGTTTTTGGAATCATCTAAAATTACCAATAGAATTAGAAAGCTCTTAAGCTCATTATTATTTTGATAAAAATATTAAACATGTAATACATATAAGTGGCAGAAAATTTAAGAACTCTAGCTAAGCATAAATTTTCAAAGTTACTCATTTTCTACCACCGAAAGGTAATATCATGCATGCTTTAATGTGGATCCTCCTAGATGTATTATATGCGTTATGCTAAAATGAGTTTCCACACCATTAAATTCTTGAGATTAATTTGAATACTATAGAGTCACTTTTAGAGGGATCTAATCTATGTAGACACAATGTCTCTTTTCCTCACCTATTTCTACATATTTTCTGGTGATTCTGGAAACTATCCAAAAATTCTTAAAAAACTCTTTTTCTTCTTAAAGCAGCCAAAGTCTTTGGTGATTTGCAACTAAGAATTCTGACTGATAGCATACCTCTTTTAGTTCCACCTGGAAAATGGAAGCCCTAGTTGTGTTTATCAGGATAGTGAGCCACCTGGATTGTACCCATCCCTAGAAAGCTAGAAATTTAGACTAGAAAGAATTTTGGAGATGGTCTTGTCCTCTGCGTAAGTTGAGGGCAGTCATTTCCTGTAGTGGGAAGAACTTGAAGACCTGCATTCAAGGCTTTGCTGGCTGTAGGTTATTGGGCAACTTAGTTAATTCCCTGGTGTGAGTGTGTGTGTGTGTGTGTGTGTGTGTGTGTGTGTGTGTGTGTGTGTGTGTGTAGCTTCTAAAGTTAGGGAGTTAGGCCTAGATTTCTAGCAGATTTGGAGTTCTATGATGATATATATTTTTAAATATATTTTATTGATTTTTTACAGAGAGGAAGGGAGAGGGATAGAAAGCTAGAAATATCAATGAGAGAGAAACATCAATCAGCTGCCTCCTGCACACCCCCCACAGGAGATGTGCCTGCAAGCAAGGTACATGCCCTTTACCGGAATCGAACCTGGGACCTTTCAGTCTGCAGGCCGATGCTCTATCCACTGAGCCAAACCGGTTTTGGCAATGATGATATATATTGATTTCAAAGATGGAAAGGAGTGGGAGAGAGAGATAGAAACATCAATGATGAGAGAGAATCATTGATCGGCTGCCTCCTGCATGCCCCACACTGTGGATTGAGCCCGAAACCTGGGCATGTGCCCTGACCAGGAATCGAACCATGATCTCTTGGTTCATAGGTCAATGCTCAACCACTGAACCACGCCATCTGGGCAATTAGACAATATTTTAATGCTGGAAGCCAGTGATTTATTGTAGTTCCTAGGTCTAGATTCAAATTGCTCAAATCTGTGACTGTTAATACTATCTGAAAGCTCGACTTGGTGTCATTTCCTTAAGTAGTTTATCAGAATATTAATGTTGATGTACAGCAGGTGATGGGGCCATTTAACTTGTGCTCTGATTAATAGGCCGTCATTACTCTATCAAGGTATTTGACATGTGCACAGCATGGCTCAGTGATGGTGTTTTCTTCCTGACGGTGGAAGGCTTATTTGTTTAGGTTTTGTTCTGAAATATTTACAATGTATTACACAGTCCTGGCACTTATTTGAATGTGCTTAGAACAGAATAGCAAATCAACAATAATGTGTAATGATTTAGTCAAAATGTAGTTTATCAGATGAGACTGATATTCTGGCAATAATGCTCCAATTGAGTTAAAATAATGGAGAGCAGAGATAAAATCCCGCCGAGGATATGTGTCTAGATTAATGTTGGAATCTTGGTAATTAAGATACAGCTGATTTGATTTCTTAGATCTCCTCTACCTCCTTCCATATTTCACTGTCATCTCTTCCCAAATTGAAGGCTCTTTGTTTATTTTCTGCTTTAGTGTGCTAACTTTTTGTTTCTCTCCAGTGAGAAGTGTTTGGATCCCCTTTCATACATAAAAAAGTAGTGTTACATTGTAAGGTTCATGGTTAGTTCTCTGCAATTAGAAAGTCTAATTGAATAAGACAAAATGAAAAAAGGAAGGATATTTTTCAATACCTATAGATCTGGAGTTTCCATATTGGGGATATTTCCTGGCAGAGAAGTGGCTTTGAATACTGAAGAGAAAGTACTCTGCTTTGAGATTTTTCACCGGGGGATGACCCTTCCATAGAGTTTAGATTATGATAGGAACCTTTCCAGGTTATGTGTTCTAGAGAGACCTGCAGCTACAGGGAAGGAAAATCTTACCTAATAATAGAGAAAGATGTAAATTGACCGTACCTTCGCTATGCCCACAGCCAATTGGAGTGAGTATGCAAATTAACCCAACCAAGATGGCGGTTAATTTGCATACATACCTGGGTCCGGGGAACCTCCTCAGCACCCAGGTCACTCCCAGCCGGCCATCAGGCGGAGGCTTTAGGTTTAGGAAGGGGCCAAGCCTGCCATTGGAGGGGCGGGGGTCCACTTTCCAAGCCTAAACCTGGGGCAGAGGCTTGAGGCATGGGAAGGGGCCGAGCTTGCCATTGGAGGGGTGGGGTCCCCTTCCCAAGCCTAAACCTAGGGTGGAGGCTTTAGGCTTGGGGAGGTCCTGGGGGGAACCCCTTCCCAAGCCTGAACCTGGGGCAGAGGCTTTAGGCTTGGGAAGGTGCCGAGCCTGTGATTGGAGGTTGGGAGGGGGGGAAACCCTTCCCAAGCCTAAACCTGGGGTGGAGGCTTTAGGTTTAGGAAGGGGCCAAGCCTGCAATCGGAGGGGCGGGGGTCCCCTTCCCAAGCCTAAACCTGGGCAGAGGCTTTAAGCTTGGGGAGGTGCTGAGCCTGTGATTGGAGGTTCTGGGGGGGGGGGGAGGGGGGCAGACCCCTTCCCAAGTGTAAAGCCTGGGGTGGAGGCTTTAGGCTTAGGAAGGGGCCAAGCCTACAACTGGAGGTGGGGGGGGGGGGGGAACCCCTTCACAAGCCTAAAGCCTGGGGTAGAGGCTTTAGGCTTGGGAAGTGGCCGAGCCTGCGATCAGAGGTGAGGTGGCGGGGGGGGGTGCTTCCCAAGCCTAAACCTGGGGTGGAGGCTTATGGCTTGGGAAGGGGCTGAGCTTGGGATCGGAGGGAAGGGGAAAATATCAATGGAAAGATATCCTCAGGTGAGGATAAAAAGAAAAAGAAAGAAAGAAATGTCATATCCTATGAAAGACACATCTTGAAAATGCTTAAAGAAAGTTGTCATTTTTTCATGGTGAAGGGACTGGGGTCTGTGTTGATGAAAATACCTGGGTGGCTGCGGTGACTGGCAGTGGCTGCAGCAGAGGGGTGATGGGGCTGGTGCCTTCCCCTTATCAGCCCAGTTGCCTCAAGCAAAGGGAGCCCAGACTGTGGCTTAGGTCCACTCCCAACGGGGTGCAGGCTTAAGCCATCTGTAGGACATCCCCTGAGGGCTCCCAGTATGTGAGAGGGGGCAGGCTGGACTGAGGGACCCCTCCCCAGTGCACGAATTTCATGCACCGGGCCCCTAGTTTATAATAATAGTGATCTGAGGTAGCGGGAGATTATGAAGTCCCTTTTAAACAGATGGGTTTTCAAACTGAAAAAAAAACACCACACACATAGTGAAAAATCTTTAAAAAATACCACGAAATATGAAACCACGCTATTAAACAGAAAAAGCAGAGCTGTTTGCTGCTTGTGTGGGTTTCAGTGGTGGAGGGGTCAGCTGGCTTACGTGGCCACCGGTACTGTTCTCCCCAGGCCTGGGTTTCCTGCATGGTGTTTACAAACATCCCTCTTCCGTTTCAAAGAATAATTGCATCTTGTTTGGCATCTGTTTAGTGTAGCATATCTTAAACGTCAAATTCTAAGTTGGAAAATATAAATCTGTATGGCATGTATGTTGAGAGTTTTTATTAACTAGAATAGAAAACCCATTTTCAGGACTTAATAGATAACAGGTGTAATGACTGTTACAGGGTAATCTGAGCAGATTTATAAGTAGGCTGAGTAAGTAACTTCATTTATGAGTATACTTTAAGGTTGTCAAAGGCCCAAGGGCAAAAATATCTCCCTTGCAAGATTAGAGGTAACCCCTGAAAGAGAATTCTGTGAGGACCCTTGATTTAAGTGGCTTAAGTAATTACCTTATCTGGATAGGTAATATATTAGCAGGGAATTCAATCCAGTTAAACATGAATGTGTTGAGTGTCTATGATGTGCAAGGCACTGTATTATCTTTTTGGAATACAAAGATGAGTAAAACAGATCTTCCCCACAAAAAGTTTATGGCTTGGTGTGATGTTGGGTCCCAGCAAGTGTCCATCAATGTATATGATATTTTTTTGTTTGTGGTAGAAATAAATATATTTAAAACAATCTTTATTGTTGAAAGTATACATATGTCCTCTTCCCCCCCAATATCTCTCCCTGCCCCCCCCTACCCCAGTCCTTCACCACCCTATTGTCTGTGTCCATGAGTTATGCATATATGCATAAAAAGTCTTTGGGTGATTATCTCCACTCCCCCACCTTCCCCTACCTTCCCTCTGAGATTCTGCACTCTGTTCCATGCTTCCACATCTCTGGATCCACTCCGGTCTTCAGTTTGAAAGAAAGATTTTGATAGAATGATACTGACAAACTTTGCAGAGGTGAGAGTGGGGGGATGGATGCTGCTGGGAGAAGTTGGAGGTCACAGTTCAATGGAATTCATGGGTAGATTGGTAGTGACATGTGTCATAAAGACAAAGTGAGGAGTTATAGAAACAAACTTTGTTTCTTCTAGAAAGTTGAATTTAATTAACATCATGATGTTGTTGGAGTATGGCCTGGAAAGACCAGTTGATTGGTTGGTAAGAGAACTAACAAGGTGTAATTCACCCTGGTTAGTATGTCCAAATCCAAATTTAGCCATTAGCTCTGTAGATTCCGAATATCCACATAATCTCCCAGAACTGATTGAACCCAGGGGTATTGCCTCAAGCTCACAAATCTTGCAAGAGATGGATGTTTAAAGCCCATAGTAGAATTCCAATGATTAATTTGCCATAAAAATCTATGATTGTCAAGTGGACATGAGAGAGGGGAAGGACATGTCATGAGAATAGAGCGACAGTTGTCTAATAATTATTCATCTTACTAACTATAGATAAGAAGTTTTCTTACAGACCCTGGGAAACTGTAGGATGAAACAGGCCTGTGAAAGAAAAGACACCTTCAGAGCCCAGATGGCTCCATTACTCAGAAAAGAAATACATTTTGAGAACAGACCAAGGACAGGACACGCTTTGATTTGGTTGCTGCACCTGGACCCTGACCCCCTCCTGGAGTTTTTCTCAGGAACACTGACCATTCCCCAGTCCCAGGAACGGGCTGAGCAGTTTGTAACATCATAGAAGATTAGCTGCCTTGTTATCAGACTCTGAGCTTCTGAAGGCCGGACTGCAGATTCTACCCTCCCTTTTCCATGTTACATTTGTAGCTCAGAGCTGCACGTAGCTATCTTCTCCTTCGTGTATATAACCAGCCAACTGGCAAGGGGGTCAGAGCAGATTTTTGTGGGTGACCGACTGCTCTCCCATACTGCCGGCATTATTAGAATAAACACTCATATATGATTCAACCCTGTTTCTACTTAATTGGCTCAAGTGGTGACAGGCAGCCTGGACACCTTGGTTGTCCAGTTACAGACAGTCTGCAGAATAAATATTTTTGCCATGGGAAAAATTTCATAATGTTGTTGGGTGATCATGGAATCAGAATAAGGATAATTATTTTTTTGTGATTTAAATATTCAATAGCTCCAGGTTCAATAACAGGCTGATAGGACATTTGGACCTTTGGGTTGAAATTCTGCCTTGGATGTTCTGTCTTCTAATCTCCAGGTTCCCCACTATGTTCTGCCTGTATCTTTCCAGAGTATTTTTTTGCATATGTATATTTCCCCCATTTTCATCTAAATGATAGCACATTAAATATGCTATTTCATACCTTGCTTTTCTCTACTTAACAATATTATATATTTAGGATATTTTTTCTATTAGTAAAGAAAAAATTTATTATATAAATTTTATATATTATAGCTGCCAAGAATTCTGCTGTAGACAGTGTTATGATTTATGAAACCAGTCCTATATCTTTGGGGATTTGATTATTTTTGATCATTTGCCATTACAAACAACATAGCAGTGAATATTGTATACCTCTTTGTCTATCTCAATTGACTTAGTGTGCCAGTTCATTTTCTTCTTAAATTTGTTGTTCTCATATCCTCTTCTCTTCTCACAGTTTTCACTTGTCATGGGAAATCATATTCATTTTCATGGCTTTAATTATCATCTATACTAGTGGCCCAGTGCATGAAGTTTGCATGGGGGGGGGTGTCCCTCAGCCCGGCCTGCACCCTCTGCAATCTGGGACCCCTCGGGGGATGTCCGACTGCTAGTTTAGGCCCAATCACAGAGATCAGGACTAAACCTGCAGTCAGACATCCCTCTCACAATCCGGAACCGCTGGCTCCTAACCGCTCACCTGCCTGCCTGCTTGATCTCTCCTAATCACTCTGTCTGCTGGCCTGCTCGCCTCCAACTGCCCCCTCTTACCAGCCTGATCACCCCCAACCGCCCCCCCCCCTGCCAGCCTGCTTGCCCCCAACTGAACCCCCCCCTCCGGCCTGCTCACCCCCAACTGACCCCCCTTGCTGGACTGATCACCCCCAACTGCCCCTCCTGCCAGTCTACTCGCCCCCAATTGCTTCCCCCATGCTGGGCTGCTCACCCTCAACTGCCTTCCCTGCTGGCCTGATAGCCCCCAACTGCCCCCACTGCTGGCCTGCTTGCCCCCAACTGGCTCCCCCTGCCAGCCTGCTTGCCCCCAACTGCCCCCCCTCCCCGGCCTGATTACCCCCCAACTGCCCTCCCCTCCTGGCCTGATTGCCCCTAATTGCCTCTGCCTCAGCCCTGCCACCATGACTTTGTCTGAAAGGACGTTTGGAAGGTCTCCCAGAAGGTGTTACCATATTACCCTTTTATTAGTATAGATGATGATGCTTCTCATATCTGTATTTCTAATGCATTATCTCCCTTTTCATGTCCAGAGTATTTATGAATTGTCTGCAGTATAATTCCACTGGGATGTTCATTATGGATGTTGTATGATATGTGCTTAAATGGGTCTCTTCATATTCACTTCTTCCTTGCTCCCATCAAATATGTTCTTCCTCAGTGTCCCTTACCTTGATGACTGACACCACAATTTCCCAGTTGCCCAAGAGAGAAAGTTGAGAAGAACTATGACTGCTTTCTTTTCTTCAACATCTTCATCTAATCAGTCACCAGGAATTGTTGATTCTACTCCTAATATAACATTACTCTCAAATAACATTTTTAGGCCAGAGGTTCTCAAAGTGTGGTCCCTGGACCAGCAGCATTAACATCACCTGGGAACTTATTAGAAATGCAAATTCTTGAGTCCCACCTCAGATGTGCTGAAGGCTGCTCAGGGGGTGGGACTCAATAATTTACACTTCTAATAGTTTTAACAAGCCCTTCAGGTGATTTGAATGCAGGCTGAAGTTAGAAAAGCATGCCCCCATGTGCACTTTCGTAATTTAGCAGTTGATTACCTTTTGTTTCTGGATGATTTCAGAATCCAAGTGGCTTTCCTCTCTTCAGACGTGTTCCCCCAGGAATCTCCACACAGAAGCTAAGTATGTTTCTGAAATGCAAATCTAACCATGTTATGCTGTGTTTAAAATCCTTGGAACTTTGAGGATAGAGCCCAAACTCTCCTTTGTATGACACAAAGCTCTGGCCTCTACTTTCTTCCGTAGACTCATCATCTCTCTCCAATCCCTCCTTTACCCTGAAGACTAGCTTTGCTGAAATACTTGCAGTTGCCAAACGTGAATCATCTTCTCTTGTTCCCTGTTTGTCCATCTGCCTACCATGTTCTCTTTTCCCTTTGACATCATCTCCATCTTCTTCCTCAGCCACATTATTTAGTTCTTATATTGGCTACCTTTGTCACTGTAATAATATCCTAAACCTCTATTTTTATTCCATCAGTGACTGATGACTGTGTGGCTAAAGCAGGTTTTTCTGCTGTGGTGTGAAGATCTCACCCAGGAGTGAGGATGCCGACTGGCATCACTGTGACTATAGTATGTGGGTCATTTTCCGGGACAGGCTTCGCTTCAGGGGAATGAGAGGGGAGGTGGTTGTCTGACTTCTCATCAACATTTGCTGCTGTTTAAGATGATCTCGTACCCCACAGGCCCTGGTACACCCTAAGCTCTGATTATATTCTCCCAATTCCCTGTCCACTGCTCAATGTCTTCCAGTGATTTGTGTAATTTGTATAATTTCCTGTCATAATTGCTCTCCCCCCACCATCCATTTTGAGGCTACTTTTGCAGGGTTTTCTTCAGTGGGGTTTCAGAAAGTACAAGAAGTAAGTGTGTATGTGTGTGTTCTCTTCTTAAACTGGAAGCATGCATGAATATTTATTTTCATTTGGGTATAAGAAACACATTTTCACAATGATATTGTTTAGGTAGGTTTGTGGCTCATGGATTGTCAATTGGTTGCTCATTCGGAACAACGTGCAGAGGGAAAAAACACATTAAATCACTTCGCAGCATTTGCAGTGAAATGTTTACATCCTATTTGCATTCTTAATATCTTGGTGTTTTCTTATCTTTTGCTTGTGTAATTTGTTTATATTTAGAAGTTTTCTCTTACTAGTGTCCTTATTATATTTCTTGCCATCCTTTAGTAAAAAAATTAGGGTTGTGTAATGGTGATATATGATTCCTTTTCATTAACTGTCGGGAATACATCCCCTTGTTCACTGTTTGGTTAAAATAGTGGTGCCGTTTGAGTAATAAGGGCAGAATCAATACTTGGTTCCTTCCCTTTATTTACAAGTTTTCAAAATAATGAGTTGGTTTCCTATTACCCACTAAGGAGACAAATAAGGGTTACCCCCTTAAGTATTATTGGGAACTCATGGGTTTTAAATGAAGTTGATGTGTTTTGGTCTATTGTTATTATTCGTATCCATGCACAAATTTACCCATGTTTGGCCAGTGAAAACATATTGACTCCTGAGTCCTATTGACACAATCTTACTAGACTTTGATAGCTATCTTGCTATATGGCAAGACAAGATTTTCCAGGTTTATCTTCTATATTTCTTGCTCAATTATAAAAATTTAAGAGGAAAATGCAAACATTTTAAAACAACTTTTCTGACTCAGAATGGCAAGGTTGAGTTTCACTGGTTCCTCATGGTAAACCCTCTGAGGCGTTGGTTCTGAATTTGAATTTGCACGACCCAGAAGCACGGCTACCTTGGACCACTCCCACCTTCACAGACACGGTGCCACAATCTTGTCTGAGTCACTTTGCCAGCCTTAGGTCATGCCATTTCTGCACCAGGTAACTATTTCCTCACATGGGATTCTCCAGCAAAGACTTCATCCTTCAAGAAGAAAGGATTCATTATACACAGCCTGCCCTATAAGTGACCTAAGTTGCAAATGACATTGCCTCTCTTTTAAAACTACCAAGTTTCTCTAGGAACTTGGTAGTTTTAAAAGTTTTAAATATTACTGTATTCGTTTCCTAGGCAACCCTAGGAAACGAATACAGTAATATTTACTAGTAATGTACTATACTGACCAGTCTAATAATAGAGGTGTTTTTTAAAAAAAGGTAGATTGGGTATTTGTTTTTGTTTATTTTAATTAGGAAAGAAATTGTTAACATTCTTAGTTTGCACTTAGCACAGAATATTATACAATTTGGTTCAAACCCACATTTAACTCCTGGGGAAAATAAAGCCTTCAGGAGGAAGGAGATTTGCCCAAGGTCACCCAGGTATTTCATAGAAGAAACAGAACCAGAACTCGGATCTCTGGATACATAGTTCAATGCCTTTTCCATTGCATACATTTGAACAATTTCAATTATTTTCAAGTTCCTTTTTACTCTAGAGACTTTTTTTTGCCTCTTTTTATCTTTGCAGTGAAATTTTAATAACATGCAATGCAGTGTGCTTAGTCAATGGGGTATAGCATGGAGCTCAGAGAATAGTCCAGACCAGAGAATATGCCCCCAAATAAATCCTTTTATTATGTTCACACTGATTTTGTGGAGGTGGATTTTGGTTTTGCTTGAGCATTTTGTAATCCCTCTATGTCTCTAGAGGTCAGTGTGGATTAAAGAAAGTTTGTTTCACACTACATTCAGTTAACATTTAATTCAAGGCACTTTAATCAAAGATGATGATAAAATGGTGGCCCAGAGAAACAGAAATAATTCCATAATTTCAAATATTATAAACATTGACATATACAATAATATTGATTTTGGTACATGAAACTTTTCACTAAATCCATATAATATTCTTGGAAATAATTGAATTACTTTCTGTACTTTTTAACATGTAAAATATTATTATTTTGCTTAAAATGTATGCATAAATTGTTCTATTTTTTTTAGAAAGATATTTGTGTTTCTATTGAAGGCTGTTGAATGAACACTTATGAGTAGTCATATTATTTCTCTATGTTGACACTTTGAAGCAGTGACATGTCTTCATCTTCATGTGGCATTTAATGCAGAAGAGGCTTTGTGAGCTACTTTGAATGGAGAATTTCCATGGGGAAAAGAGGGGATGTGATTGAAAAGTCTGATAAATCTTTCAGGTTCAGTTTTATTTTTCACCAGAGGTTTCAAAATTCCTTTCTTCTCCTATTTTCCTTCCTCATCCTTTTCTTTGTTTGTTTGTGGTAAGAATGAATTGTTGATAAAGTTAATTTTTTTTCCCCACTAATAAGAAATCTTAGATGAGTTTCCAAATGAAGTGCTTTTCAATGAGCAAGTAGTATTGTTGATACAAGGAAAGCAGAGGAAGGGGACTTAGGTATACCAGGAGTCTCCTTGGGGCCAGGCAGCTGCTTAAGAGAAAGAGAGCAAATGTTCCCATCCACAACAAACCAAACAGTTCTGCTGTGATTTTTTTACTTTACTGGGGTTCCACAGTTGATTTTATTCATAGAAAGGTTCTCATTGCTAAGACGTTTAAAACACTGTGTAGCATAGTAGAAACAGTAAATTGTAAGCAGAGTAAGGAGTGCTGACTAGAAGAAGCCAGCATGCAGGAGGCAATGAAAAGCAGTAGCTGAAGGTCTGGCTACAGGGCAAAAGAAAGGAAAGCCAAAAGTGTGGGCCAAGATGGAAGGAGCCTGGCTTTCTGGGTTCATGAATCATCACTTGAAAGGAGAGCCTTTGTTATCAGGAACACCCAGTTTGGATTTTATGAGAGCAAGAATTCACCTTTATTGTGTTAAATCATTGAGATTTGGGTGTTTTTGTATCACAGCAGCTTATGTTACAGAAAGTGAGACTGGAACAGAATGTTAAAGAATGTGTAGGATGTAGATGATTACAGAAGACTCTGAGGGTATTTCAGACAGGAAGGATGAAATGAGCAATGTCTTGGGGAAGGGAATACAACACAATCGGCTGAAATGGAATTTTAAAGGGGATCAGAAAGTTAGGTAGCCACCTCAGCTTATGCAGGCTAAGGGGTTTGGCCCAGACTTTATCACTGAGGTAATAATTGGAAAGATAAAGGGTAATAATATTATTCCTAAGGATAATGAAGGCTTGTTGTTTCAGTGGTGATTGAAGCATTGTTCTAGAATGATTCAGCTGGTGGCAGTTTAATGGATTAGTTGCTGGTGGGGTCAAAGTGGAATGAGAGAGATCTTCTAGGAAACTGGATGATTGGTGGTGGAGGATATCCAAGCAAAAACTGAACAAATGAGGCATTATTAAGTATGAATGTGGATGACACACTGTGGGAGCACTGAGAAAGGAATGAAGGAACATAACTTCCAGGTTTGTATATTAGTTAAGAGCAGTGAGTAATGCTTGTAATGATCAACTTGGGACACACACACCCACACCAAACAAGTGTAATGTTTATTGTTGTCTTTAAGAAAGCAAGATAGTATATAATATGTTCTAGAAAGATAATTATTGAAATAGTTAACAAAAAAATGTCAGCATATGCATGCTCACAAATCCATTTTATCTTCCTGGGCACAATGAAAGGACTACATTTCCCAGCCTTCCTTGCAGCAAGGTGAAAACATGTGGTTGAGTTCTAGCCAAAGGAATATAGGTATAAATGACATATACCACTTCTAGGTCTATCCATAAAGCACTACATTTGATTTCCCAGCTCTTCTTCTTTTGTGGAAATCTTCAGGCTATATGTTTCAAATTATGAGCTACCACTCTGGCCAGTGTGGCACAGCTGGTTGGAGCATCATCCTGTACACTGAAAGGTTGTGGGTTCGATCTCCAGTCAGGGTGCATACAGCAGGCAACCAGTCAATGTTTCTCTCTCACATTGATGTTTCTCTCTCCCTTTCTCTCTCTCAAATCAATAAACATATCCTCAGATGAGGATTGAAAATAAACAATTATGGGCTACCATATGGAACAATCCTAGAAGAGACCTTTCAGAATTGTCACCCGGCTACCTTGAGCCCACGATTTGAGAGAGAAATGAATCTATTATTTTAACCTGAGATTTTAGGGTGTATTTATTACCACAGCATAGATAATTTCTTTCTGAATTACAAACACTTATTCATTCAGCAAACTTTTATTGAGCTAAAAAGTTGAAGGGTTGGGCTAGCTCTAAAATCAAACTTTATTCATGATGTTTTCTGGTGGTGTATTCCTATGATAGCATTTTTCTGACGGGTTTTAAAATTATTTTTTATTTTACCTTTTTAAATAGAATTTATTGGGGGA
The DNA here is from genome assembly GCF_951640355.1 of Cnephaeus nilssonii. Classification (NCBI taxonomy): domain Eukaryota; kingdom Metazoa; phylum Chordata; class Mammalia; order Chiroptera; family Vespertilionidae; genus Cnephaeus; species Cnephaeus nilssonii. Next base: position 37,745,108 of record NC_137074.1, on the reverse strand, counting down.
GACATCCTATATAATAAAAGCCTAGGTGGCGTCACGACATTGTCACAAGATGGCTGCCACAACGTCATAACAAGATGGCTGCCACAAGATGGCCACCACAAGATGGCCAGCAGGGGAAGACAGTTGTGGGCGATCAGGCCAGCTGGGGTGGGCAGTTGGGGGTGAACAGGCCTGCAGGGGAGGGTAGTTGGGTGTGACCAGGATGGCAGGGGAGGGCAGTTGGGGGCAACCAGGCCAGCAGGGGAGGGCAGTTGGGAGTGACCAGGCCTGCAGGGCAGGGCAGTTGGGGGCGATCGGGCCAGCAGGGGAGGGCAGTTAGTGTCAATCAGGCCAGCAGGGAGTGGTTAGGGGCGATCAGGCTGGCAGGCAGAAGTGGTTAGGGGCAATTAGGCAGGCAGGTAGGCAAGTGAGCAGTTAGGAGCCAGCAGTCCCAGATTGTGAGAGTGATGTCCGACTGCCAATAACCGGCAGTCAGACATTCCCCTAAGGGGTCCCAGGTTGGAGAGGGTGCAGGCCATGCTGAGGGATACCCCCTCCCATGCATGAATTTTGTGCACCGGGCCTGTAGTTGGTTAATGAAATTATGTAGGTTTCAGGTATACAACTCTACAGTACATCCTCTGTACATTGTATTGTTCACCACCCCGAGTCAAGTCTCCTTCCATCACCATTTATCTGATAGGTTTTTATAATCTAGAAATTCATTAAAATTTTGAAGTCATCCACTTCCTATTTACTTTTATTCTCCCATTCTTTGGATCTTGGTTATTAAATTTATGGCCCTTGTGTCAGTTTTTTAAACAGGAGAGTTGACAGTGCATTTTGATTCTGCCTTTTATTAAATTTATTTTTGACAGAACTTACACTATCAGGTGAGAGAGCCTTAAAATAAGAAAAACCTGTCTCACAATATCTTGCCTGAGATAGTTTTGGGGGTGTTGACAGATACAATTTAGAGCTTCTTTTGTTTTTCCTATATCTGACAGCCAGTGACTTTATGATGCTAAAACATCTGCCCACATGAACTGGAGATCATGATTTAAAACTTTGATCATCTTGGGAATTCCAGTTCTGCAATAAAAATTACAAAACCTGAATCCATTTTATTGAAATGGATTTCTATGTCTTCTCTCTGTCAGACCCATCTTCACATTTGAATGTGGGAGTCTGATGTGCACACTCATCCAAGAATGAATGGACTTTCAATGTTCTTTTCAATCCTACTCATTATTTTCATGGGACAGTGTCTGAATAATGACCAGATTCCATTCTTAGTATGGAAACTGTAGGTAGGCCTGAGATCTGGAAAAGAGACTGTTGATCTTAGTTAATGTCACTTTGTGCTTTTATTGGAATGAAGTTCTAGTTGGGTTGGAAGGTGATAAGTAATATCCAGTTTCAACCTTATCCCCCAAATAAAATCAGTTTATTTTTTACAGTTATAAATATACTATGTGAGCATTTTAAAACTGAAGCAGTATAGGAAAGCACATAGGAAGGGATAGAAAAATACCCCAAAACCTACAAAGAAGAGAACTGCTGTTAACATTTTGGAGAGGATCCTTTAAGCCAGAAATGGGAAAACTTTTTTCTGCAAATGGCCTTTTGGATATTTATAACATTATTTGAGGGCCATACAAAATTATCAACTTAAAAACGAGCCTGCTATATTTGGTCAAACATTTAATGAACTCATCCCTAATGCCTTGGGATGGTCAGAACAAATGATTTCATGGGCCTTATATTACTTGCGGGCTGGGCATTCCCCACCTCTGTGAGTTTAAGCCTTGTCTATTCACAAACAAAACACATATACACACAGAGGTGGCAGACAGTTTTATATAAATAGAATCATACTATAGATATTTTCATCATTTAAAATTTTACTCATAAATATGACATGGATGTGTGCTTGTCAATAAATCTAGAGCTATGGAATCATTTTAAGGACTATAAATTCACTTGCAGAAAAATATTATAGAACCAGCCTGCTGCTGATGGACATTCAGGTTGTTTCTAGTTTTTCACTATTATAAAGAAAGCTGCCATGAACTTACATATATGTATGTTTGAATGTGTGTGAGTAGTGTAGATTATTATGGTGAAATTGCTGGGAGGAAGGTAAGCACACTTAGTATTTCCAATTTTAATATTGCTTAAAGGTGTGTTGTGAAGTTCTCCATAGTTCCCACCTGGCTGCTTCCCATTTATTCTATTGCTTAACTATTTATCATTTTGGCTAATGCATTGGCATGACAGTGGTGAGGAGGATGAGGACATCTGAGGTCCTGAGAGAAGGAAATTCACTCTTCTCGTCTACCAAGAGTAAGCCAAAACTACCTTAAAAAGGTGCGGGAAAGTGTGCTCCTTCCAAAGGCCATTCTGTGGGTCTTTGAAATCTCTTTCTGTTATGGAGTCTTGTATCACAATGTATGAAAGTCTTCAGTGCATCAGAAAATTTATCAAAGTAGAATCCAAGATGTAAATTTCAAGTGCGTGCAAGAAGGGGAAGGATGTTGTTGGAGCTGAATAACGCTGCAGCGCTTTTCAGTTCATCCTCCCTCTTGCTCCAAGCCAGTCTGTGGGCTCCCCCACCAGGTCTGTTGTGGTGTGTTGTGAAGTTACCCATGGTTCCCACCTGTCTGCTTCCCATTTATTCTCATGCCTCTACTGAAGGGTGCCATTAGATGTATATTTCCTCATGTCCTTCCTCTGCCTCACTAGGTAAATACTCTGAAAAGTCAAGTTGGAAGAAGTTGGAGTTTTAGGGTTGAGAACATATGATTTGGAGTCTGTATTAGTTAAGGCTATAATGATAGCAACGAAACCACAAAATCTCTGAAGTGTTAAGGGATTGACATATCAACAATTTGTTTTTTTGCTTTCAGAAAGTCTCATGCACATCTCAGGATTTCTCACAACCACAACCACTCTCCTCCACGTGGTGTCACCTGGATCGAGGCTTTTTTATTTTTTTCTATTTTGAGACTTGGCCATCTGTTCTCAACTCATGGCTTCCAGAGTTGCCATTCTTAAATGCCTCAGTTCAGAAGTGACACACATCGTTGCCATTTGCTCATAATTTGTTCTGCTCACAGTCCATTGGTTACATGACTGCAGCCAAACTGCATGGAGGCAGGGAATTGTTGGGCAGCACGCAGATGATTTGGTGAGCACTGCTGTTTGGAGCAGTCAACTCTGAAATCAATTAGTAGTTCTGCTTCTTACTGGTTTGTGAACTTGGGCCAGCTTGTTAATGCTTCTGTGCCTCAGTTTCCTCATTTGTAAAATGGGGATCAGAATACTTCTTTCCCCATGTTGAATGATATAATGTGTGTAACGGTGCATAGCAAGTTCTCAAGAAAAAAAAGTGATAGCTACTAGTATTAGTGGTAGTTGCCTTGAGAAATAAATATAATTACAGTCAATCAGGGTTTCGTTGTTATAAAGAATGTGTACGAGGTGATCAAGGAGAGAGGGCTTGCTTCCAATAGGTTGACAAAGGAAAGCTTCATGGTGGAGAAAGCGTTTGAGTGGGTTCTGAAAAATTTGCTCCTTCTTAAAATACCTGGAGAACAAAAGCAAAACACAGTCTTGCAGAGCCTGGGACATTAGGGGGAAGAAAATTAATGCCGAGGAGATTTCCGTGAGCCTGACCCGAAATGAAAAACAAATTATGAGCAACTGACAAGTAAGCTGGTATTATTTATGAGTCAGTAGTCTGTGCTTTATAAACAAAAGACTTCAGTCCTGGTTACATTTTATGAGGTTTGCTCTGAAGCTGGATGGGGATCATGTCCCCCTGATATGACCTCCAAAGTTCTGAGTTGGAAAAGACAAAGCAGTCCTCTGAGGAGGATCCTGATTCTTCCAAAAGAAGTTTAAAGCGCGCTGATAGCTAGATTTATTTATACCTTTTCAAACCAAAGAACTTTGCTGAGCTCAGCTGTGGGGACAAAAGGTGAGTAAGGCATTTTGCTGCTTCTGAAAGCAGCCTGGTCCCTGGCTCTCTGATCTTTGGTTTTAGAGCTCAGCCCTGACCTTTGTACTTCTCTCTTGGTTTAGAGGACTTATAAAGTCTCTCTTCTATGATTTGCTTGACTCATCTTTCCCCTCAATTTTTAGCCTTGCCTATTTTCCCAATTTTGGGGGTCCTCACAACTTCTGGTAAAAAGCAACCTCAGTTAGCTCCTGTATCAGGGAACCCCTTTGGCCAGGTTAAGCCCTGGGAAATATCCCTTCTAGCTTGATCCCAGGAGGCTAAGTCTGTTGGTAGTTGGTGGTGGTGAGAGTGAATACCATGGAGCCAGGCTACCTGTGTTAGAACCTTGTGTCTGCCACTTACTGGCTGAATGACCTTAGTCTAGACATTCAGCCTCTTTATGCCTCAGTTTTTTCATTTGGAAAATGAGAAACAATAATAATAATAGTACTAGCCTCATGGAGTTGTTGTGAGGTTTAAACAAGGATTAAATGAGTAAACGTGTATAGGACAGTGCCTGGCCTATAGTAAGTATTTAATGACTTTAATCTGTCATTATTTATTATTTAGAACAAGAGTGCCTTGGGAACACAAGGAAGGAAGCAATTAATTTGGCCCAGGAGAGTTGGGAAAAGCTCCATAGAAAGGATGATGATTGAACAGTTTGGAATGATGAGCAATTTCCCAGAGGAGAGCTTGGAGGGAGGGCAATGTAAGAAGAGAGACAGACCGGTGCAAAGGTTCAGGTAGGAGAATAAAATGGGAAGTTCCCTATGCATTGAGCATTGGATGAATGGTGGGAGTGGGAGAGGGGAGGCATCAGGCTGGGGAGGTGGGGCAAGGGGACATTGACAAGGACTTGAATGCCAACTCAGTAAGTTTGGTGCTTTACTCCTAGGCAGCAGGAAGCCAACAAAGATTTTTAGGCAAGGAAGGGATTATGGTCGGGCTTGTGGGGTCACAATGGCTGTGGTGTGAAAGATAGATTACAGTGGGATGGAGTGTTGGGAGAGAGGCCCATTGAGGAAGGTTATTTCATTAATCCAGGGGGAGAAATCACATGAGAACTTTATATAATGGGCCATTAATAATGCCTGCTCTCCCCTTTCCTACTTTTTTATTGGTTTTTAGATGGTGTATGAAAGTTTTTTGTTTTTTTTTTTTTTGCTTTTTTATTTTGTTTTTCTGGTAGTTTTATGTTTTGCTCCAAAAGCATTATATGAAAAAATTTAGTCCTTGTACTAGTCATTCACAGCCTAAATCTAATACACTGCGTTCTCTCCACTCACCCACTGAGTTAGTCAACTTGAAACCTTTCTATAGCCAGTGTAGACTATGAGGGGTTAAAATGTATTTGACACTGCAGTACTGTAGCTTTAAGTATGCATGAGCTTCAATGGCCCCAGAATTTAGTCCTTCCTCTGCTTCACTTGTCACACCGTTAGCAATATCCCTGGGTGAGTGACCGAGGGTTAAGGATTAAATTTTAAAAACCATCTCGTCATTTTTCTGCTTGCATTGGTTGGATTTAGACTGAGATTTCATTAAATATTTAATTGTATTTAGTTTGCTGCAGGGTAAAGTCTGAAAGAACTCCAAGTGGCCTTTTATTTTTACAGTTAACCTGCATGTCTTGTTATTCTCAAATATAATGCTCCTGCCTTCAAACACAAAGTTATTTCAAAAATTTTACTACCATGTGGCTTCTTCAAGTGTTTTGAATTATGTTACCTATAGAACTAATCCATTAAGAGTTTTGTAAAAACCCTGCACACGTCTGGAGAGTGTGTCCAATTGGATTTTATTTTTTTATCCTCACCTAAGGACATGTTTTTGTTGATTTTTTTTTTTTTTTAAGAGAGAGAGAGGAACAGGGAGGGAGGGAGGGAGAGAGAAACATCAATCAGCTGCCTCCTGTGTGTGCCCAACCATGGATTGAACCCGCAATCTAGGTATGTGACCTGCAATCTTTTTGGTGTTCAGGATGACACTCCAACCAAGTGAGTCAGTCACCTGGCCAGGGCTCCAATTGGAATTTGACGCCGTATTTCCTATCCAACTCATCCCTTCATTTATCAAGCTCACGTTTTATAAAATTTCCCCTTGCTCTGCATCTCCTGAAAAAGTAGCAAAGCTACCCATAGTTTTAGAAATTCCTTTTCTCAGAGGCTAGAGCAAAAATCTACAACAAGAGAAGGAAACCCTGGCAGAAATCTTTATTTTAAACACATTTCTGTTGGCCCGAGAAAAAGACCCTGCTCATGCCATGGGTTCCTTTTCATTAATACTGAAGAAAAGGTTTTCAGAGTTGGCCAGTTTGTACCTCTTTGAAACATTTCTCTTCATTAAAAGAGCCTTAGAAATATTCAACCCAATTTGAATAGTAATCAGGTGCTTTTTTCTTGGGTCTACAGAGCAGAAGAAGGTAATTAGTGTTGCACCAAAAGTGGTTCCTCCAGAGGCAATTAATTAACCTGGTGAAACCGCTGCCTGAAGTATTCTGCAACCTCTCCACCCGCTGCCTTCTCTTGGAGGATGGCTGGCTTTGTCAGTGGGCTTTCTGGGAGACCTCCAGCTGACAAGGAAGACTCTCTGCTGTAGTATCTTTTGTGAACCCCTCTGGGTGTGTCAGAAAGATCCAAGGAATTAAAGATCATCTCTGCCTCCCAAGCCACTAGGGGTCCCACTTAAATTTTCTTTTCTTTACACCTACATTGCCACCTTCCTTTAGAAAAGAACTGTTAGCTTATGCGCAGTCAGCCTCTGGAGGATTCTAGAGAAAGAGGAGAGCTGTCTTCAGATATTTGAAAGTCTATCAAGTGGAGGAGGATTTAACATATTCAGTATACAGCTCTGAGTGACAGTACCAGGATAAGTAGGTAAAAAATGTCAGGAGGCAAACTTTTCCCCAGTGTCTGTTCTTCAGGTCTGTGGAATCCTAATGGGTGCTGGATTTGGAGTGTGCAAGTTTTCGGGGTTAAGTAAGTTGGGAAATGCTGTGTTAATATTGTTAAACAGAGTTCTTTATCCAACCTAAGGAGTGTTGTAAGCATCTTAAGGGGAGCATGTAATATGTGCTTATTTGACCATGGAATGTTTTTCATGGAGCAGGTAGAAGACCAGATGCTCCTCACTTAAGCACTAAGAAAGTCCCCTGCTGCCTAACATGAGAATAAATCTTACTATTACAAGTAGAAGACTTAGATGTGAGTTCTAGCTACAATCAATGGCAGTGGGACCCTCAACAGAAATACAAACATCTTGGGATTAAGTTTATTTGTAAAACAGGAAGTAGAACTGAATATTCCTGAGGTCCCTACTGGCTCTAAATTGCTATGTATGGTATCAAAACATACTAACCCTCCCACCTATTGAGGTGCTCACATCTGAATTGGACCCTATTTGATGGAAAGGTAGCAGAAGTCATTCACTCTGGTTGCAAAACATTTATCAGCATACCACTTCTAGAACTTTATCAAAAGGTTGTTTTTAGGTGTGTCTCTTCTGTAGTTGTATGTGGCATTGCCAATATTACTATTTTGTTAATTTAAAAATGACGTTAATAATAGTGCTGATTTCACTGCTAGATAATTGGGACTTTATTTACTAAGTGATGAAAGATTGGTTCAAAGATATACATTATGTTGTTAGAATCTGACTATTATGGTGACTTATTTTAGTTTGGAATTTCAAAGACTAGAAGAGGTTGTATTATTGACATCCATATGAGTTGAAAACTAAGTATTATGGTATATTTAAAACTAGGTTCTTTCCAGTCATGTATAATGAACATTTAGAGTGGGGAAAGGAACATGGAAAATTCATGTTTTACAACAAAGACATTGTATCTCCTCATGTAAGTAAATTCAGTCCAAAGTGCTGCTTCAATAACTGCGGGGGAAATAATTTTAATCAGAAGTGAGTACCAAAGGTATCCTGTGGTTACCAATAGAACAAATATGCTCTTAGATTGCAAGTGGAAAGCTAACATGTGAGACAGAGGTGACAATCACGTTCAACCCAACATTGAGCACTTCAGACCATCTCTTGGCAGTTACTTTTTTTTAAGAGTTTATTTTTTAGAGCAATTTTTGGTTCACAACGTAAGTAAAAAGGAGGTACAGAGATTTACCTCTGCCCCACATGCATAGCCTTTCCATTGTCCACATACTTTACCAGAGTGGTACATTTGTTACCAAGCAAGAACCTACATTGACACAATATAATCATCCTAAGTCCGCAGTTTACATTATGGTTAACTCTTATTTGTATATTCTGTAGGTTTGGACAAATACCATATATCCACTATAATGTCACACAGGGTACTTTCACTTTTCTAAAAATCCTCTCTGTGCTCTGCCTATTCATCTGCACCTCACCGCCTGTCAACCACTGGTCCTTTCATGATCTTCATAGTTTTGCCTTTTCCAGAATGTCAGATAGTTGGAATCATACAGTATGTAGCCTTTTCAGATTGGCTTCTTGAATTTAGTAGTATGCTTTTAAGCTTCTTGAATGTCTTTTTAGGGTTTAGTTGCTCATTTCTTTTTTGCACTGAGTAGTATTCCATTGTCTGGCTGTACCACAGTTTATTTATCCATTCACCTAGTAAAAGACGTCTTTCTTGGTTGCATCCAAGTTTGGTAATTATGAATAAAACTTTTATAAGCATCTATGTGCAAGTTTTTGTGTGAACTTAAGTTTTCAGCTCTTTTAGCAAGGAGAGCAATTGCTGGATCATATGAGTATGTTTAATTTTACAAGAAACCTCCACACCGTCTTCCAAAGTAGCTGTACCATTTTGTATTCCCACTAACCATGTGTGAGCATTTCTGTTGTTTCACATCCTTGCCAACATTTGGTGTTGTCAGTGTTCTGGATTTTGGCCATTCTAATAGGAGTGTAGTGGTATCTCATGTTATTTTAATTTGCAGTTCCCTGATGACATTTGATGTGGAGCATCTTTAATTTTGCTTACTTGCTGTCTATATATCTCCTTTGGTGAAGTGTCTGTTAAGGTCTTTGGCTCATTTTTAAAATCAGGTTGCTAGTTTTCTTGTCAAGTAATAAGTCTTGTTTGTATATTTTATTTAATTGAATTTGTTGGGATGATATCCTATAAAATAAAAGCCTAATATGCTAAATGTCTGGTTGTCTGGTCATCTGTTCAACCAATCAAAGCATAATATGCTAATGATATGCTAAGTAAGGCTGCTCAACCGCTTGCTATAACGTGCACTGACCACCAGGGGGCAGACAGTTGACTGGTCGACCATTCACTATGATGTGCACTGACCACTAGGGGGCAGACGCTTAATGCAGGAGTTGCCTCCTCTTGGTCAGTCTACTCCCATAGGGGGAGCACTGCTCAGCCAGAAGTCAGGCTCATGGCTGGCAAGCACAGCAGTGGTGGCGGGAGCCTCTTCCGCCTCCGTGAAGCGCTAAGGATGTCTGACTGCTGGCTTAGGCCCGCTCCCCTAAGCTGTCAGTCGGGCATCCCCCGAGGGCTCCCGGACTGCGAGAGGGTGCAGGCTGGGCTGAGGGGACCTCCCCCGCCGCGAGTGCACAAGTTTTGTGCACTGGGCCTTTAGTTGGTAAATAAAACAATACAGGTTTCAAGTGAACAACTCAATAACACATCATCTGCATACTGCATCATGCACTTACCACCCAAAGTAGCCAGTCAGAGAGAAATACTATGTGATTTCACTTATAGGTGGAATCTAATGAACAACATAATCTATCAAACAAAATAAAAACAGAAGCATATATACATAGACGGGATTGTCAGAAGAGAGGGGAGTTGGGGGGCTGGATGAAAAAGGTGAAGGGACTAAGCAAAGAAAATACAACACATAAACATGGACAAACAATTTGGTGATAACTAGAGGGAAAGTGGGGTTGGGGGAGGTGGAAGAGGGCAAAGGGAGGGCGATAAATGGGGATGGAAAGAAACTTTACTTTGGGCAGTGTTTATGTATTTTAGATACCAGTCCTTTATCACATGTGCCTTTTGCAAATATTTTCTCCCAGTCTGTGGCTTGTCTTCCCCTTCTCTTGATAATGTCTTTTGTAGAGCAGAAGTTTTTAATATTAATGAAGTCCAGCTTTTCAATTACTCCTTTCATGAATCGTGTCTTTAGTGTTGCATCTAAAAATTCATTGAAATACAGAAGGTCACCTAGGTTTTCTCCTATGTTATCTTCTATAAGTTTTATGGTATTGAGTTTTACATTTAAGTTTATGGTAGACTTGGGGGTTAATTTTCATGAAGAACATGAGATCTGTGTCTAGACTCATTTTTTTTTTTCTTTTGCATGTGGACATGCAGTTGTTCCAGAATCATCTATTGAGAGCTATTATGTTTTAAGAAGAGTAGAAGAATTTCTCAGTATTTACTAGTAGAGGTAGGAGACCAAGATGATAAAGAGACTTTAAACTGTGCCATAGGAAAAGAAACTTGAGTTTCAGGGAGTACTGAAACTTAGGAAGAAAAAAACCATCATGGGACATAACACCCATCTTTAGATGTTTGAAGGGTCATCATATATATGAATAATTATGAATTATTAAACTCTTATGGTCTCAATGATGGAATTTGGCCAATAAATGAAAGGAAATAGGTTGTAACTCCCTTTCAAAACTTTCTGGAAAACAGAAATTTCCAGAAATGGAATGGGCTGATACAAGAGGGAATGAGCTCCCTGTTGCCAGGTACCTTCATGGTATGTAGTTCAGGTTTGGAAAGCACAAGAACGAAATGATTTAAAATGTCTTTTTTAATTTTGAGATTCTGGACTTTTAAGCCTTGCTTATGCGCACAAATGAACCCTTGTAAATGCATAGTAGTCAAGGAGAAGGGCAGCATAATTTAGCTATAATCTGGAGCAACCTAAAAATAATATAAAAAAACAAACAAAAATTACCATTGGAGCCAGGTATATAAGGTTATTCTTGGGGATGGTCTGACTTTGCTGTGGCTTTTACTAGAGGGCTATTTGCCTAATTTATGGCTGTCTACCAACTCATGACCCAGGGTAAGTTTGGAGAGGGATGTGTTTAAACTATTTGGGGTATGTGAGCCAAATTCTGGAAGTGCTGAGGACTGCTCTGCTATCTAGCTGTGTATCTATCTAAGCATTCTGGTGTCTTCTGCATATGATGCCAGGATATCATAGCCTGGAATAACTCAATGTGACCTTCATTTTTTTTTAAAGCAAGTACATATTAAGCATCTGTTATGTGGTAATCATGAACTATATTGAAGTTGGCCATGTTTCACAGAGTTATATAGAGAACAATTTTCATTATTTCTTTGGAACTGATTTTAAATCCACTATACCAAAGATTTCTATTCACTGACCATTGTAAAACTAAACACTTTGTTCTTTCAACTGAGGAATTTCATCTTGCCCTGATGTGTTTCAGAAATGTCTCTTTTGTGAAAAATTTGTGAGGAAAAAAGGTCAAGAAAACGTAAGTGTATTTTCCTAGTTGGGAACATTGAGATGAGACTAATGTTTACTGCACTGGCTGCATTAATTTATAATCATATACAGTAAATATTATGGTTGAAAATCATAATACTTGCTAATGTTTGGCAGCATGGAAGGATGATTAGTTAATTAATCATTCTCTCTTTATGCTTTAGGTAGGCATGGTTTGCATATTCATCACGGGCCATGAGTGACTCTCCAAAAAGGTGGGAGCTAAAGGTGAAAAACATATTGATTTTTATGGGAACTAGTGTCTCCTGGGCAAGAATCAGTGCAATAATTTAATTTATAAATTTACAGAGAAATTAATTCTAGGATAATATTGTTTTATTTTCAAATATGTCTTATTTTCTCCTTCCTCCCTTCATCCTTCCCTTTCTCTCTATAATAAAACTAGAGGCCTGGTGCATGAAATTTGTGCATGGGGGGAGGGGTGTCCCTCAGCCCAGCCTGCACCCTCTCCAATCTGGGACCCCTCGGGGGATGTCCGACTGCCCGGTGGGATTGGGCCTAATCCAGCAGTTGGACATCCCTCTCACAATCCAGGACTGCTGGCTCCTAACCACTTGCCTGTCTGCCTGCCTGATTGCCCCTAACCACTCTGCCTGCCAGCCTGATAGCCCCCTAACCGCTCCCCTGCCAACCTGATTGACGCCTAACTGCTCCCCTGCTGGCATGATCGTCCCTAACTGCCCTCCCCTGCCGGCCTGATCACCTCCAACTGCCCTCCCCTGTGGAGCTGAGGGGACTGGGGGACTCCGGATGGATGAGGAGGGGCTGAGGGGACTGGGGGACTGAGGCTGAATGAGGCTGGATGCTGCGGGGACTGGGTGAGGTGGGGCTGAGGGGACTGGGGGACTCCAGCTGGATGAGGTGGGGCTGAGGGGACTGGGGGAATCTGGCTGGATGAGGTGGGGATGAGGGGACTGGGTGCCACCATCTTGTGGCTGTGGGCACCGCCATCTTGTGAGGGCATGGCAGTCAATTAGCATATCCCCTCTTTATTGGCTGTGGGTGCTGCCATCTTGTGAGGGTGTGATGGTCAATTAGCATATTCCCTTTTTATTAGATGGGATTGGTATCATCCAATATTTCTCCATGTTTTCATCATCTGTTATAAAACTCAGTCTGTAATTCAGTTAAAGTCACTCATTCATAATTCCTAGTTCTCTGTTCTTTCCTTTATAATGATTAAGGACCATTATTTTATGTCTATACTAGAGGCCTGGTGCATAAAATTTGTGCATGGGGGGGGGGTCCCCTCAGCTCAGCCTGCACCCTACAATCCAGGACCCCTCAGGGGATGCCAGATGCTGGGTTAGGCCCAATCCCAGCAGTCGGACATCCCTCCCACAGTCCGGGACCACTGGCTCCTAACTGCTCACCTGCCTGCCTGACTGATCGCCCCTAACTGCCCCCCCCCCCCGCCGGCCTGGTCGCCCCATGCAGCCTGCTGCTCAGGCGTTTGGTCGCCCCTCACTGACCCCCTGCCAGTCTGGTCGCCCCACACAGCCTGCTTGGTCATCTGTTTGGTTGCGATGGTCGCTTAGGCTTTTATATATATAGATCAGCTGTTTTGTTTCATATACACCTTCATATTATATATTCCTTTAAATTATTTTTAGGAATGGGCAGAATTTACGTGATATATACAGGGATTGAGCAAAAAGAAATAAAAAGAGAGAGAACACATAAATATGGACAACAGTGTGGTGATTGTGAGGTGTGGGGGAAGGTGGAAGAAGGCATAGAGGGAAGAAATGGTGATGGAAAAATAAATAAATAAAAATAAAAATCTGCATTGAAAAAAAAATTCAGGCCTGAGGGTATCACCATTAATAGATGAAACTGCATTTCAGAAGTATTTCTCAATGTCTTAAGCCTTGAATTTCACACCAGAGAATCAGGCTCTATCTTAAGAAAACATCTTGCATGAACATATTAAACATGACGTCAAACAAGGAAGGGTGCCATATGCTTAGTGTTTTCATATTAAATAAAACTTTGGGGGAGACTTTTAACAAAATAAAGATTTTAACTCTCTTTACCAATCTCCACAGCCCCCATGATAAATAGGAACCATTATATAATTGTACATAGATCTTCCAATTCAGAGTCCTACCACATCCTAGCCAGGGCTACCGATGTTCAGAGGGGCATCCTACCTAATAAAAAGGTAATATGCAAATTGACTGTACCATCGACACACCACAAGCCATGCCCACCAGCCAATCAGAGCAAGCATGCAAATTAACCCAACCAAGATGGCTACAGCCACAGAGAGCAAGGTTTCCCAGGTAACAGAGCAAGCCAAGCTTTCCGCGAGCCATTGCAGGCCTAAGCCTCCACTCAAGCTACAAAGTTTCAATTATAGAAGGTAAACAAATTCAAACAGAAATGGTGACAGAAATGGAGGCAGAATGGAGCTTGAGAGAGCAGGCCAGGGTTGCCGGTGGCAACAGGGGAAGCAAAGCTTTCCGCACACCCTGGCCGGGCCCAGGTCTCCGCTTAAGGCTACAAAGTTTCAATTATAGAAGGTGAATTAACTGCAACAGAAATGGCTGCCAGCCAGAGGGAGCAGCAGGCTTGGCTCTGCTCCAGGCTACAAAGTTTCAATTATAGAAGGAAAATAAATTCTAGATACCAGGGCCTCCACTTGGGTTGCCAGGGGGCGTGGCCGGCCTGCAAACCACCACAGGCCCCTTGCCCAGGCTGCCCCACCCCCCAAGGGAACCCCCATCCTGATCTGGGACACCCTTCAGGGCAAACCAGCTGGCCCCCACCCGTGCACCAGGCCTCTATCCTATCTAATAAAAGAGTAATATGCAGATTGACCATCACTCCAACACACAATATGCCTGCCCCCATGTGGTCAAAGATCCTGCCCCCATGTGGACACAAGATGGCAACTACAAGATGGAGAGGGCAGTTGGGAGGCACCAGGCCTGCAAGGGAGGGCAGTTGAGAGGGACCAAGCCTGCAAGGGAGGGCAGTTGGGGGTGATCAACCCTGCAGGAGAGGGCAGTTAGGGGTGACCAGGGTGGCAGAGGAGAGAAGTTGGGGGCAAACAGGCTGGCAGGGGAGCAGTTAAGCATCAACCAGGCTGGCAGCGGAGTGGTTAGGGGGTGATCAGGCTGGCAGGCAGAAGCGGTTAGGGGCAATCAGGAAAGCAGGCAGGCGAGCAGTTGGGAGCCAGCAGTCCTGGATTGTGAGAGGGATGTACCACTGCCCTGGTGGGATCGGGCCTAAACGGGAAGTCGGATATCCCTCCAGGAGTCCCAGATTGGAGAGGGTACAGGCTGGGCTGAGGGACAACCCCCCACCGTGCACGAATTTCGTACACCGGGCTTCTAGTATGGAATATTCATGTTTGTGTAGACCAGATGGGGCTGGCTGAATGGATGCAGCAGAGGTGGTGGTCCAGAGAGGGTTGATGGGATAAACCTGGTCAAAGCTGTATTAACAGAGAAATCATTAGCTGGGGTGTGGAGGTCCAGCAGGTGCTCGGAGTGTTGGTTATCAAAGTTGTCTGCAGGATTGAATCACCTGGGAAGCTTTAAAAATGAAGCCTAGGAAAGTAGGTCAATGTACTAACAGTTTTGTTTTTTTTGGGGGGGCGGGGAGATTAGAGTTTTTTTTTTCTGCAGCAGAATTGTCTAAAATCACTACTAGCCTCTGAAGGATGTAGGGTTGCTGTCCAAAGAGCTTAGAAATAGAGCAAGCATGTCAAACTCGCAGTCTGCAGGCCCCATGCGGCCTGTAACCAATATTTTTGCGGCCCAGCCA
Organism: Cnephaeus nilssonii; assembly: GCF_951640355.1. Classification (NCBI taxonomy): domain Eukaryota; kingdom Metazoa; phylum Chordata; class Mammalia; order Chiroptera; family Vespertilionidae; genus Cnephaeus; species Cnephaeus nilssonii. The sequence continues at coordinate 37,729,844 of NC_137074.1, read as the reverse complement.
ATATAACGGTATATAAGAAATGTTTTAATAAAAATTTTGTAACTTAATTTTTACAATATCCTGTTATACATAATTATTAATAACGAACTACAACATTTGCTAATGACTGATTACTATAATCGCGTTGCATTCATTTCCCTTGTGCACCTTAGGCGCAGGCGCACCATTTCTCTCCACTGATACTAGCAGTGAAGAATTTTAGCAGCCGATTGCCACGTTATTAGTCTTGGACTGACTTGTTTGGTGTGTACAACAGGAAATATTTTGCTTTTGGAGAACAAGAAAAATAGGTTTATTTGTGTTACGCTTATTAATTTGTGCAGTTATTCAGTGTCTGGTAAGCTAATGTTCAAGAAAAAATATTAATTTTATTAAAATGTTCTATTATTTTATGTTAACAACTACTCATTTATTTCAGCCCTTTGTATTCAGCATGTCTCTATCGAAATAAGCCTATGTTTCTATGAAAATTGAAGCTTTTGTTTTTTTGCGGCCCACATCAACCTAAACCTTGTTTATTTGCCCCGTGTTAGCCTTTGAGTTTGACATGCTTGATGTAGAGCTTTAGAAAGACACCAATGACTAGTCCTCATGGATCTGTTCCTAGGCAATGGTTCTATTTTTGTTTGAACAAGGTGGCCCCTTCTTGCTGGCTTTAGTGTTACCTCTACCTCATTCCCCAGGTACAGATATTGTGCCCACAGAAGGAACCAATCTGTTTACTTAGTTCAAGTGACACTTTCACAGTCACAACACAGGAGATGCTTGTGGTGAGGCATACAGGACCTGGAGGTGATCGCCCAGTTTTGAATGCTTTCTACACCACTTACAAATGCATGAAATGAAATATTATAGGTACAATGTTGAAGATGGATTGGGATATAATAAACACGGGTTTGGTAGGTCTCAAAGGTGTCCCTAGATCCGTGTCACCTTGGACTTGTTAGAAATGGAGAATCTCTGTTCTCACTGTGGATTTGCTAATTCAGAATCTCTGGGGGTGGGGCATGGCAAACTGTGTTTTAACAAAAAGATTCTGATGTTGACTAAAATTTGAGAGCCACCGTGTTAAGGGTTACTTGTGGTTGTTTAATTAATTCCCACCAGCATACATTTCAAATAGCAAACTCACTCTGGTGGTTGTTATAATATCTAAAATGAAACATCCTCTTATACTTAATTAAACTGATTACATTTAAATAGTCAAACCATTCTCCTTAATTCACAATTCAAACAGTTACTTTGAAATGATTTCATTATAATGATCACCTCTATCACTGAAAAACAACTACTGAATTTTCCAACTGGGATTACTCCAGAGAAAATTATCCAGCATTTGGAAAACCTTAGGAATGAGGGTAGCTGCCTGGGATTTTGAAGTGATGGGCCTGACTAGAGTCCTCCAAACTGTGATAATATCAGGCTAACCAGGTGGGATGATACTATTTATGGAGGGCCTTGCAAGTCAGTAATATTAAGCTTAATCTAGTAAAAGTCAACAGTGACCACTGAACTTTTTTTATTTGAAATTTAACACATTTTAAATTTACTGGAGTAAAACATACATTAAGTTTACTGTTTTAATCATTTTCAGTGTACAATTCAGTGGCCTTAAGTACATTCACATTGTTTGTTGCGCAACCATCACCATCATCCATCTTCAGAACTTTTGCATTTCCTAAACTGAAACTCCTTATCCATTAAACAACTGTTGGTATATTTTGCTTTCTTTTTCCCAGTGGGATTTCCCCCCTAATGACTTGTATGTGTTTTTACTTTATTTTATTATTATTATTTATTTAATCCTCACCTGAGGATATGTTTATTGATTTGAAAGGAAGAAGAAGGAAGTGGTGAGGGGGCAGGGGGCGGCGGGGGTTGGCGGGGGGAGGAGAAGGAGCAATGTCAATGTGAGAGAAACATTCAACAGTTGCCTCCTGTAATTGCCCTGACCCAGGATCAAACCTGCAACCTGGGCATGTGCCCTGACTAGGAATTGAACCTGTCACTTTTTGAGCTCCAACCAATTGAGCCACCTGGCCAGGGCTGTATGCATTCATTTTAAATGAGGGGATACCAAGCCTTTATCTTTTGTCAACTTGTGTTTTTAAAAAACTATATTCATGTAATTTAAAATATCTGTTCAGAAAATATATTTTTTCATGGAATTATTAAACTATGATTAGAATTACATTACCCAATTTATGAATATTTTCCTTTACAATTTCTGACTGTGTTGCCATCCTTGAAGGCCCTCATTACCACAATGTCATGCATATATTCACTTGTACTTTCTTCTAAAGAACTTTTTTTGAGTATGGAAATTATGCAGTGAATGGGAAGTGGGAAGGTTGACTAGTGGTGGGCAGGGCTGGATACCCAAGGCTAGTGTCTTAGAGCTGGCAAAGCTCTGAGGAATGAGGAGGTCTTAGACTAGAACGCTGTGGAAGAGGCTGGGAGAGAAAACACACTGGCCTCTACCAGAGACTGACTATATGTTAAACTACAATAAAAGCGGTGACATTATTTGGTCCAGGGATGTCATCCAAAGGGGCATCTTCTAGTGGGGATTGTGGAGTCATAGGATTTCCTAGATGCAGGTTAGAAAATTACTTTATATTTCCAGGTGATCTTTCTTCGTTGGCTAATGGGTAGAAGCACAGGCTGACAAGACAAAACAGGTGATCTGGACCCCTTCAAATATTCTGAGTTTGGGGTAACTTCAGTTTTAGGAACTTGTATTTTCTAGGGTTTGTGACAGCTGTACTGGATACAGACCTTAAAGTTGACAAATGATGTAAACTCTAGTGCCCTAAGCTGAGTGTGTGTGTGTGTGTGTGTGTGTGTGTGTGTGTGAGAGAGAGAGAGAGAGAGAGACAGAGAGAGAGAGAGAGAGAGAGAGAGAGAGAGAGAGAGAATTATTTGTGTGCATAGGGGGCCTCATGCATTAAACATTGTAGAAAGTGGAGGCACAGCTGGTGCCCGGACACTGAGTCATGCGCTCTCTGAAACATCAAATAATCCTTTTCTGTTTATCTACTTTGTAATTATGGCCTGTCAAATTTCCTTCTGGTATTTGTTTTAAAAATAAATGCCCAACCAGAGCATTTAACCCCTTCCATGCTTTCCAGCTGTTCCACTTGCATCACTGACTCTAATGTCACCCTGAGCGGTTGAAACCAGCCCAGGTGGCATTATATTCTGTAGCCTTTCATTTCACATAGGTCAACACTTGGCTTTTAAATGCTAGTAAATTTCAGGCACGACTGACTCAGGCTGGCCAGCTAGAGGTGAAAGGCTTTATCTCTCTGGAATCCTTTTGAAACAGCCAGTCACTCAGAAAGCAATTTTGAATCTTCTACACAAAGCAAAAAGATGAATGCTTACTGAGGTGCCATAGAGGGGATACATCTTCCAAAACGAGTGGCTTTTTCATTGCCTCCTCCTCATAATGGTGATTGCTCTGAGTTGCTGGCTAGGTTCTGTGGTCTTTGGACGCTTGGCCCATGGGCAGGTAAATGTGTTAGTCTTGTCATTATTATTGTGGGTCTCTCTCCCCGCCCCCCGCCACCAATCAATATTTGGATGGGGGAACATCCATCCATCAAGTTTATCTTCCATATTCAAGCCTCAGTTGAAATTTCTGAAGGCTTGTCACTATTTAGCACCTACCTAGCATTCCTTCATTTGTATCATTAATTTAATTCTAGAAAAAAATTGAATTATAGAGAATGGGTCTCTTACCATCTTCTCCACTTTGTAGATAGTTGCTAATATTCAAGATTCAGAGTGTCGTAGACACCTAAGGCTTTCTGGCCACGGGCAGTCTAAAATTATACTTGGAATTTCTCTAGGAAGAAGTCTACTTTCTCTAAATACCGCTATTTAATGATACTTCTTTTGTTCTATTATAATTTGTAAACTATTTAGCACCTTTTAAGAAGAAAGGATATATGGTTTTGGGGATTAGCTAACTCCCAGCTGAAGAATACTCAAGGATATGGAAGTCTGGAATCAGTAGAATGCAGAAAGAGAAGCTATGTGCCTGTTTTTTGTGGTTTTTTTTTTTAGTGCCCATACTAAACTTGGCATTAAAGTTTGATTAAAACCATTAAAAAATTGTAGAATGTTTTTTGTGTGCCAGTTGCTATGTTAGGTAGTGGTATTTACAACATTGTGAAACTTATAGGACAATTACCCCCATTTTATAGATGAAGATGCGGAGGATAAGAATGACTAAGTGAATTACCCAAGGTCATATGGCAACTAAGGGGCAAAGCTGGGTTAGAAACCTATTTCTTCTGACTAGTATCAAGCTCTCATTTTGCATATTCAATAAAATAACACGGGTCAACTTCTTGATATTTAGTTCCTCTGCTTCCTCCTCTCCGGTTCCTTCCTCCAGCCCTCGTCCTGCCTGTCTCCTTCAGGTTATATATTGAATAGTTAATAATACTTTTTTGAATGTTATTTCTTCAGGGCAGAAATAATTGATTTTCAACCAGTGCGCAGTATTAATTTTTAAAACATGCAATACCTGTTTAGTTAGGAGCACTGACCTCTTTTCCCTTAAGTTGTCAAATTAAAAAATGACAACAGCCAACACAACAATAGCTGTCCAGTGTGAATGAATCAAAATTATACTATTTATTTTTATCATAGTGGTAAGAAATATATGTTTTTTGGTTCAGAATTTTAGTAATTAGTTTATGTGTGCCATGAGATAAAAAGGTTGAAAATCATTGCTTTAGGGAAATCTCAGATCTCCCAGACAAAGGAATCCCTCCATTACATATTTTCAGTGCACCCTACACCTTTTTTTTCAGAGTGTATATTACAACTAAATTATTTGTACAAATATTTTACAATGTCTCTTTTCCACACCAGACTTTATAGTCCTATAGAATAGAAATCACCTCTGTCTGCTCATCATAATATCTCTAGCCCTTGGCAGTGGCTACGTACATACAAGTAGCTCAAACAAATTCATTAAGTGAATGAATAAATGGCACTCACTCTATGAGTGGTAGCTGTTGTATTATATTTATTATTTTTGATAGTTGAATATCATGCCTTATATGGCTACTCAATGGGATAACTGAAGAACCTGTCAATATAACAGGGCAAAAGAGGAAATGCCAGGGTTAGTAATTTCTGAACACATACTGAGATTGAGGTGATGACCTAAAGAAGTGTGACATGTCCAAAGTGGAATCAGAAGGGCAGGATGAGGGAGAGTGAGTTAGCAAATGCTTTTGCCTTTGACCTACCTGCCAGTCACTTCTCAACAAGTTCTGAAAAAGAATAGTTTTCAACCAATAGTTTTGATTTAAGGGAAAGAATCGATTCATTTCTAAGCTTATCTACACTAATAAAAGAGAAACATGCAAATTGACCATCCCTCCACTACACCCACCAGCCAATCAGGAGTGAGTATGCAAATTAACCCAACAAAGATGGCGGCGGCCACGGAGCTGGAGCGAGCAGGAGGCTTGGGTTGCCCCCTGGCGGTAGAGGAAGCCAAGCTTCCCACCCACCCTGGCCACCACTCAAGGATTGGCTGGGAGCCTGCCCTGCCCTCCGCTCAAGGGGAGGCTGGGGGCCTGGGTTGCTGGGGGCCGTGGCCAGCCTGAAAATGGCCCTCATCTCCTTACCCAGGCTGGCCACATCCTCATGGGGTGAGGGTCCCTGCTGGGGGGCTTGGCCAGCCTGCATACAGCCATCATCCCCTCACCCAGGCTGGCCAGGTACCCCAGTGGGGACCCCCACCCTAAAGGGGGTATGGCCAGCCTGAAAATGGCCCTCTGCCCCTCAGGCTGGCCAGGCCCCCCTGTGGGATCCCCCCACCCTGAAGGGGGTGTGGCCAGCCTGAAAACTGCCCTCAGCCCCTTACCCAGGCTGGCCACGCCCCCATGGAGTAAGAGTCCCTGCTGGGGGACATGGCCAGCCTGAAAACAGCCCTCCGCCCCTCACCCAGGCTGACCATGCCCCCATGGGATGAGGGTCCCCGCTGGGGGCATGGCCAGCCTACAAACAGCCATCAGCCCCTCACCCAGGCTGACCACGCCCACCCAGTGGGGACCCTCACCCCATAGGGGTGTGGCTGGCCTGCAAACCACCACAGGTCCCTCACCCAGGCTGCCCCATGCCCCAAGGGAACCCCCACCCTGATCCAGGACACCCTTCAGGGCAAACCAGCTGGCCCCCACCCGTGCACCAGGCCTCTATCTGTACTAATAAAAGGGTAATATGCTAATTAGACTGGGAGACCTTCCAGGAGACCTTCCGGACATTCTTCTGGACAAAGCCATGGTGGCGAGGCTGAGGTAGAGGTTGTTAGAGGCCAAGAGGGGAGGGGAGTTGTGGGTGATCAGGCCAGGATGGGATGGCAGTTGTGGGTGATCAGGCCATTGGGGGGGCAGTTGGGGTTGAGCAGACCAGCAGGGGGGTCAGTTGGGGGCAAGCAGGCCATCAGTGGGGGTCAGTTGGGGGTGATCAGGACAGCGGGGGGGGGGGCAGTTTGGAGTGAGCAGGCCAGCAGGGGGGGCAGTTGGGGGCAAGCACACTGGCACAGGGGGCAGTTGGGGGTGATCAAGGCTGGTGGGGGGGGGCATTTGGGGAAGAGAAGGCCGGTGGTGGGGGGCAGTTGGGGGCGAGCAGGCCGGCAGGCAGAGTGGTTAGGGGCAATCAGGCAGGCAGGCAGGTGAGTGGTTAGGAGCCATCAGTCCTGAATTGCAAGAGGGATGTCCGACTGCCGGTTTAGGCTTGATCCCTGTAAACCGGCAGTAGGACATCCTTCGAGGGGTCACGGATTGGAGAGGGTGCAGGCCAGGCTGTGGGACAACCCTCCCCTCCCCACCCCCCACCTCCCGTGCATGAATTTCATGCACCGGGCCACTAGTAATGATAATAAAAAAGAAAGACCTAGAGGTAATTTTAATTATATACTTTTCCCCCCAAAGTATTTTCCAATTTATCCCATTGTTTTTCAGTGCTAGTTATGCTTACTATATTCCTAATCAACATTTATTTTTAAGCCAATTGTCTTCATGCCTTATAAACTTGAAGCATCCCCTTTCATGCCTGTGTGAAATTTAGGGAGAGATTTACATTTCCCCTCTAGATTTTGCTGCTTAAAGTTATGTGAGACAACTTCTATTGTATTTTTATCTGATCTGTTTTATAGTATATAAACTCTATGGTTGTTGCAGGAGCTTAGACAAAGATACTGTAATCTGACCCAAGCTGGCCTCTGATTGAGTAGTCTGGTTTATAGATTGAAGTTTCATACCAGAGAAATGTTAACAATGTCAATTTTTAGAGCATTCAGGCTAGCTAAAACAACTATTACAGTAGCATTTTAAAATCCATTCTAGAAGATTGTGCCCAGTGACTATTCAGTGCTGTAACAATACAGTAAAATGTTTTTAACCAAGGAAATTAATTTTATTGCACCAAAACCTATTTAAAATTATGAAAAGACAGCAGAAACAATTTTTATAACAGAAAATTATGGTTCTAAACAAGTAAGATTGGGGTAGTCAAATATATAACAGAACATGCAGACATACAAATGACTATTAAACACAAAAAGCAAGTAATTAAAGCTTAAAAAAGCAATTACCCTACTTATTCAAAGAATGAAATAAGTAATTTACAGAAATAAATAGAATACAATAGAATGAAAAGTAAACAGAAGCATTTCTATTCACTACTATAGTACAGGAGAGGAGAGGTTATTGTTTTGTAAAGTTGTTTAGGTAGCAACGGATTAAAAAAAATTTAAATAGCAGAACTAAGTTTTTACTTAGATGGTAGCAGGCTTTTCCAGGTGTAGTGAAAGAAATATAGGTAGATTGTAATTTAAGAATACCCAATTTAGGAAGGATTTGCTCATGCAAATAAGGTCAACTGTTTCCTCTTTATTTCCTCCAAGAGACAGTTGCTTGCTGGTTCCATTTGTAAATGAGTTGAAAAAATCTTTTATTACAAAGATATAGAGATGCAGACTCCAAAGTCTAGCCCATCCCCTTCCCACTTCCACCCGCCCACCAAAACGGTGCTGGAGTCTATTTCTGGGAATTGTTAATGTGGAACTGAGTGAGAAACAGAGAAGAGGAGGAACTATTCCATTTAAAGTTTGTTTCCCTTTATTTTTATTTCATTATATTTTATTATTTTAATTTAAAAACTTAGACAAATGCAAAAGTCATGTACCCACAATCACAAGCAGGATACAGAATTCCCTTGTCCTGCTAAATTCCATTCTGCTATACCAGGTGTTAGAAGTCTCCCCCCGCAACAGAGGTTTTGGGATCCATTTGCTCTCTGCCCCTTTGGTCTTGCCTTTCCCAGATTGTCAAATATATACACCCAGACAACATGTAATCTTTTGAATCTAGCTTTTATTTTACTTGGGATAGCTTTGCATCTTTGTAAAAAATCAAGTGGTAGAATTCACTAGTAAAAGTATTTGGATCTGAAGTTTTCTCTGTCAGGAGGATTTAATTACAAATTCAATTTCTTTAATAGATATAAACATATTTAGGTTATTATTTTTTTTAGTAGGTTTTCGGTCATTTGAATTTTTCAGAGAATTGTTGTATTTTCTTCATGTTGTTGAATGTATAGCTATGGTTGTTTTTAGTATTGTATTGTTATCCTTTAATGCCTCTAAGATTTTTGGTGATATATCCTCTTTTATTCATAATATTAATAATTTGTATCTTTTTTTCTTTTTAATTGATCTATCTGGCTAGATATTTATCAATTTTATTGAATTCTTTATAGAACCAACTTTTGGTTTCATTAATTCTATTTATTTTCTTTTTTACACTTTCACTGATTTCTGGTATTATGATTATTATTTATTTTCTTCCATCTGCTTGGGTTTTAATTTTAGCTCTTATATTCTAATTTATTTTTAAAAAATATATGTTCATTGATTTCAGAGAGGAAGGGAGAGGGAGAAAGAAACATCAATGATGAAAGAGAATCATTGATGGGCTTCCTCCTGCATGCCCCACTCTAGGGATCGAGCCTGAAACTTGGGCATGTGCTTTGATCTGGAATGGAACCCTGACCTAATGGTTCATAGGTCGATGTTCAACCACTGAGCTATGCCAGCCTAGCTTTTAATTTCTTAAATGGAAGGATACCTTGTTGATTTGAAATCTTTCTTCTTTTTTAAGTTTAGCATGTAATGCCATAAATTTCATCCTCTAAGCACTTCTTTAGCTATATCTCACAAATTTTGATGAGTTGTATTTTCATTTAGTTCAAAATATTCCTAATTTCCCTTGAGACTGCTTATTTAGCCATGGGTTATTGAGAAGTATGTTTATTTCCAAATATTTGGAGTTTTTGCAGATACCTAGGTTACTGATTTCTAGTTTAATTTCATTATTGTGAGAACATATTTTGTATGATTTCAATTATTTAAAATTTGTTAAGGTTTATATTACAAGGTAGAATATGGCTTATCTTGGTGAATGTTCATGTACATTTGAAAGAATATGTATTCTGCTAGGTGGAGTGTTTGATTAATGTCAATTAAATCCAGTTGTCTAATGGTATTCTATTTTTTTTCTATTAGTTCTATTGACTGTGAGAGAGAAATGTTGAAAACTATAAATATAATTGTGGATTTGTCTATTTCTCCTTTCAGTTATGTTAGTGTTTTGTTTTTTTTCCGGTTATTTTCAGGGTCTTTGTCTTCTTGGTATGAATGGACTCTTATCATATAATGTCCTTCTTCATCCCTGGTAACTTTCCATGTACTAAGATCATTTTTCTTCTGATATTAAAATACTCCCTCTGGCATTTTTGGAATACTGTTTCTGTGGTAGATCTTTTCCCATTTTATATTTTTACCCTTAAGGTTTAATGTTTTATCTACTCTGACAATCTCTCTATTTTAATTAGCATACAGTCAGAGTTCCTGACTTATGATAGTTTGACTTACAATTTTTCAACTTTATGATGGTGTGAAGGCGATATGCATTCAGGAGAAACCATACTTCAAATTTGAATTCTGACCATTTGCTGGGCTAGCGATATGTGGTAAGATACTCTCTTGTGATGCTGGGTAATAAGATGATTTTTTCCAACAGAGGTTGCTATAAATGTGCTGAGCATACTTAAAGTAGGCTAGGCTATGCTCTGATGTTTGATAGTTTAGGTGTATTAAATGCACTTTCTACTTATGATACTAATATGGATTTATTAGAGAGCATCTGTATTTGAACCATTTGCTTTGAATGTAATTATTAAATTGGTTGGATTTTGGTCTTTCACCAATTTTTAATTTGTTTACTATTTTTCCTTTCTTGACTTCATTTAGATTATTCGAAATACTAAAGGCCCAGTGCACGAATTTGTGCACCAGTGGGGTCCCTCAGCCTGGCCTGTGGGATTGGGCTGAAACCAGCTCTCTGACATCCCCCGATGGGCCCTGATTGCGAGAGGGCACAGGCCAGTCTGAGGGACTCCACCGGTGCAAGTTTGGGGCTAGGGAGGGACATGGGAGGTTGGCCAGCCAGGGAGGGACCACAGGGGGGCTCCAGGGTATGTCTGGCCATCTCACTCAGTCCTGATCGGCTGGACCCCAGCAGCAAGCTAACTTACCAGTCAGAGCATCTGCCCCCTGGTGGTCAGTGCACGTCATAGTGACTGGTCGATTGGTATACTGTCTGCCTCCTGGTGGTCAGGGCATGTCATAGCGTGCGGTTGAGTGGCCTGAGCATATCATTAGCATATTACGCTTTGATTGGTTGAACGGACGACCAGATGACTGGACACTTAGCATATAGGTTTTTATTATATAGAATATTTTTTGTTTTCTATTTGAATCTATCCATTGTCTTTTGATTATGTCTCTGTATAGGTTTTTTTCTTTTTGTGTTTGCTCTAGAGATTCAAATAGGTAGGCTTGACTCCTCACAGTCTATTTATAATTATTAATATTTTGCTACTTCAAGTGAAATATAAAAACCTTCATTGTCTCTTCTTTATGTAGTAGATAACATACATATAACATCTACATAATTTAAAACCCCAATGTTACTATTTTTGCTTTCAATAGTCATAGATAGTTTAAAGAAGGTAAACTAAGTATAGTTTATTTTTTTACCTAGATATTTACCACTTATGTTATTCATTTTTATTTCTGAAATTTTAAGTTTCTTTCTGTTATAATTTTCTTGCTGCCTCAAAAGCTTCTTTTACTGTTTCTTCTAGAGCAGATCTGTTAATGATGAATTTTCTTAGTTTTCCTTTATCTGAGAATATCTACTTTCCCATCCACCCCCCATTTATGATGGATATTTTCTCTGAGAGAAGCAACAGGGTTTAGCAAGGAAGACAATCACATTTGGAGAAAACTATGTAGGAAAGTCAAGGAAATGGAGAAGTGCAAGTTGGCAACAGTGGGTTCTGTTCATTGGCTAGCAGTAAGGGATTCAGAAGGAGAAGCATTTGCCCTCCCATTAGGCACAGAGATGCCACGATACATCCATGATCCTGTTGTTCTGAAAACCTCTTCACATCCTCCTATTGCTTCTTCAGTACCGGACTTACCCAAAGGCATGGTTATTGCAGAAATTAAGAAAGCAATATGCCATGGAAAATGCTAAATAAATAATGGAGTTCTTTATTCTTCAAGGACACTGCCCTGTCTCCAGGTGCAGCGGGTAGGGAGAGATCCTTAGGTAGAGATCCTCCATCCCCTCAAAAGCATGGCTGCTCTGTCCCAGGAAAGTCTGCTTCCAGGAAGCCCACTCACAGTGACCCTCTGCTCCCCAGGTGGAGCAAACTCTCCCTTATTGTGCATGTAGACCGGATCCCCAGTGAGACTTAAGGACTGGAGTTTTCATCACCCAGCACTGAAGACATGTCCAGAAGAAGGGTTCCTAGTGTTCCAAGTAATTGGATCTATTTTTGGAATAAGCCAATTTACTCTCATGAAGACAGTACTCATTTGCATGTAAATTTTTTCATCTATTTTTATTTTAAAGACTCCTTACATCATAGTTACCCTGCATAAGGCTCAGAGCTGCCTGTCACTCCCACCACATTAAAAAAAAAGTCATCTTAAGGAGACTAATTATCTCAGTGCCTCTTACAACCTGGTATTTATTTGGAAGAGCATTTGCAATAATGCATTAAACGGTAGCCTAGTGACCTGAAAGAGTTAAGGCACCTCCCCTTTTGCTGAACTCCTTCTGTCTTAGAATCACTTAGGCACTTAAGGAAATTTTATTCAGTGAGTACAAAATAATCATGTCTGACCCAGGTAAAGTGAGTACAGGCTTTTAAAACATGTTAAGACAGGGTTGTGTACTGACCCGTGACCAATATCAGAGAGTTAAAGAATAACTGTCTGTTTTATCACAGCTGTACAGGCCATCATGGAATTTTTAAAGTCAAATCAGGACCAAGGCTGAAGACTAGCCAGTCAAAGGTAAACAGTGACTAGGGTCAACGAGGGCTTAAACCTAACACATAAACTTTAACAATGCAAACTGGATCATGCCGCTTCCCTTATCAAAACCCTTCAATGGTTTCAGAATATATCTTAAATTCATCAGCATGACATCAGGATCCTTCATGGACTGTCCTAGACAAACCTTCTTGGCTCATTTCTTGTGTGTACACCTGTGTGATTTTCCTAGGGATGCCATAACAAAGCACCACACGCTGGTTTGCCGAAACAACAGAAATTTATTTTCTCACAGTTTCTGGAGTTTAGAAGTCCAAGGATGAGGTGTCAGCTGGGGTGGTTTCTTTTGAGGCCTCTCCCCTTGGCTTGCAGATGGCTATATCTTCACATGGTTTTCCCTTTGTGTCTGTCTCTGTCCAAATATTCTTTTATTATAAGGAAACCAGTCATATTGCATTAGGGCCCTGATGATCGCATTTTAACATCATTACCTTTTTAAAGGCCGTATTTTCAAATACATTCACATTTTGAGGTACTGGGGGTTAGAGCTTCTATATACGGATTTTTTTGGGATGCTGCTCAGCCCATAATACTTGTCCTCCAGCCCATAACTACTCTCAGCTCTCCAAGTAGGCCTACCTTGCTCTCCCTTCTTGATTTTATACACGTGGGTCCTTTCCATGCTTCCTTGCCTGGCCAGCTCCTACTTGGCTCAAGCATCACCTTTGTCACGACTAGGGGTGGTGATCTGGAGAACAAACTCAGTCTCACTTATTCTTACATTGGTCAAAATCATGCTCAACAAATGTCAAACTGAATTGACAATTTTAGGGACTCAAGCATGGGAAATGAAGTAGAGAGACTATTGATAACTTCCTCTGCTCTTTCTACCCCCACCTATCCTCTTTAATGACACTTATCAATCCTGGTCCAGCCCGGGCCAGCGTTCTGGGTCTGGGTCTGCCTTGGTTGTAGCTGAGCGATCAACACATCAGGGAGGATGCCATGAGGAGATGAGGGTCCATAAGACCTAATCTGTCCAATATGATAGCCACTAGCCATATGTGACTCTTCAATTTTACTAAATTAAAATTAAATAAATAAAAATTCAGTTCCTCAGTTGTACCAGTTACATTTCAAGTGCTCAATATTCACATATGGCTGGTGGCTACTGTGTTAAACAACACAGATATAGTCCATTTCTATCAATGCAGAAAGTTCCATGAAGACCCAAAAGGCCAGGTCAGTCTGTGTTCAATTCCTCTGCCTCACCCTGACCCTATTATTTGAGGCCATGACAATGTGACCAAAATTTTTCATCTCTCCTGAAGCAAATAAAACCTAGTCTCCAGAATTTATCTGTTTCATTATGGTCCTTGGGTATGACTCACCGTTGATCTTCACACCTTAGTGCCACTTGGCAACAGAATAAATTCTTTTAACACAATTCTACTTATACTTATATACAAGGATACAGACATCTTCAGGGCAAACGTGGGATACAGGTGAAGGTTGTTAAAATGCTCCAAGTTTCTTTTATATCCTGAAACCTAGCTACAGTCTACTATTATAGTCACCAAGTATTATTTTCTCTTTTTTTTCCTATTACGACCCAATCATAGGGAAAAATGATATATTACTCATTTCTTCCTTAGCATGGACTTATCATATTACCTTGCCCTGTAGTGTAGACTGGAATGACATAATAAATATTAGAAATCTGACTCTATGCCTACCAGCTATGTGAGCCTGGGAAAGTATTGTATTCCCTTGGAGTCTCTGTGCTGTGAAATGAGGACAATAATATTTACTCCAAATTGTTGTAAGAATTGATGTGGGAGAGTGTACACCTACCATAGAATCCATATACTAAAAGGTATATGGATTTCATTATTTTTTCCTCTGTCAAATATATTTATTTTTTGTCAAGTTCCTAGAAGAAGCTTTTTTGGGGTATGGGGTGCAGATGGGGGAGGTAGAGCCCTTTCACATGGCTCCTGAAAAATAATACCAGAGCCAGCCCCCTGTTTTTGTCTTCAGATCTGTTTGAATTTTGAAGGAGGCACAAAACCTAGTCATTGTCTGGCTGCCTGGATTTCTCTTTCGGCAGGTGTTATGTTTCTGATCTAATTTCTCTTACAGTATCCTGAGGCTCTTTCTCACGGATAGAAGTTTCTTATTGTGAAGAAAAAGTGACTTCTAGAAGGAGGGAGGAAAGGCTCAGTGTGACAGTTCATTATTTCTGGAAGCCAAGGTGAAAACAAGAGGTGTATTCAGCCCACCAGCAGACTGCATTTGTTGGGCCAATATACACCCTTGGCCCTGAGAGAAATCCATCAATTCTTTAGCCCAATTACCATATCAGCAGACTGCCCACTTGGGATAACAGCACAATGTGATAACTGACTATCAGTGTTTAGTGAAAAACTTGGTACTGGAGAGACAAGGGCACTTTTGAAGTTATGTTTATAATTATCCATAACCAGAAAGCAACTCTGGAAGGAAAATAATGCGACTTCTCATTCTAGCATGAAGAAGCCGATTCCAGGGTTTTAGCATTTAAAGGAAAACTTTACTTTTGAGATGAATATTCCACTGTATAGGTACAAAATTCATTTTTTAGGAGTGTCACCTTTTGTTGATGGTCATCAGCAAGAAGAATGTGGTACCCAGAAGTTATAGATGTAAGACAAATAGTACTGAAAACAGTTCATATAATGACACAAAACCTGCCTTGAACTTTCTCTTGAAATTAACTAAATGTAACTGGCTCTACCAGATAAATTACTTTATGTGTATTTTTTTCCAATGTTGTATTTTAAATGTGAAAAACATATGTGAAAGTGTTACAACTGAAAGAGATTTATGTGCAGCTATTATTTGTTTTTCTACTGTGTAGCAATCTACTCCATAATTCAAAACATTTTAGGTCTGAGCTTTCAGACACTGTGAGTAACCATGATGACTGGGCTAAATTGATAGGGTAATGTGATGGTATTTTTATGGACTACACAGTATTTAACTTGTTATTTCTTTTATTCACTAAGAGAATTTGTTCTTTCTCCCAACCCTCTTCTTTCTTTCCTTTGTTCTTCCTTTTTTCCCTCTTTCCTTTCTCCCATATCTTTCTCTCTCCATTCCTTCCTTCCTTTCCTTTTCCTTATGGGCCTGAGAAGGTTTTAGTTTTACCCCTTGCTATATAATACTAAATTTTATAAAATCAGTTAAACAGTGTTTACTGAATAGCTTCTCTGTTCTAGTCATGGTTCTAGGCACTACTGATACAGTGAATGAAAAAAGGTATATACACCTCTGTTCTCATGGAGTTTATATTCTCAAGAAAATCTCTAGATCTTGTGGGGCTTCTTTTGAAGCATTTTGGAGGGTTTGTCATAAACTGTAAAGGAAAATTCAATTTCTCTGGTTTTCAGAGAAATAGCACACTCAAAAGCTATTTCCACCTACTTAATGAATTGAAGATAGCCCATTATCTAAAGCTTGGGAAGCCTTGACCTTAAGACCACTGTTATGGTCAAATGCCTTGAAGATCTCTATCCTTAAACCTCTCATTTCAAACGAAACCCATCTAAAACTTCTAGAGTTATAAATCGTTTTTTTAAACTAAAATTCTTTTTCTTTCTTTTAGCCTTGATGGATTGTCCTATTTCCTGTTTCTACTGGAATGTCTATAAGGCAAATGCAACTCAAATACTAATTTATCTTGTTCATTTAGGTTCTAAATTTATATCCCTTTTCCTCTGACAAACAATAGATGGCAACACGTTCTGCATCCAGATCATAGCCATTCTGTTTTTCTTATGCTTAATATATTTTTGAGTTCCTAAGCATGAACTGTCCAACTCTCAGACTATATGTTAACAAATTAGATGACAGAATTCAAAATGCAAGCAAAAGAACGAGCTCTCAATGAGATCCATTTTATATAATGCTAGCATTTATGAATGGCAAGTTTAAGACAATTTAATGGAAGTAATTACCTCTGTCTCCCTTATTTTAGAATCTTTTCCCTTGTACTATTTTCTGTCATAGTTCACTGAACTATTCCTAGCAATTCAGACTGTGAATAAACTTAGCTAAGAACACACTCAAATGATACCAGGAGAGGAACCTACTTGTGTGTAGGACCATTTTCATTTTTCATATTTAATGTTTTCTTTCCCTTTCAAAAAATGTTTTTTTTACCTAATTATGGAAGACAAATTATCCTTTAAATGACATAAATTTGATTTCTGATATTCTACTTACTGACTTTTCTGAGTACAACCATCCTATAGTTTGACTTCTCCCTCAATGAGAGGTGGTGCATGCAATCTGAATTTGGTGGTCATATTCCCTTTCTTCTAATGATCTAGGTTCATAGGAGAAAGTTTTTGGTACTTTTTTCTTGGAAAGCTTATATCTAAGGCAAAAAACAAAACAAAACCCCAAAACAAAACAATTAGTTCTCTTTTCCCTCCCTCCCCTAACTTTTGTCCTCAAATATTTAATAAATTCTTAGTATGTATAAAGCACCATTCAAGGTGCTATTCTTGGAGGTAAAAATTATTAGAAATAATATTATGCTTTTAATAATAAACATACCATTTGGTGCCTATTTTTGCCATAAAGCTTACATAGTTTATTCATGAACATATTTTAAAGCCTGGCTTGCATTTTTATATACTAACAACAAAATATCTGAAAAGGAAGTTAGAAAAACAATCCTATTTACAATATTAGTAGGCCAAAAATATTTAGGAACAACCTTAACTAAGAAGGTGAAAGACTTTGGCTATAAGAACATTGATGAGAGAAGTTAAGAAGATACAAACAAATGGAAAGACATACTGTGTCTATGGATTGGAAGATTTAATATAATCTAAATATCCATACTACCTAAAGCAATATACAGACTCAATGTGATCCCTATCAAAATCCCAATGGCATTTTTTTACAGAAATAGAAAAAGTAATTCTACAATTCATGTAGAATCACAAAAGACCATGAATAGCCAAAGCAATCCTGAGAAAGAAGAACAAAGCTGAAGGTACCACACTTTCTGATTTCAAAATATATTTACAATGTATTATGTTAATCAAAGCAGTATGGCACTGGCATAAAGACAAACATGTAGATTGATGGAACAGAATAGAAACCCCAGAAATAAATTTATTCATATATGACCAACTTATCTTCAAAGGTGTCAAGAATACACAATGGGAAAAGTATAGTCTATATAACAAATAGTGTGGGGAAAACTGGGGATCCACATGAAAAAGAATGAAATTGGATCATTATTTTACATCATACACAAAACCAATGGAAACCGTAAAGCTGCCAGAAGAAAACATAGACGAAAAGCTTCATGCCATTGGTCATGGCAATGATGTAAAGGACATGACATCAAAAGCACAGGCAACAAAAGCAAAAATAAACAGGTGGAACTATATAAAACTAAAAAGCTTCTGCCAAACTAAGGAAAGAATGACTAGAGTAAAAATGCAACCTATGAAATGGGAGAAAATATTTGCAAACTGTTTATTTGATAAGGGGTTAATATCCAAAATACATTAGAAACTCCTATAATTCAATAGCAGAAAACCTAATATGTAACTTGATTAAAAAATGGGGTAAAGACTTGAATAGACATTTCTTCAAAGAAGACACACAAATGGCTAACAGCTATGAGATAAAATACTCAATGTCACTAATCACCAGAGAAATGCAAATCAAAAATCACAATGAGATAGATAGCTCCTCACACTGATCAGTGTTATAAACAAATGAACAAACAACCCACCCCCCGCTCAAATCTGCAATAACCCCTACCTCCCAAAGACAACAATATGGGAGAGGATGTGAAAAAACTCTTGCACACTGTTGGTGGAAATACAAAATTCAGTTCTATGGAAAACAGTATGGAGGTTCCTCAAGAAATTAAAAATAGTTCTATCATATGATTCATCAATTTCATTTCTGGGTATTTTCCCCAAAAGAACTGTCATCAGGATATCAAAGCAATAGCACTGCCATGTTCATTGCAGCACTATTCATAAGCTTTAAGATGTGGAAACAACCTAAATGTCCATTGACAGATCGATGGATAAAGAAAATGTAGTCTTATGCCTACAATAAAATACTATTCGGCCTTCAAAAAGAAGGAACTTCTGTAATATGTGACCACATAGATGAACCTTACAATATTATTTTAATTGAAATGAACCTGTCACAGAAAGACAAACACTGCATGATT
Organism: Cnephaeus nilssonii; assembly: GCF_951640355.1. Taxonomy (NCBI): domain Eukaryota; kingdom Metazoa; phylum Chordata; class Mammalia; order Chiroptera; family Vespertilionidae; genus Cnephaeus; species Cnephaeus nilssonii. Next base: position 37,711,152 of record NC_137074.1, on the reverse strand, counting down.
CTGCTTATATGAGGCAACTAAAATGGTCAGAATCATGCAAAGAGTGAAATGGTGCTTGCAGAGGATAGGAGGAGAGGGAATGGGGAGTTACTAATCAGTGGGCACAAAGTTTATCAAGATGAATAAGCTCTAGAGATCTGGTGTAACATTCTACCTATAGCCAACAAAAATAAATTATACCCTTAAAATTTGTTAAGAGGGTAGATCTCATATTAAGTGTTCTTACCACAATAAAATAAATTTTAAAAAGGCAAACTTTATTTTTTTAAATAACAGCTTTATTGAGACATAATTCTCTTCCCTATAATCCATTCGTTTGAAGTAAACAATTTAATGTTTTTTAATATATTCACAGAGCTGTGCAACCATCACCATAATCAATCACTGTTGACTTTATCTTTATTTCCTCCAGAGACTTTCATGGTTTCATTGAGCCATTAAAATTTTACTTAGATTTAAGTTTTGAAATAGTGATTTAACTATATTACCTTTCCCAAAACTGATAGCTAGTTATCTCATTGCCATTTATCACCATCATTATTTTTCTATTAACTTGAAATCCCATTTGTGTCAAATATTTTATGTATTTCTGGACTTTGTATTGCTCTACTTACTTTTCTGCACGGGTACAATGCTGGTAAATACTCCATCTTTACCATCTGGCAGGGCCAGGCTCTCTGTCTTAACTTTTCTTTAAAAATTTTCGTGAGTAGATTTTTAGTTTATTACTTCAGAAGAAGTTCGGAAATGCATTTTCAAGTTTCCCCCTCCATTCTTTTGAAAGTTTGATTGCATTAAATATATAGATTAATTTACTGAGACTTTACAATAGCAAGTCTATTCATACAGGAATGTGGTCTCTAATAAAATCTTTTATGTCTTTTGGCTAAGTGTTTAGCATTTTCTTCATACAGGTTATATGCTTTTCTTTTTTGCCACCGGGGAATGGCATTTTCCCCATTATATTGTATAACTAGATATTGCTGGTATAAATAAAAGCCATAGCTTTTTGTTAGGTAATGACCGCCTACAAAACTTGATTATTGTTTCTTATAGGTGAGACTATTGTGGGTGTTTTAAAGAGGAAAGCAGGTGCTCTGGGAGCCAGGAAGGGGCTGCTGACTGGCCACCTTAGAGGTCTCACAGGTGAACTTCAGTCTTGCAGTTACAGAAACTGGACCTTCACCAGTACCCTCCTCAGATGGATAAAAACCACATTAGCAGATACCTAATGGATAAACCAGAATCCTAACTTATTAACACACTATGGAGGATCGTCCCTTTGTAGGGATGGGAATGACCTTATGTGTCAACCCAAGGCACTCTCATCCTTTATTTTATGACAGCTAGGGAATAAAATTAATAATGAAAAATTTGTGTGGGGAGCAGAAAAATCATTTCGATTGGGTCATATTGGAATTGAATTTTCTCAAATCCTAAGCAGATAGCTAACATTTCTCCAAGGTCCAGAATGTTAGAGTTCTGCCTGAGCGAATTTCATTCTCCTGGCCAGTGTTGGACAGGTGCTCCTAAGATTTGCCTTCTGGATCCAGCAGTTTTCTGCTGGCCACTGACTTCTGTTAGTACATTCTTTGTTTAGACACATTCTTACTATCAAGAAAGTTAGATAGTTGTTTTTAGAAGAGTGAGTCTTTCTATGGGGACAAAGAGACGGTGTCTCTTCCTATTATGTGTTGATTTAATTACATTAACTTTCAGTAGGTTGCCTTAATTTTCTAATGTCCCAGTTTAGGGTATGTGTCGGGAAATTTCCTAACTATGAACTTCTCCATCTATGGTTTCTATAGCCATAGTGAAAAACAAAAACAAAAAAACACACACAAAACACAGGAGGATTGGTGGCTATGTTGGTTTTTCTAATTCTTTTTGTGCAAATCAAGGTTGGTAAATACACAAAGGTAATGTTAATAAATACATTGGGTATTGCCAAAGGTTGGGAAATATGGGACAGATAAAGTTTGAATGTATGTACCTATGACCTCCACCTCAGTTCCCTTTCTGTGGCCAGTACCAGCACCTCATCTGCAAGAATCCCAATGACATGAAGGATGCTCCAGGGAACAAAAGGCCCAGATACTTTTGAGAATATTGTTGAATAATAAGCAGAGGGTTCTGTTCCTGTCTGTGCCTCCGCAGAGTATGTTTTGTTTTTCCCCTCAACCAGAGGAGGAGAATCAAGCCCCTTAAGAAAAACTGGGCAGATAAAACTGCTCAACTTAATAAATAAACATAACCTCATTACAGTTTGGCTTAATGCATTTATTGGAGTCAGTCCATTGGGTGTTATCTGAAACATTCGCCAGAAAAGCAGTTTCAGCTAGGCTTGCTTAAGCTGAGAGAGCACACAAAACACCCACCATAATAAAAAAGAAATACAAATGGAAAGAAGAGCAAGATAGAAAGTAACATACACTGTACATGTAATCTTCTCAGGAACAAGGGCTAATTAACCTGAACAGGTGCATTTTTCTTGGTCCTGCTGTTTGAACATCGATTACTGGCCCTCTGCTTATTTCCTTTATGACTTGCATATTTCTGTTTATAAATTATACTCTAGACTTCCCACATGCTGCTGAAGTGGGTTGATGGTCTTACTTCCACTTTATAAATAAAAAAGAGGTTCCAGAGGGTGCCTCCCTCGACTGAGTTGGGATGGTAATAAGGTACAGAAGAGAGTCTAGAACAAGCATGTCAAACTCAAAGGCTAACACGGGCCAAATAAACAAGGTTTAAGTTTATGTGGGCCGCAAAAAAACAAAAAACAAAAAACAACAAAACAAACCCTAAAGCTTCAATTTTCATAAAAACATAGGTTTATTTTGAAAAGTATAGTATAAAAAAAAGAACAAGAGCAATGGTAAAATTAATGTTTTCTTCCTGACACTTGGCAACTCTTCTCTGCTACTATCTTTCCTACTTCGGGGGAAATCTTGTTCACAGCAATTACTTTCAAAACTGACTCAAGGTGAATGTCAGTAATTCTGGATCTGACAGGAGACTTATTTCCTTTCATAGTTGTAAATAACTGCTCACACTGTTATACTGGCTGGGCCGCAAAAATATTCGTTGTGGGCGGCATGTGGCCCGTGGGCCATGAGTTTGACATGCTTGGTGTAGAGAACTGGGTCCTGGAGGGCAAGGGAGAGCATGCCTGATGTCCGATTGTGAGGTCCAGGTGGGAAATAGGCCAAGTGATGCTGGAAATGAGATGTAGGTCAAAGAGACTAGGGAATGGAAGGGTAGGTGGAGGTGGAGGTCAGATGGATGTTTTACTGCATCTTTCCAGAATTCACACTAACTTCCATGGAGTTTAAGAGACATTGGCTTTTTGAACACACCAAGGCAATTTTTACAATAAAAAACAAAAAAACAACTTGGCAAACCTTTACTAGAAACAGAGAAAAGCTTTGAGCCTGTTTCCTTTTGATAAACACTAAAAAATGCACGGAGGTCATTCAGTTTTCTTGGCCAAATGCTTTAGCTGGATATTGACTTCAAGGTCAGAAAGACAGGAAACTCTTTATATCCAACTCTTTATATATCCAACCCTAGGGGGACGTATGGGCAGCAAATCTACTCCACATATGGAGAACTGGATACACAGAAATAAATTCTCTACTTCAGGATTTTTGAAAATATGAACAGTTGAAAGAAGTATTTTTGGCTTATAGAGACAGTTTATGTGTAGATAAGTCACTTCCCAGATCATTTTTAAAAAATAGCCTCTTCTAATAATAAACGTACCATGATGAAAAGAACACTTTTAATCCTCACAACTCTGATAGGTGGGTACATAGTTTTCTGTGGCTGCTAGAACAAGTCACCCCACATTTAGTGGCCTAAAACAACGCAATGTTTTACAGCTTTGGAGGTCAGCAGTCTGAAATGGGTTTCACTGGGTGAAAATCAAGGTTGTGGCTGGGCCTGCACTCCTTCTGGACGTGCTAGGGGAGAATCCACTTAGTTGCCTTTCCAGCTTCGAGGCTGCCTGCATTCCTTGCCTGGGGAGTTGGTACTCCACTTTTAAAGAAAGTAACACAGCATCTTCAACTTTTAATTTCTCTCTCTGACCTCTGTTTCCATTGTCATGTATTCTCTGACTCTGGCAATTTCTGCCTCTCTTGTCTGAGGAAACTTGAGATTACACAGGACCGACTAGGAAAATCCCAGGTAATCTTCTTATTTCAAGATCCTTAATCACATGTGAACAGCCCCCTTCACCATGTATGGTAGCATATTCACAGGTCCTAGGAATTGGGACATGGACATCTTTGAGGCGATTGCCTTGCCTACCTCAAAAGTTATTATTACCCCATTTCGTGGATGAGGAAACTGAGACTCAGCATTTAAGTGATTTTCCATGTAGGTAGTGATGAAGCATGAATTAGAGCTCGAGGCCATCTGAGTTCAAAGATCCCATCATTTTTATGATACCACGGTCCCTTCTCTAGTCATGACAGAAGTCTTTGATATTTATATACAAGCACTACATGAATATTCCATGTATATTAGTTTCCTGTGGTCACTGTAACAAATGACCAAAAACATGATGACTTAAAACAATAGTAATGTATTCTCTCACAGTTCTGGAGGCCAGAAGTTCAAAATCAGTGTCCCTGGGATGAAATCAAAGTGTCAGCTGGGCGTTACTCCCACTGGGGACTCTAGGGGAGAATCTGTTTCTTGCTTCTTCCAGCTTCTGGTGGCTGTTGGTAGTCCTTGATTTGCAGCCACATCACTCCAATTTCTGCCTCTGTCTCACCTGCTGTCTCTCTGTGTGTCAAAACTCCCTCTGCTGCTCTCTTATAAGGACACCTGTGATGACATTTAGGGCCATGTGGATAATCCAGGATGATCTCATCTCAAGATCCTTAATTTAGTCTTATCTATAAAATAATACTTTTTAAAATAAGATAGTACAGGTTCTAGACATTAGGAATGTCTTAGTCAGGGTTCCCCAGAGAAACAGAACCCATAGGAGACATCTATCTATCTATCTATCATCTATCTATCTATCTATCTATCTATCTATCTATCTATCTATCTATCTATCATCTATCATCTATCTATCATCTTAAGTAATTGACTCATAGGAGAGCTGGCAAGTCTGAAATCTGTAGGTCATAGGGGCAGGCTGGGAATTCAGGCAGGGATTGATGCTATTGTATTGGATCAGAATCTCTTCTCTGGGAAACCTCAATTTTTACTCTTAAGGCCTTAACTGATTGGATGAGGCTCACCCACCGCTATCAAGGATGATCGCCTTTAAAGTCAATAATCAAGATGTTAACCACATCTATAAAATATATTCACAAGAATAGTTAGTGTGGGATAAATAACTGAGTACTAAACTCTACCCAAGATGGCATATGAGACTAACCACTATAGGACACATATCTTTGAAGGCCTAGTACACCATGCTTTAAAGATAAAATTTAGGTAACAGAGAAGAATAAAGAGTAAAAAGTGAAAACCCCTTCTTTATTTTTTGTCCTCCATCTAACTCCCCCAGGAGAAACCACCGTTAACTGTTTGGTGTTTATAATTTCAGGTTTTCCCCATGTCATTTATATATTTACATAATATACTTATATGTGCGTATATCTTTTATGTGTTATAAATTGGACTTGCTTTTTAAATATTATGTCTCAGAGAAATGTCTACATCTGTGCATACAGGTCTACTTCAATTTTTTAACTTCTGTATGGATGTCTAAGGTATGAATGTACTGTAACACATTTAACTATTTTTCTTAGTGATGGACCTTTATTTTTAATTTATTTTTATTATGAACAACACTATTACAGTGTACAATCCTTGCTCATATGTCTAAGTGTAATTACATTTCTAAGAGATATCCTTAGCCATGGAATTGCTAAATAAAATGGAATTTGCATTTTAACATTTGATAACACTTCTAAATTATTCTCCATAAAGGATATATTAATTTACACTCACACAAACAGAAAGAATACTCATTTTTAAACATTCTTAAGACTGGGAATCATACAGTTTTAACACTAACAGAAAGAATACTCATTTTTAAACAGTCTTAAGACTGGGAATCATACAGTTTTAACATTTTACAGCCTGATGGAGAGAAAGTAATATATCATTGTTGTTTTAGTTTGCTTTTTCTTGATTAGTAATGTGACTAAACATCTTTTCAAACATTTATTGGCCATTTTAATTTTGTTTTCTATAAATTACCTATGCCTACTAGTATTCTTTGCTCATTAGCTGTTGCCATGCCTTTTACTCATTGATTTTTAGGGGTACATTATTTATTAGACATAGAGTTAATTTGTCTATTTTATGAATTACAATTATTTTACTTATATCTTTCACTTGTTTATGAACTTTTTTTATTTTCTGGATGGTTTTGAATATGTCAGTGTTTTCTTCAATGGCTTCTTGGTTTTGTGCTTTGCTTAGGAGAGTCTTACCAATGTTCTATTAGGATATGAGTAGAAAATGTAATGATTTTATATTTTTTGTAGAGGGTTTATATTTGACTGTCATAGTGCTAGCAAACCCAGCTGATTGTACTATGGCCTGAGAGTTGGCTACGGTTGTCACAATTGTCTATGGACTGTTCGTTCGTCCAGCGCTTTATTAGAGCCAACCTCTCTAGGAATCTTTGTTATAAAATAACTTTCCATGCTGATTAATTCAGATGTTATTTTAATTACTTTTTTTTCTGAAAGCACCAGAAACTAGTTAATTCAGTTCCTTATTTCATATCCTATAATTCACAGACATAGCTTTTTGTTTTCTTCCCATAGAATCAGTGACAAAGAAAGCAAAATAAATAAATAAATAAATAAACAAACAAACAAATAAATAAATAAATAAAATAAAATCAGGGGATAAACTCACAGTCAAACCTCCAGTATTACACTGGTAATGGGGATATTTCTTAGTTTCCTTCTGTGTCATTTGTATTTTGGCTTTTTATTCTCTGTCATTTCATTGATGGAGAGTTAGTTCCCTATCACTTCATTTTTTATAATAAGTTTCCAATTGAAGATTGTGTCTGAAATTGTATCTTTTTAAAATAACATCTGCCATTTCACACTGCAGAAATTGGTCTTGATCAATGCATCACCATCAAGCTACATGGCTTTAAATGACATTCCAAAATCCCAGCAATCACTAAGTATGAATGATTATCCTGTGACTTAGTGCAATGGGGCTCCCTGTTGGGCTGAGATTGAGTGCTTTCTTGTTTCTTTGATGTTTTGCTCATTTCAAAGTAATTCGCCAGAGACATTTTTATACACAACACTGAAGCAACTAAAATTCCATGTATTCCTTTATGTCTGCTTGTAATCCCAAAGTTTGGCGCATATAGATTTTGGAACAATTTCAAGCTCTTTTAAAATTATGTTGTCCACTGAACCTTTTAAGTCATGGATAGTTTTTTATTTATTTTTATTTTTAAAAGTATGTTTTTGTTGATTTTAGAGAGAGAGGAAGAGAGATAGAAACTGATGAGAGAGAATCGTCAATTGGCTGCCTCCTGCACACCCCTAATAGGGATTGAGCCTGCAACCTGGGCATACACTTTGATTTGAAATCAAACCAGTGACCTCTTGGTTCATGGTTGATGCTCAACCACTGAGCCACACCCCTGGTGGCATGGATGGTTTTTTAAAAAGTGATTTTTTATTTTTTAATTACAGTTGACATAGGGATGGTTAGTTTTAAGGAGTCACTTAAAACTTGAAAGTTATGTGTTTAAAAAGTAACTTTTTGGGGGTTTGTTGTCCCACTTATTTATTTATGCTTTTTGTTGCACTTGCTCTAGGGAGATCTAACAAAAAAAAAAAATTGCTAAAACCAGTGTCAAAGAGTTTACTGCTAATATTTTTTTCTAGGAGTTTATAGTTTAGGTCTTACATTTAGGTTGTAAAATCTAAAAACAAAACAGAGACTCATAGCTACAGAGAACAAACTGATGGTTGGAGAGGAGAGGGAAGTTAGGATAGGTGAAGGGAAACAAAAGATACAAACTTCTAGTTATAAAATAAACTAGAGGCCTGATGCACAAAATTCATGCAAGGGGCTTGGCCCTCGCATCCCCAGCTTTGTCTGGAAGATTGTCCGGAAGGATGTCCAGAAGGTCGTTCAGCTGTCTGGTCTAATTAGTATATTATGCTTTTATTATTATTGACTAGAGGCCCGGTGCATGAAATTCGTGCACGGGGGGGAAGGGGGTTCCCTCAGCCCAGCCTGGACCCTCTCCAATCCGAGACCCCTTGGGGGATGTCCGACTGCCGGTGGATCAGGCCGAAACCGGCAGTCGGACATCCCTCTCACAATCCAGGACCACTGGCTCCTAACTGCTCACCTGCCTGCCTGATCACCCCTAACTGCCTCTGCCTGCCAGCCTGATCACCCCTAACTGCCCCACCCCCATTGGCCTGGTTGCCCCTTAGTGCCCCTTCTGCCAGCCTGGTCTCCCCTAACTTCCCCTCCCTGCCATCCTGGTTGCCCCCAACTGCCCTCCCTGCCAGCCTGGTCACCCCTAACTGCTGCCCCCCCCCGCTGGCCTGGTCACCCCCAACTGTCCCCCCCACCCTGCTGGCCTGGTTGCCCCTCACTGCCCCCCTCTGCTGGCCTGGTCTCCCCTCACTGCCCCCCCCTGCCAGCCAGGTTGTCCCACACAACCTGCTGGTCAGTCATTTGGTCATCCCTCGCTAACCCCCCTGCCAGCCTGGTCGCCCCACGCAGCCTGCTGTTCAGTTGTTATTGTGAGGGCATCATGAGCAATTTGCATATTACCCTTTTATTAGTATAGATAAGTCATGGGGATGTAATATGCAGCACAGGGGATGTAGTGAATAGCACAGGGAATATGAAGTGAATGAAGTGAGTTCCTTTATCAGAAGCAACACTGTGTGGAATACCATGATAGTGGAGAAGGCATTGTGCAAGTCCAAGGATGGTAGTTTTGGCAGAAGCATTTGTGCAAAGAAAGCAAATCCACATCCAGAACCAGTGTCTATTTCAGCCCGAGCAAAGGGCTGCCCCTTCCATGATGGAAGGGTTCTGATGTAATCATCCTGCCTGCCACTAGATGGCTGACCGCCCTGAGATGGCGCCCTCCTGGGGACTCAGTATTGGTTTCTGTTGCTGGCAGATTAGGTGCTTAGCAGTGGCTGTAGCCAGATAGGCCTTGGTAAGTGGGCGTCCATATCGCTGAGCCCGTGTGTAACCTCCGTTTCTGCCACCAGGGCCATCTTGTTCATGAGCCCACTGGGCAATGATGGGGTGGCTGGGGAAGAGGCTGACTGGTATTCACAGAGCAGGCCATCCTATGTACTTGAAGCACGTCCTACATACTAGCTTCTCCTTTACGATTTTCACTAAATAAGTCCTTGACAAATAATCCATATCAGTGCATTAAGAGCTTTAAGAACACGTATCTTTCCAATAAATTTTTTTCTTCTTTTGTATAATGTGACCAGACTGGATTTACAGCAGTGTGATTTAGTGGAAGTTAACAATGAGGGTCAAATGCATGTCTAGACCTGAACTGTGTGGTATTTTCTGATGTATTGATTTGATTGCACAGAATTAGAAACAGCATTCATTTAGGAAGCCTGTGCCTTCAAGATGACAGGGAAGTGGCCAAGCTTCAGTATCTAGGCCAGGTGAGGTCATGACTTTAGCACATAGATGGTGAGTAAAAGCACTGAGCTAAACCAGTGACTGCCCTGGGATCCTCGTCTCTTCTCAACTGCTCTCTAACTTAACAATGACCATTCCTTTTATTCATGAATCTGTGTATTCAGTCTGCAATCTCGTGGGCAGGGACCTTGTCTTAATCATTGCTACATTTCAAGTGCTTTGCATAATGCTTGATACATAGTAGTTCATTTTATAGTCATTTATTACTTTTTCAGCAAATATCAAGGGAGCCCACTAATATTATTACATCTTGAATGGACACTCCCTTTCTCTTTTCCTCATTTGTTTTTCTGGCTATAACTCTTATTCATTTTCTTTACTTAGCAAAAAGGAAAACAAGTTTCATTGAAAGGCAACCTACTCAATTCAATTCTACAAACACTTACTGAGTGCTTACTTTGCGCCAGGCATAAAATTGGGTAAGAGACTTTCCCTCAAGTCACTGTTTGGTAGAAAATAAAGACACATCCTATCTAATAAAAGAGTAATATGCAGATTGACCATCACTCCAACACACAAGATGGCTGACCCCATGTGGTCAAAGATCCTGCCCCCATGTGGACACAAGATGGCTACCACAAGATGGCCAGCAGGGGAGGGAAGTTGGGGGTGACCCAGGCCTGCAGGGGAGAGCAGTTGGGGGAGACCAAGCCTGCAGGGGAAGGCAGTTGGGGGGGACCAAGCCTGCAGGGGAAGGCAGTTAGGGGTGACCAGGCCTGAAGGGGAGGGCAGTTAGGGGCAAACAGGCTGGCAGGGGAGCAGTTAGGCATCAATCAGGCTGGCAGGGGAGTGGTTAGGGGGTGATCAGGCTGGCAGGTGGAAGCGGTTACGGGCAATCAGGAAGGCAGGCAGGCGAGCAGTTGGGAGCCAGCAGTCCTGGATTGTGAGAGCGATGTCTGACTGCCCGTTTAGTCGGGAATCCCTCGAGGGGTCCCAGATTGGAGAGGGTGCAGGCTGGGCTGAGGGACACGCCCCCCTCCCCCGTGCATGAATTTTGTGCACCGGGCCTCCAGTAGAAATATAATCAAATATCATCAAAAGTAATATGACAAATGCCATGATAGGAAAATGCTTTTGAACCTAGGAGAATGTCTTATAGCTACTATGGAATACAGTATCAAGGGTCAGCAACCCCACTTCTGGGTGTATACCCAAAGGAAATGATATTAGGGTCTTCAAGAGGAATCTTCACTCCTATTTTCATTGCAACATTATTCACAAGAGCCATGATATGGAAACAACCTAAGAGTTTGTCTACAGTGGAGATAAAAAAGATGATATAAATAAGTAAATACAGATAAATGAATAAGAAGTAAAAGGAATAAAATCCTGCTATTTGCAACCACATGTAATGACCTTAAGGCAGTGGTCGGCAAACTCATTAGTCATCAGAGCCAAATATCAACAGTACAACAATTGAAATTTCTTTTGAGAGCCAAATTTTTTAAACTTAAACTTCTTCTAATGCCACTTCTTCAAAACAGACTCGCCCAGGCCATGGTATTTTGTGTAAGAGCCACACTCAAGGGGCCAAAGAGCCACATGTGGCTCACGAGCCACAGTTTGCTGACCACTGCCTTAAGGCATTATGCTAAACTAGAGGCCCGATGCATGAAGATTCTTGCAAGAATGAGCCTTCCTTCCCCTGGCTGCTGGCACTGCCTTCGCTCTGGCCCGAGCCGCCTTTCCGCCTTCCCACGCTGCCCAGAGGCCACGCAGGTGTCCTGCCCCTGCCACTCGGTGCCTGTGTATGCAAATTAACCTGCCATCTTTGTTGGGTTAATTTGCATACTCACTCCTGATTGGCTGGTGGTACGGTCAATTTGCATCTTTCTCTTTTATTAGTGTAGATGAGATAAGTCAGACAGAAAGACAAACTATATGACATCACTTATATATGGGACCTAAAAAAGCTAAAATCATAGAAACAGAGAGTAGAATGGTGATGGCTAGGGGCTGGGGGTGAAGGAAATGGGAAATGTTGACCAAAGGGTGCAGGCTTCCAGTTATAAAATGCATAAGTTCTGGGGATCTAATGTGCAGTGTGTTGACTATAGTAGATAGTACTATCTACCTAATAAAAGAATAACATGCTAATTAACCATACCTTCGCAACACCCACCAGTCAATCAGGAGTGAGTATGCAAATTAACCCAACAAAGATGGTGGATTAATTTGCATATGCAGGCGCTGAGCGGCTGGAGGCGGGGAGCTTGCATCATTGCCATGGTGACGACTCAGGCGTTCCACACCACCCCTGCCGCTCCGGGCCTCTGGGCAGTGTGGGAAGGCGGAAAGGCGGCTCCAGGCTGGAGCGGAAAGGTGGCTCTGGCCGGAGCGAAGGTGGTGCCGGAAGCCAGGGAAAAGAAGGCCCATTCTTGCACGAATCTTTGTGCATCGGGTCTCTAGTATTACATACTTGACAGTTGCTAAGAGAGTAGATCTTAAATATTTTTACTGCACACACAAAAATGGCAATGGGGTGATGAAGGTGTTAACTAAATTTACTATGGTTCATTTCACAATATATATGTGTATCAAACCTCCAAATACACTTTTGGCACTTGAACCCTTGTCAGAGTCTACTTCTGGATGTATCTAAACCAAGACAAGCCTAAGATAGGATTTGAACCCAGGCTCTTAGCTGTTCCTCAACTGACACTAGGAAGCAAGCTGGCAGAGAGCAGGAGCTAGTGCACAGGGGCTTGGGAAAGGCTGGTGGGTTTGAAGAAGTGATTCAGGATGGCTAGAACAGAATGACATGAGTGGGATGTGGCAGTGGGGAGTGAGGCTTGAAAAATGCAGCCTGGGATGAATTCACGAAGTACTTGTAGGTCAAGTGAAGGTATTTGAGCTTTATCATAAAGGCAATGGGAAGTCATTGCACTGTTCTACTCAGGTATGATATGATCAAATATCCATTTCAAAATTTCTTTTGGTATAAGGAAAATAATGAATTGGGGCAAAGGGAAATGGAGGGACTGGAGATAGGAAGACTGAGTCTGAGGCTACAGCTATTAGGAGAGTGACAGTGTGGATAGAAGAGAAGGAGCTGGCCTGACAGATGCTTAGGGCGTAGTGTCAATGCAACATGGTGATGGGTGGGGTTGGATGCATGCACAGAGAGTGAGAGATGTAGGATGGATGGCAGCAAGGATTGTCTGTGTGGCTTTAGAAAGAGGACAATTTCAATTGGAGCTGAAATTGAGTTGCAAGTGGCTGAAGGGCTACCCAGGTGGAGATATCCAGAAGCAGATAAAGACAGAGCTCTAAGGTTTAGGCTAGAGCCCACAACTAGATACACAAATTTAGGAATATTGATTGATATTTGAAGATCTTAAACCCCTGCGCATGGATGGAATACCTTAAAAAATGGGAAAAAGGCTATAGAAAGTATATGAAATATTTTTGTGTACATTACTCCATTTGATCTTCAGAAAAACCATCTGAAGCAGAGAGGAAAGTTATTTTCACCATCATCTTTTAAGGGGGAAATTAGGACATGGAGCGAGGTTAGGTGACTTCAAGGAGTAGGCTTACTGGATTTACGTCTAGTTTTCCTACTGTTGCACCACTCTGTCCCTTTCAGAATACATTTGCATGCCTATATTGAGTGATCTAGGTCCTTTCCAGAAAAGTATTTTAGAGGAGGTATCATATATTTCCCCATGTTATGTATGTCTCCATTATATTGTAGAAGCCTGTCAAATGTCTAATTATGACATATAATGTTCTTTTCTGTAATTTTTACTTGTTTGCTGATAATTGGACAGGCATTTAATATAGTGATTGGACACAGGCATAGACGACACCCAATCCCATTTTTCAAGGTCCTGCTGGCTTTGCAGGTGAATTCTTGGAGGCTCAGTTAATTTAGCCTGCTGCTCATTTTTCTTGATCCATTTATTCCTGCATCACCTGTCACCACGGCTGTCTCCGTTTTCATTATTTTTGATTATGTGCTAAACACCCAGCCTAACTCTACAGAATGAAGTTTTAGGCAGTAATCACTCACATTTATCCGTGGACTCCCTAAATGCTTACAGCCGATCTTCCTGAGGCTTTCCTCTTGCCCCTTTTAGGTCCTGGGGAAGACACTTCCCAAACAGGACCATAAGTTACATCACAAAAGGTCCCTGGAGCAGAGCCACCTTGGAATGCAGAGAACATAAACATTTTTGGCCAAGATGTTAAAAAACCTACTTCCCTCTCTTACATGTTATGGAGATGACACTGAGCTTTGGAACCTGTTGCAGAAGAGCCTTGTATATGTGACAAATTATGACATAGTTTATTACATGATTTGTGGCCTATTTTATCTATTTTGGGGGAAACGCTGGCGATGTCACCTACGTGTGAGCCAGCCCGTGTAACCTCCCCGGGGCAGTCACAGCCAGAGCTGGGCTGAACAGACTGAGGGGCGGCTCTCGCTCACAGACAGCAGAAGGGGGCTGTCGTGTTCTGCTGTGGTTGGCAATTTGCTCTCCCACCTCTCGAAGCATATGGTACATGGTGGTGGGAAGACACATCCCAGATTATGGCAGAACACCCTCTGTGTTGTGCTTCCTCAGCTTTCTGCTGTTTTACCCAATTTCCAGTCAATTATACTGGTGTCTGGGGGTATTAATGAGTTTGTTTTAGGCAGAAAAAAAACCCACACCCGTACATTCCCATCCTGATCCTTTTCTTTGATCACCATAATGTGCTTATTTTATTTTAATTTTGATAGAAATCAGGTTATGAGTCATTTGTGAGAAGGGACAGTTTCTGGGACTTCTGTCCCTTACTTTTTCCCACTTTTCTCCCTTTCAGATGGTGAGAACAGAGCCACTGCATGATAATGACTCACGTAGGGAGCAGATGTGCCCTGCCTGATGGAAAACTCGGATAAGCTATTTTCTCCAGAGGCGTGTGTGTTTGTGTGTGTTATGTGTGTGCGTGTGTGTGCATGTATGTATGGGCTTTTTAAGTACTGTGACCCTTTCCCCACCATATCAGACCTCCTGAGTATCTAAATTATTTTTGTGAGGGCAGGGAGTATTCCACCTATAGCCATCCTTTCCTTGTGGGGAGAATAAAAATGCTTCCAGTGTGATGATATTTAGCTATATAGTTGGTCATTTTCTTCTTACTTTTTCCAGTTAGCTGAAACTTGGAGGCAGAAAGTAGGGGAAGGACAACATTTTCCTTTTCTGAGTTGACAGCTCATGTTTATTGTCCTTAGTCTCAAGTTAAAATAAGTTGCCTGGGCTGGTGTGGCTCAGTGGGTTGGAGTGTCATCCGGTCCACCAAGAGGTTGCATTTTCAATTCCCAGTCAGGGCACATACTTAGGTTTCAGGTTCGATTCCCAATCCGGGGTGAGGATTAAAAAAAAAGTCTCCAGAATCCTTTGCATAAGTATGTCAATATACTTGGATAAGGTGCGTGGTTAATCAGAGCCTGTTTTTTTTACTCTTTCCTAGGAAGAAGCAGGAACTCGGACCCAGTCTCTGACACTCTTGAGTGTAGCCTTGGTGCTGATGACTCTGGTTCAAGTGTACACATTCCCCTTCTCCTCCTCTGCCACGTCTCTCCCTGAAACTCCTGTTTCCTTTATGGGTGGCTCTCTGGTGTCCTGCATGCAGATGCTTGTTCATTCAGCCTCTTAAGTCCCTATTTTAAAAAAGGTTTCTGGGATTTATGCCCTGGCTAGATGAGATTCAATACAGGGCCAGAATCTCTTCTCTCCCTACTTGGAGAGGACCAGCATATCCTTCTTCAACAGAGAGCTTTTTCTTTCAGAGAAAGTAGGAAGCATGTAATGTAATATCTCAATTCAAGCTTTTGATTCCCCAGCTACATTCCTCCATTGACAGAGAGGCTTTTAAGTCTCCCCAGAACTGACCTTAGTTCTGAGGTTTTCTTTGGCAGGGCGATATGGCTGGGGCCAGTCCTAGGAAAAGTTGTAGGAGAGATGAAGCTCATCTTAAGGATCTTTTATTGCCCACACTGCACCCACCTTTCTACCTTTGCCTCCAAACTCTTAGGGCCTAGTCCTAAAAATAATAAATCTCTATCTTTTATTATTAATCATCATAAAACAAGTGCTGTCATTTCATAAGTGTTTATTATGTGCTAAACATCTTGCTAAGCACTTTATATATCACCTCATTTAATCTTATGAATTAGATGCTATTACTATTGCCATTTGCGATGAAGAAATTGATGTATGAGGAAGTTAAGTATATTTCCCCAAATTTCACAGCTATTGAGTGCCAGAACCAGGCTTCAAACTCATGCCTGAATGATTTCAAAACCTGTGTGCTAATCACTTACATAGACTACCCTCTCCTTCTTGAGCATTATTTCATTTTATAAGTTTAAGACTCCTACTGTCGCCCATCAGCACTTACCTTTTATGTTCTTGTGCAGCCCCGCTCCTAGGTGTCTGGGGTGATGTATGGTTCTAGGGTATATTAGTGTGCTGAGAAATTGATGGCTGAGAAAAAGCATTGTCCAGGGCTATCTGCAGTTTCATTGCCAGGAATAAGAATCTGCACTTAAAGGAACAGATCCCTAGTGGTAGATTTTCAGGTATTGTTGTTGTTTGGGAAGATCTTCAGATCATACAACAGAGAGTTCTGCTTAATTTGGCTACTTTTTATTAAGAATTCACTTGAGTACCTTTATTGAACTCTTCCTATGGGCCAGGAATTGTATCGAACTAGGTGATGAGAATATAACAACAAAATAAAACAGAGATGAATAAAATAAACCCATGTGTTCAAGAATCTTATAGGAATACCAGAGAAATAAACCATGGCTATCATGTGGGTTGATACGTGTTTTTATAGAGGGATGTATGGCGTGTTAGTGAAGCACAGAAGATAGGCACCTACCCTGGGCCTGTGGGACTCAGGAATGACCCCCTAGTGCAGATGAAGTTCATGCTGAATCTTAAAGAATGAGTATGAGTTAGCCAGGTGGGTGGAAAGGTCAGAGGAAGGAGGCAGGTAGAGGAAACGGTAAGCACAGAAGCCCAGAGGTGTGAATGAATTTGGAACGTTGGGATGGCCACTGGTTAGAGGGCTGAAACATGAGAGGTGTGAGGATGACAGTGTGAAAGAGACTTAAGGGCCAGTTCACTTCATGACCCAAGTCATTTGAAGATGCCAAATGTTACTAGTTCTTGGGGGTAAGTCTCAAGTAAAGGAAGAACATTAGGCTGGTCTACAGTCTGTTGTTGATTGAAAGCATCCTCGTTTTAGCAGACCTTGATCCCTGCAATTTTCAGGCCTGGGCTGGGTTTGGCTGGCTTCTTTAAAAAAACAAAACAAAACTTTATTGTTGAACGTATTCCATATGTCCCCTTTTTTTCTCCCATTGACCTCTTCTACCCTCCCTGCCCCCCGCCACCGCCCCATGGCTTACTTCTTTATACAAAATAGAAGTGAAATTGGGGGGAACTATGTAAAGATGGCTTGTAGTTTTCCCAGGGCTGCTGTTCTGGGATCACAGACGACATTGATATCAGAGGTAAAGTAAACTGCTGGCTTTACTGGGTCTTCCAAAGGGCCCTTTGTTCCACTTCTCCATAGGGTTTTTGAATCGGGTTTAGTGGTAAATGCTGGCAGTTTATGGGGCTCCTCAACTATTAAATACTTCATTCTTAAAAGTGGAGACAGTTGCTGTTCACTCTTGGATGCTTTGGACATGAGGCTTCTCAAGCACACCAAGTGGAACTTTCTAAAAAGTCTTGGATGTTTGCCAGACTAACTTGAGGGTTGTTAGTATTCAACGGGTTATGTATTCAGCCAGATAGTGTGACATTTTCAAAGACACAGAGAGTTGGAAAGCCTCTCTGTTGTAATAGCGCAGTTGGTTGTAAGTGGCCTCAACTGGCTGAACTGGACCTGGCTGCTGGGATTTCCGCCGACAGATGCCCAAGCTGTATTTACAGCACACTCTTTTCTAGGAAACCTGAAATTTCCCAGCTGATTATGACCAGAAAGAGAGGGACATAAGTGTCGCATTGGCACCGAATTCTGTTTCTGGCACCACTGTTGGAAAGGAAGGGATATGTTTTTCACACAGTATGAGTCCCCAATCTGGACTCGGTGCTTTCTTCTCAGTACAGCTAGATGTTAGTGACAGCAGCTGAATGTTATTGGTTAGAGACAGACACTGTTAATTGTTCCAAAATGATACTTCTGTCACGCTCAAGGATGACACAGGGACGGCCTGTTGTGTTTGCTCACCACAGGAAGGAGCTAAGAGTCAGGGTTTGCAGCTGCTGGATTTTTAATGCAGCACATAAAAAGGCTGAGCTTTGATGACTCTCCAACTGGTGGAGGCTGGTGAGTTTGGACAGACCTAGGTTGAGGGAATTATACGTGTGTCTAGATGTTGTGGTCACCACGGTGGTGTAGACAGTAGGTGAGGTTGCAGATAGATGGTGGGCGAATGATGCTTCCTGTTGGTATCTCTGTGACAAGATCTCTCACTGCCTGTTCAGGAAGGAATCATTTTCTTAAGTTTTATAATGTGTAAAAAACCCAAGGGGTAGTGAGAACCCACCTCTTTATCTCTTCATATACTCCTTAAATGAATTTACTCCAAAGTAAGCAATACATGGGGCAATTGAATGTGTGCAAGTCCAAATAGGTATTTACCAACCCTGAAGGATTAGTAAGGCCCTTACAAAAAATATAGAGACATTCTTTAGTATTTGATAAATAGCAATAGTTGCTTAAATTAGATTTTCTAATTCCCAATCTCTTCCCCCCCATGTATTATTACTCCTCTCCTTTCTTTCCTCGCATTGTGATGTCAGATGCTGCTAAGGGAACCTATTGTCTCTTGCTGAAAACAAATACTCCTGTATCTCTCATTGAGTGCCAATCAGAACATTTTTTTCTTTTAAATTTTATGAGATAACCGGGGGAGTCCTAGAAAAACTGCCAAGTTAATTCTGAGCACTGGTTCTTTCTGCTCCTTTGCCCTCTCAGTAACATGAGTTTTTCACCCCATAGAATCTTTCAGTGTTATATAAAAGCCCCTAAAGCCATGAAAATAATTACCACAATGGAAAAGCTAAAGGCTGGATATTTTCTCAATTCTCCACCATCTTAGTATCTGTGTAACCTTGGGGAAGTTATTTAACATCTCTGAGCCTCAACATTCTTATGTATAAGATGGGATAATAGTGGTCCTCCAATAAGGTTGTTAATTAATAAGACATTATTTAACACTCGCAAAGCATTTAAGACATTGCTACTAGTCCCAGTTCTTCCTCCTTTAATAATGAGCACTTAATGGTGTATACATTCAAATTACTTGAAGGGGGTGTTGTGTTATTGGAATTCAAGAAGGCACTAGTTAACTTCTTTTTGGTGTCATTATGTTGAAATTTCTACATTCTTATCACAGCTGGGAATTTTTAATTTAAAATACAGAGGAAAATAAAAATAACTCATCTAAAAGTTCAGTTGCATATTTTTCACACCTTGATCGCTGAAAGGAGGCTCAAGGAACATTAAAGATGTCTCCATAGTCACAA
Organism: Cnephaeus nilssonii; assembly: GCF_951640355.1. NCBI lineage: Eukaryota > Metazoa > Chordata > Mammalia > Chiroptera > Vespertilionidae > Cnephaeus > Cnephaeus nilssonii. The sequence goes on along the minus strand of NC_137074.1, from coordinate 37,691,896 downwards.
AGATTTCTCTTTTGTCTTCAGAATTATTATTTTCTTCTTAAATATAGTTTTATTCATATCAGAGAGGAAGGGAGAGGGAGAGATAGAAGCATCAATGATAAGAGAGAATCATTGATTGGCTGCCTCCTGCATGCCTCCTACTGGGGATTGAGGGTGAAACCTGGGCATGTGCCCTGAATGGGAATTGAACCCTGCCTTCCTGGTTCATAGGTTGATGCTCAACTACTGGGCTATGCCAGCTGGGCCAGAATTATGTTTTTAAGATGTAGTAGGAATTGAGTTTTCCATCATATTTTTCAAATATTCATAATATTGCATGGGTATATGCTTGGGTGTTACAAAAGGAACTTTCTTTATAATTTCTTTAAATATCTTTGAACATAGTGAATCATAGGTTTTTGGATTACCATGTCTTGTCAGCTTAGAATGCAAGAGGTATTGATATCTTGCTGATGTGATGGATTTTTCCCCCTAAATTTTAATTACACATTTGAAGTCCTGATTATACCTTAGGGGTTTATTTGCTTATGAAAAGTCAAACTATGAATTACAATATTGCAGAATACTTTCATTTCATCAGATTAGTTTCACCATTCATTTCACAGATACGATTTGTAAAATTTTGTAACACCTAGAAAACTACATTACAAAAAGGTATTTAAATATAGATGAGAAAGACAGATGTTTGTCTTCGTTTTTTTGATGTTGATGTTAAATAAAAGATGGAATGTTTTTGTTTAAAACCAATCCCTCATCCCTCCCTCTACCCTCAACCACAATAAGTAAATGGAAATGTGAACAAAGGCTTTCTTTAAATCTGTTATTCAGTTCAAGTGTGTGTTAGGAAAAAAGGTCTATTTTGTGTATAAAATCTAGCAACAAAAAAGGCAATTGTAAATAGAAAAATAAAACATGTAGAGGAGACAAATATTCTGCGCACACAACTTTAAAATCCCAATAGGGGACACATGTTAGAAAGAGAGAAACTACACACTCATTAACTTAAACATAAATTCCCAAAGAGCAATATTCCAGCGTGTTCATTTGCCACAATAGATCTACCCATTGAAATAAGTCCACTAGTCTTGACCAGCAAGTAGGATCTTAATTTTACCATCTAACAGTTCAATTGAAATGGAAGAGAGATTTTCACACAAATATCTTAGTAACATAGACTTTCCTGGATTGGAAAAGAGCATCTATTCCACATTCAGTCAGTTCACAGGTAAGGAGATTCATGTAAGTGTCATCCCCTCACACAGTAGCAGGGTCTTACATGGAAAAGGGCTCTGTTCATTTTTTATTTAAGTCACAGGAAATGGTTATAGAATTGGTGAAAGAAAACAGCTTTCTTTTTTGGAAATTAGTTTGAAAATCTGAAGTTATGAATAGAAACTAATAACAGAAAAATAGCTGGCTGGGTCTCCCCACTTCTTTACAGTGATATGGTAGAAACACAGGAAAAATGCATTAACATCTTTTAGGAAATCTGGTCCCTTCACTTGCTGTGGGGCTCAGTTCAGAATAGGAAAAGAAAAACAGCATTTTTGGCTGCAGCTCTAGTAAACAATGAATGATGAAAAATATTGCAGAAATGTCTTCAACACGGACCTTATCACATTGATATTGTCTACATTCCTCCGGAAACCTTGGCAAATGAATAGCTGAGCCCTATTTTGGTGGAATGAGAGAAGGAAGCACTAGTTCCAGCATCGAAACAAGATTATGAAAACAACCAACCAACACAAAACAGTATTTCTTTTCCTGAATAATAAAGACGTCATGTTTGCATATAGAACAGCTTTTGCATTATTGCTCTATGTATAAGAATATATTAAGGAACTCATAATAGACTGCACATTACAAACTTAAGGTTCTTTGGTGAAGAATGAAAGAAAACAGTATTTGAGCTTTAAAGAAAACGATTTCGTCCATTTTGCCTTTATCTATTGATCCGCTGGATCCTGTCACAGAGCAGGGAGAGGTACTGTGTGAGCTTCACCATGGCAACGATCACCACGCCCCCAGCCATCATACACGTGGGCCAGAAGAGTGAGTGGAACAGCACGTTGGAACTGTAGAGTTTGGTTAGGATGACACTCTTCTGGTTTCCTTCTGGGTCAGAATAGCAGGAAAAGTGTTGGTACTTCCTGAAGTTTTCCATGACAACACTCACCAGGGACATGGATTCTTCAAAATTTTTTCCACACTTAGGTATATAGGAGCACTGTGGAAAAGGAGATAAATTGTCACCAGAAGATACTGTGTGTGTGTGTGTGTGTGTGTGTGTGTGTGTGTGTGTGTGTGTCCATCCGTGTCCAGTACAGGCGGATACCTAGGCCAACTTAATGATCTGTGAAATAACCATGATGGTTACTCTTTTCATATTCAAACTAGTGCCTCCAGAAACCCCAAGAATGCACACATTAATTAAAACAATGTTTTCAAGGATCCTTCCAAGATGTACTTTGATAGCTCACCCAATAAGTTTAAACATTGATTAAACTGGATGACATCAATGGAGTCTTTTTGCCATAGCTAAGCATAGTGGGTATTAATTATTCCCTATGAACACACTTTTCCATGGGATCAGAATGTCAACCTTTCTGTCTTTTGTCTGTCCACAGCTGTCCGTGTAACATCAAAAGCTACCGGGAAAGTAGTTTCTCTTATCTTTTTGGCTAAATTAAGCCAAGCCACCTTGTTCACCTTACTACTATAGTTAAAAAACAAACACCCAACAGTTATACCCCTAGTGAATTGCTGACAAAGAATATCAGAAAGTGTAGGAATATTGAATAAAGAGCTCTGATGAATGTTTTATGCCCAGTTAGCATAATAAAGTAATTTTTTCCATAAACCTAGAAAAATTAAAACAGTACCAAATCAGTTTACTCTTCAACCAGCACCCACCTGAGAACTTGCAGTATCTTTGCTTTGAACTGTCCCCTTCTCTCTTTCTTACTATATCTCTTGTACTATATGTCTCTCCTTTCTTCCTTTCTATATACTTAAATGTTTGATTTGATTCTTTCTTTGCATCTCTTTTCCTTCCCTGCCTTTCCCTCCCCTTACCTTGCTTTAATTTTCCCCTCCATTCCTTCTTCTTGTCCTCCTTTCTCTTTTTCCTCTCTCATCTCTGAATACAGATGGCATTAATAAACTGTAGTTTTTTTAAATTATAATTTATTGGATATGTTTTTGAACACATTTTCCTAATTATAAAGCAGTCTCTGAGGAGATGAAATCTCTGTGACCGTCTTTCCTGGGTTGCTAAATGGGCAGTGACAAAACTTATAACAACAAATCTAACTTTTTAAAAAGCTAGGAAAAAAGTGATTTAAGTCATTTTTCTGGGAGATGTGTGAATCCTTGGTTAACTCTTTACCCTTCCTATGGTAAGGTATATCCTAATAAGAAAAAGAAATCCCTGTCTCTTGTTATATTCATTATCAAATAATTAATTTAATTGATTTATTTGAATTAAATTGGTTTCTGACAAGATCACGGCTAATCCAGTGTTTTAGCAAACCAGGCCCTCTCTTCAAAATTGTTATTTTTCTGTTGAAAAACTGTCATAATACTGATTTTATGAAAACGACAACAACAAAAAAACACCTCACCCATTTTACTGTTCTTTACCAATTTATTAGTTGTTATAAATAATCACATCTATGACTTTTGCAATGTGACTGACACTCCTGGGGTTGTGCAATGCACAACTCACGTGACTCTGAGACACCCGGATGAGGTGGGCTGCTGGAGAACACTGAGGTACGCCCAGGGCAGCTTCAGGTAGGATCCTGGAACTGCACCATTTAGACTTGTAGATTTCACAGGAAACAACTATAAAATAAATGGAGTGCCTTTTGCTAGTGGAGTATGTTTGACTCACTCTTTCCTCTGATGTTTTAGTGGCTACAGTGGTATCTTGCTTTGTTAGCCAAGCTGTGCTATAATCATTGGATTATTTGACAGCAGGAAAATTCTTCGATTAGTTAAGAATGGAGGATGAACATGCGGGCTTTTATCGTAAACCAGGCTTAAAGTAATGTTTTCATAACAAGAGCTGGTTGGCAGCTTCAAGTCTAATCGGCTAAGAATAAATGTGAGTATACTCATAAATGTGAGCACAGCAGAAGCTGGTACTAGGACAACATTAAAGGTCTGAAAGTATCTCCAGGAAAGCACAGTTTCTCAGTGAGTTATAATTTAGTACGAAAATTTGCCTATAACTACCATGAAGCAAATTTTCTACCAGCAGGATGCATTCTGGATCAAAAAGATTTAAGGTAATAAACAGATACATTTTTTTCCTTCTTCAATGCAGCCATCATGCCTTTAAAAAATTTAAAAATGTTTCTGGAAGCAAAATATTAAAAAGAAAAATCACAGACAAGCCATTTGTGGTTGAATTCAAAGAGAGTGGATTTCGATTCTGAATGCATCTGGCTTCTGTATATTTTTGTGCCAAGACTGTTTATAGTAGTAGATTCAGTGGCTAAGATTACTAAGTTATTGAAAGGATCTCAATAAAAATGGCATTTCATTAAAAATGGAGGTTTTTCTTTTCTTATGCTCTCATGAATTGATGAGGCTTTAAAATATTTTTCAAGAAGCGTTTGTCAGCCAAATGACAATAATTCTGGCACTAGATAGGATTCTTCCAAATAAAATGGGATATAAATTACTTTTGAGACCATCTAGCAAGGTCATAATTTAGAGGCTGCTTATTATAGTTTCAAGCCATCAGGGTCTCAAATGTACACATTTGGAGTGGCCAGACGAGGCATATTCCATACCTGATTGGACTTGGGTCCTGGGGCCAGTGGTACATACAAGTGCAGCTCCACATTGCTGGTGGAACAATGATTCCTTTGCCCGGGTGTTTTGAACTTTTCTAACCTTGCCACCTGCCACCTTTTAACACACATAAATCAGCTCCCACTAAGTCTGTTACTGATCCCTGAAAACTCTACCCTAGTCATTCCTTTACTTTTCTTATTGCTCAGATCTCTGTTGTGAAAATGAACACACCATGTGGTCTGACGAGCCCCTCCCTGACTTGTGTTCAAGAGATCTGGGGACTGTGTTTTTATAAGTGAGCTACTTGGCTCCTCAGAATCAACTTCTTTATAGAGCCTTCCTGGCAGGGTTTGTGTGAAGATTAAATGATGAATATTAAAAGCCTCATTGAATTTTCCCTAATGTATTTTCTTATTGGAATATCACACTCTCCATGTGATCTCTCAAGTCTTTAACCAAGTGCACATATTAAACGATGAAAACTCGAAGGAGGGCAAAACTCCTAGTTATATGGTTTTACAGGAGCAGTCCTGTTGGATGGCTTTTGTCTCATATTCCTTGTTTTTGTGTCCGAGGAGATTTGACATTATGCTGAGTAATCTAGTATTCGAATTCTAGATTTCTGTTTCTGTGGCTCAAACTATAGCCATGTGTATGTTTCTGAGGCTGATATGAAATTGTGGTGAAGATTTAGTGATCTTATGATTTCATCATATGTTTCAAGGATAATTTGATGTGCTTGGTTAGATTACATAGAATGCATTTTTTAACAAATGGAAACTGTACGGAGTGATCTATACTTAGCTGGAAAAATGTAAGTAGACCAAAAAGATAAAAATCTTGGCATTTTTATTGTATTATATATATTTATTGATTTCGGGAAGAAAGGGAGAGGGAGAGATAGAAACATAAATGACGAGAGAAAATCATTGGCACACTCCTGCTGGGGAGAGAGCCCGAAACCCTGACATGTGTCCTTGACCAGAATCAAACCTGGGACCCTTCAGTAAGCAGGTCAATGTTCTATCCACTGAGCCAAACTGGCTAGGGCAAAATCTTGCCATTTTAGATCCTTTTATATTTTTAGTGGGAGGTGTGGGATAGGAAAGATTAATTTTCAGACTGTGTGATATATAATACCAAGCAACATATGAATAATAATTTTATATACACAAGACACATAAGTACTAATCCAAATCTATATATATAAAAGCCAAGCGACCCCTCTCCCCCACCTCCTGGCTGTCCCCATCCCCAATGGGGGGGTGATCAGGGGCGGGGCCAGCTGGCCAACCACCCATGGCCCCTCCCCCTGTCACCTGGCTGATCGGTCCCCATCAGGGCCGGCGGCTGGACCCCACCCATGTATGAATTCATGAACCTGGCCTCTAGTATGTTAATATATATATATATATATATATATATATATATATATATATATTTACCATGGCTATAGGTTATTCTTTTGTGCTTTAACATGTAAATATATAGACCTAGCAAATCTCTGAGGCAGCCATTCAGCAGAAGATTTAGTCCCACATCTCTCTTCATCCTGAATTTTGTTAATAAACCTTTCTGCTTTCCCAATCCCTTAAATTCTCTTTAGTATTGAAAACCACAGAGATGGCCCCACAACATGACCTTTCCTCTCCCAGATGAGGACACCTGGCTCCTGTCACCTACCCCTGACTGTCCTTTCCCGACATGGCAACAAAGGTCCAGCAAGTACATCTTCTCCCCAGTTCTTCAGAAAGTCACTGAACATTTTTTTCTTGGGCTCATTTCTAGAATCTTTTACACCAGTAGAGTTATTTTTAGTTTCATGATAGAAGTTTTGAGAAACTACCTCTTGAGCTTTGCTTAGACATTCTTTGTAGGCCTGTGTGAAGCCCAAAGTGACAGGCCTTCACCTGAAAATAAAGGACGTGGGGAGGAGTGGGGGCCAGGCGGAGGGGGTGTTTGGCTGAATAACCAACCTCACCTGTCAGCCTCCTTTTCCATCTGAAGGTAGGAAGGGAACTATCAATTCTTAGGATCATCTTAGGGGAAGGTCTTGTTCTTTTATAAAAAGAAGGGTGTGTTATTTCAGAAGGGTTAGATGTTAATAAAATCCAATCACTATTGTCTCCAATGTGCCAGGGGGTGTGCTAGGCATAGGCATCAAAAACATAAACATGCCCTGGCCGGTGGCTCAGTTGGTTGAGCATTGTCCTGCACACCAGAAAGATTGCAGATTTGATTCCAGGTCAGGACACATACCTAGGTTTTGTGTTGGATCCCTGGTCTGGGCACTTATGATAGGCAACTGATTGATGTTTCTCTCTCACATCAGTGTCTCTCTCTCTCTCTTCCTTCCTCTCTCTCTAAATTAATAAAAACATATCCTCAGGTGAGGATTATAAAAAACATAAATAATATAAGGTAGATCAATTAAAAGGAAACCGGAAAAGTACACAAACAAGGAAAGGTGGCGGATGAAATAAATGTCACCAGGAATGAGGTTAAAAAGGCTTTCAGTAAAGAGTTTACGCTTTCACAGAGGCGGGCCACAAATTTGCTCTGAGAACTTTTTAGTAGCCAGGACATTCTAGTCCACAATATCTATGAGATAAAAATGAAAACAAGCCCTGACTGGTTTGGCTCGGTGGATGGAGCGTCGGCCTGTGGACTCAAGGGTCCCAGGTTCGATTCCAGTCCGGGGCATGTGCCTTGGTTGCAGGCACATCCCTAGTGGGGAGTGTGCAGGAGGCAACTAATTGATGTTTCCCTTCAGTGTTTCTAGCTCTCTCTCCCTCTCCTTTCCTCTCTGTAGAGAGTCAATAAAATATATATATTAAAAAAACAGTAAAAAAAAAAAAAGAAAACAAAAATAAAAACATTGCTCATGTGAAATATAAATATTCTTGGTTCTTGCCCTGGCCCGTGTGGTTCAGTTGGTTGGAGCGTTGTCACATGCTCCTGAAGGTTGTGGGTTTGATTCCCAGTCAGGACACATCCCTAGGTTGTGGGTGTGATTTCCTGGTCAGGGTGTATATAGGAGGTAGCCAATCTATTTTCTCTCACACATTGATATTCCTCTCGCCCTCTCTGTCTCTTCTAAAATCAATTTAAGAAAATATTTTCTTGGTTCCAAAGTCAGATGGAACTTTTTCTAGTGTCCTCAAACAACAAATATTGTGCACATGTTTATTAAGCATGTACGATGTGTCAGGATTTGTGTTCTGTGCCAGAGGAAAAAAATCATCCCTACATTCAAAGAACGTAGACAGAGGTCACCAGCTGGCAGCCTTGGGCTGCTCTGGCTTCCCAGCACATTTCGGTCTTTTAAGTTTTTTGAATATTAGTGATGGACAGAGGAGCTGAGAGGGTAAATTGGGACCCTATGTTCTTTTTCTTTTAAGACTTCCTACTCTGTAAGAAAGTGAATCCTGCAAAATTTAGTTTACACTTGTTAGTTTGTACTTCTAGTGTCTGCTTGATTTTTGACAAGCAGGACTGCGTGAAATGTTTGGTAGATGAGAGGAAGATAGGATTCACACTCTGCTATGTACCTGTTTCTTTCAGTATCGAGACAGGTTCCTCCCGAGAGAGGTTTTTCCTTTTTGTGCTTTCACATTTATGACAGCATTTCTGCTTGATTTGGAATAGAGAAGATACTTAAGAGACCCAGGAAATCCACTAACGAAACAGAAGCTGTGTAGAGCCTTGGGATTAGTCAATTCCCAGAGCATTAACCCATGGAGCTCCCAGACCCATGACGTCTCCAATTAGGCTGAGAGTAAGTCAGACAGGTAAACTGACCTTGCCCTTCACCAGGTTCCCCTTTCTTGGAAATTGGAAAGGAGTAGGTTCTTTCTCCATGCTTCTCTTCTTGATGCTCAGTATGAGCCTCCTTCAGGCACATTCCTCCTTTCATTTATGCATAAAGGTACACTTAGCTGTTCCAGAATTCAGTTTTGGTGAGCAGTGACTGAACTCCATTAATAACCAAAGCATTTCTGAATCTTTGGTCCATTGCAGTTTCAGCAAATGCCTAATAAATATCCCTAAAATTAAGGTACTAGCTTTGAGGATATCATATGTCAAATTTCCAGCAGGCTTTCTCCTCTCCCCCCTATCAGGTTGCACTTACATCTGTTTAATATCCACCCTCTGTAAACTGGTACTAAATATACACCCCTGACCTTCCCTATGGATCACAGATAATTCTATCCTTTGCTCATGGCCTTTTACTTAAGTACCTCTAGAATATGATGGAATGGCATGAAGTTTCAGCTGTTCACTAAAATATGCCATTCAGAAAGATAACTATTTCAAGGAATTTGGATTTTTCAGAACTCTTATCTTTCCTTTCTCAAGAGAATGCTCTAATATTTTCTCTTTAAGAGATAGTATGATGAGGTAAAGAGACTTAGATTTTTAATTCAGACCTAGTTAGTGAATGTGTGACTTTGGGGAAATTATTTCATTTTCCGAGCTCAGCTTCATTATTGTGAAGTGGAGGTATTAGTGGTGCTTAATACGTGGGATTTCTGCTGAAATTAAATAAGCGAGCTTCATGTAAAATATTGAGTACTATACTGCACCTGGCACTTGTTGAGCTCCTGATAACATCTTTAGAAGTAGGGATTTAGTCAGGATTAAATGAGATAATTTTTATAAAGTTCTTAGCATGGTGCTGGGCTCAGATTCATAGTGGAAACTTAATAAATGTTGGGTCCCTGTTTTTTCACATTTAGATTCTCAACTCCACTTAATTTTCTTCCCTTCTCCCCTTACCTTACTAATGCTGTACAGAGGAACTCAATGGGTACAAGGTTCGCTTAGGATTCCAGAATCTCACAGAATCCAAGCTCAAAGTGAAATAAAATCTAGAGCAGTGTTTCAGAACTGTGTGGATCCATTTTTAGTTACCATAACTGGAGGGAGGAGGAGGCTAGGGATCTCGTAGTTAGAGGCAAGGGATGCTGCTAAACATCCTGCAACATACAGGACAAGCCCCCCACTCACCTTCACAGAAAACAAAGATTTATTCCACCCCAAATGGCAATAGTGTTGAGGTTGAGAAACCCTGTTCTAGATATGCATATTCTCAGGATTTAGCCCAGAAGGCTTCAGAATGGGTGACAAAGTGAGGGGTGACACTGAGTTTGGAGTGGTAAATAACTGGCTAATTTATGGAACTTATTCTCCACCAAAAATAGCTATCTTCTCCATGATAGATAAAATACCATATATATATATGGTATTCTGCCACATACCAAAAAAATGGTTATATTTTCTTGTTTTGTACCAAAATTCACTGTAAATTTACTTTCAAACCAGATGGGTATGTTTTAAGAATCCCTGGTGGGTAGAAATGTTTAAACTCCCAAAGCACTGAGAAATTCAACAACCGTAGTGAATTAACACTTAGCCACCGTTTAAGATTCCAGTGGCACCTTGTGACCAGGGGAGCCAGGGCCTTGAGCCCACTTGTAGCTCCCAGAGACTGTTAAGCAGGTAATGGCCCCACAAGAGGAGCCAGCGTATCAGCTTAAGCAGCTTTAGCTGTAATGTTGACGAGAGGCTGGGCACTGTGTTTGCAGGCTAAGGAAAAGGGATATATGAGAGAGTGTAAAAATTTAAAAATAAAATCCTTTGGATATTTTCTACAAAAATACCGACAGCTTGCTTGCTTGATGTCCGTTGCCTCCTGTTGTCTCAAATCAAACATTGTCAGCAGTGCCTTATGTATCTGAATAAAAATACCATTTTTTTTTGGTAACTAGGGGGAAGGCTATTATTTTTAGTGAGCTTGGGGAAGGGTAATAGGAAGGAAAGATCCACATAAAGAGTATTTTAACCCCCCACTCCCAGAAATATCTTGAATATTTTTCATGCTGGACTAAGATCATGGTCTAATGGCCTGCTGACATGCAGATAACTGTATTTTCAATGCATATATTTCTGATTTTTTAAAATACATTTTTATTATTTTAGAGAGAAAGGGAGAGGGAGAGTAAGATAGAAACATCAGTGATGAGAGAGAATCATTGATCGGCTGCCTCCTGCACGTCCCACACTGGGGATCGAGCCCACAACCCAGGAATACAACCATGACCTCCAGGTTCATAGGTCGATGCTCAATCACTGAGCCATGCTGGCTGGGCTATATTTCTGATTAAGGGAAGAGGACAGCTATTCAGAGAGTGAAAAACTACCAGGCCAGGGAGGGGAGTCAGTGTTTGATGCCACCTTTTCCCTGGGAGCATCTGCTGATTCCAGGAGAGGGCTGAGAGCCTGGAGGGTGAATGATATTTCTGACAGCCTTGCAGAGTGAGGGCCTATCAAGTGGGGCCCCTGATGACGTCCCCTCATTTACTTTGTGTTGGGACTCTTAAGGGCTGCATCATAGGAGTAATGGTAAACCTGAAGCAAACAGGTCCTCACAGGGACTTCAGTTCAGACTTGAATGTCTCAACTTATGAAGTCAGAATGAGATGGTCATTAATGGCTAATATCCTCAGGGGCCTGGCAGAGGCAAATGGAAATAAGTTTTGGAAAATATGACATCATTCTAGGATTAAATTATTATTATAATAATTTAAAATATGATGTCTGAAACCTAATAAAAATTAACCAGACATTATACAACACGGAAAAAATATCCCAAGAGAAAAGAATAGGCACATAGGGGCTTCAGATATTGAAATCATCAAAATAAACTTTAAAATAACTACAATTTACTTTTTATGTCAAAGGATTTAAAATACAAGAATTAGAATATTACGGAAAAGTAAAAATTATAAAATAAGACCCAAATGGGTGTTTTATGCATGAAAATTACAGTAAGAGAAATTAAGAACTCAAAGGATGGATTTAACAGTAGATTAATCAGAGCTGAGGAAAGAAGTACAAATTAGAAGATAGGTCAATATCCAGAATGAAGCTCAGAGAGACAAAAAGAGGGAAAATAAATAAAGAGAATAAAACACACAGAGGATACATTGAGAAAACCTAACATATGGTCAATTTGGATTTTAAGCAGAAGAAATGGGAGAGAATGAGAGCAAAGATAGTATTTGATGTGATAATGACGAAAAACTATCTAAAATTGACAAAGAACCTCAAGGAACAGGGAGAGAAACCCTGAGAACACTAAGTAAGCTAAATAAAAATAAATGTGCACTTTGGCAAATAATAGTTAAATTTCAGAAAACCAAAGAAAATAATCTTTAAAATAGATGAAGATTACCTTCAAAGAAGCAGTAACTAGCTTAAAGCTGATTTCTAAATAGTAAAAATGCTCACCAAAAGAGAATGGCATGTTTTCAACGTGCAGAAACAAAATAACGACAAACTTAGAATTTTATCCTCAGTGAATGAAATTTTTTATTGTTCTTGATTAGTCAAGATTGCAAGTTGTAATTTGTAGGCTAAACACTAAATTAATAACAATAGAACAGATAACTTTTAAGAAAATAGAAGGGGAAATGGGATTATAAGAATAATCGGGTAAGGAAAGGGTGATCTTTTCAATAATGGATTTGGGCATATGGATGCTCATAAAAAAAAAAAAAGAAAAAGAAAAAGAAAGAAACCCAGAAACTTGACTTCTACATAAGTATCAATTCCAGGCTAATCGTACTCTAAGTGTGAAAAGAGAAACCATATGCTTCTAGAAGATAACTTAGGAGAATGACTTCATGACCTCAGGGTAGGTAGACACTTTAAATAGGATGCTCACACGCACAAAAATAACACACCGAAAAATATAACATTTGGCTGTATTAAAATGATAAACTTCCTTCTTTCAAAGACATCATTAAGAGAGTGAGAAGGCCACATAATGGGAGAAGATATTTGCAAGACATATTAACCAATGGAGGTAATATCCAGATTTAAAGAATTTCTAGAATGAATGTGAAGAAGAAACACTCCAATAGAAAAATGGACCAGGGGCTTGAACAGATATTGTACAAAAGAGGATATCCAAATGGCCAGTAAGTAAATGAAAAAGCACTTGAGTCCTGAGAACCAAAGGAAATATTGCCATATTAGCTAAAATTAAAATGACAAATGATACCAAGTGTTGGTGAGGATTTGGAGCAATAAACACTCTCATACCCATAGGGTTGGTGAGAGGCACTTTGGAAAACCATTTGGCATTATCTCCTAAACTAAGATAAGTATGCTTTATGATCTGGATATTCCATTCCCAGGTTTATACCTGACAGAAATGTGTGTGCTTGTGCACCAAGAGACATATATGAGAATATGCCTGGCTGAATTATTAGTATTGGTCCCAAACTGTAGAAAACTCAAAATTTCCTTCAACAGTAGAATGAGTAAATAAATTGGCATGTTCATACCATGGGCTATAATACTTTAGTAAAAGTGAATGAACTACCACCAAATGGAATGACTCTAACAAACATAGTGTTATGTGAAGGAGGCCAGGTACAAAGAGAAATATTCTGTATGATTCAATTTACATCATGTTTAGAAACCAGGCAAAACTAAAGTACAGTGTGTAGGGATATATACTTAGGTGATAAAACTACAAAAAAAAAAAAGTAAGTAATTGCCATAATATCAGGACAGCAGTTATCTTTGGCAGGGGGCAGAGTCGATAGTTATTGGGAGGAGGCATGAGGGTGTTTTTGTGGTGCAGGAATGTTTTGTTTCTTTACCCTTGTGGTAGTTACATGGGGATCTCTGTGATAAATGCTTGAGCTGTATACTTTCACTTCTTGCATGTTTCTACATGTGTGCTGTAATTCACAGTAAAAAACAAGGTAATGGGGCAAACAACAAACAAATGACCTACTACCATGCTGACAGCAGACAAGATACTGGTCCTAAATTTTTACCTGAGACTTTCTATGGGAGGTCCAATTCCTGTTTATAGCCGTGTTTATGCATTCACAGGGCTGTAGTGATAAAATGTCAAAACGAGGAAATGGAACGATGTCCCACTTTTTTCATGCTTATTTAACTTTGGCCAATTTCCAATTCCACGAAGATGTGAGAGTTTTATAGGCCTTCGTTGTTACAGGTCAGCTTTGATTTAGAAATCTGACTTGAGGGAAGATGTTGAAAAACACACGCTATGTGGGAGAGCTGGGCTTTAAAGATTTGCAGAACACGGCAAGGACTGGTATTGTTTGTGGCTACCACAAACAAAGGAAATCAGAGCAGAGATCTTCAAAAGACATTCCCTGAAATACTCATTATTTTGAGTCCTCAGAGATATTTGCAAGAATTCTTTTAAGTTATTGCAATAAAAACAAAATGTAGATTTCCTTACTTTGTGCCAATCTATCACAAAATAAAGCCTATGTTAAAGTATCAAGCTTCAAAGCTCCAATTCATACAATCTATGTCATTTAAGAGCTGGTAATGGTAATGAAAAGCATTGACAAGAAGGACAAGAGTTCCTGAGGGCAGTGTCTGGGTCATGAGGGCCATTTATTCTACTGCAGTGGCTTCGGGTTGTTTTGGCATGGGAGAGCACTCTGGCCTCTGAATTACTACCATACACCCCCAACTAAATATGTTTAACTTCAAACCGATAATGGCAGGTTGGTTCTGCTGGCACTTTACTGGTCATCCCAGACCTTAGAACTACAAATTTTATGTGCAGCTTTAATACAATACGCATGTGTGGAGCACCCACCCTGTGAACGTGAGCAGGGCTGGAAAATGCAGCCCCTATGGACATAACATACATGGAGAAAGACACACAGGCGCACACACTGTGACCGTGGATCGAAGGTCTGCCCTGTGCCAGGCACCGTGCTCCGTTCAGCACCTTACACCCTCTGCTCTAACCCTCACAATGACCTTGAAAGATGACCATTGTCTTTACCTTCTCAGAGATAAGGAAGCTGAGGCTCAGAGAAGTTAAGTTACATCCCCAAGACCACAGGACTCAAGTGACAATGACTGTGGAAAAGCCAAATACAGCTTTACCTCATGGCTCCCAGGTATATGACAAATAGCTGGTTTTCTGGCTGGTACAACTCTAAGCTGTATGTTTGCTTTGAGAGACTCAGTCCAGTTGTGAATAAATAAGGATGGGAAGTTTTCTCTTCGAAAAAGAAGGAAAGGGTAAATCTGCACTGCCACAGCATGGGGGAATGATTTGTCCACAACGTGCACAGAAAATAAATGTTTCCCAGGCCAGAGTCAAATAGTGAGTTCTGTTTACAGATGAGGCAGGGCCTGCTCCCTGGTGGTGCTTTCCTTTGAAATGCTGGCACAGGGGTCTTCAGAGAGGGGAGCTGGGTGTGGGAGCCCTGTGGGGGTGACCTACCTTCTGATTGATTTTCATCGTCTCTTCGGTGTGGTAGAGAAGGAGCTTTTCGCCTGAAGAAGTCAGGTTGACGTACACCTGGAGGCAGGGGTACTGAGAGAGTTTCAAGCAGTCCGGGCCACAGCTGAAGGAGCAATTAAATGTTTCCGTGATGGACGCATTCAGCAAGGTGCATTGAGATTCCTCGGTCCACACGCTACAGGGAGACGGGGAGAGTAAACACAGGTCCAAAGCGCTCACAGCAAGGAAGGCATAATTAGAGGGGATCATTTGTCCTTAGCCTGAAGAAACGTTTTCAAATCTATAATACAGCCTAGTTATTAAAGTTTATGCTTTTGAGTAGAGCAGCTTCGGGCAAACCATAATATAAACATAGATAAATTTACCTGGCACCTGAGAACTCTTTCAATGACTTGCATTGGTTATAGTATAATATTTTCCAATGCTTCTTTCCTATCTCAAATTCACTGGTAAGCATAAAACATCTTATGACATCAAACCTGCACTCACCTGTATTACCTTGCAAGCAGCTTCCTGCCATGCCCAGTCCTCACCTCTGCAAAGCCTGCCCAGTTTGTAGCAGAGACGGTATAAGGGGAGAAGAGGAGGGAATATGACAAAGGGGTGGAGGCTTTGAGGTCCAATTTGACAGATGGAGGGGCAGGGATACATTTCTTTAAGGCCTTTCTAATAAGATCAATCATTGTACCAAGAGCAATCATTTGTGTATCTCTTTTCACCCTAACTGGTGTTTTATATGCATTATCCTCTCTTATCCTCCCAACAACTCTATAAGTTGGGTATTAATTCCCTTTGAAGGTGAGTGAACTGAGGGTCAGAGAAAACAAGTAGCATGTGAAGACATGCAGCTAGTGAGTGATGGAGATTGTGATTCCACTCAATCCTGATTTCTCCAAGGCCCAGACTGGGTCCGTGGAGTTGTGTGCTGTGGAAAAAGAGGACAAATGTCCTCTTGGGACCTCTCAGTTAGAAAAATTAAAAAACAAACAAACCCAACAACTTCCAGCTGCTCATTGGCCAGATTTTCATTCTAAAGTATTTAAAAGTATCTGATCAAGGGTCACATTTGTGACTAGGAAGAAACACACCAGCAATCAAGAGTTTGTTTCTGGGGATAAGCCAATAACCATCGTGAACAGAAGACAGCCGCTTTCTTTGCAGATGGATACCCCTTCCTTTTGCAGAACATGTGTTGACAGGGCCCCCCATGCAATGTCCAATTTTATGCCAGAGGCAGCATAGTAGCCCTGACCCTCTCTGGTGTGGCAAATTGTATTTTCCTAGGACCTGGGTAGTCAGAGTTTGCTTATCCAGGGAGGAAAGAGTCTTTGATGGCTCTAAGCAGATGTGAGGATCCGAAAGTGGTTTTGGAACCAGTGAACACTGGGACCCTGAGGCAGCAATCAGCACTTTCATTGAGAAGGAGACAGCTGAAGGCATCTGAGAAATAGAGCAGAGCAGCCACAAATGGGAAAGAAGATGCCTTAATTTTAGCAAATTACTGTGTTTCAGCTAGAGTTTGCATCTACGTGAAAGTAGTAATTTAGGTGGAGAACTGAATGCCACAAAATCATTTGATTTTCTTTTGGATTGAAACCTCAGTTTTTCATTTGAAAGACTCTCATCTCTTTAAGCTGAACCACTGTGAGATTTTTCTCTATTTGTTCGAGCAATGCTGGGCTTTCCTGTGCTCAAAGTGTCCAAATTATGGGCAGAGTTAGCTAGAGATGCTGTGGCTTACTCAGGGGAGAATACACATGATGTCTCAGTACTTAACTGCCTCCCTATCTATTCAGTAACCCATGGGCAAATGTTAAAATAAAAAGGGTTCAAAATCTGTAATTTTTTTTCAAGTTGGTGCATAGCAGTGTTTCTCAGCCTTGACAGCATATGTATTAGAATTACCTGGATACATTTAAAAGGTACTGATGACTGGTTCCATTCCAGGCCAATTAAATATGACCTCTGGAATGATGGTGGGGAATGAGACCGGTATTTCAAAAAGTTTCTCAGGAAGTTTTAATGTACAGTTGAGACCACTGATGTGTGGGGTGATGGAGGAGTGGGGTGGGTGGGGGAGGAATGAGGGTGGAGAATGAACAGAAGTGTGAAGAGGGAAGAACAGGGTCCCTGGAATTAGTGGGATGTGGGTTTGAGTCTTGGTTCTGCCATATGCTAGAGCTGTGTGGCATTGGGCAAATTATTTCTATCCCGAGCCTCAGTTTTGCCATTTTTATGGTGCATATATTCATGTATACCTTATAAAATTGTTATGAGAATTAAACAAGTAATGTATGGATCCTGGCACATGGTAGGAAGTTTATACACAGAGCTATTTTATCATTATCATTAGACAACTTTATTGAAAAATATTATGTTCAGCTTAAAGTTCTTATTAGGAAAGAAGGGGAGGAAGAGGATCTGAGGTTGATAATCTATGGGGGAGGAGGGGGGAGGAGGAGACAAAGACAAGTGACCCAATCAGCTAATGGTGTTACCTCTGCATGTATGAGCGCAGGAGTGTGATTCCCAGCAGAAAGTACATCATGATGGAGCACACCATCATGGTCAGTCCCAGGAGAATGGCCCGGTCCTCTCCTGCTTTCAGTGCTGTGACGGTTTTCCTTTTGTCCAAGAGGTCGTGGTCCCTGATTTTTTGGTAAATATTTCTGAGGTTGAAAATAATAAAGTCTTATATGAGATTTACAGCTACCAGAGAGTAGGTAAGTCACTTCCCATGCCTTATTAGGGCAGGGCAGCTAAGAGGAGCCCCTCCAAACCTGCCTGAGTGCAATTAGATCCCAGTATGTGCCCATTGCCTCCCAACACACACACACACACACACACACACACACACACACACACACACACACAGACAGGCACACACACACACACACACACACACACACAAACACACACATCTCAACCCTGAGCAGAAACAAGTAGCCCAAACTTTCCTTTCATGGAACACCTGCATTATTTGACCATTTGCTAATAAAATATAGACAGTTTGATAAAAAAAATTTCAGGAGCATATTCAAAACAACAATAAAATTACAAGTGTTTTAAAAATATAAATTATTATAATGTATCCCAAGAATTTTTCTTTAAAGAAAAAAAAAAAGAAGTCCTTCTTTACTTGGGTCCATGTCTATCTGCAAATACTTTTTCCTTCTCTCTAAATCTAAAGAAGGGAAACAATCCTCTCAACCCTTAACATATACTTTGGGTTTGTTCCTTTGCCATTTAACCCCCAGCTGATCATCACTGATATTTTTATACTCTCTGAATACATAATGGAATGTTAATTCAGAATCTGTCAACTTCACACCTTATTTCCCCTCAGCAGTAAAATACAGAATTTATTTTGGTTAACATTTTCCTTAAGCTTAGGGTTGCGTTGGCTTAAGATTTATAAGCAATGTTGAGATATGGAGTGGTGAATCAGCCTTCTTTTATTTGTAAACCCTTGAGTGAGTTCAGAAAAATGTTAGTCAAATGAAGGCAAGATTCTATGACTTTGGATAGTTATTATTATTATTTTTGCCATTTATCATACAGCAGCAATATTGGGTCTGAAAGAACATGAAATTGGAGTAAAACGATCTCCTGAATTCAAAGCTTGATTTCACTGCCTACTAGCTCTGTGATCAAGGACAAGTTCCTCAGCCTTTCTGATTCTCAGGTTCCTGGAAAGTGGAAATAATATGTCCACTGCATTGTAATTGTTAAATGAGATACATAAGTAAGTTATCCAGTAGAATAACTAGCATTACGTGAATGTTCCCTTTGAAAAATGGGGTGAGAGTTTGGGTCCATGACATGAGCCTCAGAACATCCTAAAATTACTATTCTCCAAAGAATTTTTAAATGACTGAATGGCCAAGAAAACAAAAAACATAAAAAGCTCATCAGTAGAGGATTGGATTGAAACAGGTCTGGAAGAAAAAGAAGAAAAGAAGTAAGAAATTGCTCGGGGTGCTTGGAGAGATACGTGAGAAGAATAGGAAAGAAGGCAATGCTCAGGGATTCCATCAAGGCAGGTGGCCAAGGAGCAGTATGAGATCTCGTTTAGTTTCTATTTTGAGATGGGAGCTCTGAATCAAAGGGGTGTGGGAGCTGGGGAGTTGTAGGTCTTTAGGGCCTGGGAAGGGAGAGGACACATAGAAGACTGAAAATGGAGAAAGAAACTCATATCATTTTTTTAGCTTCAGGCAATAAAACAACATACACAAGAATAACTTCAGATTTTTCTTTAACATTTTTTATCATTAGTCATTCTTGTTGTTTAAAAAAGAAACTAGAGTAGAATTCAGTATAGAACTTGGCAGGAGAGGAAAGAGATGTCTGGAATTTGTGCAGATGTGTGTATATTCAATTGTGTGAATATTCATTTAACTCTGTGCTCCAGAATGGCCTTACTAGTGTTTATGGCAGGCATCTGTTCTAGTTGGCAGATACATTTTGGGCTGGTTGTTAAATATTTTGATTCCTGATATATGTATTTCTTTTTTAAATTCCAGTTCATAAAACATCAACTTTAAAGAGGTTGTTTATATACTTAATGTATTTCCAAAAGGTTTTAAGGTATAGTATTTATTAATCTGGTTATTAGATGTAAAATCAACCAATTAGCTTACTATTATTGCTATTATTTTAAAGTTCTCTTTATGAGATAGTTATACAAATCTTACTCTTTCCTGGAGGAATGGGCCCATCATGGGAAGAGAATAATAGAGAGGCCTTTGTTCTTCTTCTTTTCATGGCTGCATCCTTCCTGGCTTCTGCCCTCACTCAATCTGGCCATTCATTATCCTGATTGCCAGATGCAGGGAGAGACCCTATTGTTCATTATTCTCAGGTTCCCAAACCCACTGCTCCTGGACTAGCTAGCCACCTCCCACCCTCCAATATTTCCTATTATTTTCTGAGATTTTCTTTAGAAAATGTAGGTTTTATATTGAAGCTCTTTAAAGTTGATCCTTTATGAACTGGAATTTCAAAAAGAAAAAAAAAATCAGTGCCCATTAGCAGCTAAAGCTCTTGAGCAGGCAAATTTCTGAAACAAGAAGAAACAGGCTGAATCTGACTTTAAAGACCTTCTGTGAAATAATAATCTGATGTTACTTTGCTATTATTGTTCATCAAAATGTAGTTAATTCTGATGGCTGCCATTGAGAGTTGCATTTTCTGCAGATGGAAGCCAGCAAGGAGGGAGCATTAGTCTCAGTTCCAGTGTTAGGCTGTTAGACAGCATCACTTATGCCAGTCTATCCTCATAAAAAAGACAAAGTGTAATCAGTCAGGAATGTCACTGGAATAAGAGCATATAAAAATGATTCAAGTGGGTAATTTACAAATCACAATTTGAAAATGGCTAACAAATGTCTTCATATGCTCTGGAATGTGTAGCGAAGCGGGAAGATGATTGGTTTCCACACAGGCCAGACACATCTGGAAAATTAGGATATTACTCAGCAAAACAAAAGTGGGTGAGTGGGGTGAAATTCATAAAATTCATTAATACGTTATTGAATTAATGAATAAATCAAGGAATGAAATGATTTAGGAAAACAAAGAGTTCAATTTAAATCCGCAAATTTATCTTGAGTGCTGGTAACCTCTAGTTACTGGAGATATGGCCACTAACCAAGAGGAAGACAGACGTGAAAAAAAAATCAACCCAGGGTAGTCAATTCAATGATGGAGCTATTCACAGAATGAGTACAGAAGAGGAGTAATTTCCCCAGCTTGAGGGAGCAGGGCAGGGACAAGTATTGAGATCATGGGAAGCTTCTGAAGGAGTGTTGGCTTCAACAGAATCTTCAAAGTTGAATCAGAGTTAACCAAATGAGACAGGGAGTCAAGAGTTTTTCAGATGGAAGGAATCACATGAACAAATGGATGAAGATTTGCAGCTGCATGGTGACTGTCAGAAACTACAAGCATTTCCATGTTATTGGAATGAATATGGAATGGGGAAATCGGGCAGTTAAGTTTGGAAAGGTAGTAGGACATAAGAGTTCTGTAATTCATTCTAAAGAGTTTGGCCCTTATCCCTGTAGTTAATGGGAAGCTGTGTGTGACATGAGGGTGACATAATAAGAACTGAGTTTCAGAATGATCATTCTGGCTGTAATGTGGAGAAACAATGGATTAGAAATGGAACAAGATTTAAATCAGAAATAAGAATTAGAAGATTGTTACTGTTGTGTTGGCAAGAGATTATGAGGATCTAGGATCAAGGTAGTCTAGATGGAGAAAAAAGGAAGTATGGAGAAAGATCTGGGGGATAAAACTTCAGGATCTGGTGATCAATAGAATATAGGGGATGGTTAGGAAGTAAGAAAAATGATATAGTTCAGATTTATGTCCAAGAACTTAGCTTAAATGACTGGGGAATTGGCAGAGAGTATTAAAGAAGGAAACCTTATTTCTCTACTTATCAGGGCTCCAAAGAGAGGACCTTTACCCTGGTGGAAGGGAGAGGTTGATTGTACATTTATAGATTCTCTCTCCGACAAACATAATGTCCTGAGCTCAGGTGGAGAGGAATGACTAATTGATTGATGAGATGGGCCAGAGTCTGACAGTCAGGGGTCAAGTCTATCTTTTGGGTGAGTTTGAAGCACAATTTTTTTTCATCCTTTGGACTTGCCTTTGTTCAGTCAGGCCTGGTGTGTACTTCCTATCTCCAGGAAGTAAGTTCCAGTTGGGGAAGGGAATGTCCACAGCCTGAGACTAAGTGGATTAGTGAGGTATCTGTCCCATCCCAAGTTGTCTTCAATGCTAGGAAGAAGAAGTACAATGGTGTATTTTGGGCCTCAAGCCTAAACATCATCCTTAATCCTAGGAAGCCTTGTACTTTGGGAGTTACTGTGCCACTACTAACAGCTAATATTTTATCTCCCTTTGGCTCTTTGTAACTACTCTCTGTGAATCTACTTAAAAGGGGTTTTGGGAAAAATAAAGAAATGAAGGCCAATGTAGTTCACTGAAGTTGAGATTTCAGGAGGAAGAATGAATCTGGGGCATGACTACAAATTCAGTTTCAAATATGGGGGATGTCCAACAGTAGGTATAAAGGAGGAAATTGGATTTATAAGTATGAAGCAGATCTAGCCTTGGTGTGTGTTGGCAAAGCAGTATGTTTATGTTCTGATGGGGCAGTCTTGGCTTCAGGGTTCCTGGTGAACCATGAATTAGTATGGTTGATACAAATCAACATTTACACATGTTGACAATAACAAATAGTAGATCTGTACACTCTTTTCTACATATATAGGGAACATTTTGCCCAAATCCTTTTGGAGCATATGAATTATTGATAAGTCTACAAGGCAAATTTAAACATAACAAAATATTTTGCATAAAATATTTTTAATTGTCCAATAAAGCTTCATTTTTACCCCAAGCAATAGTCAACACAGTACAATTTTATTTCAAGCTCCATATTTGGATAGTTTCTTAAACTTTGATATTAGGTCTATAGTTCATAAGCAAAATATTTATGAGGCTATATACATACAAATATGGATATAAAGAATAAAATGTGCAAAAAATATTTTTCTCCTTGTCTTTCTCCCATTTAAATTAAGATTCTCTGGGTATTAGTCTGCAGGAGAAAAGTATTCAGGTTAACACGGGGTAAAGATCATTCATTAATTCATTTGTCAATGTTTTTTAAAGTCTTCATAGCACACTGTGCTAAGTTCTGGGATACA
This sequence comes from Cnephaeus nilssonii, assembly GCF_951640355.1. Classification (NCBI taxonomy): domain Eukaryota; kingdom Metazoa; phylum Chordata; class Mammalia; order Chiroptera; family Vespertilionidae; genus Cnephaeus; species Cnephaeus nilssonii. Next base: position 37,669,045 of record NC_137074.1, on the reverse strand, counting down.
AAGTGAATAAAACATGTCCTGAGGGAACTGGGGAGATATCAATAATTATGTGCATTGCAATGAGACTGATTAGAGAGGAGTACAAGAGGGAAGCAGGCCAATATATTGGGGGTGGATTTGCCAAGGGATCAGATACTGAAAGGCTAATGCACCAAGATGAATCAATTTACCAATTTATTGAAGGATTACTTTGCTACAATGAATAATTGGCCCACTTTATCACATTTACAGATGTAATAAAGTAATTTTAAGAAGTGTTGTTATATTAGTAAATTAATATGAGTACATTTTTCTTATAAATATTTTGACTATATTTCAAAAATACACTCAATTATAAAGTATATTCTTATGAATATATTCTTTTTAGCAGTATTTTAAGATCTGTTTGATTTTTAAAAAAGCTGTTTTCTAGGGAGGCTTAGTCTTCTTATGACTATATTCATAGATACATCTTTCTTGAATAGGTATCTGAATATATTCTTCTAATAAATGTAACAAAAGTTTAATATTTCCTATGGGAGCCTTTCAGTGTATATTTATTTTTAAAAATTATTTTTAGAATCATTTGCTATTTTGCTAACATTTTAGCATCACTGAGATCCTTATGGCAAATTTCACATTATGATTATTTTAATATATTGATCAGCTTAATCAATGAACCCACATTTGTTTCTTTTAACCATTCATAAGGTTACGGTAATTGATTTTGGATGGACATCTTTAATAGCTTTTTGAAGATTCATGAAGTTTAATTTACTTGGTTTTTATTTTGTCTTTATTACATCATTTTATAAAATGCTTAATGTGTCTCTGCTCTAGTCCTGTTATTTTAATAGGAGGGATCTAGGTAAAAATGGTGAGAATCTCAGCTGGGGCAAAATTGAAGGAGAGAATCAGCATAATGAACAGTCTAACCTGCTGATCCTAGAGTGAGGCAACCTAGGGGCAGAGTGGAGGGGAAACTGAAGATTAGAGAGAGCAGTAGGGCATGACTGGGGTGGGCATAAGAAGGAAAGACCAGGGGACAGAGAGAAGGGAAGACTAGAAGCAAAGGGTGTCCAGGACACAGGGAGGGAAAGACAGAGGGACAGAGAGGTAGAGGGACAGTGGCTGCAGAGGGGCAGAGTCTGAAGGCCCCAAAAGAGACAGAGGGGCAGAGTCTGAAGGCCCCAAATCTGGACTCCCTGCAATGTTTTTGGTCCCTGCTAACCCACTGAACTATGTGGAGTTATAGTGATCATACAAAATTTTTGGAACATTGCAAATTTGATAAATTCATCAAAATGATTAACTGGCAAATGAATATTTTTGGCATATTGGCTTCAGGCAAATTGGCTGCCACTGTATTGGGCATTCCTTGAAGGGTTAATGGTAAGTAAATTGACCCAGGGCTGTGATTAAATCAGCATGAAGGTGGTTTAGAAGGCTTCCAGTTAGAGGCCATAACTTGGTTTAAGCGGGGATGGTTCAGGTCCTGTGACAGGCAGAATTGAGCCTCCAATGAGTAAACAATTGAGAAGAGGAAGGATATCTAGGCAGATTGTGAGGGAATTAGGGTAGATGTGTATAGTTGGATTCCAGGATCTGGTGGGTGAGGGATAAGAGGGGGCCAGAGATAAAGGATCTTGGGTGTCTTCTGAAGTTAGAGGAGCAATTAAAATAATCTAAGCTAGGACGTGGTATGATTAGATTTGTACTTTAGAAAGATCACTCATGTTAGTGTGGTTGGTTGCTTAGAAAGCTTTACATTTGAATGCAAAGAGACTGATTCTGAAACTCTCCCTGCATTTTAGGTGTCAGATAAAGAGGAGTTGGAAAAAAGCAGGGGTGGAGGAGATGAAGATCTAGATCTAGGCATCATTTGTGTCCAGAAGTAACAATCAACACTGGGTTTTTATGAGACTTTCTAGGCAGTCAGAGGAACAAAAGACAGCAAGGGTATTATAGCACATAGAGGCAGGAAGACAGGGCTGCAAAGGGTCCCAAAGTTGTAGGGAGGTGAGGGGGTACCTAGCGGGTGTAGAAAAGAGAAATAGGACAGATGTGATTAGAAGTGAAGAATTATGCATATCTGAAATTACTTGGCAGAAAGCGCTTCAGAAACTTACACATAATACTTAACATAATGAATATCTATATTTATGCCTCTCCGGCCCACTGAATACAGAGCTGCTCAAGAGTTGGAGTCAGACCACATTCATCTTTGTAAGTTCAATCCCTTGGCATTTGTTAGGCTCACAAAATATGTTCCTTTTATCTGGGCTAGAAATGGCTACAAATGTGTGAGATAGCCAGCACAGGGAGGCTAAGTGGTCAATTGAAACCAAACAAATCAGAGAACCCTGGCTGGAACAGGCTCCTGGCTTCTGGCTTCCTATCAGTGCCCATTGGACTTTACTACTGACCAAGTTAGTATTCCTTCTAGAAAAACTTCAAGCTTTTCAGGCAAAAAGAGCTCTAGGAAAAGTGCCTTCTGTTCTGTCCCATGAGGATGAATCTGCAGGGCGATGACTTGCGATGTGCCAGCTGAGCTGAACTGAGCAGAGTTGCTATGTATTTCTGCCCCAGGACCACTCAGCCTGTTATCCCGTATGGCAGAGTCGGGAGTGGCATCGACGAAAACAGCCATTGGTCTGCCCTCTGTTCACTAAAGCCTTCCATATTTTTGAGATGGGCTTCTCATAAGTATATCCTAATAAACTGATAAAAGATGAGAATCTTTCATTAGTTTCAGATTTCATTGTGTATTTTATCCTTGAGCTAGTAGGTATTTATTTATTTATATGGTCCAATTTGAGCAGTTTAATTGTTTTCCTTTCAGTCTTTTAAAGTGTACATTCCATTGGGGGGAATGTGCTTTTGAGTTTGGGAACAAATGATAGTCACACTTAATACTGTCATTAACATGAGGGCTTTTGCCCATGAACTTAATGTTATTAATTGTCAAGGAAGACTTATAATATTATTTTATGGGCGAGAGCAAAATTATAGAAACAAAAGTAGAAGGTAATTCTTTTTAGTCAGGCCTTTAACTTATCAGATCACATAGTTTCCCAATAGTATGTTAATTCCTAATTCTTATTTATTTTTACCTGATCTATTAGCATATTAAATTTTATAAAAGTCTTCAGTGAAAAATACAAAAGAAGGCAGAAAATTATGTGAATTATTCAGATAATTTAGACTATTTCTATAACCTAAAGAGCCTTTGAGGAGCATTACCTTTATATTAACCACATTATTTGGCTTTAGTGCAACAATGGTAGAAATAAATAACAAAAAATAAAGTGACTCTATACATAGAAATAAAAATACAATTCCCCAAAATCATGGGTCATAGAATAAAACATGATCAATTAGGATGTATTCAGAACTTAGTGATAAGAAAAACACTATAGATTAACTAGTGGCGTGCAACTAAAGCAATATATAAATAGAAATATATAATCATAAATGTTTATATTAGATAAGAAGAAAGCTGGAAAATTAATGTGCTAGTCATCCAACTTAGGGAATTAAAATAAAGTGTAAAAAAGGAAATAAGAAACATTAGCAGAAATAAATAAAATAGAAGATAAAATGATACTAGGAAATCAATGAATTCAAAGTTTATTTTTTGTTGAAGACTAATGAAATAGATAAACCTCTGACAAGACTGATCAATAAAAAAAATAGAGAAGTCCCACATAAATATCAGGAATTAAAAAACCATAAGCACAGATACTTAATAGATTACAAAGATAATAGAGGATGTTAGAAATAACTATAGCAAGATATTTGAAAACTTTGACATATAATTTGCTAAAATATGTAGTAAATTCTTATAAATATATAACTAACAAATGGATTCAGAAGCAACTAGAAAATCAAAATAGTTCTAAGTCATTAAAAAATTAAAATATCTTTATAATAAATATAATAGGCTCTGATATTTATAGGTGAGTTCTAACTATATTATATAAATCATTCCAGAGGGTAGAATAAGATGGGATGCAACCTAGTCTATTTATGAGGTTAGCAAAATTTGGCACAAAACCCAAATCAGACAAAAAGAAAAACTGCATATCAATTTTACTCATAAACATAAATGCAAGAATTTTAAAAACAATGTAGCTCACCAATCTAGCAATATATTAAAGTGAAAATGCATCATGATCAAGTTGGGCTATCCCAGGAATATAATGTTGTCATAATTTGATTATCTATTAATGTACTATATTACATAAATCTTTTATTTTTATTTTTTTATACATAAATCTTTTAAAGGCCTACTATCATAGAATAATATAATAACTGTAGAGAAACATATTTGATAAAATTTAACATATATTCATGATAAAATTCTTATCAAATTAAAAATAAAAACATTCTGTGATAAATAATATAGAGAAAATACTTATACTAAAATTTATACTTAATAGTGAAATGTCTAAAGAATCTACTTTATGAACAGGAACAAAGCAAAGATGTTTACTATATTACCTGTTTTATTCATTATTTACAAGCTAGTCTAATAAAGCAAGGAAAACAAATGAATGGTATATAACATATTTACTGATAAAGAAGAGACAAAAATATACTATTTACTAATGATATAATTATAAAGAAAATACAAAAGAATCTACATATAAATTATTAAAATTAATAACAAACTTTAGCATAGCTGAAACAAAATGTTAATATACCACTTGCCTTCCCATATACCTGCAAAAGTAGAAAATATAATTTAAACATTAAAAAAAGAAGGTACTTAGGAATAAGTCTAGTTATGTGCAAATTCTCTTTGTAAAAATTATAAAACTTTATTGGGAGATATTAGGGAAGACAAATTAATGTAGAGATCAATCATATTCATTCAGAGAAACATTTGGTGACATGATGCAATTCTACCACAATTAAGTAATAGATTAATAAAATTCCAATAGAAATTACTAAGAGGTGTGTGGTTTTTTTTGAAAGTGGGCTTGACAAGTTGATTCTGAAATTTGTGTGAAAATGCAAATATCTAAGAATAGCAAGTATACTCCTGATTACAAAAAACAAGGTGGGTGACTTGTCCTATCAGCAAGATGTAGTGTAAAGCTAAAATGTGTAAGTTCAAGTGTGGTGTTTGTCTGAGGTAGACAAAATTAAATAGAATAGAGGTCCAGGAATATATTCATGCATATATAGAAACCTAATATATAAGGCATGTGTGCTTTTAGATCATTGGGGAAAAGATAAACCATCCAGTAAAATGTACTGGGACAATTGGCTATTCATATAGAAAAATAGATTGGATGCCTATTTCACAACACATACAAAGTCAACTTCAGATAATTTAAGACTTAACTATGAAAGGCAAACCTACAAAATATTAAGAAAACACTACAAGAGCATATTCTTTGGAATATGGAGTTGGAAGGGATTTCAAAATGTTTAAAAACTTGCTACATTAGAACACATTAAAATGAATAACATATGTTCATGAAAAGACATCGTAAAGAAAATTAAAACACAGGTCATAAACTGGGAGAAGCTATTTGCATGCAACAGATGGACAAAGGGTTAATATAGACTTTTATAAAGAATTCATACAAATCAATAAGAAAAGGACAAACAATCCTGTAGAAAAATGAGCCATATTCTTGAACAGGCACTTGGCAGAAAAGAACTGGAAAAATAGGTTCAGTCTTATTACTAATCTGAGAAATGGGATTTGAAAGCACAATACCATCTGAATTGATGAAAATTAAACATCTGAAAACTCTAGGCAAGGCTGTAGGGCAGTAGCACCACATGTATAGCTGCTCTGGAAAGCAATGGCATTGCCTGGTAAAGTGGAAACGGCATACTTTTGAACCAACCATTCCCAAGTTAGGTATATATCCTAAGAAGTGATTGCACATGTACAAGGGGACATCAACAAAAAGCATTATAACAGCATTGCTGGTGGAAAAAGAACTGAAAATATTACAAATGTCTATTAGCAGGAGACTGGATGAATACACGGCAATACATTCATATAATATAATGCATACAGCATGAGATAAAATGAGCCATGGCTACTCACATATAAATCATTGGAACATAGTGTTTGGTGAAAAAAAAGTGAGTTGCAGAACAATTCACATGGTATGATTCCATTTATTTAAAGTTTCCAAACATTCAGAAGTAAACAACATATTGTTTAAGGATTCAAATGTGACAGACTCATGAAGAAAAGCATGGGAATGGTAAACACAAAGTTCAGGATGGTGGTTATCTTTGGATGGGGACTGGGATAGGAAGAAGGATGCTCTTAGAAAAGCACCCTCAAGGGTTTCAAAAATTCTTATTGTTTTGTTTTTTGCCCCTTAATGAAGGGTACTCAGATGTTTATTATATTATCCCTAGAGGCCCAGTGCATGAACTCATGCACGGGTGAGGTCCCTTGGCCTGGCAGGTGATCAGGGCTGATCAGGGCCATCCAGCCAGGGGTGGGACCACGGGAGGTTGGCTAGCTGGCCTGGGAGGGACTGTGGGAGGTTGGCCAGCCATGGGAGGTTGGCTGTGGGAGCGCACTGACCACCACCAGGGGGCAGCATTTGCCCCCTGGTGGTGGTCAGTGTGCCTCATAGCCACCGTCTGGTCATCCAGTTGTCCGGTCATCTGGTCATAAGGGTCTCTTAGGCTTTTATATATATAGATTCTTGATATATTAACATGTGATATGTATTCCTTCATATCAGTTCAAGATTTAATAAAACCACTTGAAGAATATTTGATAAACACTCAGCATTTGTTTCCTTAGCAAATAAACCCTTTCTTCTAATTCTAAATTAGTTATTGTTGCTGCTGTTTTATTTTGCCACCTGAAATTAATGTAAGGTCATCTATCAAAGAAGTTTGTTCAGAAAAGGAAAAGTATTCCTTGATATTGCTGGGCCTGTGGAATGAAGGATAAGGACAGAAACCCGTGTTTTGCATGTATGATCTGAAAAAGGACTGGCTTTGAATTAAAATAAAATTGAAAGTAAAATTGACTTCAACTTCCAAGCAGCTATAAAACACTTGGTTTCAGAATTTTTGGTGGACTTTTCCTTCCACTTAGTTGCTGAGCCTGTTTATAAGCTCTTTCCTGATATTCCACCTCTTCAGGAATCCCTGGGCAGCCAATATCCTGACAAGTTTGGCGCTGGTGTCAGGAGAGGCAGGGTGGAGTGGAGCCAAGGATTTTGGCTGCCTGGCCTCTGGGATTGCGGCTGGAGCACAGCTGGAGATGCAGGACACAGAGGCCAGGCTGGCAGAATTAGAAACTGAGGGTGGAACAATTACCTGCAGTTCTGGGCAGTGCTGCCAGACGATCTAGTTAATTTGTTTTTGAATAATTAACTTGAGGACTTTAATTATTGAGATTCATTATCAACCATGATCACCTTCATTATCACCATGATTACTGCCACCAAGAGCATCTTAAGCAGAGCAGTAGATGCTGTTCAAAGTCTGTTTTGAGATGTGAGTCTTATTCTACAGTGAAGATGAAAATGTGGTCAAGAAAGGTACAGACAGATGAACCAACATCAAACTAAGGAGACTGGCTTAGTGGCAGATTCTGTTGCTGTATTCGTTGGCTTTTTTTTTTTTTTTTTCCCATTTGCTTTTGACTTTGTAGCACAAAGCCATGCAGATTGATTTAGTAAGCCTTGGCAAGTCCCACCCCATAAATACAGCCTGCTGAAAGTGATTTACTTAGAGTCAGTGTTTTAATTATTTTAAATCCCATAGTTACTGAAATCATTCTTTGAAAAAATAAATAAATGTAGTAATTTAAGACTTTCATAAATCTTATTGGTGCATAATGAGAAGCTATTCGCTCCTTTTAACTTCACAAATATTGCCAATATGTCATATTCACATGTTTATTATCTCCTTCAATAATACTATTTTCAACTCTATCTTAACACAGTTTTCCTTTTTGAGCTTGGCTGTTCCCTGCTTCTCCAAATATCTCATGTTTGATGCTGTGTAAGCTGTAGGGTGCAGGGGAGATAATATGACCTGTTTGTAAACTGTAATCCCTTTGTTGTAAGAAAATATATATACAGCAAAATGTATCTAATAAATTTTTTTGATGAGAATAAATGGAAGGTGAAACAAAGACATCTCACTTCACCTGCTCTCATGAAGCCTTCAAAATCTCAGGAGGGCTGGTCACTCATAGCCACAATATTCCCGTAGGGCAACAAAATCTCTGCCCTTCCACATCATCACTGAGAGTGGACAGGTTTTTTTTCTTTTTAAAGAAATGAGGAAATTACATATAAAAGATGGAACTTTGGAAATGACATATGGAGTTTTAGTTGTGGAGTAAAAGTCTTGCTGAAAGATGATTCAACGTACTTGGCTTGAAAGCAAATGAAAAATAACTTGATTAAGCATTGAAAAGCATGTGAAAATCTAGAGATGAACAAAGACAGTAGATTTTCAGTTGATTTGCTTATATTATGATGTACACTGGGAGTTTTTTGAACTTTGTTCAAACACTAGTTGTCTTCTGGTCTGTAATTTTACTTTAACATCATATCATTATTTATTCCATAATTAAGATAGTATATTACAAAGCACTTGGGAAATGGAGAATTTGAAAAACATGCTTTTCCTTCCATCGGGGGTGGGGCCGGCCAGGGGGAGGGGCTGCAGGAGGTTGGTCAGCTGACCCTGCCCCAACCCCTCCCCCGCATCATGCCGGTTCACTGTCATAGCAACCAGTCATTACAGTGTTCTGGTCACTGGCTTTATATATATATATATATATATATATATATATATATATATGTATGTATTTTGTGGCTGTAATCATTGTATATAATTTTCCAACTTAATTTTTAGTTAATATTATGACAAAGTATTTTTAAATGCTAAGTGTTAGATTTACTACATTTTATTATTTATTTAACAGGTTTTCTACTGTGCATATTAAAATAGCTTCCCAATTTTTGCTGTAACATAATTATTGTGAAGGACAGTTTTGCTTTCAGAATTTTTCAAAGGCTTTTATCTGGATGGAAATGCCGACTTAAAAAATAAAAATAAAAGTTCTCAAAACTACATTCCAGCAAACTTCTGCCAGGTCTTTCCTTTTGAGCCCAGCACAATTCATCAATCCTGATTTCTCTCACAACCTGCAGGCAGGTGAGCTCTGCATAAGTTGCAAAAGATGGTAGAGGCAGTTTTGCTTAAAAGTTAGCTTTACTGAACCCTAGTAATAGTACAAGGTCAATGAGAAAGAGAGAGATCTTGCTGTAGCAACAAAGTCTAACCTATTCCGGTGTTCATTCCTCTATGAGACAAGCCATTATGTAGACTTATTGAAACAAACAAACAAACAAAACACCAAAAACTAAAAAGAAAGAGAGAGAAGCAGAAGAAAACATTTAAAACTGTCCAGAAAACTTTATGCATGCATTTACTCCCTAAATTCATATGGGAGGGCTGGACTAAGTATCTATTTGTCACTTTATCTTATTAACACTGTTTTTGACCTTTAGTCTTTTTTCTTATTCCCCCATTCTTCCTTTACCCAGACTGTTCTGTCAAGGAATTTGAGGACTCCATGGACTTGTCCATCCTCTTTTTATCCTCTCTAGCTTTCCTTCCCCACCCTTTGTCCAGTGTCTTGAAATGTAATTTTCATTATTTCAGTTCGGAAAGTACTGAGCATTGACTATGGGCCAGGTATGGTGGTAGGTCCTGGACATTCAATGGAGAGTAAACAGAGTATGGGCTGGTCAGAGGATGGTGGGAGGTTCTGACCGAATTGATACCTGAGGCAGAGATGGAGTTAGCCAAGTGATGAGTGGGTGTGCGTGTGCATGTGTGAAGGGTATGTCTCAGAGGCAGGGCTTTGCAAAGCTATGTGGTGGGAATGAGTACAAAGAGGAGGAAGACCGCAATGTCTGAAACCCCATTCCCTCAACGTAGAGCCCAGCCAACAGTTGCACGTGCAAAACACAAAGCTCAGCTGTCCATGCTTTCCCGGTGGCATCCTGTCTGGGTCGTCAGTTACCTTTTCTCATCGTGTCTGTAAGATGAAGAGGTCCGGCCGCTGGTCCATATAAACATCTTAGAGGATGTGGGTCCAGAGGCTCCTTTCCTTAGGGTGGAAGTCCTGGGGGAATGATGGAAAGACCTAAAAGAGGTACACACTGAAGTTCAGTCCATTGCTTTAAATTGTGGGAATTCTGTATCTGCAACAACCAATAGCTCTCAGTGGATTGACCTTTAAATAAGACCGGGTTTCTGATGCTGTGGGGCAGCAGGTCTCAACCCTGGCTGCCCATGAAAGTCAACTGGGAACTTTGTAAAAAAACACTGAAGCATGCACCCTTCCCCAGAAATGTGCGAGCGATGTTTTGAAAGCTTCCCAGGTGTTTCAAATGCATTGCTTTTGCTGGGGTTGAAAGTCACTGCCTTAGGGCAACACATTTTTTCAATTGATATTAAGGTCATATTGCCTCTAAAATGCCTCCTCCAAAATATAATTTTGGTATTATTTCACACTCTTTGGTACACTGTATATTTCCAAAATTTTGGTTCAGATTTGAATACTAACTTTTTGCTTCTTTTCTCTTCAAAATGTTTTTCCTGAAGCTGATAGATAGGAGATTTTGAGAACGTAGTATTTTTTAAATGTGCTCTACTGTTGCCAAGCTGTGGGTTCATCCCCTTGCAGCTGAGAAAATCACAGCAGCGGTGGCAGCAGATACTGACTGGCTCCTAGAAGCCTGGCTTATAGGATCTAGAATCAAGATATCAGAGGAATGTCGTGTTCTTTTGGCTACGAGGTGATTTAGGGATAAGTTCTTTCATCTCCAAGCATAGCACTAAAAATAGTTAGCTATTATTATTTATTTTCTACATAATAATCATCTAGGGAGTTAGAAACATGAAATATCATAGAAATTGTAATCACATATACAATTTAAAATGATATTTAACAAATAGAAAAAAGGAAGGGAGGTAGGAAGGTGATTCCTTATGGTTTCATTGTCACTCTTGGCTGTCTTTCTGGTTGAACACAATATTGATGGTAAGCCTGGGGATCCAAATAATATTAGCCACTACATACTGTATTAGCTACTAGATGTGATATATGCATATATTATCTATACATATGTCATGAAATGTACATGCATGTATCTAGTATACTTATATTATTAAAACTCTGCAAGCTATTATTTCCAGATTACAAATTATACCTCCAGGAGATTGGGATGTTTGTCATATTGAGAAGAGGTGGAATCATGCTTCCAACCAATGTCCACTTGCCTCCAGTTCTTGTGCTCTCTAGGGAAAGACTCATTATGGTCTACCCAGTGATCCTCAAGCTGTGATGTGCATGCGAATGTCCTAGGGATCTACAATGTAGAATCTGATTCAGTGGGTCTGGGGTGGGGCCCAAAATTCTGCATTTCTAACAAGCTTTTGGGTGATGCTGATATCACTGGTCTGCAGACAACACTGAGCAGCAAGGGCTAAGGGTCAGTGCTTGCTTATAGGCCCAATTTTGCTACTAACTAGCTGTGTGGCTTTGAGAAACTCACTTAACTTTTCTAGGGCTTAGTTGTTTTTAATCTGGAACATGAAATGTTTGAAACAGGTAACTCCTAAGATCCCTCCCTCAGCTCCAAAATTTTGTGATCCAGTAAGTTAAAGAATGAATTTAAGTATATTGTAATTAATTGCATTGCCTACTTTCTGAAAGTAGGTCTGGGAGTGGAGCTCCGTCTGTAACACTTGGGCCAGCATCAGAGGTAGAAGGAACAAAGGCCATGGGAGGTAGTAGGGATTTGGTAACCAGTATGGACACGGGAAGTCATACTTCCACCCTTGCTATCCTAGGACAAATGGCAGGAATGAATGGATGCCCTAAATAGTTTTAGAAAGATTTAAAAGTTAAATCTGCTAGCTCTTTCAATGACTTGGACCTGGTATATTTAAAGTTATTTATGTTGCCTTTTTAAAAATATTTAAAGCATATCAAAAGCATAATATTCTCAAGATCCATTCATGTTGTAGCAAATGGCAAGATTTCATCTTTTTTATGGCTGAGTAGTATTCCATTGTATGAAAGCTATAAAGAAGATGTGACATATCACATCCACAAACACTTAGGTTGTTTCCATGGCTTGGTTATTGTAAATAACGCTGCAATGAACATAGGGGTCCATATATCTTTATGAATAAGTGTCTTCATATTTTTCAAGTGTATATCACAAAGAGGAATTGCTGGATCATATGATAGTTCTACATGATTTTACTCATGTGGAATACAAAACAAAAAGTAACAAACTAACAAAGCAAACAAAAACAAATTCATAGACACAGACATCAGAATCCTGTTTACCAGAGGGGAAGAGGGATCAGGGGAGGGTGAAGTGGGTAAAGGGGGTCAAATATATGGTGATGGAAGGAAACCAGACTTCAAGTCATGAGCATGTAATGGAATATATAGATGTTGAATTGTAATGTTGTACTTTTAAAACTTATAGAATGTTATTAATCAATGTTATCCCAACCATTTAATTAAAAAAACATAGACTAGAGATTAAATGCATTAGTATTAAAACCCATCAGCCTTCAGGAAAGAAGAATGATTTTAATCTAAGTTGAATAAACCACTTCATAAGAATGAGGATTGGCTTAAACTTTCCAGAAGTTATTGCAACATTTCTGATCTTTTTAGTCACCCCTCAAATGGTTGGAGACGTGGAATAGACAAAGAAAAGTGGTACAATTTGAGTCAAGGTAAAGCAAAAAAATGACCGAGTTCCTGGCCTGTTACTGGTTATTAGCCTGCATTTAATGGACAAACCACACGTATTACAAATGCTTTGAAATCATTCCAAGTGAAAGGGGCTGCAGTGATGTCAATACACTTAGGTGACTTCAGACTGCATTGCTCCTTTGCACTGTTGCTCTAAGATGATAAAGAAAGGGGAGATGAAAGATCTATTTATTCTAATGAACTGTCTAAAACTGGTTGAAAAGGCCTTATTGACTCCTCAGGTTATTCCAATAAGTGGATTTGAGTATCTTTACCCCAGGTTTTTTTTTTGTTTTTTTTTTTTCATAAAGATGCAGTTATTTAAAACCTGCTACGTTTGTTGTTAATTAAAAGGGAAGGGAGTAACCGCCTTAAGGACAACAGTGTAAAGGCTCTGTGCAGGTTGAAAACAATTTCCAGGCTTCAAAGAAACACTCGGATTATGCTAATGAAGCTGGTTAGGCGGTTCTCAGCTCAAAGGCAGCCCTCCTGAACTCCTCACATAATTACCTCAGTTCCGCTCACTGTCTAAGGCAAGCAACATTTCTTTTGAATTGTGATGAGGAAAGTTATACAGAGACAAGAAAGCACTTTATTAAAGTTTGCCATTTGGAATCCTACCACGAAACAGAGATCTGTGTTGGTGGCTGCACAGGGCTGTGGGCAGGGGGAGAAAACCTGGTCCAATTCCATCATTAAATGACCTAGGAACTGAGGAGAATCGGACAGAGCCACGACTATACGCAGATGAGTGTGACCTGAAACCCAGAAGTCCTAAAGCGGGGAGTCAGTGAGACTGGAACAATATCTTTGCCTCGGGAATTTATAAGGGGGCCTTTCCCATTTCCAACGCACATGCATTGTGGGTTTCTACCTCACTGACTCAGCTCACACTTTCCCTCTGCCTTCCGTCCCTGCCAGGGAGGGACTTTCTTTGTTTTGAAGGCCATCTCAGATGTCACCTTTTCCGAGAAGCCTTCTCTGGCCCACATGTGCACTTTCCTCAGATCTGCTCCCATTCCTGGTACTCGCCTCTGTTAGAGCAAGGCACAACCTATCCCGCCTCCCCTGCCAGGCCGGGGGCACTCGGGGCAAGGCTCTGTCTTAGGCACCTTTATGGCACAGCACAGGGCACACAGTGACACACTGGTTGTGTTCGCTGCCTTGACCATTTAAGTGTCTCCTGGAAGCATGACCATTGGTACTGGCCCTGGCGACATGCGTGGGGCTCACCACCGCAGGGTGCAGCCCACAGCTCCTTCTGGATCCTTCCCTTAGCTTGGGATGTCCCTCCTTCTTCCATCCCCCACCGCCTCTCTTCCCTTGATGGTCCTCCTCCCTCTGTCTCATTCATTGACTTGGACAGAAGGCTTCTATTTCTTGCTGAATTATCACCCAGTAAGGTTTTCTTTAGAGAGGGCAGCACGGCTAATGGACAGATGAGCAGGAGAGCCCCAGGTGCCAGTTTGTTTGCTCACATCTTGGCATCACCACCTACCAGTTGAGTGACTTGGGACAAGTCAATTTAACATCTCCGTGTCTTAGTTTCTACAATTGTACTAGTGGGAACAATAATACTTGCCTTTCTGGTACATACTAAACATTATTAATTTTTCTCCTGTTATTAATTTTAAAAGCAAACGCAATTGGATTTTATTTTTTGTAAAAAAAATCCAATTAAGTTGTTTTGTACATGTACATTGAGACTATTGATCCTCCCCCTCCCCCCCCATGGATCAGTGGCACTCAACAGAGAAAACACAGTTTTCTGAGGTATTGAGATAATAAAGCTGAAATACTTCCTCATTCACATTAAGTTAACACCCATCCTGAGCAACAGCAGCATAAAGAAGGTGCCTCTGAGTCCTGGACACACATTAGAATCACATGAGGGAACATCTAAAGAAAGCTGGTGCCTGGGTCTCAAGCCAGACCTGTGAGAAACTTCAGGGGTTATCATTTTTAAAAAGGTGTCCTGGGAATTCTGCCATGCAGCCAAGGTGAGAAACACTGTTACAAACTCTTAGGCTCTGACTTAATTAAGGTGAATTATTTTCTTTAAAATTGAAGTACAGTTGGTATACATAGTTATATTAGTTTCAAGTGTACAATACAATGATTTGACATTTTTATACCTTACAATGTAATCATCCCACTAATTCTAATAACCATCTGTCACTGTGCAAATTTATCACAGTATTATTGACTATATTCCCTTCACATTTTCAGCCACCTCCTCCCCCTCCTTTCTGGCAACCATACCTTTGGTGGATGAGTTTCTATGAGTCTGTTTTTGTTTTGTTAGATTACACAGTATAGGTGAAATCATACAGCATTTGTCTTTCTCTGCCTTACTTCACTTAGCACAACACCCTCTAGATCCATCCATGTTGTCACAAATTGCAAGATTTCACTTTTTTATGGTTGTGTAATATTCCATTATATCAATAGTATATATACGTATACTATATGTATATTGCATCTTCTTTACCTATTCATCTATCAATGGACACCTAAGTTGCTTCCATATCTTGGCTATTGTAAATTCCATATCTTGACTATTGGTACATATCTTTTTGAATTAGTGTTTTTGTTTTCTTTAGAGAAATACCCCAAAGTGGAATTGCTGGGTCATATGGTACTTCTATTTTTAGTTTTTGGAGGAACCTCCATACCGTTTTCTATAGTGGCAGCACCAATTTGCAGTCCCACCAACCATGGGCAAAGGTTTTCCTGTTCTCCACATCCTTTGCCAAAAAATCACAAATAAGTTAAATTTTATGGAGACTCCCCTGGCTCTAGAAGCTTTGGGTGGAGAGTAACTGCTCTAAAGAGCCACTCTGCAGTGGCTCTTCACTTCCCACCCGTGACGAGGCCTCACGGTGACAGCGGCAAGGGCGAGTGGGACACACGGCAGGAAAGAGCTAAGTGGATCCATTTTCTGGTGTCAGTGGCCTTGAGCTATGCACATGGGATACTCTTAATGCACTCTGCTTTATTATATGGCAAGCAGGAGCCAGAGGAACCATTTAACACATAATTACATGCCTAATCTTGCGTAAAATGGTAATTCTAATGACATCACAGCAGCAACTTAAAAGGTCACTCAAAACACAGAAATTTAGGAATGCTTCTAATGCGTGGGACTTCATCTTCGCGGATGGCATATGACATGTTCTCCACAGGAATTGAGTTGTTTTGGCTTCAGGGCCTTTGGAGGAAGAAGGAAAATGTATGGTGATAATTTTAGACCTAGTGATTTAATTTAGAAAACATTGGTACTTTTTATTAAGGGCAGCTTAAAATGTCATGGGGATGTTTTCTTCCAAAATGAACTACGGCATCTGGTTTTAATGAATTCATTTGGGCATCTGCTTGACAATATTTATTATGTGTTGTCTATGTGCCAGGCACTGTACTGGGTATTGCAGGCACCAAGCTACCTTTTTCTGTTTCTGAGGAATATAATCCATGCTGGGTCGAAATAATACATTGATTTTTGCACTATATTAGAACTGTCCTTTTTATTTTTATTTATTATTTTTAAAAATATACTTTTATTGATTTCAGAGAAGAAGGGAGAGGGAGAGAAAGATAGAAAC
This sequence comes from Cnephaeus nilssonii, assembly GCF_951640355.1. NCBI lineage: Eukaryota > Metazoa > Chordata > Mammalia > Chiroptera > Vespertilionidae > Cnephaeus > Cnephaeus nilssonii. The sequence goes on along the minus strand of NC_137074.1, from coordinate 37,652,656 downwards.
ATCATTGATGACAGAGAATCATTGATTGGCTACCTCCTGCTTGCTCCACACTGGGGATTGAGCCCACAACCTGGGCATATGCCCTGACCGGGAATCAAACTGTGACCCCCTGGTTCATAGGTCGACGCTCAACCACTGAGCCATGCTGGCCGGGCCAGAACTGCAATTTTTAAAGGTGCTATAGTTGCTGTTCTCTCCTCATCTCACTTAACCTCTCAGCTTTGATATCAGTGTCATTGGTCATTTCCTTCTTCTAAAAATGACTTACAGGACAATGCTCTCTTGGTTTTCTTTTTCACTCTCTAGCTGCTCCTTCTATTTCTTTGTTCCTATTTCTCTACCCGCCCCTTACATGTTAGTGTCATTTGGGGGACTAGCAAGTACTCCTGAGTGATTTCTTGACAACGCCTCTGACCAGAAATGGAAAAGGCCTTTCTTCCGCAGATTGATGCCTGGACGACTGAGTGAACAGCTCCATTTGCTGCCTAGTTGTAGAGGCAGAGAAGTGTATTGCTGAACACCATGGCCTCTTTGAGAAGAATCAAATACGAGAGGATGGATTCTCTACATGTTTATCACGGGCTGCTTTTCAATAGCTGGGTCAACCATGTATGGGCTCTTCTGGTTGGAGACAGGTGTGGGAGTCACCATGACCTCTGTCATGTATGTGGGCCAGTCCTTGATGTAATTGTGTTGTGTTTGACTTCTGCTTCAGGAGATCACAGCTCAAGTTAAATAATGGACCTGGGCTTCTAATCTTTACTCTGTCACTGAGTAATTGTCTTACTGCAGGCAAAGCACTCCTTTTTTCCTCCTCAGTGTTGCCATATGCGAAAGAATGACTGTGGATTTACTGCTATTCTTTTAGTTAATTCAGCATTAATTCTTCATTTGTTGAATGTCTGACTATGCAACTGGTAATGAGCCTGTGTATTGGGATATATTGGTGAATACAATGGGCATGACCTTCTCTTATGGAACTTATAGTCTAGAGGAGGAGACAGACTGGTCAGACAAGTGTGGATCAGGGTCTTTGACATAAGATTGTCATGCATGTGCCTGAAATAAAATACATATTGCATCACTTCTATAGTCGTAACAGCTTTCAGAAATGGTTATCTCATGACTTAGTCGAAAGAACTTTTAAGTTACTTTCAGGTTGAAAACTCAGCTCAATATATTGTTGAACTTTCCTGACACTCATTTTGCTCATCAAGAAAATCAGGGTAATAACATATCATAAATTACTGCCATGTCAATGATTTGAAATAATGTATGGCATTGAGTAAGCACTCAGTAAATGTTAGTGGTTTTCATTTGCAGGAAATAGTAGAAAAATTTTCCCTAAATTGGCCATACCAATACATCAAGTCCTTCTGTTTTTTTTTTTAATTTTATTAAAAAAAGTTCTATGAACAAATGGAGAACACGTTTTTACATAGTCCTAATTAGTCTACTATTTCATGATTCACTCCTTAATGAGCTTTTCAAGTAGATAATCACAACTGATGTTCAGTTTGATTCCTTCTATGCTGCATATTTAAAGCCAGTTTAATTGTTAAACATTCACTCTACCGAGAATCATGCAGACACAGCTGGTATGAGAAAACCTGCTCATAACTCATGTGTGCTTCCTACATTGGTATGAACAACAGGTTATGTGGATAACCATTCATCCCTTCTCGGCAAATGTGGTTTAATTCTGGCTTCTAGGTGGAAATCTAGGGAGGTAAACTATAATAAAAGCTTTTTTATAGAGAAGAACTAGAAATAACAATAAAGGTATAAGGTACTTCTCCAGACCTATATAAATACTGCATTTATATGCCTTGCTTTATTTAATTCTGACAGTAACCCTAGGGGAGCTCTCTCTCCTTACCAGAAGAGGAAACTGATATTCAGAAAGTAAGTAAATTGTCTGAGGTCACATAGCTATTAAGTTGTAAAGTCAGAATTTCAATACAGGCATGTCCAACTCCAAAACCTATACTCTCTCAACCTGTACATTTTTGATAGGCAAACCAAGTACCAAAATCCATATCAAATACCTAATAGGTACTAAATGATGGTGGCGACATGTAGCCTTTTTCTTCACTGAGTACTACATCCTTTGCCACATCAAACTTACAGAGAGAGGGTGGGGGTTGGTAGAGGAATATGGCAGGAGTGAGAAAAAGGCAAGAAAGTAAAGCATAGTAAGACAGGTGAACCCCAACTCTGCCTTTGCTCCTTATTACCTGTGTTACACTGGCAAACTTCTGACACTTTTCCACCTGTTTTCTATAAAATGAAGTTGATAATAATAGTACATTCCTCAGAGTTTTTGTGAAGGCTGAGTTATTATGGGTGGTGTGTTTTATGATTTTTAATGAAATAATCCTATATAATAAAAGGCTAATATGCAAATTGACCGGTGGAATAACTGGTTGCTATGACCCACACTGACCACCAGGGGGCAGACGCTCAATGCAGGAGCTGCCCCCTGGTTGTCAGTGCACTCCCAGAGGGGGAGCCCTGCTCAGCCAGAAGACAGGCTCATGGCTGGCGAGTGCAGCGTCAGTGGCAGGAGCCTCTCCTGCCTCCCTGGCAGCACTAAGGATGTCCAATTGCCGGCTTAGGCCCACTACCCACAGTCAGACATCCCCTGAGGGCTCCCGGACTGCAAGAGGGTACAGGCTAGGGTGAGAGACCCCCTTGAGTGCATGAATTTCGTGCACCGGACCTCTAGTCATATATATTATATCAGTACACAGTATATGTAATATGAATATATGCAAGTTTAATATATGTATCTATGTTAATAGATATGACAGCATGTAAACATATGTGAGTTAATATATGAAAAGTACAACATGAGGGGAATTAAGTATATGCTTTTATTATGACCATTTGAAAATGGGTTAAATATATATTAGATTTAAAGATAATAGAATCTGTGTAGAAGTTCATACAATTAAGTGCATTCAGTAGACATTTATAAATGAGATCTTTAATTTTTCATGGAAAGAAGAGTGGAGAAAAGATTAAGCCAAGGACACAGTACTGCTCTGCTTCAGACTAGTCTGTAACTGGGCCCTTTTGCCCCTGGCTACCTGTTCCTCATATGTAACATGAGAGAATGAAAAGACAGGAGTGTAAGGTTCTTTTTGTCTAAAATGTTTTATTTTGTTCTGCTTTAGAAAATTGCAATCAAGGTCTATTCCTATGACTTATTTGACTTCTAATTTGTCTTAGGTTAGATATGATTTATTTCTGTTTTACATTCTGTTGATTTCTTAAATGAAGCATTGAGTAATGCTCATGGGAACTAATAAAGCAGAGGGAGGAGAGAGTAAGCACCAAATGGGAAGGCAACATGAAAATGCCTGCCAACGATCCCTAGAAAGGATTTCTATGGACCAAGCCATTGCTATAGAGCTGGACATCTTGGGCACAAACCTTGTCTGGCTGTCAGGATTCCAACAGTCTCTTCTGCCTAATTCCTCCCGCCCTAAACTGTCTCCCCACACAGCCCCATCTCTAGCCGAGTTTTAAAACCACTGCTCTTTCCCAGATGGGATTTGTGAGAGTGGAAATTTTGGCTGCTACAGCAGATGGTGAGGGAGATATTTTGTCAGCAAGGAAATATGGTTCATAGGTCCTGGTCTGTCCACTGTAATGGTCATTGGGTGAATTATAATTAAATTTGTCCATAGCCTCTCCCAATAGGCATTTGAACTGACTACTATTAATATGTGTAAATTTCTACTCCTGGAGGAAATCAGCAATACTAACTCAGTGTTCTCAGCATCAAATTGAATAGTCCAGCCGCTTCTCCCCGCCCCCAATAGTCAAAGATTCACTTAATTTATCCATGTGTTTTATTGCTAAGGGGAATAGTGGTATTAAACCATGAGAATAGGAAGCAGAGCACACTGACTTGAAGCTCCATTTCTGCCCTTTTGCTACTAATATTACATTGGATGCAAGCTAATTAACTTCTTTCTCTCTCTCTTTGTGTGTGTGTATGTGTGTCTCCTTATCTATAAAGTGGGAATATTAATGCAATCTTTGACATTTGTTGTGATGATTAATTAAAATAATGAATCTGACATTATTGGCAGCTATTTGTTTATATATAGCTATTTATATGTATATAAATAACTCTTTGTTTATTTATATATCCTAATATACATAATATGTCAAATTAAGACCATTATCTCAACTAAAGGGATTTGAGACAGAATTCATAGAAATCATTGACTACTAACATTTTAAAGCTGGAAACATTATGAGAGGTCTAGGCCATATGCCAATATTGAGACTTAATATGTTTTGGTTTTCTTGGACTGATGAAAATACAGCAATATGTATCAGTTTAAAATGAAGTGAGAAAGCCGAGAAACAAAGAAATGGGTTCTCTTCTTAAACTCATTTTTGCCATACTGCTTTCAAAACATGTCAATGAATGAAATAAACACGTTAAGCAAATTGTAGAGGAGAAAAATGATCATTGTTTCTTTCAAGAAACTTCTTTTTTTTATTGTTTGAAGTATTACAAATAGTAGTACATATGTCTCCTTTTTTTCCCCCATTGACCTCCCCCCGGCCTCCCCTACCCCCCCGTACATGCCCTCACCTGCCCGCCCCCAGTGTCTTGTATCCATTGGTTATGCTTATATGTATGCGTACAAGTCCTTCGTTTGATCTCTTACAGCCCCCCGCCCCAACCTCCCCTGCCTTCCCGCTGTAGTTTGACAGTCTGTTCAATGCTTCTTTGCCTCTGTATCTATATTTCCCCCACTTCTTTCCTTTAAAAAATCTTGCCTCTGCAGACTAGAAATAAACTAATAACAAAAAATGTTTGAGTCCCCATTTCAATGTCCAACAGTTCTGAGTCCCCGTTTCAATGTCAAGGAACTTCTTTAAGAAACAAGGAAATGCAGGTGCAATAGCCAGGGATAGCTGCACCTGAGGACACTGGCTAAACACCATGAATCATGGGGCCAGGGAGAGTGTTTCAGAGGCTGTAGTATAGCCTCGATCTAGAGTTTACACAGCTCTAAGAAACAGGTTTACTGAGGGAAACCAGATGACAAATCAACCTAAGCTGGTGTTAGTGACATATATATGCTTCATAGAATTTTTTTTTTTTTGAACTTTAAAACAAATTTTTATTACACAAAGGCTTCATAGAATTTACCAAAAATAATCAATTCATATGAACACCTATTTACTGTTAACAGATAGGTTAAGTCCTTGGTCATCTGAGACTCATAAGATGCTTAGAAGTTATTCTCCCCTCTATCTGATGCTTTGATTCCTTTAGAATACTTTAAACAAGGAGTTATCCAGCTCTTGATTAAACAACTCTAGTGGTGGGGAATTCACTTTCTCTGGAGACCACCCCTCCCATTGTAGAACACCTGTATTTCATGGAAAGTGTTTCCACATGCTGAACTGTAATCTGTCGAACTAGAGTTCTACTATTGTTCCTGGTTCATCCCTCTGGATTGCTTTCTAGATGTTTCAGTATAGCTGTAATATCCTGCCTACACTTCCTCACTATGAACTGCATGTTATCTAGCTGTTCTTCACACAACATGATCTCAGTTTCTTTTCTTATTCTAGTCACCTCCTCAGGATATTTTCCATTGGTTGATATCTCTCTTAAAGTATCATGGGCATACTATTACTAAAATTTATTTATTAGTGCTGTATATATTTCAATTAATTTAGTTGCCACAAAACCTCTATAAAGACAGGTACTCTTATCATACTATCTTACTTAAGAGGGAACTAAGGTCATTAAAGAACTTTCCCAAAGTTACAGAGCTGGTGGATGAAGGAGCTAGGATACAAATCTGGTGCCTACATTCAGAATCTACACACTTAAACACTGTACAATTCTATTTTTCTGAATATAGTGTTTCTAGTGTTATCTGATTGTTGAGTATGGCAACTCTATCACCTTCTTCTATTTTTGTTTCCTGAGAACATGTTAACATTCCTGGCTGGTATGGTTGATTATGGTATGTACAGGGAATTGAAAATTAAGTCAAATCTTGAAATTCCACCTGTCTTGCAAAGAGCATATAGAGGTCCTGGGCTTTATCTTAAAGATGATGAAATCCTATTATGCATTTAAATTTTTTTTTAATTTTGAAATTCATTACAGATTTTTAAGCAAGGAACCAAGCCACAAGATGATATTTACATATTTGAAAGTAGTATTGATAAATTAGAGCAGGATGAAATAAGCAGGAAGGAGATGATAATGGCAATAATCCAAGTAAGATCTGAAGGAAGTGTGGATGCCTAAATAAATAAATTAATTAATTAATTAAATTAAATAAAGAGATCCAAGCAGTGTTTGGAAGGTGTGAGGTCAGGACTTGGTGACATTGAATTAAAGAGGTAAAAAGTGATGGAAAGAGGATTTTATTAAAAAGTTTTTAAAATTTTCATTTTTCCATTGCTTTTTAGTAAGAGTGAAAGAGAGGGACGAGGAGAGAGAGAGAGAGAGAGAGAGAGAGAGAGAGAGAGAGAGAGAGAGAAACATTGATGTGAAAAAGACATATAGATTTTTTGCCTCTGGCGTGTGCCCCAGAATGGAACCTGCAACCAGGGCCCAGAATGGAACCTGCAACCCGTGTACATGCCCTTGACCGGGAATCGAACCAGAGACCCCTCAGTGCATGGGCTGACACTCTAACCACTGAGAACACTGCCCAAGGAGGAAAGAGGATTTTAAAAGGATATCCAAGTTTCTCCTTGGGAATTCTATGGATGGGTGGCCATCATTAACAGCAGTGGGGAATATAGTAAAAGGAGTGGTACTTTGGGGCAGGGTGGGTTGTCAGAGCTGCCGGGGAAGGTGCAGAGTGACTGGGAGAGCTAAAGGAAATGCCAAACAAAATGTCCAGGGTGGAGGGCTGCAGGCAGTGGACAGTACAGGGACTCAGAAAGAGGGTCCAGATGTAGGCAGCAAGCTGCTGTTTGGCTTTTGTTCTTGGGAGCCCCCAAGGAGAAAGTCCCTGAGCTGCCCTTGATGTCCTATGTCAAAACTCCAGCCGAATGATTCTAATTTTCTTTATCGCAATGTCAGTTGTAAATGAATTTGTATTTACATAAGGAATAACATGTTTGACAAGAACCATATTCATCATTTCAAAATGTTCCCCATATACTCTAGCAGGGTGACCATTTGGTACAAATGGTATGTCTGATGATGGTGATTATTTCTCAAGGAAAAGAATTCCTATTTTAAGAATCTAATGTTTTTATTGTGAAAATTGGTTTCCATAAAATAAGAGCTAAGGGTGTATATTATCTAGACTGTAAGTATTAGGTCATTTCTTCTCAAAACCCTCTCTACTATTCTCCTTTTCTTTATCATTTAAACTGTTTCAGTGGGCTTCTGATTTACTGATGCATTCATTTATATATTATTTGTTAGAAACAAACCAGGTATCAGATACCATACTAGATGTGAGGGATTAATTTTGTATTTTTGGCCAGTATGAGGAATATGGGAAGTCTTAAAAGAAATCAAGTGCTTAAGCACAATAATGATCTTGGTGAATTGGCAACAAATAGTAATTGGTGAACTGCTGACCATTAGTAATAGCTTGCTCATTCTCGTGTGAATCACATATTAGTTCTTGACCCGGAAAAGTCAAAGGCACTATGATATGTCTCTGAAGTTTGGATGCATTTATGGAATTGGGCTGCAAATATTCGATGGCATAGAGACAAGTGAACCTGGTTCAGAAAGCAGTTCTATACCTTCATTTGTATGAGGTTGGTTCTGCGAGGCCTGTTGCCCTCTGCAAGTTGAAATCTTTTGCTACCTTTCATAAGATCTTCTAGTCAAAATTAAGGTAAAAGAAACAAGGAAAATACTGAGATGCTAGATAGAAGAAACACATAGCATGTGCCCTTTAAAATTTCCCTAAGTTTTAAAATGTCATAAATAGTTTTGAGCCATTATCCCTACTGTCCTTTCATTTTGGTTATATCCTCAATGACAATGGGGCAGAGAAGGATGGCAAGTTGTCCCAAGCTTGAATGGAGAAAAAAGTTTCCATGCTTGTAGAAGCAGTTTTTGGCAAGACAATCACTCTCATCTCTATTCCAGTCCAGAGCTGGTTCTTCTCAGTGTGTGCTCCTCCCATTGTTGGTGACACAGGTCTGGTCTGCCGCGCCCCCCCCCCCCCACCCCCCCGCCCCAAACACACACACACACACTCTGGAATGTGAATGAGAGCTGCAGGCTTACAGTCCCACAGTGGCCAGAACTCCTCTCTGTGTAACTTCTCACAGAACTATTGTCTCAGACCATGTCTTTCCTTGTTTAGGCCCTCTGTATCTAACCGATTTCTCAAGACCATGGAATGGAAACAAGGGGATCTATGGCATAGGGGATGAGCCATTGTTATGGACTGAATGTTTGTGTCCCCCTAAAATTCATAAGTTGAAATCCCAACCCCCAAGGTGCTGGTTTTAGTAGGTGGGACCTTTGGGAGGTGAGTAGATCATGAGGTGGAGCCCGCATAAATGGGATTAGTGTCCTTATAAAAAAGACTCAAGCGAGCTCCCTCACCTTGATTTTGGACTTCCCAGTGTCCAGAACTATGAAAAACAAACTCCTGTTGTTTATAAGCCACCCAGCCTGTGGTGTTCTGTTATAGCAGCCTGAACGGACACACGTAGTAAATACTCTATGGATCTGTTTCTTCTCCTGCTCATCCTTATTTGTTTTACCCGATATCTTCCCAAGGCTTGGTCTGTAAAAACGTGTAGCAATGAAAAGTAGGGCTGTAAAACAAGCAGAAAACCCTGTCCTAACAAATTGTTAGGCTGATGTTTTTGAATAGGGACACACTGAGCATCTGCTCTGCGTTGGAAATGAAGAGGTAATAGCTTTCTGTCTATTAAAGAAAACCAATTAATCGGGACCGCCTTTCTTCATGGTGTTTGACAATTTCTTCAGTAGGGAAAGATGCAGTGTCATAAACTCTAGGAAGGATGTGCCTAGTGAATTTCTAGAGTTCCCAAAGGGGGCATTGAGCTGGAGTCTGGGTTAGTGGGAAGTGTGAGGAGGAAGAGGCAGTGAACATGTGTATTTCCAAGACAAGCATATTCTCCTCACTGCATTCCAGTAATGCTTGAGTTCTGAGTGTGTGACTGTCCTTGTTCTGTTAAAAATAAATCTGGCTGAACAAAGGGGTACTACCTATTTGATTCTTCTGGGCTCAGATTCAAAAAGGGGTGAAAAAGCAAAGTTAGATTATTAAGCGTTTACTGCTATGAAGAAGAAATCACCCATGAAAATATGTGTAGGTCATATTGATTAGGGAGAAAGCAGTAAAAGAGGAGTAAATTGCCAGAGAATATTAATAGGTAATAAACTATGTTCAATAAGTATGAAGACTGGAAATCAGGAATCTCTAAGCCTTGAGCAAAGGGAGAAGAAAGGGATTAGGGGCCTTTTCTCCTTGCTCCTATTCCTAACTCAGAAGAGCAGTTGTGACTGCTTGATCTGGAAGCCTGCCCAGGGCCCTGATATGTCCTGCCTATGCCAGGTTTCCCTTTTGAAAGGAGAGCCTAGGTAAGGGAATCAGCACAAATGTGACAGGCAGTTTCTCTGTCTGAAACTGTCAACAGAGCACAGAGCTTTGAAGTCTTTGAAATTAGGCAAGTGGTGTGGCCGCCACTGGCTTTGAGTTCCAGAGAAACTGTTAGATGAGTTCAGGTCAGACTAACTGATTGGGCGTGAGCGATGATAACCGCGGACCAAACTAAGCTAGATGAAAAGTGATTACTACCAGTTAGGTGAGATACCTAACTACACCTGTGTGCTCTAGTTCTCAAATCAGTCATTTTCAACAAGTATTTATTGAGCATCTGCTATATGCAAGGCATTGTTATCTGCATAAGGAAATTTAGCAGAGGTAAAACAGATCCTCATAAAACTTTAAATTAAATTACATGACATTGTTAATACTAAACTATTTTTGACCTACCCAAATGGCAATTTCTTGTGGTTAAACCTAATACTTCCAAGAGGGAATAGAGCGATAAAGATAAATAAGACTATTCACATATCATGTCCGAGGTGATAAAAGTGCCTTGGAGAATGTTACATAGGGTAAGGCCTGGGATGCTTTGGGAGGAGGGGCAGTAAGGGAAGCCTCATTGATGAACTGACATTTTGGTGAAGACTTGAGGTGGAAAAGGATTTAGCCATTGGGAAGGAAGTAAGGTATTTCATATTCAAGGCAGGAGAATGACCATTGTAAAGAGGCGAAGGTGATCATGTACCTATGGTTTTTGAGGAACAGCTAGAAGGTAAGTGCGGATGTAGTAGAGTTATGTGAAAGTGATTAGTGGTGAGTTAGAATGTTAGGAGGCAGCCAGACCATCAAGGTGCTAGTAGACAGGGCTTGTCTTCTGCTCTGAGTGAAATGGGGAGTCAGGGAAGGACTTTGATCAATGTAGATTATACCGGGGTCACTCTGGCTGATGTGTTGAGAATAGACCGTGGAGAGCAAGGGTTGAAGCAGGGAGTCCTATTTTGATGTTGTGCAAAGGGTCAAGACAAGAGATGATGGACTTGTGGAGCAGTCTGATAGCAGTGGAGGTGCTGAATATATTTTGAAGGTAGAGCAGATAGGATTGGCTGAGTGTTGATTACAGAGTATGTGAGAAAAAGAGGAGGCTAGGATGATTCTAAGATTGACATGTGGTTTTTGCTATTCTCAGGTAAACACAGAAAAATTTTCAAGCCAACACATAATTATAATTTAATGAGTATGAATGTTCCTAAAATCTCCGACTGGATTGTGTGCAATTGGTTTTCCCCAAGAGTAAGTGTCTATTGGACTTATCCTGTGTTTACAGACATCTCCATTTATTTACCCAAAGAGTAATCCTGGTTACCAACAAGACATAAAGGCTAAGACCTGGGTTCTGACTGCCACTTAGCAATGGTGTGAAGATCTTTCCTGGAAGCCTCAGCTTCCTTGGTTAGATGAAGCTAATAAAACCTACTTGGAGTGGTGGCTGTGGTTAAGTGAGATAATGCATGTAAAGTGTCCAGCAATAAATATTTTATGTAATGTCTGGTAATAAACTGTGTATGGACACCATTGGAGTGCTTGATAACCCTCTGCAACACTTTCACATATTTTATCTTATTTTAACCTGTGGAGCTTTTATACTGAGAACCATTTTGTGGTGTTTTTTTTTAAATGTTGGTAAAAATAATAATCAATTTGTATAAAATTTTTTACTAAAATTTTAGAACACTTATAAGGTAACTAAGTAAAAACCGTGCCAGGCCCCATCTGGTTCCTGGCCCCTGCACACTGCCTCTAGGTCTCTGCCTTCCCGCCCCTCCTGAGGCAGCCTCTCTTGAACCGAACTTGGCCCTCAATATCTAGGTAATTAACCTTGATGCTTTTGTCTCTTGTATTTCTAAGTTAGTAAAATTAGATTTCTGCCTTGGTTGCTATCACCAAATTCCTACAGTTGTAACTTAAATATTATCTTCTGATCCTGTCTGAGAAGTAGGGACCTGACTTCTCTAGTCATAGCCCCTCTCAGAGCCTGGGGCTTGGTTCTTGAATACCTCCCTGATGACCAGGACCCTATGACTATGGTAACTGTAGGAGTGAGTGCTTAACCTGAAATGCCTTTGAGAGTGGAACGGGGAAGTATTCATAATTTTGCAGGGACAACCCTGTCTAGAACTACATAACCATACGACTGGATTTGCATAGGACAGTCCAGTTTTTGGCTCTTGTTCCAGCATCCAATTGCTACTTCCTTTCACTCTCAGATTGTCCTGATTTGGACAATAAATTACATTGCCCGTCTACTGAGTTCTGTACAGATGCTTTTCTGTTAAATGCTAACTTTATCAGAGACTGAATTCCTGCATAACACATAGATCTGTTTCTAAATTGTACTCTTGTCCATTATATAGTTTATTTATTCTGGCATCAATAAAGTTTTGATTGCTATACCTTTATGATACATTTTAATAGGTGAGAGAAATAGACATCATTTTATTCTCCCATCAAAAAAAAATTTTTTGGCTATTCTTTGTTATTTATTCTTCCAGATGAACTTTAGAAACATCTTATCAAATTTGTGTTTTAAAAATCTTAGGATTTTGATTGGAATTTCTTTGAACTTTTGGGTAAATTAGGGGACAATTAACATTTTTACCAAATCAAGTATTTTTATACTTTCTGCCTGGACTTCTGAGTATCATTGCTAACTGTGGCTTTGCAATTTGCATTCCCTGTCCACCTTTTTAAATATCCTGCTGATTGGATTCGATGTCTCTCTTCATCCTTATTATTTGCATTACATATGGATCTCATTTCTTGCACAAAGTACACCATCTTTCAGGGTACTCAGCTGGATCAGATCCCATTTCTATCCCACCCCAGCTGGAAGGCCTCAGTCCTTCCAATTACACCCCTGAGCTGGTGTAAGAACTGATCATGCAGGGACAAACCCTCAGTCATGATAAAATGTGCTTTCATTAAGCAGTGCCAGCATTCTGTACTCTTGTGAACCTGAAAAGGCATTCATATGATATATACTGTAATGGGAAAATAATAGTAAAAAAAAAGCAAATGGTTTCAATGAATTCAAGGTTAATTAGAAACCCAGCATACCAGGGGTGGAAAGCTAAAGCTAAATTGATAAGGTCAATTAAGAAAGGCACATTTGGAAAACTGATGGGGTCTTTGCAGCATTTGGGAAACTGAAGATGTCTTTGCACTGATAGCAGGTTACTCTCAGCATTATCCTGTGGGTCTGTTCAATGTTCATGGATCGTGTAAATGTAACTTCTTCCTTGGGGAGTGATCAGGTGGTGTTTGCTGGGTTTGTATTGCTTTGAACATGAGACAGCCTCCCTGGGTAACTCTGGACATTGCTGTCACTTTACTGTTCAATGTTACTACATCACTGGACATCCTCCCTTTTGGGTTTCACTCATGCAAAAAATAAGAGAAATGTGTGAAAATTAGAAACACTGAATTGATGAGCCTGGCTTAGTATTTTTCTGCTCTGTGAGCTAGAGATGCAGCTCTTTTATTTTTCTCCTTGTCTATGTGAGAGGAATTCAGACGCAGGTCAGTGGGATAAGTGAGGAGAAAACTCGGCTCTGCTGTCTAAGAAGTGAATGCTCGTTGCCTCTCCCCGTAGAGAAGTGAAATGGCAAAGCAGGTATCCTGAGAGCCGTGCTTCTTGACCTTTTAAAATCCACACCTCCCGCAGTGCTTTTCATCCTGTTTTATGACTCATTAACCAAGGCTGCACAGGGGTTGGAAACTGAGTTTAGGAGAGAGGGGAAGCAGATGGCCCATCCGTCAAGGTTTGAGGTCCAAAGGCAAGCAGGTGCTTAATAAAGAGTAGCTGAAAGAACCTCTGAATAAACTGTTCTGTGCAGGATCCGTCTTTACTTAAATTCCTTATCTGCATGCAGTGGATGATAGGAGAGAATATCATCTGACTTGGCAAGAGCCAGACTGGGCATCAACCAAATTGAATGCGCGCACTGCAGCCCGTGGTCGATGCAAATCATCAGATCAAAGGAGAAATGTCTGGACAAAAAGTCCTGTCCAACGGATTTGCCCAACGTGGAGTGCGTGTATAGATAAAAAGTGTCCAACCTCAGAGCTAAGGAGGCACAAATCTGCATAGGACCTCAGGCATGGGGTCTCAAGTCAGGTTGGTCTTGACTGAGATTTTGTGGTTCTCAAGGGAGAGAATGTGGATGGGGGAACAGTGGCCATAGCTGTAGCACATGATCTTTATTTTTTTTTTAAATATATTTTATTGATATTTTACAGAGAGGAAGAGAGAGAGATTGAGAGTTAGAAACATCGATCAGCTGCCTCTTGCACACCCCCTACTGGGGATGTGCCCGCAACCAAGGTACATGCCCTTGACCGGAATCGAACCTGGGACCCTTGAGTCTGCAGGCCGATGCTCTATCCACTGAGCCAAACCGGTTTCGGCTGTAGCACATGATCTTAACCAGAAAACAAGTCCTAACCATTAGTCTCATTCATGGGACTTGCCGATGAAGAGCATATTTGAGGCACTGACTCCTTGTATAATAAGTTCCTAACTTTGACATTTCTTCAAGAGTTTTACACAAATAACCACTTTTAAGAGTTTGGTTTGTGTTTCTTTTTTTTTTTAAATATATTTTATTGATTTTCTACAGAGAGGAAGAGAGAGGGTCAGAGAGTTAGAAACATTGATGAGAGAGAAACATCGACCAGCTTCCTCTTGCACACCCCCTACTGGGGATGTGCCCGCAACCAAGGTACATGCCCCTGACTGGAATCGAACCCGGGACCCTTGAGTCCGCAGGCCGATGCTCTATCCACTGAGCCAAACCGGCCTCGGCTGGTTTGTGTTTCTTTTTGAAACACACGGAGAAAGGCATGGCAGTGATAAAATAACAAATATAAAAATTAAATAACAAAATATGAAACAATTCAAGATAATATTGCAGTTGTCACAGGGCACCAAATTGCCAAATCACTTATATAACAACTAGAGGGCCGGTGCATGAAAGTCGTGCACGGAGAAGGGGGGTTCCCTCAACCCAGCCTATATCCACTCCAATCAGGACCCCTCTCACAATCTGGGACGGCTGGCTCTTAATCACTCACCTGCCTGCCTGCCTGATTGCCCCTAATCTCTCTGCCTTCCTGCCTGATCACCCCTAACTGCCTCTGCCTGCCTGCCTGATTGCCCCTAACTGCCCCCACCCCCACTGGCCAAATCTCGCCCCCAATTGCCCTCTTCTGCCGGCCAATTTGGTTCTGATTGGTCAGTTTCCATGCCAGTCAGCATCAAAAGCTCCCCCTCCTAGGCAGCCATTGGCTCCTCACAGTAGACCCAGATTTGGTTCTAATTGGTCAGTTTCTATGCCAGTCAGTGTCTTTGGGTCTATAAACAGGGCCTGATCAGAAAGGCGGGGCTGATCAGCAGCCCTGGGGCAAGTTCTGATCAATGGCTTCCACAGAGGCTATGGATCAGACCTTGCCTCTCTCTCTGCAGGCCTCTCTCCGGGCCTGATCCACAGCCCCCTAGGCAGTCAGTGCTGGTTTGGGGGCCGGCAGTGGCCCCAGTCAATGCTGGGTTGCCATGGCAACCCAATACTGATTTCTGGTCTGGTCAGCCTTCAGATTTCTGGTAGTAACGGTGGTTATGACCCTGGCTCCTTATTATATAGATACTTTTCACAGGAATCAGGAGGAGAGAAATGTCTCCCTTTTCTGGGAGATGAGAGATTTTATACAGGAGGTAGGATCTGAAACGAATCTTTATGTTTTAGTAAAATTTGGAGAGGCATAGAGGAGTGCAGATGTACAGATGTAGATGTGGAAAGGAAGAAAAGCATTAGGTGTATTGTAGGGATGGTGTGTTGGAGAAGGAAGAAGGTCGTAGATCAAGAATGAGGGAGGGAGAAGGGGACAGAGATGGTAGAGTATAGAATAAATATTTAGAGAAAGAAAGATAGGATAGTTTGTGTCTTAGAACTGTCATCTTCTCAGTAGAAGTAGAAGGAAGGGCATTTAATTAAACATGAGAGAAGCAGACATAGGACTGGGTTTGATGAACTGAGAGGAGGTATAGAATAGCAATTTTCGAGAGGTATTCCCTGAGACTAAGGAACAGGTGAAGTGATTAATAAAAGTGCTGCTTTGGACAAAACTAGAAAGGATACAGTTTCAGTCTTGACTCCCAAACACACACACGCACACACACACAAAGACACAACCAAACAGATTCTAGCAGAACTGGTCTAGGAGCCCGGCTCTGGCATTTGCTGAAGAGGAGGTAGGTGGGGTGCTGGGAGGAGAAATTGGCAGGTTGTGTAGGAGGCAAGCTGAATCATGTTTACTAAAGTAAATGTCCTTTTCTTATCTCCTCTCATGGTCCCTTTATAAAAATGAAAAAAAGGTAGAATGTGAAAAGTCAACAAGAAATGGGAGGAAGTTTTATTTTATAAAACAGAAACAGAGCAAGGCTATGACAAGTCTGTTCTCACCCTATCTCTTAAGGGGTGTGTGTGTGTGGGGGGGGGGTAGAGTAGTTGGCAGATGGTCAGCTTTTTTTTTTTTTTTTTAGCATTCAGTTCATAACACACGTGTGGGTTATAGTAGCCACAACAGTGTCCTTTAAGAAAAAAGAGTGGACTCTAGGGTCAATGCTCAATGTCACACTCTGGGATAATTATTTTTTTCCTGTGCCTCCTTCACAAGACAGTACAACCCACCATGAATTGATTAGCAAAGGCTAATCTGAGATGAATCTTTAGTTGGATGTGCTCACACTGTGATTTAGTTAGGATTCCGGTACTACATTCTTCATTCCAGATGTGAAAGAAGAGTGATGAATATACTATTTCTCTTTCCCACTGTTCTAAAATTAGTTTATTGTTCTCATTGATTGGTTTTCATAGGGTCATACAAAGTCTTACAGTTTACTTACACAGGTTCAGTTAAATTATTTTTTGAACACTCTTTGCTTCTACTTTCATTTTATTCTGTGGCTAATACAATGCTCTGGGTCAAGAGAGAGATTTTATTTTATCTTACTTTGGTAGAGTTCTGTTTTAATATACTGGCAATGCAAACACATAAATATGTCCAGATTCATATTGTGGATTGCTCTGGCAATTACATAGATCTTATGAACTGCATTGAGCATTAATACTCAAAATAATTAGTTGTGCTGATCTTCATTCATTGATCCCAGGAGTTAATGTGTTATAATAGTAGGGTATTAAAGATGTCTGCTTTGGGATGACAATTCGGGAAAAATCAGTTTATAATTTAGTGTACCATCATGCTTCTTATTATAATGAGTTGCACAAAGAGAAAAATATGCAAAATAATTTGTTTTTAACAAATGGGAGTTAGATTTTGTGTTTGGCAAAAATGGTAAATGGTGGGTTGAAAAGAGCACTGAACTGTAAATCAAATAATAGAAGTTTAATTCAGGCTTCTTCATTTACTGTCTAACCTCAATCATTTTGTTTTCTTGAGTCTTGCTTTTCTTACCTCTGAAATAAGTTAAATCATGATTTGCATTTTATACTGGTTTCCTGGTTTAAAATGATTTTGACATAGGTCGCTCTATTTAAAAGTGAGAATAACCTTGTGTATGTTGGCTTTGTTATTATTAGTCCTCGCTTTTCAGATGATGAAACTGAGGTTGGCAAGTCATGCCATTAGAAAATGGTAGAAGAATAACCTGACCCAGAGTTTTCTACTTCCACATCAAAGATTGTCCCATGACTCCACAGTGGTATTTTTGGCTTGATTCCCTACAAGAAATTGCTAAGGATCAAAATATATGATCTAATCTTCCTCTCACCCCAGCTACTGACTCTTATGGTCACACCTTAAATGTTATCATCAGCAGCAACTGTACCATCTCAGAGACCTTCATTTCCTGCATCCTACTCCCTGGTCAACAAGCATGATTTTGAAGCTTGTTTATTTCAAGACTAGTGACCCAGTACACGGATTGGTGCACATTGAAAGGAAATTAATTAGAAGGTGGCCAGCAGGGCGGGACTGGGCGAGATGGGCCAGACATGCCCTGGAGCCAACCTCCCACTCCCTCCCGGCCCACCACACCTGGGGTGGCGCCATGGCTCAAAGGTCATGTGTGGAGTGAGAGGGGTCCCTTCGGCAGGTGGGGTCCCTTGGCCTGGCCTGCGGGGATTGGGCCAAAACCGGCTCTCTGACATCCCCTGAGGGGTCCCAGAGTGCGAGAGGGCACTCTACAAAGTTGCTGACATATAGGGTGTGGAACGCAAATACAAATGTGCAGTAAACTAGATTCGGGGCCGACAGTGCCCCAGCAACAACATAACCCATAGCTGAAGGTGGAATCGTGCAGCCCCGTGAAGAATTGGGCTCCCTCCTGTCTGGTTTTGGGGTGCATTACCCGAGAACTGCTGCTACCAAGTCACTGCAGCTCGGCAGCTCCTGCATTGGATGAATCTAGAGATATAAAATTGGGAGTCACCAATCAAATGCAGCCCTGGTGGTCAGTGTGTGTCATAGCAACTGGTCGGATGGGTGGAAGTACACTTAGCATATTAGCCTTTTATATATATAGATTCTCTCTGCAACAATTTATTTTTTATCTTATTGAGTCTCCCAACCCAATGATACGACCTCTTTGCATTATCTATCGACAGCTCACTTCCTCTCTTTACTTCTGTCATTACCTAAATTGATCTCCTGGTCTGTCACTATATCTCTCCCTTGCAGATACTCTTAAGCCCATTGTTGCACTTTTTCTGCATTGTCAGATTAACCCCAACCTTGGGTCAAAACAACTATCCATCTTTTCTGTTCCCATACAGTAGCAACCAAACACAATTAAAGAAAATCACAAAGTCTGATGTATTGGTTTCACATTTAATAATGACTGTAAATTTCAAATGGCATTTAACCACCACCTATAGTTCACTAGTGAGTTCAATTTCTTTCTGAAACAATTAATTCATATTGTCAGCTCTCTTGTCAAACCTCCCAGAGTTCCCAGTTCTCTAACTGATAATCTTGCCTTTTTCACCACAGACTATAGACCTGCTGGCTTCTATCTGTTCTCACGTTTCCTGTTTTTCCTCATAGAACACATGGCCCTTCTCCGAGCCAAGATTTTCCCCTTTATTCTCACTCAGGATCCTGGTCACTCCTATTTCCTCAAAGATTTCTCTCTCTGTTATTCTCCACCTCTCTTCCCATTTACTTGATCATTATAATTATAATTCTAGACTCTTCCATATTAAAAAATTAACCCCATTTTTTTTCTTGATCCTGCATCTCCCATGAGTTACCTCATTATTTTTCTGCTCATCACCACAGCAAAACTTTCCAAAAGAAAAACACTGTTTTCTGTTTCACATTCAGTCCTCATAGATTTCAATCAAATGTTAATCCATATCTCTCACTGAAACCTCTTGTCAAGGTCAATAATGATTTCTAAGGTGCCAGATCCAATGTACAGGCCTGTATTCTAAACTCACCCAAACTCTTATCATCATTCAATGGAGTTGACTAATTTCCTGAGCAACTGTCTTCTTTTGGCTGCTGTAGCACCATGTCAGATGGTTTTCCTTCCGCCTCCTGATTTTTCTTCTCAGGATCCTCAGGTGGCTTTTCAGTCACTACCTGTTCTCCAAATATTGAAGGACCTCTCTTCTTTGTTTATATTTCCTGGATGACCTCATCAGTTCCATGGCTTTAAATGCCATCTATGGCTTGGTAACTCCCAATTTTATATCTCTAGATTCATCTCCTGAACTCCAGACTCCAGCTTCGCAAGCCAAAAGTTTCAGAATAATTTTTATTCCTTTTACTGTTTCAGCATGCATTCCCACATCCAGATAATCTCCATGTTCTATGTTTCTGTCTCCAATACATCTCTCTAATCAGTTCTCTTCCCTTAGTTACTCCTACTATAACGCTGGTTTAAACTACCAACATTTCTCTCATCTGCACCTCAATAACAGCCTCATTGCTGGTGTCTCTGCTTCCTTTTTCCCCCCCTTACCATCTATACCTTAAAACAGTTAGAGAGGTATTTGAAAAAGGGAAATTAGAGTAGGCCTTTCCTTGTTTTAAAGATGCTAATGGATTTCTACTGCTCTTAGAATTTGAACTCTCCATAGGCCCTGTGTGGTCTTTCTAACATTATTATGTCTCTTCTTCATTCAGTCACACTGGACACGCCAAGTGTTCTCAGGGCCTTTGCACATACTGTTTTAACTTCCTGAAATGCTCTGCTCCCAGCTCTTGGCTTGTCTGGATCCTTCTTATCTTTTAGTGTTCAGTTCAATATCATGCCTCAGAGAGGCTTTGAATCACCACTCTTTCTAAGAGTCTTACTTGCTTTTCCTTGTTGCCCTAATTACTTTCTACCATTAAAATTTTTTTCTTTCTCATCCTTCTCACAACTAAAATTACTTTGTGTATCTGTTTATTGTGTGTGTCTGTCAACCAGAGTTTCAACACAAGACTTTAGGGATCTTGTTTATATTTTTAAGCTTTTCACCAATGCTTGGTACATTTCCTGGCATTAGTAGGCTCTTAGTAAGAACATTTGTTGAACGTAAGGGATGTGACACTGTCTGTCCATTGTGCTATGCTTGTGTAAATGCATCCTGCTCTTCACGGATGAGCTGGATGAGCTAAGCAGATCAGGAACAAAGGTGCTCTGTAGTGGGTCACAAGGTAAAATGATAAGTCATATTAGCGATATTTGCTATTCAACAGCTCTCTTTCCCACATGAAAACTTTGGTTTTGTTTTGCATAATCAAAACTGGAACTAATAGGTTATGGATAGACTGTAAGCAAATGTTGACTGAGGTAAATAATATATGTTGTGAAATCTTTATGGGGAATGGCATCGTATAAGATGAATACAATTTTATTTCTTCTGTGTTTTTGAGAACATATTGGACTCTGTTGCTGTTTCTATGTGATGGCCTGAATAGAATACATAACAGACTCTGACACCACAGGAAATGGTCTTAAAACACTGATACCATAGACACAAGGCATGGGAATTAAAGAATATCAATCACCACGATTCATCTGTAGCTTTTTTTTTTGTCCAAGTTTGAAAGTTTTATTTAAATGGGAGTTAAAGCTCATTCAGACTAAGAGTTCATGCAGACTCAGAGAAACTGCTCATATCTCAGCTTAAGTATCAGAGTAATTAAAGGTATATCATTTAATTCAAGGGATTCAAGAAATCATCCAATGTCTTAATGCCAGAACTCTAAAGCCCAGAATTTCAACTGGTGCACATCTTTATTAGTAAATCAAATTATTAGATAATATGTTGATCAGAAAATGGTATGAGCAGGAAAAAAAGTAAACCCTAAATATCTTTCTTATAAACATCCTTTCTTTCAATGGCCAATATTTGCCTATTTTTCTACTTGTTACTTATCTCTAAGTAACAACATTTGCTTATGAACATATTTATTTTGAGGGTATATTTATTATGTAAGTTGACATAACACAATAACTGTTTTCAAAGCCTTACCCCCCTAGACCTATCCTTGCTTATCTCCTTTTCACTTTTCAGCCAGTGTCTTTGTTTCTCTCTTTTCCTTAAATTTATTTCCTTTGTAGAGGATGAAATTTAGCAAATACTGGGTAAGTTCAAAGAAAAACAAAGGAAGGAAGAAAAATTGCCACCCAGAGTCAGCTGCAGATAAAATGTTGAAACAGGATAATTTGTTTTTTTTAATATTATTACATCATTGTAATATATAATTTAATTTTTTTATTTAAATTCTTTATTGTTGAAAGTATTACAGAAGTCTCCTTTACCCCCATTGACCTCTCCCCTGCTGCTCCCACCCCACAACACATGCCCTCACCCACCTACTGTCGGTGTCCATTGTTTATGCTTATATACATGCATACAAGTCCTTTGGTTGATCTCATACCTTCCTACCCCTCACTCCCCTGCCTTTCCTCTGAGGTTTGATGATCTGTTTGATGTTTCTATGTCTCTGAATGAAACAGGATACTTTAGGAATGAGGCTAATCTTGAGGAGTCCCCCTCGCTTTGACAGCAGTGTTGGGTGAAGCTTGGCAGAAGGGTGTGTTGTAGATGTAAATTAATTGATTTTTCAAATAGTTTGGGCAAAACCAAACATAGCAGCAATAATGCTGACATTTTGTTTTACTTGTTTGATACGAAAAGGTGTCTGTACTCTGAGGTTAAATTTTTAAATTTTGTGTTATTAAAATAACCTCAACCAAAAGACAAAACATTTCTAAGATGCTAATGCAAATTTTACCATTCCATGTTTAACTTGAAACAAAAATTCTAATATAACTTACCAAGGGTTCAAACCTGAGAAGGTGATGGTGTTTCCCACCCCCAATATATGATGGAAAGAAAAATAAATGCTCAATCATAAACTAAGCAAGAGGAAGTTCACAATATGATATTTATTATAGTGGCGGTTTTGAAGCCTTTTGAATTTCTAAATGTCAGGTTCTTTCATGGAGCATTTACTGGGGGTAGGACCCTGGTTTGCAGGTGCCCAGGCATGTCTCCCATCGCTGCCACCCCAGGCGGAGGAGTTGCTGACAGTGCCGGTGCAGGGGAGCCTAATGTGAACCAGCCAGAATGGGGATATGGTCCATCTGCTCTGCACTGGGCTTTCTTCTCATCACCAGTGACGGCTGCAAAGCAGATGCTTGGACATGAGGTATACAATGGTATACAATGGTCAGTTACTCAGCGGCACGGGAGAAGAACTTTATTCAGTTTGTTTACAGCTCAGAACACAGAATAAGAGTCAAGCATGCTCTCTGTGATGCTGCAGGGTCTATTCAAGCCAACACAGATGGAGCTGGCCAGGAGGCTGGGTACAATGCTGCTAACCCACCGATGTTGTCTGATAGTGGTATGACCTCAGGCAAGTCACTGCACCTTCATGCTTTGCAAAGTGTCACCTGTAAATTGCAGATTATAGAACATACTCTGCCTATGTCCCCTGACTGTTATGGGAACACATAATATAATATCAAATCTTACTTATTCATCTGAGCACAGCACAAATGCTGCCTCCTATGTGGTCATCAAAAGGGTGGTAATTCCATTCAAATTGGCACTTTATTAACATCTCTCTTTGGTTACACAATAGACACTTTAGCGAACGTTAGTCTACGTACTCTCCTAAGTACTTCAGTGGTTATGAGTGGGGGCGAGGGAGTAGCGGAATCAGGTACAAAGATAAATAACCAAGTACTTGAGGATTTACTTTAAAAATAATACAAATTACCCATGTTCCATCTGAGTCTCTCCCAAATGCTTTACACAAATGAATTCATTCAGTTGTCATCACAGCACTATTACATACATTTTGTAGATGAGATGAGAAAATGGTACAGAGAATTTAAGCAAGTTGCCTAAGGTCACACAGTGAGAGTGTGGCAGAGACTACATAGGTAGCCTGACTCCAGAGCATATGCTCTTAACCACTATAGTTACTTCCCGTGATGGGCTGTTGAATGAATGAGTGATGCATGTTAGAATGTCTTAAAAAATGTGAAGCACTATATAAGTTTAAGTCATTACTACTACTTCTGCTACAGACATAACTATTACTGCAGGATTATAATTGACCTTCCATAGCATCTTGGGGGAAAAAAATCTCAGTTTTCTACTTTGATGTTGAAGCTCAGTAACAGATAGGGAACAAGCACCTGACCAGACTTGGCCAGACCAGGTTTAGTATAAGATGCATGTTCAGCTGCAGGAGGACATCAAAAACAAAAATGTCCCTCATATCTTGTCCTCACCCATAGGGACATGGCATTTAGGGTAATTCTGAGTGACTCCTGGTTACTGGCTCAGCCCACAGTGGTCTCTTCCCCAAAAGACTATGTATGAGTTTACCTTTTGTACCCCAAACAAAGCTTCATTCACATTAGCTTTGCCTTCAATATACCCTTTCTAGTACTTATGTTAGACAACATAGCCTCATCTTCAGTTTCCCCCATCTTCATTTGGTGGCTAAATCTTGCCCTTTAAGTGTTTCTCAAAGATATATCCTCCCCTGCTTCTTCTCAGTATCTCAGATTACACCATTGTAATAAGTTCCTAACTGGCATCCATTCCAGGCCATGATCTGTATTTTCTTTAGTATTTCTCCCAGGTTCCATTCTCTAATTTATGTTTATGAAATGCGCATCTGATAATATCCCTCCCTGTTAAAAGCCATTCATAGTACCTAATTGCCTCCAAGATAGAGCATGAACTTCTTAGCACAGTGATCAAAGCATCCCACAATTGGGCAGGAAATTAATTTGTCTGCTGTAGTTGATGAGGAAGTTACACTGGGGAATCACTGACTATTAATTTTTTTTAGGTCCGCTCCCCTTCTCATTACCTAATGAGGCTCTGCCAAGCAGGAGACCCATAATCTCCCGCTGTTTGAGAACAGTGAATAATCAGGACTCTTATTGGAAAACCTGACGCTGAGGTCTGTGTGGGTGTATGAGTCTGTCTGGGTCCTTCTGGGCGGTGTGCGGTGAATGACAAGGCGAGCTGGCACAGTGACTCATAAAGCCCAAGTCAGATTAGTTGAGGGGAGGGAGGAACCAGGTCTGTGAGGAAAGCCCTTCTGGAGTAAGGTGCTATTGAGGTTCCCCTCCGGATTGGAATAGCCCGCTGGCCATTGTACCGAGAGTGTTTATTAACATTTTTTTCTTTGTTAATGAATTCCTTGGAGTGAAACTGGTGGACACAATTATACAGAATGGAGAATGTTTAAAAGCTGAACTGACTGAGAAGAGGATCTTTTGTAGATGGCTGCCACAGATTGAAATAATACCATGAGATTATTAAATAATCATCTTCTTTATGTTCTTTTGGGGAAAATAAAAACCCCTAAACTTTATGTCCTTTTCCTTTCCTTCTCAACATCTCCAAGTCTCCATGTCCTATTTTACAAACCATTTTTTTTGTTCGGTTGAGGTATTGTCTAATAAGACCATGGGGTCTTAATGGTGAAGTGAGTAGATTATTTTAATTCCCATTTGACCTCTTTTCCAAGTGACTTCCTCAGCAATGAGTAAGAGTTCCCACCTCTGAGCCCTAAAAGTGGTTAATGGATGTATCTCTCACTACCAACTGAGTGCAGATTGTGTCTTCCTACTTATCCTTTCATAAGCATATGCCTATTCTGCTCTTTGTGCTCCTCCCCATGCCTAATAATACTAGGTATTTAATACGTATTGTTGATTGATTGGCATGTAAGAGTCTAACACCTAATATTTATTTGGATGCTTCTTAAAACACATGTCCTGGGGCTGTCCAAGATCCATTGGTTCTCAGAAACAAATGGCATCCTCAGAGGAAGCGCTGCTGATTTTTAGGTCTATGCCTATGGGAAAGCACCCGTGTCTACAGGTTTACTTAGTTACTCTGAGTGTCATCACCAAACCAAAAGCAGGCGAAAATGCTGAGATGATAAATCTGATTAGCATTCCCAGAGGTTAGAAATACTTTTCAGCTACCTTTGCCCTCACATGTCTATATTCCAATCTGTTCAATTCAGCTGTCAAATTTTACTCCAAATTACCCCCTTGCAAACACTTGAAATGCTGCCTTTAATGAATTCTCTGCACTCAAAACTTTGAGCAATGCCACATTAGTTAATTACCCAAGTTTATGGCTTTAAGCATTTCCTAATGCACATTAAGAAATTTTTAGTGAGTGCCAGCATCAGAGCTTCAAAGACTTCAGCCTTCGCCTTGCACAGAACACTCAGAGGAGCGAGAGGTGGGTGTGTGGTTGACCAGATGGCACAGAAGAGCAGAGAATGAAATTTTCACGCTCGGCTAGCAGATAGTTGTTAAGAAATGCTCTCACTGACTTTATTGAAAAAGTAGGAAGGTTCAATGGAAAGTTGTCACCAGCTTGTAAGTTGGATTAAAAATTTTTTTGTATAAATTCTCTTAGGACTAGTTGTTTATAGCTCTGCGATGGGTGTTATAATTTGAGATCAGATATAATGACCATTATGTCAAATTGTCCTGTGGAAGTTTTTTTTTTTTTTTTTTACATAAGGATTTTTCATAAGGGAAGGAAATAAGCTTTATATATTCTTTTTCTCTGGAGGCATTCTAGTATATCCAATGCATTCTTCATGACAACTATGTGATAGATATTAATATCCTCATTGTTACAGGGAGATAAAGTAAAATTCAGAAAGAGAAACTAAGTTAATGATAGTGGGAGGATTTGAACTCAGGTTTTTCAGACTCTTGGGGCCATGCTTTTCCCATTCGACAACACTGTCTCTGTGGGTAATTTGATAAACAGAGGCCAACCATTAGAAGAATCATTAACAAAGTTCCTGTTGCTCCCCCTGAAATCATAGGGAACCACTTGTTTGTTAATCTGAGATCTTGGTTCGTTGCAATCATTACTACTTGTCAGTAAGAGGTTTCTTGAATTTCTTAAGTATAAGCACTTGTCTCTCCTATCCTAACATAGGACAAGTCTCAGTCAATATTTCAACATAATGGATGTGGTGTCACCAAGACACAAAACCTCAGGATAACTAAGAAATAGTTTTGTGTTCCAAGATACCTCAATTGTGATTCTCCATTCTCATTTTTCAATAGTTAGCTTCTGTTTGTGAACATTTATCCAAACCTGTTAAAAACATAAAGTTCAGAATATTTCCTGAAGGCCTGGGGAAAGGATACAGACTAAAGGATCCAGTCTCCTTATGAAGAATCAAATAGTATATACAAACTTTACTGAGCAGTGGAAAAAAGGATTGTATACCATGCTGCCCAATTCTCTACTCCCACTGATAAACTATCATTTTTCTACTTTAATTTTTTCAGGTATTCTTGGAGTCTTAGTATCCCCCAAGTTCCTCTTCTCTTCCCAAAATGGCACCTGGCAATGTTTGAGCTGCTTAGAACTATGCATTGATAGAACTATGAAAAGTTTCTCTCATCTTAGCACAGAAGCAGGAAATCTGGGTAAAGGAATAAAGAGAGAAAAAGAGCAAATTCCTACTAGAGAGAATATATTATTGTATTAGGTGAGAAAATTTTACAATAGACAATGTCCAGGTTATGGACATAGCTGGAATAGTCCTCAGTTCTTTAGTTTTTACTTGCTGCTGTTGAATATAATTTGGCTGTACTTATGAGTAAAGTAGTGATTCTAGGTGAGACTGAATTTGCCTCCACACACACAGAAAAAAAATATCCCAGAGGAAATAGGGAAAATTCACTGCTCTTGAAGTCAGAACTCTCACATTGGAGTCCTACCTCTGGTAACCATTAACAGTATGAGCTTGGGTTAATCACCAGACTTTTAAAAACCTTGGTTGCCGTGTCTGTAGAACGGGTACATTAGAAGTGCCAGTCATATTGCCTGTCATGCCCATGGCCCCTTCTATATGGCCCTGCCTAGAGCCACAGCAAACTGGCCCCAGGTGGATGCTAACATAAGGTGGGCCAGCAAACTTTGAGGGGATTTGTCATGAAAAGATGATCTGGGACTTAAAATAGGAAACATAGAGTAGAGCCATAAAATAGAATCCGGGTTAAGAGAGGTCACAGGGAGTGGAAGTTAGGAGCACTTCAATTAAGTAACATTGAGATTGAGAAAAGATTTACAGATTCAAGGGCAAGGCTAAGCCAGTTATTATGTTAACACTGTCATTAAGATGCAGGTTTTTAGAAAATATATTTTTATTGATTTCAGAGAGGAAGGGAGAGGGAGAGAGAGATAGAAACTTAAATGATGAGAGAGAATCATTGATCAGCTGCCTCTTGCATACTCCCTACTGGGGATGGAGCCTGCAACCCTGGCAGGTGCCCTGATCGGGAATCCAACCGTGACCTCCTGATTCATAGGTCAATGCTCAACCACTGAGCCACACTGGCTGGGCAAGATTGCAGGTTTTGAAGTTCCTGGATTCCTATCCGTATGATCTCTACAATTTATTTAACATCTCTAAGGCTCTGTCCTTTTTTTTGTGTGTGCCAGTAAAATGAAGATAATAATAGTACTTTAATCATAGTGTTGTTGTGAAGATTACAGAATTAATACATGGAAACTCTTAGAATAGTGCTTGGGACTTCACTGTGTCCTATGTCAGTGTTTATTGTCATAACTGTTATTCCCTGAGAAACACCATACCAAGTGCTTTATATTTTGTCAGTGAATCTGTCAACAATTTTATAAGGTAGGCTCTGTTAATATCTCCATTTTACGGATAAGTAAACTAAGGCACAGGGAGGTTAATTAATATCTTCATGGTCACACAGCTAGTAGGTAGCAGAACTAGCATTTAAACCTGGGATTCTGGACTCCAGAGTCTGCTTGTTGACCACTATTTTCTGCTGCCTCTTTGTAACTGATGTGTTCCAACAAGAAGAGAACAGAGCAGAGAAGTAGAGAGTGGCTGAGTCCTAAAGAAGGCTGACAACCAGAATAAAGAAGAAAAAAATCAGCCAGAAAAGACTGTGGCTACCTTTGCTACAGTGACAGGCCCTAGGAAGCCTGAACATCCCACAAGATACTTTTATTTCTTTCTAGGGAGCACCCCCTTTCCTGAGAGGTCTCCAGTGAGCCTCTGATCCAAGCATAACAACAAAAAGAGGAAGTGATGAGGCTGAGTCAATGGGTACCAACTCTTGCTCTGTCTTGTTCTCTAGGATGTATGAAAGCCTTTGTCCCATGAAAACAGAGACCAGTTTGTTTTGGTTACCACCTTCCACCTAACATTTAGCATAGCACATCATGGGGCTCCTGAAATACTCATTGGATGAATGAGTGGAAACTGAAGCATTCAACAAATGTAAAGTATCATTACTTTCTTCTGATTATCTCACTTTTCTTTTTCTTTCAAAAACTAATTCCCCATGGATCAGTCCATACAGTTGCAGAAAAATCCTTCAGATAGAAAACCGAGAATTTGTATTATAGGCATAAAACTAAGTGGTTCAGATTTCTTATACATGAAGGACTAAGAAAGCAGACACTTCAGGTTATTCTATATTTATCATGTCAACATTTTATCAGACATGCCTAACTATGAGACCCATTATAGCTTCATATAATGTGGAATACTGTGTTATTAACTTGCTGTATTAAGTGTCTTTTTTCCTAACCATAGTAATTTCAAAGAAATCACACTCTCTTTCCATCTCTGCTGGTAGATAAAAGATTTAACATCTATTACTACAGCAACTTGCATCCTTGTGCATATTGACCTCCTTGAGGGTCACAGTCTTTAGACTCTAAACTAAACTCTGCTAATGACATTTTTTTATCAGTCTCCAGAAATAGATGTCTTACATTCTGACCAATGTTGCCTTCTCTTCAAGCAAGGCCCCTGTTATTCTGGCTGAAAATTTATAGCAAGACTAGCGGTTGATGAATCTGAACATGTTTCCTGCTTCCCCTTGATCCTCCTGCATTAAATGCTTAACATTGAATGCTGGAGCTTATAGCGTCATGTGCTCTAGAGACAGAAGTAAATGAAAAGTCAACCCTTTAGGCTGTGTCCCTGCACAGGCTTCTGTGCCTGAAGAATTTTGTCAACACAGAAGGAGCCTGGAGATTCCTGTCACTTGTAGTACACT
The DNA here is from genome assembly GCF_951640355.1 of Cnephaeus nilssonii. Classification (NCBI taxonomy): domain Eukaryota; kingdom Metazoa; phylum Chordata; class Mammalia; order Chiroptera; family Vespertilionidae; genus Cnephaeus; species Cnephaeus nilssonii. The sequence goes on along the minus strand of NC_137074.1, from coordinate 37,623,454 downwards.
TGAGAGTCTATGTTTGCTTTTTCTTGGGGAACACAGAGGATGAGAAAGCTCGGCTATTCTGAGAATTTCTGAGCCTCTGTAACCTTGGAGGATAGAGCTATCAAGAGGAGATGGGGAGGGGAAGTTGGGGCGGATGTGGGGTGGATATAATCTGATATCTGACTTGACTGTGACAGGTTGCCATCATAGTTTATTTTCTAGTTTGTATAAAAACTGAGAAATATTAATTTATGTTTATAATTTCTAGAGCTGATTTATTATCCTAACAGTGAGACACATAACTTCTAAGTAGGGGCTGAAACTTTGGGGAAAGGGCATGTGCTGAGCAGGGGGAACACTGTGCCTGATGTGACCACAGCCCCCTTGGGCTCCCTGTCTGTTGTGGCATGCACAGTGGTCACACCGTGAGTGTTTTTTCCCTTCTTTATTTTTCTCTAGGAATTCCACTCATTTTGCAGACCAGGCTTAGTCCTAGTATTCCCTCAAGATAACGTTTCTTGTAATTGATCTAGACTCTAAAAATCATGCAGTTTACCCTGCCCTGAACTCCCCGCTGGCCTGAGAGACATACCTGGATAAGGACTGGTGCCTTCCTCCTCCCCTCCGTCCCCCCCACTCCCCCATCAGGTCAGAGTTTGGATACTTCTCGGCCAACACACACCAGAGTACAGTGATGGGAAATGGCATCCCACAGCCATATTGAAATATTTTGAGGTGTGCGAGGATATCAACTCAAAACCCTTTCAGGGATTCCCCCATCCCCAGCCATATGCTTGGAACCACAGGTATGTTTGTCTTCCTGTATCACTTTGGCGTTTTTTGACAGTCTCCATCACACGCCTATTTGCTCTGTCAACAAGGGCTCTCTAATGAGTGCCTTGATGCTGTGCAGGGAGCCAGAGAAGAGAGCCTCACACTTTAAATGAGAAGATGTTAATTATGCTGGTGACAGACTTCCCTTAATGGGACTTTATTGGAATCTTTAATCTCAGAAAATATAAATAAAGCAGACATGTAAATTTTGCTTTTATTTTTCACCTTGACCAAAAAATTGATAGTTATTCCTATGCATTGGATAATGATGATTTATGGGCCAACTGAGAGTAAATTTTGAGGAGCATCCAATGTCATTATTTGCTATGTGATAGTTCTGACTTCACAAGCATGGAATGGCCATCAGATCAGAGGCTTTCCTGTAGCTGAGAATGGAGTATGCAGCTGTAGGACCTGTCTGATAAAGGCTCCTGCCTTGTTGGAAGTATGCTGTTCCATTAGGTATTTTATACATGTAAGTGACAGCTGAATGTTCCTAAATGGATGTACCTGATTTTGTTAATCATTAACCACAGAGTAGCTTTAATGGATGTACTCCATGAAATACATACTGACAGGGAAATTGCCTTTATAAGGTATTCTATGACTTTCAAGGCTATGGTTCCTTAGTCAACTGCATTTTTATGATGGATATTAACAGCTGGTTAGACTCTTTTTACCTGGCCTTTACATCTATAAATAAGTGCATCTACAATCATGGAGAAAGAGGAATCTGTTAAAATTTAATTTATTCTTTCACATAATAATCTTAAGCACTGGAAGGTGCTTATTAATTATCCCATATTGTTGAACTTCTCTACAATTACTGGCTATCTCCAAGTCTAGCCTATGAGTTGGGGTTTACAAGAAAGAAATTTAAATTGTTTGTAAGGTGAGTTCATTTATCCAGCAGTTATGTACTGATGATGGTCTCTTGTCTTCCCAACCCCATGATAGGGTGGAGTTCAACCAACATGAGGAGGATACAGGCTGGCTTTTGAAGGGTGTGGATGCTTTGTCTCAAATTGGCTAGGGGAATCCCAGAGAATATCAACATCCTTCCCTTTCACCCCAAGCCAGGAGGCAAAGGATTGTAAGAGAAGAGCTTTTATAGGAAAATCAGGGAGAGAAGCCCTGTTGTTAGAGGTAAACCAAAGTTAGTTAAGGGGAGGGAAATAAAGAATGGGATAGGGATAAATTTGATGGGGGTAAGAGGCCCTTATAGATAACTAATAAAAGCCATGGGAAAAGAAAAAAACAAGTACGTCTCCCCTTCTTCCCAAGAGACTGGAGGCAGTAAATAACCATTGAGCTTTGACTATGCACCATGGCTTTAAATATGTTAGTTGTTTCACATGTTTTATTCCAATTATTTCTTAAAATAGCCCTCTAAGTGGATGTTATGTCCATTTTAGAGGTGAAGGAGTGAGGTTAGAAGAGTTAAATATCTACCAAAATTCAAATTGCAGTATATGGTGAAGGTGATGTTCAACTGCAGATGTGTCTAACTCCAAAATTTCTATCTTTTACATAATAGATGCCAACATGGCAACCACAAATTCACAAATGTGTTCATTCATTCATTCATTCATTCATTCATTCAGCAAATACTGAGACTCTATTAGTGCCCGACAGTCAATATTATCTCTCTCTAACTCCTTTTTATTTTTATTTTTTGGCTTTATGGTACTGTCTTTCTCTTTGCCTTCTATTTCTTACCCTGTACATTTGTTATTTGTGAAGAACTGATGACTTTGCATCCCAGGTATGCTGTTCAGGAATTTAAATCATTTTGTTGCATTGAGTCTCTGATTTTTGTCCTGTAAAGTGGAGGATAGTAAGAATCTTTGCCCCATGATGTTGGGCTGTTTAAATGAGATCATACATGTGAGAGCATCTCTTGGGTAGATGGCAGGAACTCATTAATGTGTTTAGCAAAGATTCTCTCTGCAGTGGAAGGTGGTACAGATACATGTCTCTTTGGAGAATAGTAGTCCAGGTGATGGTGATGATGGTGAATAATGATGAAGAACATTCTTAAAGGAACAGGTCACAAGCTGACTGCCTAAATATATGTATTTTTTAAAAAAATAGTTGCCAGCACTTATATAAAATTTATATTAAAATTTCTGGATTCTCTTGAAAAATGGGAAGACATGTCAACAACAGGTTGGTGTTCCCACATTAACTAGAACCAAGCAGTCATGCTGCCTAGTCCAGGTGGCCAGATGGCCTGATTTGCCTGGGATAGCCTGATTTATGCTTGCTCTCTTCCTTAGCATAATTAATTACAGAATGCCATTTTCTCTTTGTTTTGGACAAATTTTATGTGTTCCCTTGATCTATAGAGTGCTATGGTGTCTTTGTCCCCTCACTACCTCTCACTTTTATATTATCTGTCTACCCCCATAAGCATTTTAATTTGTGATCTCTTTTTAAGGGTTTCTTCTTCCTCTTGACTTAGTTTTAATAGCACACTGCTTTCCAAAGATGCATCAGTTTGGAGGTGAGAAATATTTAGCTTCTCCACTTTTAGAAACTATACTCACCCATCAGTGTTGAATGCAAGAAAAAGGTAATGTCCTGTGCAGTGACACCTGCCCTGCGGAGATCTTCTACTAGCCTTAGTAATTCACTGGAAAATTTGGTCAGAATCAGACTGTCCCCAGAGGCAAATCCTTCACAAATTTAAACAGTGGATGTTATTTTCAAGGCTATACAATAACAGCTTGCTACTTTTGTAGAGCTCTTTACTTTCACATAGAAGTCTCTCCAACATGTCACTCGAGGTAGGCAGAAACATACTTTTATTTCTAGTTTTATAGATGAGGAGCTGACTGAGCAGTTAAGGGAGATAACCTAAAGTCATATAGCATATCGGTTATATAAGTGGGTCTGGCCCTTAGTTCTTCTGAATCCTCTACCTCTTCATACTACCATCACCACTACCCAACATGCACACATACACACATTTTTTCTATTATCTAAGGACATTTATCCAATCTAGAGGTTCACACACACACACACACACACACACACACACACACACACACCATCCACCTTATGACTTTTTCCTAACTATATATGAACTGATAACTAAAAATTATGTATTTTTATAAAAATATGTGACCTTGCCATGGACTTTTATCACCTTCTGGATGGGGAGAGAAAGAGGGGGAGAGAGAGAGAGAAAGATTTAATATTTATTTTTGGCATGCAACAAGATAGATGTGGTCCCTGTCTTCATGACATTTGAATTCTGGTGAGGAGGGGGAATAGACATTAGTTAAATATCACAAAGTATGTAATTAGAAGCTGTAATTAGTGGACACTTAGTCTGCCCTCAGGAGTTCACATTCCAGTGAAGGAAAAGTACTGAGAGTGTGAGAGGGCATACTGGAGGGGATGGGGATGAGGGAGTAGAAAGGACAGATCAAGTATGTAGAGCCAGAGAAATCTTTTCTTAAGAAGCAAAATTTGGCCCTGGCTCGTTTGGTTCACTGGATAGAGCATCAGACTGTGGACTGAAGAGTCCCAGGTTCAATTCCGGTCAGGGGCACATGCCCAGGTTGCAGGCTCAATCCCCAGTTGGGGGCATGCAGGAGGCAGCCAATCAATGATTCTCTCCCATTATTGATGTTTCTTTCTCTCTTTCTCCCTCTCCCTTCCTCTCTGAAATCAATAAAAATGCTTAAAAAAAAAAGAAGCAAAATTTGACTTGAGGTTTAGGGTGGGGCTGGGGGTTGGGTAGGAGAGTTCTAGATGGAGGAAAGAGGATGCACACATTACCTGAGGCAGGAGGAAGTTTGGCTTATTGAGAGAAGTTGGAGACTACCGATGGGTTAGGGCTCCAACAGTGAAGGAGGGTGGTACAACCTGAAGCTGCCTTATCACATAGGACTTTGGGGCCACATTGAGGATCTTGAACAGTAGTCTGAAAGCTATAGGGAGTTAATAACAGTTTTAAGCAAGGGAGTGATAAGATCATATTTGAATTTTGAAAATATCAATCTTGCTGATATTTTAAAGTAGAATAGCTTGATGGATGGGGGCCTATAGTTCATGTGGACAGGTTATAATGCTGGAGGTGCTGGTAGCTGGGACAAAGGGAGAAATTGGAGAGCAGGCTTGGTGTGGGGTTAGAGACAAAGACCGAGAGTGACAGAGTATCAGGATTACTCCTAGGCTTCTGTCGTGGGTCATTTATCGAGATAAGAAATTGTGGATGGGGAGCAGTTGTGCGTAAGGGAAGAGTAACACTAAAGATTTAATGCCAATGTCTTGTCAATGGGTAAACATATCTATTTTCACTCATCAACAGAAACATCAATGTCCTCTGATCTTTGGTGAAGAGATAGTCTTGCCTATTTATAGCCATTCAGTCAATAAACATTCACTGGTATCTACTTGAGTTTTTACTAAATGGCAATATTGTCAGCAAATCTGGATATTTCATGTTATTCATAGTGAATATCTTGGGTTTCACTGGCAAAAGCTAGGGGCATCAGAGATCCACTTAGTAGAATGTATTCTAATTCTGAGTAATCCTATCATCTCTAAGCTTTCCTGACATTATCCTCAACTCACATTTTATGGACAGCTCCCTTAAACCACAATGCATAAATCCATTATAGTTTTATTTTTCATATTAAATAGGGATATTTTAATATTCCCACCACTATTTTGGAAGCTTCTTTTAGGGCAGGGAGCAGGTTATAGTCAGGTTTGTTTTCTAGGTGTCCAGAATGTGCCTGGCTCACGTGACTTACACAGCAAATGATAGTTGAGTGAGTGTTTTATATCATAGAAAAGTTTTAAATTAGTCATTTATACATCTCATTTTTGTCCCCATTAACAATGTACTGTAATGATTGCAGGAACATTTCCTAGAAAGTAGGTGAGGAGGGTGTTTGATCCTAAACAACTATTTTAAGCTGTAGCTCATTTAAGTGTAGAGAAAAGTTGTCTTAGTCCCTTGCATTCTGAAATGCACAATTAGAACCATTAGCTTTCTGATTTGGGGAAGAGATGGAGTTCAAGTTTGTTGTAATGCTATTGTAACAATGCTTGATTACAGATTCTGGGAGGGACATAAAGTGGGATCTGGTCTTACTTTAACTTCAACTTTCTTTAATGGAGTTGGTGGACAGCCCTTCTGTGATCATTCTCCAGGCTTCTTTTATAAATACCTGGACAAGGACAGTCATGCCTCGTAGAGCATAGTTTTGTATGGGTACTTCAATTAATTTAAAATATTAAACATTCTTGGTTAGTTTTTTTGTTTGTTTTGTTAATCCTCACCCAAGGATGTTTTTCCATTGATTTTTAGAGAGAGTGGAAAGGAGGGGGAGAGACAGAGAAACATGGATGTGAGAGAGACACATTGATTGGTTGCCTCCCACATCTGCCCCTGACCAGGGCAGGGGATGGAGCTTGCAACCTAGATACATGCCCTTTACCTGAATCGAAACCAGGACCCTTCAATCCATGGGCCGATGCTCTATTCACTGAGCCAAACCAGCTAGGGCTGGTTAGTTTGTTTTTTAAAAAAATACTTCCTTAATATTATTCTCCCTGACTTTCCAACTCATTCTTGACAACTGATGTCAGTCCACAGGGAATTCTTAGAGTCTGTGTAGAGACTCCTTTAGAAACTCTTTTTCTGAAAGCTGGTGGCCGTTACAAATGTCATCCAAAGCCATCCATCAAATTCGTTACTGCATGGGCAGAGGTGAATGAGTCTCTGTTGTTTTGAAAGGTGCCTCATTACCTTTCTGTAGCTCGCGGGCTTGGTCTTAGACATTCATCTTTAGCTGCAGAATGGCAAGGACCAGAAAACAGAGTAGAGGCTCTTCATTGGTGAGAAAGACAAGTAGCCCCAAGTGGGCATGGATGAGGGAGTCTCAGTGTAGCAAAACAAGTGTAGAATTTAGAAGCAGGCCCTGTTAAGATGCAAAGCTAACATTCACTGAGGCCTGTGGCATTTAAATGGTTAACTCTTTTAGATAAGCAACCTTTTAAGTAACATCATTGAGTCCTCTTATTTGATAGGAGATGTGCATTTCTTATTTAAATATGTGTTTTTATGAATTGAAAGTTATCTTCTTTTCCATGCTTAATATACAAATTTTCAAGTAAATGTGTTATTCTGGAAAAGGTATTTGTTTGGTGTCCAGAGAAATATTGGGTTTGTAGCTGAGCTGTCATTCACTTGTCCTGTGTCCCAGAACAAGCTTCTTGGTCCCTAGGAGCCTCAGTATGTTGTGAGTATTAAAAAAGGGTGTTTGAAACATGTCAACTATGTAGCAGACCCAAAGCAAATGGCAGATTTTATTTGTACTCATAAACATGTTACTGGGCATAATTGAATAATCTCTCATGGGGGGATACACCAGTGCTTTGCAAACATTATCTTCCCTATCTGAGTTATTAAAAACTCCTTCCTCATAGCTGCTGAGGTTCAAAATCTTGATCCTTTTATTTCCTTGTATCTCACACTCCTTCTGCTTAGATTGTATTTGTTCCAGCTCGCTATATGGTCAAATTTTTCATCTCTTTCTAAAATATCACCTCCTCAGCAAGATATATCCTTCACATCTTAATTGAAATTGCAAATTTCTGATGCCTGCCTCCTTAAATCCCATTTCTACTCTTGCTCTATTTTAATAACTTTTTTTTGTAAAAAATTTCAAACATATAAAAGAGAAGAATATAATGAAAACCCCAAATATCATCACCCAAATTCAACAGTTATCAACTACCCTCACCCATTACGTCTCACACCAGATTATTTTAAAACAAATCTAAAATCACATAATTTTTTTTTTTTTTGTTATCCAATCAGTTGCCAGTTTTTTTATTATTCGGGATGATTTTATTTTTAAGCATTATATATCCTATACTAGAGGCCCGGTGCACAAAATTTGTGCATGGGGGTGGGGGGGCCCCTCAGCCTGGCCTGCACCCTCTCCAATCCAGGCCCCTTGGGAGATGTCCAACTGCTGGTTTAGGCCTGATATCTGTGGGGCCTATCTGGGACCGCTGGCTCCTAACCGTTCGCCTGCCTGCCTGCCTGCCTGATCACCCCTAATGCTCTCCCCTGCCAGCCTGATCGCCCCTAACCACCCTCCCCTGCTGGCCTGATCACTCCTAACTGCCCTCCCCTGCCAGCCTGATCGCCCCTAACCACCCTCCCCTGCTGGCCTGATCACCCCTAACTGCCCTCCCCTGCCAGCCTGATCGCCCCTAACCAACACTGCCTTGGCCCCCGCCACTGTGGCTTTGTCCAAAAGGACGTCTGGAAGGATGTCTGGTCTAATTAGCATATTACCCTTCTATTAGTATAGCTAATAAAAGCCTAATATGCTAAGTGTCCAGTCGACAGGTCGGCTGTTCAACCAATCAAAGTGTAATGTGCTAATGATATGCTAAGGCTGCTCAACTGCTCTCTATGATGTGCACTGACCACCTGGGGCAGACTCTTTGACCGGTAGGTTAGCTTGCTCTGGACTGAGGGAGACAGGCTGGACATGCCCTGGAGCCCTCTTGCAGTCCCTTCCTGGCTGGCCAACCTCCTGCATCTCTCCCCAGCCCCGATCGTGCACCGGTGGGGTCCCTTGGCCTGGCCTGTGCCCTCTTACAATCTAGGACCTCTCAGGAAATGTCAGAGAGCCAGTTTCAGCCTGATCCTGCAGTCTAGGCTGAGGGACTCCACTGGTGCATGAATTTGTGCACCAGGCCTCTAGAACATTTATAAGTATACATATGATGTATTTTATGTACACTGATTAGGAAACTTTAAGGATGACATTAAATGCCTACTGTAAAACTTTTTCTATAAGATTGAAGTGTGGAAATCCAAAATCATATAATTACATTTGTTATAAAGTCCAGTCTTACTATTGGTGGCAGTTATGTCCTCTGAAGTTGCTGTGAACACATGAATTAGCCAATATTGAACCATTTCTCCTAAGGGAAATTTAGTATCAGGATTCTGTGAGCCTCTGGTCACATTTTTTTCAACCTTTCTATACATAACCTTGTTCCTATTAAAGATGCCTTATTAATATATGTTCTTGATTCATCAACATTGAACTTAGGGTCCACAGCACTATAACTCATGGTGAATGAAGCTTGTCCGACACAAACATTTTCTCCATAAAGCACATCATAGCCTCCTTGAGCTTAGGAATGCTAGACAGGAGTTCAGCACTACACTTGGGGGCCATTTTAAACATCAAAATCACCCACACAAAGTACAAAAATGTGATAAATGGCACACTAAATAGGCCATGAAAGGGACGTTTGTTCATAGTTATAAAAGTTGAAATAAGAAAGCAGACCATGGTCTTGTTCGACTTCAAGTGGGAGCTTGTGTATCAGGTCACTCAAATATTTTGCCACCCTGTGTCTGTCCATGAATGACTACAAAAGCATTCTGTATTGATTTTCAGGGTTACAAATAAATTTTAATGAGTAGGTGAAATTGCAAATACTGAATCTGCAAATAAGGAAGAGTGAGTGTGTTTTGGTATCTACCTCTAACAGAAGTTATTTTAAGAAACAATCACTATATTATTTCACCAAAAATTTAATAATTACTTAATATCACTAAATATCCAGGCATTGCATTGCCTCAATTTTTGCTAAGTCTCTTTTAATCTATAGATTCCCTTTCCACTTCCCTTTCTTTCTCTCTTTTTTGTTTTTACCTTGAAATTATTTATGGAAGAACAGATTATTTCTCATGGTCTAGATTTTGCTGATTGTCCTTCTGGTATTGTTTAGCACTGTTGTTTGTCTCCAGTGCTTCCTATACACTGAGTGGCCAGATTATTATGATCTCTGAACACATAATAATCTGGCCACTCAGTGTAGACTGAGTTGGGATTTTAAAATAAGGTTTTTTCCATGTATAAAAACTGCATTGTTGGTAGTTAGAAAGAAGCAGAGGACTTACTAGCCAGAGGCTGGGGGCCACTATCCCCTGGTCCCTTGACAATCAAGATTTGCAAGCTTTCCCTTATACATAAGTACGAGTGGCCAGATTATTATCGTTCAGAGATCACAATAATCTGGGCACTCAGTGTATATTAGTATCTAGATCCCCAGCTTAATCAGTTTCAGATTTTATTTATTTTTATATTTTTACTAGAGGCCTGGTGCATGAAATTCATGCACTTGGGGGGGGTCCCTCAGCCTGGCCTGTGCCCTCTCGCAGTCCAGGAGCCCTCGGGAGTGGGCCTAAGCCAGCAGTCGGACATCCTTAGCTCTGCCGCGGAGGCGGGAGAGGCCCCCACCACCACTGCTGTGGTTGCCAGGGTGAGCCTGGCTTCTGGTTGAGTGGCACTCCCCCTGTGGGAGCACACTGACCACCAGGGGACAGCTCCTGCATTGAGCGTTTGCCCCCTGGTGGTCAGTGCATGTCATAGTGACTGGTTGTTCTGCCCTTGGGCCAAAACTGGCTCTCTGACATCCCCCGAGGGGTCCCAGATTGCAACAGGGTGCAGGCCAGGCCGAGGGACCCTACTGGTGCACGATCAGGGCCAGGGAGGGAGGTGGGAGGTTGGCCAGCCAGGGAGGGACCTTGGGAGGGTTCCAGGGCATGTCTGGCCCATCTTGCTCAGTCCAGATTGGCCGGACCCCAGCAGCCAGCTAACCTACCAGTCAGAGCATCTGCCCCCTGGTGGTCAGTGCATGTCATAGCGACTGGTCGACTGATCAACTGTCTGCCCCCTAGTGGTCAGTGCACCTCATAGCAAGCAGTTGAGCGGCCTTAGCATATCATTAGCATATTATGCTTTGATTTGGTTGAATGGCCAACTGGATGACCAGACACTTAGCATATTGGGCTTTTATTATATACTGGTAGGACAAGATTATTTTATGGGTTATGTTTTGTACTTCCATCAGAGAGCATAGAGTGTTTCTTTGTCTCTTGTTTTGCCTTATAAACAGCCACTGATGCTCATTACAAGATCAATGGTTCTGAGGCAGAGCTATTTTTCCTCCCAGGGACACTTGGCAATTACCAGCATGTGGTAGATTCAGGGATGCTGCTAAATATTGCATAATGTACAGGACAGTCCCCCATGGAAAAAAAAAAATTATCCAGACCAAAATGTTGGAAAATAGTTATACTCTAATTCTATCATTCCTGATTAAGTAAAAATACTTTTATAGAGAGATGCTTCCCCTCAATGTTTAATGATAAACTTTGATTAACCCAAGGTATAAATCATATAGAAGTGGCAGGATTTAAACACAGTAGTACTCAATATGGTCTCATCTATGGCCTATTCAAGTAGGTGAATGCCTTACCTTTCCTTCCTTCCTTCCTTCCTTCCTTCCTTCCTTCCTTCCTTCCTTCCTTCCTTCCATCTCTTAATAAAATATAACACACTTATTTAATCTATTTACTATATTTTGAATGTCTCCCCCCCCACAACTAAAGTAGGCATAGTTGTTTGTTTTGTTCATGAATATACCTAAGTATCTAAAATAGCGTCTGGCATATAGTTGACACTTAGGTATTTGTTAAATAATTGAATAACAGTGAGTAAGAGGAGCAAGTACTATTTTAGATTGGGTGATCAGGGATAGCCTCTCTGTAGATGGTGCATTGATGTAAGGCCTAAATGGCAAGAGGTGCCACTAAATGGCAAGAGGTGCCAGCCATGTGAAGAATTGGGGAGAGAACATAACAGGCAGAGGAAAAGCTTAATATAAAGTTTCTGATGCAGAAATTATTTTGACTTATTTGAGGATCAAAAATAAGGCCACTGTGGCTAGAGTAGAGTGGGTAAGGAAAATGGTGCCAAGTGAAACTGAAGAGGTAGGTAGAGTGGAGAGCTTGTAGGCCATGGTAAAACGTTTGTATTTTGTTGTTTGATGGGAATTGGAAGGTCTTGAGTAGGAGAAGACTTGATTTGATTTACACTCTGGGTGTTATGTGAAAAAAATGGACTTTGGAGGGTAAGGGTAGAAACAAGGAGACTAGTGACAAAGCTATTAGAGTTGTTGAGGATTATATGGGGCAGGGGGATGTGTGTGTGTGTGTGTGTGTGTGTGTGTGTGTGTGTGTTGAGGGAATGGTAGTGATAATGGAGCAAGAGAGAAGCACTTCAAATATGAGAAAACTGAAGTACATAGATGTGTTCTGAGTTAATAAATGCAACTACCTACAATGTCTACTAATTTATTATGATAATAAACACCTGCATAATGAGCAAGGCATACAATTTGATAATTTATGGGTCAAATGGCAACATCAAAGCACAAATTTTAATAGCAGCCCATGATTGACATTCGTTTTTTAAAAAATATTTTTCATTGATTTCAGAGAGGAAGGGAGAGGGAGAGAGAGATTAGAAACATCAATGATGAGAGAGAATCATTGATCAGCTGCCTCCTGCATGCCCCCACACTGGGGATTGAGCCTCAACCTGGGCATGTCCCTGACCAGGAATTGAACCGTGACCTCCTGGTTCATAGGTCAACACCAACAACTGAGCCATGCCGGCTAGGCTTGCCATTATTTTGTCAAATATTTTCAATTTCTAACTTACTGGAAATGGTAGCCTTGTACTTTCTTATTTTCTTGTGATTGGTTGGGGCCAGTAAATTTTGCATATGTGTCACCATGGTGTGTGAGGTGCTCTAGAAGTCTCTTTACCACTGAGATGGCAAATGGTGGCTATTTCATCAGCCTGGGTCCCCCCCCTCCCTCTGATGACAATGAGATTCTTCTGTCAACTAGCAATGGGCATGTAGCATGAGTGAGAAATAAACCCACTTTTTAAGCCACTGAGATTTTAAAAATTGCAGCATAATTTAGCCTATTATGATTGACACATGACACAAAAAGGCAACATCTCAAAGACAGAAAAACCAAACCTATTGACATATATTATTTAACAATCTGGAATGAAGAAAAGTATAAAATATGCCTGAAAATGGGATTTAAAAAGTAATATTCTGCCAAGAGTAGTCATTTTATCAGTATATTTATTAGAAAATTTTTTTCCCTGAAGAAACTTTTGATCTGGCTTACTTCAGCTCAGAACTGAGCTAATTGAACATCTATGCAATGTAAAAGTCAGGACAGAGGAAGGGGTCAAAGAGATAAGGGATTTCAAGATTATGGGTAATGTTGAAAATTAAATAAACAAACCAGAAAAATAAGAAGTAGCAGCTAGAGAATTAGTGAAATACTCGACTGGATTTTGGTCTGCTTGCTTCCAGAGTCAAGTCTACTGAACCTGACTCTGGAAAGATATAATCATTTCAGCCATCTTCCTAATCATTACTGTGAGCTTGGACCAAATTGATTGTATGGTGCACAAAGCACAGCCTAGAGAAGTTGATGAGACCTAACAACATGATATATTTGGCCTGCCTCATTTCTGTGCCATATTTTGTCAGTTTCAATAAAAATACAGTACTGAAGAATTTTTTCTTGATTAACACACCCGATTAGAACTTGTTTCTTTTTGCAATGTTTGGCACCAAATAGGTAGCTTTGTTTGTCTGTTTGTTTTGTTCTATATTCCATTTCTGGAAAATTGTATGATTGGCCAGAGTAACACACAAACCTCTCTTCTAAAGCATTAACCAGGTCTAAATATGTACTTATAGACAAACACTTGATCTCTTTATGCTCAACATGGAGAACCGGAGATTAGGCAAGTTTGCAGGAAGATGAGATAGGTGCAAATGATGAAACAGGAATTTCATTGCCAGGTAACTTTCCAGGAGTGAAGTTCTCAGTTTAATAAGGGGTGAGATAACAAATCTAAAGTACATATTCTTTTTTAAAAATATAGAGTGTGTCCCTATAGAAAAAATGTCACTTCCAGGAGCATAATTCCAACTGTGGGTGGAGGCAGGCATCCTCGTATTGTAAAAGTATAGTAGGTGTAGATGGAGAAAGCAGATGAGTGAGAGGGAGCTGAACTCCCCACACCCACTGCTGACAGAGATGACCCATAGGTGCCTCTTGCAAAGGGCTGAAAAGCACACAAATTCATCCCAAAGTCGATTTCATCTCCTTTGCTTTAGACAGTGCTAACATGATTCATAACTTGGCTTAGAAATAGTCATCTGTCTGATGGTGTCATAGGTAACATTGCTTGATGCTTTCTGCCTGACACTCTTTCTGTGAAAAATAAGCAATTGCATTTCCTTTCTGCAGTTTCTCTCCCTTCTCCTTGGCCCATCACACTTCCCAAAATAACCTCACTGATTCACTGGAAAGATTTTTGTGGATACAAATATGTCTTTAATGTCCTTTGACTGCCAGATCTAAAGATATGAAGACTGTTAGGGTCCACGCCTGAATGAAGTCACCTGTCTTTATTATGCCTGATCCTGTTCCATCTCTTCAATGAAAAATCACAGGCAGGAAATGGATTGAAATGAAAGTGTAATGTTAATAATGCATTTTCATTATCAAAGCCTGTCCTTGGACCACGTATGAAGTGATATTTTGTATGATAAATGAATTCATTCATGGATAACCACATTCGCATATAAGACCTATACCCACTTTCAAGCACTCACAATGTATTGCAAGGAACAGACAAGTAAGCAGATGATATCAATACTGTATAAGTGCATTAAAAAACATAGAGTGTGTCCCTATGGAGAATGTTACTTCCAGGAGCATAATTCCAACTGTGGGTGGAGGCAGGCATCCTCTTGTAAAAGTACAGCCACTGTAGAGGGAGAAAGTGGATGAGAGGGAGCTAAACTCCCCACACCTGATGCAGACAGAGACAACCCATAGGTTCCTCTTGCAAAGAGCTGGAAAGCATACAAATTCATCCCAAAGTTGAATACCTATTGTTAGCAGTAGTGTGGAGTGTAACAAAAACTTATAGAAGAGGCATTCAGCCCAAGAGGGGTTGTGTTAATTTTCTATTGCTGCTGTAACCGATGACCACAAACTTAGTGGTTTAAAACAACTCAAATTTATTATCTTACAGTTTTGTAGGTTGAAAGTCTGACACAGGTGTCACTGAGCCAAATTCAAGGTGTCAGTAGGGCTGCATTCCTTTCTGGTGGTTCTGGGAGAGAACTGTTTCCTTGTCTCTTCCAGTTTGTAGAGGTTGCCCACGTTTGTTGGTTCATGACCCCTTCCTCTATTTTCAAAGCCTGCAATGTTGCATCTCTCTAACTCTCCTTTCTTAGTCATGCCTTCCTCTGACCCAGCCAGGAAAGGCTCTCCATTTTTTAAGGACTCCTGTGATTAGCTTGGGCCAACCTGAAGAATCCAGGATAATCTCCCTATCTCAAGGTCATTAAATTAATCATATTGCAAAGTTCCTTTAGCCATATGAAGTACAATGTTTTTCAGGTTCTGGGGTTTAGAGTATGGACATCTTTAGGGGGGCTACTGTATCACAATGGAGAAAAAGGACATGAGGGATTACCTTCTAAAGGTGATATCTGACTTGAGTACTAAAGACACAACTGAGATTCTCAATGTGAATAGAAGGGAAGAAACGTGGGAAAGGATTTCAAGGCTAGATAGAAACCTCAGCTTAGATGGGGGGGCATATGTACTGAGACCGGTACATAGATTCAAAGTATAATGAAAGCTAGAATTGACATTTCCTTGGTCTCTCTAAAAGGTATATGACTATTTCCCGTTACTTCAATAAATACCTAAAAAGCCAAGAATTTTGCTATCATTAACTTATTAATTCTTGTTTAATTAGCAGCCCAATGGGGGAAGCAGACGGTAGATATTATTAATGGAGATTGTTTGGTTTTAATTTGCAAACTGGTGGTCTCATGCCAGGAAAATGATGAAGGTGTGATCGAGTGAAAGGAGAGCTAGAAATGTAATAAGAGAGATAATATGTATTTTCAGTTAATTATGGGATAAAAACCAATTAATGAAAATAGTGACAGGCTGCAATCTTGAGCTATGTTGGCTCAACATATCATATTATCATGTGAATATTTTATGTTTGTTGTAGCAGCCTTTCCAATTTTAAATCGTCAGGGCAAATATAGAAGTACAAATAAATAATATATTTGAATGTCTATTTTGGCATATATCTTTTTATCATAAGACAAAACAGAACGGACTCTGGTCCATAAAAGCAATCTCAATGTTCTTCAGATTCAGGGTATATTAAAGAAATATTTGAAGAAAAAAACCTGTGAATTCAGAATTCTATAACCAGTGAAGGTGAATATAAATATTTTCAGGCAAAGGAAAACCAAAACAACTTGTTGCCATAAGAATTGCTCTAAAAGAACCAGAAAAGAAAATTCTTCAGACAGAAGAGAAATGATACCAGAAAGAAACTTGAAATATCAGGAATGAGGAAAGAGCAACAGAAATGGCAAAATTGAGTGACTGTTCTTCTCCTGAGTCCTTTAAATATCATTGATGCTTGAAAGTAAAACATTAGGATATTGCTATATGAAGTTTTCAGTGAATGCAGATGTAATATATAAAACAATCCTATATAATAAAAGTGTAATATGCAAATTGACCAAACAGCAGAATGACTGGTCAGTGGGGGGCAGGGTTGGTGAGCAGGTGGTGCCAGGCCAGCCAAGGCACGTGCCAGCAGGCAGAGAGAGGGGACGGCGATTGGGGAGTGGTGGAGGGGCGATTAGGCTGGCTGCTTGCTGGCCGGTGCCATTCCCTGATGGGCCCACATGGTTGCCTCCCTGTGGGGAGCAGGCCTAAACTGTCAGTCAGATATCCCCTGAGGGCTCCCGGACTGTGAGGGGACACAGGCCAGGCTGAGGGACACACCACACCTCCCCCCCCCCACCCCAACGAGTGCACGAATTTTCATGCACCAGGTCTCTAGTTATAACATAAAGGGGAAAAATAAAGAGACCTAAATGGTGGTAAGATTTTTACATTCCACTTTAAGTGGTAAAATATTGATTCTATATAGACTACAAAAAGTTATTTATCTAAATTATAATCCCTAGAATATCCATTAAAAATTATACTGAGAGCCCTAATCAGTTTGGTTCAGTGGATAGAGCGTCGGCCTGAGGACTGAAGGGTCCCAGGTTCGATTCCAGTCAAGGGCATGTACTTTGGTTGCAGGCACATCCCCAGTAAGGGGTGTGCAGGAGGCAGCTGATCGATGGTTCTCTCTCATTGATGTTTTTAACTCTCTATCCCTCTCCCTTCCTCTCTGTAAAAAAATCAATAAAATATATTTTAAAAAATTATACTGAGAAATAGTAAAACACACATTAGATAAGTTAAAAGTTTAAATAACTAAGAAGTCAGGAAATGGAAAACAAAGGGCCTGGCTGCCATGGCTCAGTGGTTGAGCATTGACCTATGAACCAGGAGATCACAGTTCGATTCCCAGTCAGGGCACATGCCTGGGTTGCAGGCTTGATCCCCAGTGTGGGGTGTGCAGGAGGCAGCTGGTTAATAATTCTCTCTCATCATTGATGCTTCTCTCTCTCTCTCCCTCTCCCTTCCTCTCTGAAATCAATAATAAAAATATATTATATATATAAAAGAAAACTGGGTGGCTATATTAACATTTGACAATGTAGACCTCTAGCAAAATAAACTACCAGGGATAAAGAGTAGTGCATTGCATCATGATAAAAGGGTCAACTTTCTAAGAAGAAATAACAGTTCTAAATGTTATGCACTTAACCACAGGATCAAATTACATGAAGCAAAAACTGACATAACTGAAAGGAAAAATTGACAAATCCAGAATTATAGCTTGAGATTTCAAAATTTCTCTCTCAGTAATCAATGGAAATAATAGGCAGAGAATCAGTAAGAACATAAAAGACCTAAACATTATCAACCAACTTGATCCAATTGACATTTATAGAATATTCTACCCAATGATTGCACATTAAATATTCTTTTTTAAGTGTACATGAGAAATTTACTAAGACAGACCATATTCAGGGTTAGAAAGACCTTAAGGAGGTTTCTTTGAAATAATTCAAAGTATTTTTCCTCATTATAATAAAACTAAATTAGAAATCAATACCAGAAAGATATCAGGAAAATCTCCAAACACTTAGAAATTAAAGGTTAGGGAGAGGTGGGGGAGATAAGAGATCAATCAAAGGACTTGTATGCATGCATATAAGCATAACCAATGGATGCAAAACTCTGGGGGGTGGGGGCATATATGGGAGGGGGGTGTGGGGAGGGCAATGGTAAGATATGTACACATATAATACCTTAATAAAAAAATTGGAAAAAAAAACACTCTTCTAAATAGCATATACCTATTCTGTATACTGAAAACCACAAAACATTGATTAAAGAAATCAAAGAGGATGCAAATAAATGGAGACATGCTGTGTTTATGAATTAGAAGACTCAGTATAGCAAAGGTGTTGATTGTCCCCAAATTGATTTAGTACAATTACAATCAAGATTCTGGAAGAATATCTGAAAGATATAGACAATTTGATTCTATATGTTATATGGGAAGGCAAAAGAATTAGAATAGCAAAAACAATTATGAAAATGAAAGACAAATTTACAGGATTATACTACTTATTTTTAAACTTACTATAAAGCTATAGTAATAAGAAAGTGTGGTAATAGTGAAAAGATACACATATCTATCTATATATATATATAAAAGCCTAAGCAACCGGTCAACCAGTCACTATGATGTACACTGACCACCAGGGGGCAGATGCTCAATGCAGGAGCTGCCCTCTTGTGGTCAGTGCACTCCCACAGGGGGAGCACCGCTCAGCCAGAAGCCGGGCTCACGGCTGGTGAATAGAGCTGTGGTGGCAGGAGCCTCTCCCAGCTCCGTAGCAGCACTACCGAGTGGCAGCAGGTGCAGTGGGCCAGGATGAGCACAAGCAGTGAGGCGCCCAACACTGGCTCAGGTTCCTTCCTGCAGCTTGGAGCACTGCTACATCCCCCAAGGGGTCCGGGATTGCGAGAGGGTGCAGGCCAGGCTGAGGGACTCCCTCCCCCCCCCCACCCCATGCACAAATTCGTGCACCAGGCCTCTAGACCTATCTAATAAAAGGGGAATATGCAAATTGACCATCACTCCAACACACAAGATGGCCATCCCCATGTGGTCAAAGATGGCCACCCCCATGAGGACACAAGATGGCTGTCACAAGATGGCCAGCAGGGGAGGGCAGTTAGGGGTGACTGGGCTGGCAGATGAGGACAGTTGAGGGGGACCAGGCCTTCAGGAGAGGGCAGTTGGGAGCGACCAGGCTTGCAGGGGAGGGCAGTTGGGGGGGGGGGACCAGGCCAGCAGGGGAGGGAAGTTAGGGGTGACCAGGCCTGCAGGGAAGGGCAGTTGGGGGGGACCAGGCCTGCAAGAGAGGGCAGTTGGGGGCAACCAGGCCACCAGGGCAAAGCAGTTAGGGATGACCAGGCCTGCAGGGGAGGGCAGTTGCGGAGGACCAGGCCTACAGGGGAGGGAAGCTGGTATGGACCAGGCCTGCAGCGGAGGGCAGTTAGGGGTGACCAGGCTGGCAGGGGAGGGCAATTAGGGGCAATTGGGCTGGCAGGGGAGCAGTTAGGCGTTGATCAGGCTGGCAGGGGAGTGGTTAGGGGGTGATCAGGCTGGCAGGCAGAAGCAGTTAGGGGCAATCAGGCAGGCGAGCAGTTGGGAGCCAGCAGTCCTGGATTGGAGACTGTGCAGGCTGGGCTGAGGGACACCCCCGCCCTCCCCCCATGCACGAATTTCATGCACCGGGCCTATAGTTGATAAATAAATCTGAATAGAGGGTCCAGAAATTGGTCCACACAAATATAGTCAAAAAAAATTTTTTTTAAATATATTTTATTGATTTTTTACAGAGAGGAAGGGAGAGGGATAGAGAGTTAGAAACATCGATGAGAGAGAAACATCGATCAGCTGCCTCCTGCACACCCCCTACTGGGGATGTGCCCGCAACCAAGGTACATGCCCTTGACTGGAATCGAACCTGGGACCCCTGAGTCCGCAGGCCGACACTCTATCCACTGAGCCAAATTGGTTTCGGCGTCAAAAATTTTTTTACAAAAATGCAAAGAAATCAATGAAGGGAGTGTAGTCTTTTCAACAAAGTGTTGAAACAATTAGACATTTATCTCAGAAAAATACTCATGTTCACACAAAAATCTATACATAGATGTATATAGCAGATTACTTATAATTGCCATAAACTGGAGACTACCCACATACCAGGTATATTTCAAAGGATGAATGGATAAACAACTATTATCCATCCATACAATGGAATACTACTTAGCAATAAAAAGGAATAAACTATATGTACTTCCATGAATGGATCTTAAATGCATGTGCTAATTAAAATAAGTTAGAATAGCCGAAACCGGTTTTGCTCAGTGGATAGAGTGTCGGCCTGCGAACTCAAGGGTCCCAGGTTCGATTCCGGTCAAGGGCATGTACCTTGGTTGCGGGCACATCCCCAGTAGGGGGTGTGAAAGAGGCAGCTGATCGATGTTTCTCTCTCATCGATGTTTCTAACTCTCTATCCCTCTCTCTTCCTCTCTGTAAAAAATCAATAAAATATATTAAAAAAATAAGTTAGAATAAAAAGATTACATACTATATGATTCCATTCATATGTCCTTCTGGGAAAGATGGAACTATAAGACAGTGGTTTCCAGGGGCTAAAGGTGGAGAACAATTTGAGTACCAAGGTACAACAGGTTGAGGAAATTCTATGCAGATTGTGGTGGCAGTTACATGAATCTATACCAGTGATGGGCAACCTTTTGAGCTTGGTGTGTCAAACTTCACCAAAAAACTGAGCATAACTCGGGTAGTGTGTCACTTTGAGGAAAAAACATTATTTCGCAAATGTTTCATCCTCAGGAGCAGCAAATGTTTCATCCTCGGCATGCGGCCGCCTTAGCGGCCGCGTGTCATCAAAAATGGCTACGCGTGTCAGTGCTGACACGCGTGTCATGGGTTCGCCATCACTGATCTATACATATGTTAGAACTCATCTAGCCAAACACTACCCATCAAGAAAAAAAAAAGGCAATTTACTGTATAATGATTTTAAAACATGAAGAAAACAATAAATCCTTGGGCATAAAGATGGTAGAAGCTGACAAATCTGCTGTATGTTTCTAGTTTATAATGGTGTTTCTGATGTTGCACAGGAGAAAACATAAAAATTGTAAACTTGTTCCACTTGAAATTCATACACAGCCTCAAGCCACTGGAGGAAAACAGGTTTGGAAGCCAAAAAACAAAACAAAACAAAACCAAAAGTAAAACCCAAAAAATCAAAAAGAAAAAGAAATCAAACTTGGAGAAGGAGTACAGTGAAGCCAAAAACTGCTCACAGCCCTCTGAGAGCAGGGTTAATTGCTTCTGAAGTGGCTCAGAGGCCCAGAGTGGAGTCACGCAGGCTGTCACCTAGGAATTATAAAGCAAGACCCTCCCTGCCTGTTTCCTGGGGATCAAGGTCAAATGTGGCATCCCCTGAAGAGAAGAGCCTTGGAATGCAGCCCAGGGCAATGTTCAATGATCCTGCCACTCCCTTGTGGTTCAAAGACTCTAGTGAGAGAAAACCCATGACTCTGGCCTGCTCAGAACAGTGCTACCCTCCCCCATGCAGAATTGGGTGTGTTGAAGGGAGAAAAACTGTTGACACTCAATAATCTTAAGGAAAAGTATAAAGCAAGTGTTGAAAATGCAGGGAACCGGATGAAACTATAACCCACTATGCTTGGTAAATGGTCCTAATCCGGAGAACTGATTAGGCCCCGCCTGGTGTGGTGATGCTTACGAAAAAGTCTCAGGGCCAGGCTGGAGGCTGTGATGGCTCCTTGGCTCAGGGGCTCACCCTTGTCTCTGGGGATCCATAGCATGAGTTGAACCTCATCTCACCACCTCCTGGATGCTTGACTGCCACCCTGAAATAAAGGTCTCATAAGAATCAGGACCTCAAATCCATGACTGTGAGTTTAGAATGAGACACGAGGAGATTTGTGTCTGTAGGACCTTTTATTAGGTTAGGTCAGCATAATACCTAAGTAATACAGAGAAAATAAATCAGACTAAAAGTATGCTGATGGGCTTCCTAATGAGATTTCTCAGGTGGTGTGGGGCATGGAACTTAGAACTCACCTAAACCCATGTCCTGTCTGGTCTCATGTCCAGAAATTAAGGCTGGAAATGATTAAATGACTTGCCTTAGATAACATATCATTTAGTGCCCAAACTAATTTTAATGAAGATTTTCTGATTACAGAGTCAGGGGACAGATCAGGAAATGTTCCTGCTCTGAGAGTCCTATCTAACTTCTGAGGGGAGATTTTGCTTTCTTGATGGGAAAATTCAATAGATAGATAGATAGATAGATAGATAGATAGATAGATGATAGATAGATAGAATGACAGACAAAATCTCAGGTACTTGGTAAGGGTATTTTTATTTTACCTCAACATAAAACAATGCAATAGAATAACACTTATCAGAGAGAAAATTATAAGAAAACTAGAGGCCCGGTGCATGAAATTCATGCATGGGGGGGAGGGTGTCCCTCAGCCCAGCCAATCTGGGACCCCTCTCCAATCTGGGACCCCTCGAAGGATGTCTGACTGCCCAGAGGATTGGGCCTAAATGGGCAGTTGGACATCCCTCTCACAATCCAAGACTGCTGGCTCCCAACTGCTCACCTGCCTGCTTTCCTGATTGCCCCTAACTGCTTCTGCCTGCCAGCCTGATCACTCCCTAACCACTCCCCTGCCAGCCTGATTGATGCCTAACTGCTCCCCTGCCAGCCTGATTGCCCCTAACTTCCCTCCCCTGTAGGCCTGGTAACCCCTAACTACCCTCCCCTGCAGGCCTGGTCACCCCTAACTGCCCTCCCCTGTAGGCCTGGTCCCCCCCAACTTCCCTCACCTGTAGGCCTGGTCCCCCCCAACTGCTCTCCCCTGCAGGTCTGGATTCCCCCCAATTGCCCTTCCCTGCAGGCCTGGTCACCCCCAACTTCCCTCCTCTGCCAGCCTGGTCACCCCTAACTGCCCTCCCCTGCAGGCTTGATCACCCCCAACTGCCCTCTCTTGTAGGCCTGGTCCCTCCCAACTACCCTCCCCTGCTGGCCATCTTGTGACGGCCATCTTGTGTCCACATGGGGGCAGCCATCTTTGACCACATGGGGGCAGCCATCTTGTGTGTTTGAGTGATGGTCAATTTGCATATTACTCTTTTCTTAGATAGGATGTTCCTTCTCAGGCATAGTAACAAGATACTACTCTATCCCAAGCACTAGGGGTTGTTCTGATCTAGCACTTCTAGAGAAAGATGGAAAACACCCTCCACAGAGGGCTTGGACCAGAGATTGCTGTTACAAAGTCAGAAAATTAGAAACAATGAAGATTATGCTAAAGAAAAGAGGTATAAGGTAAACATTATTTACAAAAGGGATAAAACATGTCTATTTATTGCTAATAAACTATAAGGAGCCATATATGTATAAGGGATTGCTTCTTTGTTGAAGAGATGTCCCCCTGAAGCTCTTATTTCTCAGACATAGAAGTCAGTTATCATACTTAATGTGAGCAGAGGGACTTTTAACTTCAACTGTTCAATTCTCCCTGGGGGAGTTAGTTGAAGCAAAACCAGGGGAGTGTGGACACTGAAGGCTGGCACTTGGGCAGGGTCTCTATACTGAGGTTTCATTAGACTCCTCATTGTCTGGAGGGTCCTGGAGTAAATGTCCAGAAAATCATAGCCAAAGAAGGAAACCAATGTCAGCTTGAGGGAAACATGATCAGGCCAAGGATGGAAGATACAGGGGTAGTGGAGGCCCATGCGTTGGGAGCATGTGTCTCATTTAAACACTCAGGTCAAATTAGATACAAGGAGAAAAAAAACACACTAATTTTCTTCCCTTCAGTTTTCCATCTGGACACATCTTGATATTGATATATATATTTTAGGTTAGACATGTTGGAACTTGAATAGCTCATGTTCCTTTTCAAGTTACTGAAATTTGCCCAAACATAAAATATCAACATAACTCTGACAAGCTAATCATTTAACTTATTCCAAAGACATAGTGTTTTATGATTTTAAAAAGCAATGCCTAAAGAGAAAGACCAATTTTACTATTATCTGTGAGTATGAACTCCTCTCTTAAAGTGAGCAGATCCTGGAGGGAGAGTGGGTGTGCCTGGGAGGGCTTCAGTTTCTGACAAATCCCACCTGGTCCAGTCAACTCTGGATTCCCTGTAGTAACTAACATACAGATGTGTTGAAAACCCCTTGAGGTGCTCCCAAGCGCTGTAGTATTAAGAAATGCAAATTTGCCCAGCTGGTGTGGCTCAGTGGTTAAGCATTGACCCATGAACCAGGAGGTTATGGTTCGATTCTGGTCAAGGCGCATGCCTGGGTTGTGGACTTGATCCCCAGTTGGGGGCATGCAGGATCAATGATTCTCTCTCATTGATGTATCCATCTCTCTTTCCCTCTTCCCTCCTCTCTCTAAAATCAATAAAAACATATTTTAAAAAAATGCAAATTCTAATTCTGGTTCTGCTCTTACCGGTCTCTGATCACCAGTGAGTTACCTCTCTATGACAAAGTTTTCTCACCAATAAAATGGGGAGAATAATAGTATTTAGCTCTCAGGTTGTTGTGAGGGAGAGAAATGAGATAGTATGTAAATGTTTAGGATGTCCTTTATATATAATAAGTGCTCAATAAACATTGATGTTATTAATGTTATTCTGTATGTTATCTAAGCATTAAAAAATGTCAGAAATATCAAATGTAGAAGAGAAGGCAAGATCCCTACTGCAGTATGTGAGCTAACATTGCAGAATGCTCTGCTCTGTCCCTTGAGAATGAGCAATCCATGATTAATTCAAAAGAACCATTGGAGTTGGTTGATTGTAAACTTGGGTATGAGGTTTGTGGGAACAACTGACAATAAGAATGGACACCTCACAGGAAGGAGGCACTGATAAGGAATGGTTATATAGCAAGGGAGAAGGGCAGGGGATTCCAAAATCTCCATCTGAACTGTAGTAGGGCTGAGGGACCACTGCAGACCTCTGATTTGCTTCCTGAAAAATGAGTTCTCATTCACCCAGGGTCCTAGTCAGTTCTATTTAGGTATCATCGTACCATAAAAGGGAAGTTCACTCAGCCAAGGGCCCTTTGTTAAGTCATGCAGTAGGAAACCAAACTTCATTGATTAATTACTCATAGCATCTAAAAAATGACAAGGTCATAGAGTGTTTAATAAGTATTAGTAATTTTTAAATGAGAAAAAGGCAATTAATTTCTCATTGAGTATGTCAAGAAATCCAATATCACAGCATGGTGTGCTTTCCAAATAAACTAGATATATAGTTGGGCTCAGAAAACAGAAAGACAGATCAGTGCTGTAGGCCTTAACTTTTCCCTCCTTAAAATAAATGCTGAATCTTAGCTGAAAGCCAAGTTATCCAAAGACACAGAGAGATATCAAAATATCAAGGAAGTGAACTTCAGAGGAATGGCTCACACACAACTTCCCTTTGAGTCCACAGAAAGAAGCTTTTCTTATTTGCCTGGAGCAACCAGCGACTTTCAGAAATGAGCAAAAGGGTACCACTGCTCTCTCATATCTCTTCCACTCAA
This sequence comes from Cnephaeus nilssonii, assembly GCF_951640355.1. Lineage (NCBI taxonomy): Eukaryota > Metazoa > Chordata > Mammalia > Chiroptera > Vespertilionidae > Cnephaeus > Cnephaeus nilssonii. The sequence continues at coordinate 37,598,036 of NC_137074.1, read as the reverse complement.
ATGAATTGAGTAGTCAGGAGTTAAATTCTCTTCTGTGGCACTTGCAATCCCCCTAGAATAGAGCTCTAAAAGGAGACAGGCAGCTGTTGCAGAAAAGCATGAGGCAATAATCAGCCAACTTTGCTTACCAAAGCACAACGCTCTTGGGAACACAAGCCATTATTCAAATCAGCCCTAAACTCTCTTTTTTAAATTCTCAAACTGAAAAAGTAGGCTGGAACCCTTCAAAATCTCTCTGTATTTGACCTCCAAAATGAACACATGGCCAATTTTTCTTTTCTTCTTCAGTGTTATAGAAATGCCAGGGCAGACATATAGAATTTCAGAACCAGAGAGAAGAGCTTCAGAAAGCTGCAGACGTATTATTTCTAGACAAAGGCTGTGATTCAGCTGTGATTTCCATGGCCAGTCTCTCCTCAAACTCTCAGAGAGAGAGATGGACCCTTCCTTAAGTGCAAAAGCTTCACCAAATGCTGGCAAACATTAGATGTTACTAAAGTGGGCTTTATCTTGTCTCTGCTGCTTAAAAGCCATCACTGGAGCACAACTGTCCACCTGCCAGTTAACGAGTGCAAACACTTTCCCTGGACCCAACAGATCCTTTCAATGTGACTGAGAAACTTTCCCAATTTGACTCATTTACTCTTGCCTGCTGTTCCTCCTTGTCATTCTCTAACTACATCATGCTTTCTCCATCTTTACTTATCCATGCACATGCTCTTCCCTGTCCCAAGTGCCCTCTCCAGTCTTCACTTGGAAAATTCCCACTGGTCCTCCAAGATCTAGCTCAAAGTCACCTCCTCTATGAAGCCTTCCCTGGTTGTCTCAGAAAAAGGTAGCTGCTCCCTTCACTGTCCCTCCTACACCACCCATCCGTAGTTTAGAGTCTAGGGGATCACGTGTAATATACTTATTTGAGGGTCTCTCCTCACTGAACCCTTCAGGCAAGAACTGTAGCCTATGTCCACCATAGGACTGAATGCTAGCAGACCCAAAGCAATATTTGCTGAATGAATATGTATGTGTGTGTGTGTTATTGAAGGAAGAAATGTGTGACAATCATAATCAAGGTATTTTTCTTAGAAAACTAATACCAAGGTTTCTGGCTAGTAGCTATTTTTCTGAAGGGTTCCATATCTCATGGATAATAGAAAAATGTATGAGATTTTAACAAAAGAATTATAAAATTTTTAAATACAAGGGGAATTTATATTTCCCTTAAAATATAAGTAGAGTCTAATAAGACAATACAGACAAATAATTATTCCACAGGGCTAATGATCAGAGCTTTGCACATTCTGGGGGATCTTTTACTTACAAATCTATATAGGTTTGCCCTGCCAGACTGAACTTTTTATAATGGTGATTATTTTCAGATCACGTTGTTGGAGAGGTCATTGAGAAGACGTGACTGCCGGTTGACTCTCAAGCGAAACCCTGAACACCTAGAAGCTCCTTACCTGCTCCCCTGTCTTAGGAATGTATGTAAGTTCTGCTCATGGTTCCCATATCCGGCCCAGTTTTAAGCCTTGAGAAAGTAAGGTATTGCTGAGACCATATGAACCTACTAAGATCTCTATATAAACTTTCGCAGTTCTGGCAGGCAAGTACAGAGATCTATTTGTCTTGCAGCACCCAAAATAAGCCTGGAGGGGTCTGCCCATTTCTCTTGTCTCTCCTTACCTCCCGTGTATGGAGGCCAGCTTGTGAACAAACACACATCGAAGGGGCTCCTTCCATTCAATTGCGCCAGGGAATCCCACCTAATGACAGCTTTGTGTGAAGGAGGTCTCCGAGCATGGCATTAAAGGGCACTGCTGAGAGCATTAGCGGAAGTCATTCTATGTGGCAGAGATCATGTGGATGTGGGTGAGGGTGGGATGGAGACCGGCAGGTGTGGGGAGGGAGGATGTTACAGTAGGAGTGTAGTTTCAAATATGTTGTCACCAACTGGGTATGGAAATTTGGATTAGGCAATTCCTGTCTGTGTTTTGGTTTCTAAATTTTTTGGACCAGATTTCTAAAGTGATTTCTAAGAATGATTTTTCCTCCAAGAGTAAGAGACTTCATGAGTAGGTAAGTGCTTTTCTTAATTTTTAGCTATAATATTGTTTTTATTATTTTGTATGCTCATTGAAAATTCATGTGGACCAGCCTTATAAAATTGGTTTGGTATTATAATTATCAATGAACTGACTTCAGAAATTGTCCATGAATTAAATGTAGTTTCTGTGAGTATTTGCTCATATCCAATGTGAAAGAATAAAAATGTAAACCTGTAACTACAAGATAAAGAGGTTCTAACATTTACAGAGTAATCATTACATACCATCACTGTATATACTTTACCTAACATGGTCTTTATGGTACAGTAAACATCTCAAGGCTACAATTTTACCCTGATTTACAGTAAAAAGAATGAACATTGTCTCAGATCACTCAGCTCAGTTCATAATAAAACACCTTATCTCCTTTCCCCAATAGAATATGGATGTATCTATCTATATAAAAGACTAATATGCTAAGTGTCCGACTGTCCAGGTAATGACATCAAGTAGCAACACCTGGCTTCCTCTCCCTAGCTACGACTAGCCTCAGGTGGAAATACTTTACACTGTAACCAAATGTCCGTGAAGCATTTTCCCATGCTTCATCTCATTTGATCGTCACAGAAGTCCTGGAGTAGGTAGATAGGAGACTCGGTGGAATCCCATTTTCTTTTCATTAGCTGGAAAACGGAGATTTAGAAAGCTTAGAAACTTGACCTGACTGAAAAGAAGTAAGAAATGGTGGACTTTAAAAATGACTTCATGTTTTCTCACTGTGCAGAATATAGTCAAACACTGCTGCAGTTAAATATTTTACCCTTTGTTCTCCCTGTGCGATCTATAATAATAATCTGCTTTGTGTTGCTATTTACTGCTGTGTTGCTGACATTACCTGAACGAGAAGTTGGAGTGCTTCACTGGGCTGGAAAAAGTTTAGCTACATCAGAAAGCAGGTCTAATCAAGCAAGTTTGTTCTATATCTATAAAAGGCTAAGTTGACGCGTGCATGCACAATACATATAAAGCTCTTGCTGGCGCCAATCTCACATGTGTGTTTTGATCTGTCATTGTCTGCTGGAGGCAAAGACCAACAAGTAGTTAGCATAATAAATTCGAGAGGTCCGTCAGAAGGCCGATGGACCTTGGGCTTTAGCAAGAGCTAAAAGCTATGCACCGATTGTTCTGTCGAGACAATGGTGGTTCAGGGTAATCCCCTAACCCAGTGGTCGGCAAACTCATTAGTCAACAGAGCCAAATATCAACAGTACAACGATTGAAATTTCTTTTGAGAGCCAAATGTTTTAAACTTAAACTATATAGGTAGGTACATTGTTATTAACTTAATTAGGGTACGTGGTATGTTGTGGAAGAGCCACACTCAAGGGGCCAAAGAGCCGCATGTGGCTCGCGAGCCGTGGTTTGCCGACCACTGCCCTAACCTGATGATCTTTTACTGTTTATCAAACCTTACCTTTGATATGTGTGTTTGCTTTGCTAAAGGGAAAATTTATATTCTAGTAAATAAAAAGCCATAGGTCCAGACATTCAGAGAGCCACTCCACTAGAGAGTAGGTTTCTGCCTGGTTCCCCCAATGCCTTCCAAATTTATATTTCTTGTCTAGTGTATCCATTTATGTGTGGCCCCTTCGTCATATTCTGAGTCCTTGCTGCAAAAAGTTGCAGCAATTGTTGATCGTGAATTTGGTTGCTTTTATTGACATTCTGAAGCTGAAAGAAAGCAGTGGCGTCACATGAAAGTAACAATGGTGATTAAATATGATCATAATAGTGATCCAGGTAGATATAATTATCCCTGTGTAACTGAAGTTGCTGTCATATTTAGAAATGAAGATGGAGGACCTCCTTTTGAAAGGGACTTGGTCATTCATTGTAAACCAGATCCCAGTAATCGAATGCCACTAAAATGAAACAAATCAGTATCCTGTTTCCAATATTAGATGCAATGACATATCTTATTCTTTTCCCACATGGTGAAAAAGACTGGGGAACAGATATTGCATTAAGACTCAGAAACGATAGTGTAATCGACAATAATATTAGATTCAATGAATAATGCCAAAAAAGAAAATTTTCCCATCGATTTCTTAAAAGTATTATCCTTTGGGAATGCCGTGTCATAAATTAGAATTGAAAGTAGGTGCAATCATCATGCTACTGAGAAATCTTAATAGTAAATGGGGTCTTTGTAATGGTACTAGATTTATTATCAAAAGATTGAGACCTAACATAATCGATGCTGAAGTATTTATTAACAGGATCTGTGGAGGAGAGATTGTTCTGATTCCAAGAACTGATTTGTCCATGTCTGGTACTAGCCTCAGTGTTAGAATAAGTTTAATCAATTTATCAGTCATTGTTTTTATCAATGTTGTTTTTATATCATGCTTTTGTTGTTTTTATATCATGTTTATGTTGTTGTTATTATTTATTTATCAATCAATTTATATATTATTTTCATATACACTTTACTAATTTTCTTTCATTTCTGACACTTCTATTATAGAGAAAGGGTGAATAGTGATATTAAAATATTTCTTCTAATTACTCCTTTCAATGTGCATTAATTTGTGCACCAGGCCACTAGTATATGATAAAAGGAATACTAAAGATGGAAAGTATAAAAAATATGACCTTTTGTGCCTACTCCTTTCCCGTCTACAGCTGTTTTACCTTTCTGTTTGGCTTTTGTTTCAAAAATGGTGATTTTTTACCACTTGCTATTTTCAATTCATAGGATAAAATATAAAATCTCTTTAATAATATAAAATACCACTTAAAACTTCAGATTATATAAAAAGGCAGTTTGCACAGTGGTTGGGCAGAAATCTGTGGGGCCCATCGAATACTGGCTCTGATACTGATCATGTGTGTGAACTTGGGCAAGTTATTTAACCTCTCTGTGCTTTAGATTCCCATTTATAAAGTGGAGATAATGAAAGCAACTAATGCTTATGGAATTCTTAAGAAACTAACATGCATGTACAACAATTAATATTGCAGTGCTTCACACATAGGGTGCCTGTAATATGTGTCAGCTGTCATTAGTACTATTTCCCCCACTAGGTTAAAGGGCCATGGGAGCAAAGTTTGCCTTCTCCAATATGGTGTCTTCAGCACCTGGAACAGTGGCTAGCTCTGGGAAACAGTTAATAAATATTTGTGAGTCTATACACACATTCACATCACTGTGGCCTCCTACTATTAGACTGCATACATTATTAATAGAGTAATATTAAGAGAGTCTTTTGGGAGAGGTTTCTAAAATAACAGGTGAATTTTTAAGCAGTCCTTAAACTCATTCATTACACACAATATCTACAGATTATAGCACCTAAGTGATTAAGACTCCCTAATAAAACTGTTAATCTCATTTTTTATTGGGGACAAATGATGGAGAACTAGCAGATAAACTATTAATCTCCTGGTTTGAATAAGGACGTTCAAAACTTAGTTGGCACAATAGAAGGATCACACACCTAACATCAAGGTAGAAAACAGGCTTTTGAATACTCATTAGTTGCAGTGACATAGGCAAGCATCTTGTCTGATGGGGAGACAGTAGAACCGAAGGAATCAATATTTGTTGCATGTTTCCATAGACCTCTGTTAATTCCCAGAACAACACTGCATTTTCCACTCCCCACTTTACAGATGTGGAATCAGAGGCTTAAAGAAATGAAATAATCTGCCCACCAAACAGCATAATTTCAAAAGAGGTCATCTTATTTCAAAACCAGGGCTGTCTCTATTAAACCAAGCCTGGCATATAGAAAATTCTTAGTAAAGGGCTAGTATTAAAGAAAATACTTTAACTCTTTTTCTTCTGACTGGCTAGGGATGATAATGGGAGTGATGCTTGGCCTACTCTTAATTTTAAGTGGACTTTCAGCCTTTTCTGAGGACTCAGCCTTCCCTGGCTCTGTGGGTGGGATCCCTAGAGGAAGGGGTTTTACTGCCTGAGAGAGTCATTACAGCCCCAAGTGAAGCGAATTCTGAAGCTGGTTCTTATTCTGTGGTCTTCCAACAACTTGCATGAGAAGTAAATGGCATGCCTGATGGAAAGCTCATATTCCACCTCTCATCCCCACCCCAGTTTACCAAGGTAAAGTCTTTATGGGTTAGGGCTGGAGGTCTGCATTTAAAAACATTCAGGGGAGCCTGGCCAGTCTGGCTCAGTAGCTGAGCACCACCTATGAACCAAGAGGTCACAGTTCCATTCTAGCCCACATGCCCAGGTTGTGGGCTTGGTCCTCAGTGGGGGGTATGTAGAAGGCAGCCGATCAATGATTCTTTCTCATCATTGATGTTTCTATGTCTTTCTCTTTCTCTCTGAAATAAAAAAAAGTATATTAAAAAAATTCAGGGGATTCTGACGCATATTAAAATTTTGTGAACAAATATTTGGACTTTGGGGGACACTGTACCTGCTGGACCAAAGGGACAGGCTTTGCACACTCTCCATTTGGAGAGGTTGCTGTGTCTTCTGAGCTTTATAAGCAGGACAAAGTCTCCCTCGGGCCATGTAACCAGGTGTTCTTGTCAATGAGGAATGTCCTTGTCAGTCTGGCCTCTTGGTTCTTAGAGGCTATTGGGAATCTGTTTTGAGGGGAGAGGCAGGGCTAGGCCAAGAGAAAGACTGAGACTTTCCAAGGAGACTCGGCTATGACAGACGTGGGGAGCTCAGGTTTGGCTAGGTTTTCTCTGTGCGGGATGAGAGAATGGAAATAACTGCTGTAGACTACATGCCAGGCAGGCTATTAAGAGTTTTACTTTCATTGTGGCATTTAATCTTCACAATTAAAATATACACAACTAAAATAGCATCAATGTGGCATGGTGGTAAAGTGTGTGTGCTCTGGAAGATGGGTTTGAATTTAAACTCACTATTGGCAAGGGCCATTTCCTCACCTCTCAGTTCCCTATTAATTATAATACCTACTTCATGTGGTTGTGAAGATTAAATGCAATGAAAGTGGAAAATGATATAAAAGGATTAGCATAGCTCTTGGAATATAGTAAGTGCTTAATTAATGTCCCCTGCACAACTACCTCTGAGAGGTCAGGGCCCATGTCTGTTCAGTTCTTCACTATGCCCCCAGCTTGCTGAGAAGGGTAGGTACTCAGCAAATACCAAATATGGGTTGAATACATGAATGAGTACATAATGGATGTAACAGAGGAAGCATTTGAAAGTCAGGTTCTCATGAGATTCATAGACTTATAATATCAAGCCTATAAGACCTAATATTAAAATTAAATTAACAAGATCCTTAAGGAAGACTGAAAACTGTCAAACTCTGTTCCCTACCCCACTTAGTACTAGGAAGAATTTGAATGTTTCAAATGGCTTTCATTCACCAAAGTGGCTTTTTTGTTATTTGTTTATTTTTTATTGTTGATATTACTACAGATGTCCCCTATCTTTTTCTCTCCCTCAGCATGCATGCACACCCCCCCCCCAAACACACACCCAAATACTCCTAATCGAGCTAAGAACCCCTGAAAACAACCTTGTCTACAGGTCTTAGGCCCAATTACAGCCTCTAAAAGCAAGGGACAAACATGAGTCTGCTTTCCTCTAGCTGGCATGAAAATCTAGAATTGAGGATTATTGAGGACTGGAATGGGCATCTAAGAATTGTGTCCTCTTTAAGGTTTTCTCCCAAATCCCCAGCTGCGCTGCATCCCTTCCCCCAACTTGGATGCGAATGGTTAAGGGATTATGATAGGGAGAGAAATAAATGGGAATTTCAGAATGATTGTAACTTGTAATTCAGGGCTCTGTGGAAACCTTGTTGTGGGAATGAGTCAGAGTTAGGGCCCTGCTCGGCTTCTATGGTTTACAGGTGCCATTTAGTTCATACAAAACATGCCAGTGGCATTTTTGGTTTAACTATAGGACTTCAGGGTCCTGGGGGCCACCAACTAGGGCTGAGGATCTAAATGGAAAGGCACAGACAGGGTCCCAGGTGGCTGGTTTGGGCAGTGTGGCCCGGGCAGGCTTCCAGAAAAGATAAGCGTACATTTCCAGGGCATAGGCTGGGATTTAAGAATACACAGAGATTGCTTTTTATCCTGGGCTTCTCTGAAAATCTTTGAAGCTAATTATGAATTCCAGACAGGGGTCTTAGCCACATAATCTTAGTTACTTTATCTCTAAAAATAGTGGAAATATTTTTCTCCCGGAATTATAGTGGAGGTGAAACAGTATCTACATGGAATTACTTAAATGAACAGTTCAAATTAAACCCTGGGGACATTGATAAACAAGTACCAAGATTGCTTAAACTGGTGTGTTAACTAAAAAATAAATAAATAAATAAATTCTCAACTTCCACTAAAATAAGGATTTATACTTGACAATTCTGTTAGTTCATTTAAAATTAGTGAACTTAACCGAATGAACAAATTTCTATTCTTTAAAATATTCTGTCATTTATACTTTTTACTATATCAGAAGTGCCCTTTCTGATGTTTAACTGAGTTAGGGACTCTTACTATATAAAAATCTGAGTTTCTAAGAAAACCACATTGTGTTCATTCATCTCTTGCGATAGATCCAGCACTAACAGTAGCAGCAGCCGGTGACAAGTCTCAGAAAACCTGCATAAAATCAAATGCTCCCTTCTATGGTTCTATTTTGTATGTCAGAGCTGAAGCCCAGGTGACTTAGCTGAGGTGCCTGGAAAGCCTGAAGTGTGTTGCTCAGCAACCGGAAACAGTTGAGACTATCCAGTACATCTTCTGTTTGGTGTTGGCAGTTCTGATTTTCCAATGCACATAGCAGATGGTAAGCCGACTGTTTAGATTTTTAAAAGCATGAAAGCGAGTGGTGAAAAGTGAAGATAGTGCTTTAATTTGCAAACTAACAAATTGGCTTCAGCCCCAAATCTTTGGGAATTTGCAGAGACTCATTTTCTTCATGTTAATTTCCCAGTCCTCTTCCCCCAAATAGAACTAGTACACAGCTATTTTTTTTCCTTCTTTGAACTGTAGGAGCAGTTAAGCTTCTTATATAGCAGGGATTCATGCTGAGAATGTTGATAAAGAAGGCAAGGGTAGAAAAAGACTTGAGTAGGTCCTTCATTCACTTGTTCTTTCATTCATCCATTGGTAAATTAATAAATGCATGCAGTATTGTTTAATAATTAAGAGCCAGAAATCAGACACACCTGAGTTCCAATCCCTACCTCACTCGGAATGACCTCATTTGAAGTCATTGAACCTCTTATTAAGCTTCAACTTCCTCTTTATAAAAGGAAATAATAATAGGACCTGCCTTTTAGGGTTTTTGGTATGTGTTTTTTATTTTAGAGAGAGGAAGGGAGAAAGAGAGAGAAACATCAATGTGAGCGAGAAATATTGATTGGTTGCCTGCTGCAAGTGCTTAGACCAGATCAAACCGACAACCTGGTATGTGCCCTGACTGGGAATCAAACCTGCCACCTTTCAGTGTATGGGAGGACGCTCCAACCAACTGAGCCACACTGGCTACGTTATTTTTAAAGGAGGGTGAGAATTAAATGAAATAAAGTAGGTAAAGGAATCAACATAGTTCATGTCACAGAGGGAACACTCAATGAATTCTGGGTAATACTAGTGTTACTGTTATTTTTGTCAGTAAATGCCCACTCTAAGTCCGTGCTGTGATGTGGAGGTTTCCATAACTTAATGGAAAAGAGTAGGCTCTAGAGGCAGACTATCTGTTTTAACAAATTTCTTAATCTGTCAATGCCTCAATTTTCTCTGGTTAAAATGAGGCTAACAGTAACATTTGCTCTACAGGTTGTTGTGAGGATTAAATGAGAGAATACTATGAAGAGCCTACTAGCCCAAAGCCAGGCACATAGAGATTGTGATTCATAAAAGTTGGGTAGTATCATCATTATTATCATTACATATCATTGCTGCTGGAATTACAAAGATGAATAAATCATGGACCCTGGTCTTGATCAGTCTCATGGGGTTATAAGCATTGGCTGGAGCACACTGAAAAGTAATTACCTAGAATGGGGCAAGTATGACAATAGAGGTATAAACAGAGGCTATAGAAGGGCCCAATAAGGGCATTACTTTTCTAAGGCAGCCATTCAAGCTGTGGTTCTCACACTTGGCTATACTGTCCAAGACCATTTTTCTTTAATGATAGAAATGTTCTATAACCCTGAACTGACTGATATAGTAGCCACTAGCTACATATGCCTCAAACTGAACACTTGAAATATGGCTAGTGAGACTAGGCTACAGAACTTTAAATGCAATTAAATTTAATTAATTTAGCCTCATGTGGCTGGCTAATGACCATCATATTGTACAGCTCTTGTCTAGATATCTTTGAAAGACAAAAGTATGATTCGCAGTTTGGAATGTGTGTAGCGGGTAATATTTTACAAATGCCATAAAACAGGGAAGAGACTATCTATTAGGTGACCTCTCTCCCTGGGACTGCCACCACTGTTTTGACCGACCCATCAGAAAATGCTTGTTTGAGAGTGTAATTTACAAAGCAAATTAAAGATACAACACATCGTTTTTTATCATGGCACTTGAAACTTGTTTTCCATGGAGGATGGAGATTTTTTGTTGTTGCTGTTAATCCTCACCTGAGGATATTTTCTCCATTGCTTTTCAGAGAGAGTGAAAAGAAGGGAGGTGGGAGGGGAGAAGGGGAGATGAGGAGACAGAGAGAGAGAGGACTTTGGAGAGAGAGAGAGAGAAGCATTGATGTGAGTGAGACACATTGACTGGTTGCCTCCCTCACACACCCCAACCGGGGTGGGGCGGGAACCTGCAACCCAGGTACATGCCCTTGACCGGGAATTGAACCCTTGACTCTTTGTTGAGAGGGCCAATGACCTAACCACTGAGCAATACCAGCCAGGGCTGGAGGATGGAAATTTTAAATAAAATTATCTAAACATAAAAGCATTTCATCAACTACTTCAGCATTATACATTGAGAGAACTCTCTTTTCCAGGGCATGACGTTTATTGGCCGATAAAGGAAACCTTTTCCTTTAATGCTTAAAATATATACCTTAGACCTTCTTCCTGAACAATCTCTGGGAATTGTGTTGATTTTTACCATCATTCAAACCACCTTATTTCCCACTTTAGCATCTTATAATAATAAATTCTTAAGTCAGACACAGATTAATTCCTTTTGAATTATTCAGTATTTAGAAAGAGCTTGGGTCTACAGCCAGCAATGGTCCACATGGAAGAACCAAGATATACGCACTCATATAAGCAGATACATGTTTACATGAGCAAGGCCTATGGAGAATGTTTAGAGTCACGTGACTCTCAAAGCTTTCATGACTCACTTATGCTAGATATATTTTCCTGCAATTTGGCCCCAAATTAACTGACTACCATAAGTTAAACAATAAAAGTATTCCCCCCCCCGTGATTTTTACCTTACTTACCCTCATATTTATAAATTTTAACATGAATAGTGCATCTAAATGGCTCCTGCACCCTAGCCAGTTTGGCTCAGTGGATACAGCATCAGCCCAAGGACTGAAGGGTCCCAGGTTCAATTCCAGACAAGAGCACGCACCTCGGTTGCACTCGATCCCCAGCCCTGGTCTGGACATGTGCAGGAGGCAACCAATCAATGTGTCACTTTCACACTGATGTTTCTCTCTCTGTGTCTCTTCCATTCTCTCTAAAAGTCAATGGAAAAATATCCTTGGGTGAGGATTAACAAAGTAAACAGACAAACAAATAAATAAAATAAATGGCTTCTGCTTTTTTTCTGGGCATCTGAGGGGACCTTACTGGGAGCTCTACATAATTCCTGAATGAAATGACAGCCAGAAACCAAAGCGGGCACAAATGGAGAACTAAATATCCCCCTGTTCTTTCCTTTCCCATTCCCCCAGCCCCCCAGATACTCCCTCTTTGCTTTCCTAAAATTTTGGGAATAGAGGAATGGCAGAAAGCATGTAGGCAAATTCCAAAAACATTCCATCTCCGTGGCCCTGTGCTCAAGTTCAGTTTTCTCTTCTACAAAATGAGAACACAAATATCTGGCAGAGATAAGAATGTAAAGTATTCAGTACCTAGCAAACAGGAAACCCTTAATAAATGGTTTTCAATATTATTGGTCAAGTCTCATTGTCACTCTACTTTTCTTTATTTTCTGATCTTTCCATTTTCATTTTTCTTATATTTTTTATTCTTTCTTTTCTGTTCATTTTAACCATCCTTTTCATATTCATCTGGCAATCTTAAAACTTTAATATGGTTAGGCTATATATATAACTAACTAAATAACTAATCTTCATTCCTCTCTTCTTCTTTGTCTGACTGCTCTTCCTTGTCTACAAATACATGGTCAATCCCTACCAACTAGTCTATATATCTGTCTCTATATCTTGTATGTTTTAAAAAGACGATAAAGCTAAAAGAACTCACTAGGATAAAGGTATGTAAGCCAGAATAAAAAAAAGTTTCTAAGCACCCAAGTGCTAGTTATAGATACTTTCAGTAAGGAGGAAATGTGTGTTGTGTACACCCTAACTCCATCTGCTTCCATGAACAGGAATTTGACAGTGATGGGCTCAGACTAGGTTCATATCCCTTGATTAACATTTTTCAGTGCTGGTACTTTATAGAAATGAGTGCTATTAGAATTTAGAAGAAAATCATCAGACTGAATCTATTTTTGTGTTGGAAAAAATCCACCTAGAATTGAAGCAGCATTAATTAAGTGAGCTTAGATTGGCTGTCATGGTAAAATCCTATACAGGGTGACCTTTGGCTCTTATAATACGGCTCAGTGGGGCTCAGTTTCACACTCAATCAGACAAACTCTCTATAGATTTAAGATGGTATTTTAAGAGAATTTTAAAAATAAGAAACATTTTCTGGGTTTCTTTCTTCCTTTTTCTTTTAAACACTACTCATCAAGAGGATGTTGCAGTTGAGTATGAGTTGGTAGAAGAAATTTCTGGTTTCTATATCTGGTGAGCCATTCATTAGGAGTACCTTTTCAGATTTCTTCCTAAATCTGTCACATTAGATATGGAGGAATACTTAGGATTCTTATGTTTTATAAGGAAATGGCCATGTGATAACACAAAGAAAATCCCTTCTGCTCTTTGGAACTATGTTTCTTTTTTGAGAAAGGAGGGCATTAAACTAGCATTGTATGGCCTGAAAAGTCCTTTCAATGAATCTAAGTTCCAGGGGTCAGGTGATTTACTTAACATCCTGGTTAGGGGATGGAAGCTGGAAGACAGTTTGTCCATACACTTTCCAAAATATTTGTCCACTACTTAAGGTTTAGGCATGAAATGGGATTTTAAAGACATTTGATAAATATTTTTAGACAGTAAGATGGAATTATTTAGTTGATAGAAGATAAGTTGAATTGGGTGTCAGTAAACTTGATCTTTTTCAATCTAGTTTGTATCCATAAACAATCAATATAAACTCTTTGGGATTTAGTTATTTTCATTGCAAAATTAATGTATTTGTGTCTGCACAGAATTATTGTGAAGATTAAATGAGATTATGCACATGAAAGTAGTTTGCAAACCCAAAGGCTTTTAATAGACCAATAGATCTGGATCACTTTGGTCATTTTTTAGGTATGTTTTAGATGAGATTTCAAATACTGTCCAAAAATTGATTAGAGCACAGGACCTTTAAGCATCATTCCAACCTTGACTCTATTATACGAGGATCAAATCTTGCTGTACTAAATCTGAGTATATCTATATAACAAAAGGGTAATATGCAAATCAACTGAACAGTGAAAAGACCAGTTGCTATGACGTGCAGACCACCCGGGGGCAGATGCTCAATGCAGGAGCTTCCCCCTGGTGGTCAGTGTGCTCCCACAGGGGGAGTGTCGCTCAGCTAGAAGCTGGGCTGATGCCTGACGAGTAGAGCTGTGGTGGCAGGAGGCTCTCCCACCTCTTCAGCAGTGCTAAGCATGTCTGACTGATGGCTTAGGCCCGCTTCTCGGGCTTAAGCCATCAGTCGAACATCCCCCAAGGGCTCCCGGACTGCGAAAGGGCTGCAGGCCGGGCTGAGAGACTGCCTCCCCCCCATCCCCCCAGTGCATGAGTATCGTGCACCAGGCCTCTAGTTATTTTATAAAGGGAAATTATTTATTTATTTATTTATTTATTTATTTTTAAAATATATTTCATTGATTTTTTACAGAGAGGAAGGGAGAGAGATAGAGAGTTAGAAACATTGATGAGAGAGAAACATCGATCAGCTGCCTCTTGCACACACCCTACTGGGGATGTGCCCACAACCAAGGTACATGCCCTTGACCGGAATCGAACCTGGGACCTTTCATTCCACAGGCTGACGCTCTATCCACTGAGCCAAACCAGTTTTGGCAAATTCATACAACAATATAGTTCCATAATTCTGTCAAAGGGTATCAGTTATTGATGCCATTTGGTGACAGCATAATCCTATATAATAAAACCCTAATATGCAAATTGACCGAATGGTGGAACTACCTGTAACTATGACACACACTGACCACTGGGGGCAGACACTCAATGCAGGAGCTTCCCCCTGATGGTCAGTGTGCTTCCACAGGGGCAGCGCTGCTCAGCCAGAAGCTGGGCTCACAGCTGGTGAGCTCAGCGGTGGTGGTGGGAGCCTCTTCCACCTCTGCAGCAGTCAAACATCCCCCAAGGGGTCCCAGACTGTGAGAAGGTGAAGGCTGGGCTGAGCGCCTCCTCCTCCCCCCAGTGCACAAATGTCATGTACCAGGCCACCAGTACTGTTTATAATTCATTTGGTTTGCTAACTTTGAAATTGTGTGGTTATAGATTTTTAAAAATACAGATTTTTATTATATACAATTTTATGTATAAAGTAACTTTGCTAATATTTTCTATATCACAGTATTTTAAATTTTCATAATGGAAATGTGCACAGAATGTCAGTTATACTACATTTTAAGTAACATGTGCTTACAACTCTCACAATAGGGGCTTTCCCTATTATACACCAGCATTTATTTATGGAAACCTAGGCTAGCTAAGTTTAGTACTTTTAAATGACAAGTGCCACAGCCTATTATAAAGCAAATAAAGAATGAAAACACTTGAATAAACAAATATTTGCAAAATCTTTCAACATATGAAAGACATCCAGCTACACATAAGCTGATGGTTCAAACACTTCTAGAGCCCCTGATGTATTCTCTTTTCCTTTGGTCAGGTTTCCATAGTACTATTCACTACTATTTTATCTTTTCAATGGAGATATTGTGGAGTAGTAATAGCAGCATATGACTGAAGCAAAAAGACTTAAGTTCAAGATGCAGTTCCACTACTTACTACTTTAAGACCTTGTTTGATAAGACACCTAACCATTAGGTCTATATTTCTTCCTTCAGACAGAGGAAGGGAAAAAGAAGCATTTCCCATATTATTTGCATATCAAATAAGGTCATTTAGATGACTGCATTGTGTAACTTCTAAAGTGTTACATAAATGCAAGATGTTATCTCTGGTAAAATAGATCTTTGAATACTGTTCAAAGCACAATAAAATGAGAGAAAAAATGATATTCTTAAAAATCTGAAATAACCAAGTCAATCTATATTTTTTACTGTTATTTTAGAGGAGAGAATGTCACAAATTCACTATGACAATATAAATTTATACTGTACTATTCAACCTTAGTATTTTCTTTGTTCTCTTAGGTTTTTATGAATGTACTTGATTTAAAATTTTGTAATACATAAAGTGCTCTGAAGACTTCTGTTTGACTTAAGCCAAAACTGATGATAAGTTTAAGGTCCCTTTTCTGTTTCTTATATTTTTAATTCTTACAGAATATTTTCTTTGACATGTAAAGAACTTACTGAAACATTTGCTGTTTGAACAAGAATACACACTGATAACAAAGCTGATATACATTGATATTAACATTTCTAGATAGGGACATGAAGGGAGTTCACCATATTTACTTATCTTACTTTATTTTTCTCATATTCAATAACTTTCTTTTGTCCATCCACAACAATCAAAGAATATTCAAGTATGAATAAATCAACCTATCCTACCTAATAAAAGAGAAACATGCAAATTGACCGAACCTTCACTATGCCCATAGCCAATCAGAGCGAACAAGATGGCGGTTAATTTGCATATGCAGGTGCTGAGTGGCCTGGGTCCTGGAAACATCCTCTGGACCCAGGCCGCTCCTAGCCTGTAAGCCCCTGCTTAGCTCCTGAGTGGCAGGGGTCCCAGAATGCCCCCTGGCCACTTGAAGCCTAGGGGTGCAGGCGCCAACCACCTGGCTGGCGGGGATGTTCCTGCCCCACCTCCAGCGGCTTGCAAAGGCTCGCGCACGACCGGGGGCTGGCTGCTGGCCTCTGGGGTGTGCCGAGACCCTGGCAGTCACTGCTGCGTGCTCCCCAGGGTCCCTGCATGCCCCGAGCCTGGGGCCCATGGTGGGGCTGGCTGCTGGCCTCCCCCAGCCGCTTGCAAAGGCTCGCACATGAAGCGGCAGTTTGGGGCCATGCCCCCAGCCTGGGGCCCATGGTAAGGCTGGCTGCTGGCCTCAGGGCGTTTGGAGACGGGGATGTTCCCGCCCTGCCCCAGAGGCTTTCCAAGCTCCAGTACCAAGTGGCGGTTTGTGTCCATGCCCGCAGCCCAGCGCCCTCCACAGGGGGATGGCTTCTGGCCTCTGGGGTGTGCAGAAACCCTGGCAGCCACTACCGGGTGGGAGGGACACGCCCCTAGCCCAGTGGACACAACCCAGGGGCTGCATGAGCTGCAAAGGATACACCTTTTTAAAAATATATTTTATTGATTTTTTTTTTACAGAGAAGAGGGGAGAGGGATAGACAGTCGGAAATATCAATGAGAGAGAAACATCGATTAGCTACCTCCTGCACACTCCCCACTGGGGATGTGCCTCCAACCAAGGTACATGCCCTTAACAGGAATCAAACCTGGGACCCTTCAGTCTGCAGGCCCACGGTCTATCCACTGAGCCAAACCAGTTTGAGAGTAAATACCTTTTCTGACAGCTCATTGGCTAAGCTCCCTGTAGGCTGCCACTTGCAGTGTTCTTGGTAATTTGGGTTATAAGAATCCAAGAAGGTGATCTAGGGTTTTTCCACCACACTCCTGGAGGAAAAAATGAAGGTCCCTTGAGGGGTCCCAGATTGGAGAGACTGCAGGCTGGGCTGAGGGACAACACCCCCCCCCCCCATCCCTCCCAACCCCTGGTGAATTTCATGCACCGGGCCTCTAGTAAAGACATAAAATTTGAGCAAGAAGTTCAACAGTAAAAGAAAAAATTAAACATTCTAAATTCCATCTTTACATAAGTTTTTTCTTCTTTTATTATCTTTGGAATTACTGATAGGACAATACCAATAGAGACCTCTGAAATATGTACTCTTTTAGTATAAAAGAACAAGTTATGAATGAAAAAGCATTGCTAGTTTTCAGCCTCAGTGTTAGCACATTCATTTGTTTTTATGCTGCACAAGTTCTATTTCTGTGTTCTTCTCACTATAAATTCATCATCATTTTTTGGTGTTTTTCATTAAATAATAGTTATTTACTGTGTTCTCAGTTAATTTGAAGCCTCAGGTAATATAGATCAATAAGACTTGATAAACTTCATAAAGTTGTCAGAAAAATATGATCATATACTTGAATTTTAACAATTCACATTATAATTGCTGCCACCGGCTTTATTTATTCTAGAGATGAAGTAGCAAAATTTATGTCAAGACTAAACTTCAAATTATTGTCCTATAAAATATCTTTTACCTGAGTACTGAGAATCTTATTAGTTTCTTTATCATTACCAAATTGCTAAGCTCTGGAATTATCTGAAACATGAAAAGCAAAGGAGAGAGTTGTAGCTCACTTAACTCTCAGTTTTCTGACCCTAAATCTAATCTCTTTTCTCCCCTCATCTTTCATTAATAAGTTCTGACATATTACTCAAACTTTAATTGATTGAATTACCTTAGCAACAGTGAACCCGAAGTTCCCAGTAAGAAGATTCAATTGGCAAAGGTATTTTTTCCTTCCAATTATATTCATCTGTAGTTCCACTTTTAGGAAGATAAGTTATTTAAAAATAAGTAGTTTATAGAAATCTTCTGTATCCAAGGATTTTTCCCTTTTCTTCACATTTGAAGAGTCTTTTTAGACAAGACAAAAATAACTTAATGCAAGTACTGATATTTTTCAAAACTATAGTATTTTCCTCAGATCCTCTGTTGGTTAATCAGGAACAAAAATAGCAGTCATAACAGTAAAAAATAAATAATGAAAAAAACAAAATAACAAAAAGTGGAGTTCTGCATCAAACTTTATATTACAACCCCCTGGTTATTTGTACAGTTTTGAAACTTCTCTGCCCTGTAGCACTATTTGCGCCTCCTGCCATTGTTTTACTCACAGGAATCCTGGGCATTATTCCAATTCCCCACAAACAGCAGGAGATGTCAGCATTTCACTGGATATGGGCCTTGCCTTGCAAGTTATCTTTGCAAAAGTCTTCTGTTAGGAAAAGCTACTGGAATCCCATTGCACAGCTAGGTAGAAACTCCAGACTCAAAAACGCACTGAGGCTTATACAAAAATATGCCGAGAATCAATGAAGAAACTTTCGGATGTAAACAAAAATCTTCCTTTTATCAGGTCACGAACCAAAAAATCTGATTGAATTCCCAAATTATTCATGCAGCTCTCTATTGTCATGTGGAGGTGAATCATCAGGAGTCGACCCTTTTTCAGTGGCACTGCCTTCATTTTGGAAAATGTCATGGCTGCAGCCAAAGATGTAGAGGTTTCCTCAGTTCCCATTTCCAAGAGCATCCTCGTGCAGATTCCCGGGTAGGAATGCAGAGCTCTTCAGTGCTATCCTTAATCATCTCCACGTGGCCACTTTGCCCTTGGATGGTATTTGTTTTCCTAAATCAAGCATGCTCAAGAGATATTCCCATCTGTCCAGATCTGTTCACAGATTCCATACAAGAGGCACTTGCTAACTTCCTTCCATGCTTATAAAAGTAAATAGAGGCTGTCTGCACTTCTTGCCAGGAGAAATTCACTATCTACAGTTGGTTAAAATATGGTTTGTTCCTCCTTTAAATACATCTAAGGCTTCCTGAACTAAGCAGATACAAATATCACTCTCTGATTCATTAGGAAGTCTCCTTGGTAACTAGCTTTTCCTCTTTGGTGATTTGTGTTTTGGAGAAGTTTTTCAAGTAAAGATGAACAAACTAAAAGTTGTACACAATATATAGATAGGGACCTAGGGACACACATATAAAAAGGTATTACTAAAAAGTGACAGTTTCCTATTTGCAAAAGTGTGTAGGCATCAGGGTCTTGTTCACTTTAACATAAAGCCATGGTTGGGGATGGGTTATGGAAGAACATTAGCTATAGTTACACCTTTTTAAGATGTTTCTAAACAATATATCAATAATAATTTCATAAGAACATGGGGTTGTGATAGTCCGTGTTTTTGTTGTTGTTGTTGTTTCATGAAGCCTGGGAAGTTTCCACTTAAAATAACCAGAATTTCCAACTTGGTTGTCACTTATGTCTAATTTAAAAGGGTAAAGAATAATTGGCTGGATTGTTAAATGCTTAACTAAGTTTTCTTCTTGCAGTTTCCACCTACCATTGCTTATTCTTCCAGACTGATAATGTTTAAAAGAGGCAGCACTTGCTAGATTATGGGGACATTACTGATAAACTTCATAGTGGGGAGATAAAAATAGCCCAGGTTTGGAGTTAACTTCCTGACAAAAATCTTTTCACTGCATGCCAATAGCCCTGCAAGGCAATGTGATGGTGTTTTGCAAAAACAAGTGACTAAAACATTAAATATTAATTTCTGGATTTAAAAATGGAGCCAGTGTTGATGTGGCTGGCAGATCTGGCAAGGATGAGTAATAGCTGCCTTGATCTTTGGCCATCTTTCGACGGTACTAACTCTCACAGGCTATTATTGGAAGTGCTAACCCTATGCCTCCATGTCACAAGACAACAGTCACCCCATGGAGACTATGAAAGAACCACTAAAAGAAACATTCTCAAGTGTGGATTTCTTGGGCTAAACTAGGGTATCATTATGGCTATTTGGGGCATGTTCCACGAGCTTTTAAAATACTGACAGTTACTGGTCCTAGCCCCACCCCCATTCCTTTCTATCAAGGTCACTTAGTGCCAGAGCCTAGACATAAATGTAAACCCGGGCTTGCCTCACTTCACAGCCTTTACTCTGCACCAAGATCACGCTACCTTGGAATCAACAGACCTCTCTTCTCAGTTGGTGACCTCATCCCCAGGTGGAATTAGGCAGCTAGCTTCCCTGGAGGAGCTGTTCAGCAGTCAGGGTTCTGAAGGAGAAGAGTATGAGAAGAAAGAGGGAGAGCCTTCTAGATGGGTGAAAGATTTATATGTATTTTTTAGGTAAGAAAGGGATAATGAGGCAGATGAGTGTTTTTGGAGAGTGTGTGATAAGTCTGGAGATCAGGATGATTAGTAAAGAGAAGCAGTTGGTAGGTGAAGGTTAAACTGAGATTGAGACTGCACTAGCCATTAGTTACATATGGCTGCTGAGCACTTGAAATGTGGCTAGTCTAGATTGAGATGTGCTGTAAGTGTAAAATACACACCTTAATTTGATTGTTTAGTATAAAAAAGAATGTAAAATATTTCATTAATAATTTATTTTGTGGTTAATGTTAACATGATAACATTTTTGATCTATTGGGATAAATACAATAAATTATCAAAATGAATCTCGGCTGTTTCTGTTTACTTTGCATTAATGTGGCTATTAGGAATGTTAGAATTGCATACATGATTCACATTTGTGGTCTGCACTATGTTCCTATTGGACAGTGTAGATCTAGAGTTTGAACTAGAGGGGAGTATTGCTTAGAAGATGCTGAAGGAAAGATTTGGTAGGTAAGTGATACAGTGAAAATTATACATGAGGATTGTGTTGTTGTGGCTTTTACAGCTTAGACAAATTTGTGGGGACAGGACACTGGTCCATTATCATTCTTAATCCTCACAACCAACTTAGTATGTAAGTATTCTTTCTTTTCCACAGATAAGAATAATGAGGTTTAGAAGTGCTAAGTAATTTTCCCCAAATTACCCAACCTAGTGAGAAAAGATTGGGTATTCAAACTCAGATCTGCTCCAGGTCCTTCCACTTGACATGGAAAGTGAAGAAGAATGGCAAGAGCTGCCTGAAACCTGACTATGGAGCTGCCTGACAGCTGACTATGGAGATGGGGAACACCTAGCAAACACTGCAACAAAAAAGTTTATCTTTGAGAAGAGACCAGTGTAGATGGTTAAGAAAAAGAGATATAAGCAAACCTTAAAATCAAGATCCCTGGAAATACAGAGGTGAGGTGAGATAAAGTCCCAAGTCTCAAGTTGGGGGTTATGCTTATGAAAAAGCACTGTTCTCAAAACCCATTCCATGAATAATTTCCCATAGTACACTTTAATTGAGCTCTCACTGTATGAAGAACATGGGCTAGCAGGATGTGAGGCAAAAAAAAGAACCATAAAATATAGTTTCTAAGTCTCTCATCTACTTGGAAAGGCAAGAAATTAAGGCTCTGAAACCATTGACCAGGAACAGAGCTTGGGGCAGTGAAAATAGTGGCACCTGACTAGGAGTTAGGAGGTGTAAGTTATTTCTCACCCTAAGTCTTTGGATAATTAGCAGTGCAACCTTGTACAGGTTACTGAACCCTACTAATGTTTCATTTTCTTATCTGCAAAGTTGACATAAAATTATCTTTCCCACCTGATATGGCTGTTGTGAGGACCAAAATCCAAATGAAACAATGTATATGTATATGCCTTATGAATTGTATACCTAACTTGAAAACCCATTCATTGGCTCTCACTGAGTTAGACAGCTATAGGACCATTGTTTCTTGGAGACCCTTGTTAAAGCTACAGATGCTGTCAGGTTTCTGACTCATTTTCAGAAGCTCCTGAATGTGAATTCCATTGACTGAGTTATCTAGTTTGAAAAGTAACATTTATTGAGCACATTTAACTAATGATTAGTTCTTATAGCAGCTCTGTAATGTGGGTATTAGTAGGCTCATTTTTCTAATGAGCAAACCGAAGCTCTGAGTTTCAGTAACCTTATCAGTAAGTGTGAGAGCATGGCCTTAAATCTATGTTCTCTCACACAAAGTTCTGTGCTCTTGCTTTCAATTCCCAGAGTCCAATCCTGTGGGTCTAAAGTAGTGCCCAGGTATCCATATATTCTTGAAAACCCTGGAGATTACAGTGGGCATCTAAGCTCAGGACCCCACTGCTCTGGCAAGCTCTTGAACACCTTTAGTGACACATATTGTCTTGTGAGGCAGCTGGGAGCTCTGACTGTTAGAAAAGTCCCAATATACCTCCTGGAGCTTCTACTAATTGGCCCAATCCTAGGCTGCAGACACATACTGGTCGCCTCAAAATGTTTCACTGACAGCCCCTCAGACCCTTCGGGTGCTCTGCAGGGCCATCTGTTGATGGCATTTGAGGCATCTTCCTAAAAGTCTAGAAAAATCTTCAGACTCCAAGTCTATTAGTTCTTTCCTCCCTGGGACACCTTTTGCTGAAGAATAGAGAGGCCAGAGTTGGAGAACGAGTCCGTGGCGAGGCAGTTAAATGAAGAGGGAGCAAGCATGAGAGTGTGATGTCCTTCCGGACGCCTGGACTGGACATGTGTAAGTGCCATCATGAGCCCTGCGGAGGGATACCAGAGCAGCCACCTCGGTAGCTCCAACAGACAGAGAGAAATTAGAAACTCCTGTTATTACAATTGGGTTCTAATATTTCTTTTTTTCAGTAAAATATAAAGTAGTTTAGTTGTGTTACTACTTTCCTGACTTTTCAATTCCCCAAATGATAAAAAAAAAACCAAAAAAACCCAACCCACAACAAAAGCAAAACGCTTCCAATATAAAGAAGAAGGAAAAGTTTTGGATAAACAACAGCCCAGGAGAAGGACAGCCAGCCTCCAGACCGCCCAGCTAGGCAGTGCACCGACTGTCAGCACAGCGGGAGCGCCCGGGCAGTCCTGGAAAGAGTGCTCCTAGCCCGACAGGCCTTAAATACACCTCCGAGGCCTCGGTAGGCAGGCGCTGGGAGAGTCAGATTATAAGAAAAAGCACAACCTTTCTGCCATCTCCAGCTCCCTTTAATCTTATCTCTCTCCCACAGGCTTTGTCCCTGCTTATTGAAATTGGGGAAGATGTGCCATCTCATTCCGGAAGAGGGAGTGGGAGGCAGAAACAATGGGCTGCTAATTTGTGTGCAGGGGGCAGGCTTCAGGGCTCCTCGGAGGGAGTCTCCTGCAGTCTGGGGCGGATCTTATCCATCTTTCCATCATAGGCCAAGGTCAGACTCCATGCTGCCCTCTAATCACTTGGGGGAACAGGCCTGAAATATGTCTTCAGGTGACATTTCTAAGGACAGTGCATGTTGTGAATGGGGGCATTTTAAGCCACCCTGCTTCAAATCCTTGTTGGAAAGAAATGAGGGAAATGCACACCAAAATAAAATGCCGGGAGCCCTGGAATGGTGAGGGCAAAGCCTGGGCTTTCCTGCTCTAGGAAGTTTTCAAATATCATGTCTCTGTAGGTACTTGTCAGCCCATTTGTTTTGATTTTTGGTCTTTATTTTAACGGACAACCCCAGAGGTCAAAGGGGGAAGAGCAGGTGGACATGAACATGGGATTAACTTCCCTCTCCTGCCAGTCCCTGAGACCTCCCTTGAGCATAATCTTGACCACCAGCTCTTTTTCTGGTTTTGGTCAGCATGCACTCAGTCAGCCTTTTGTAGAATTATATTTCCATGTGTCCATACACCCTAATAGACTGAGGCTCAGAGAGGAAAACAGGTCTATGCAATAGCTACTGAAAATCACGTACTGTGCCAGAGATTTTAATACTCATTCATTCACTCTACTGATATAAATTGAGCCCTCAAGAATATCTCAGATGAGTAATAAAAGTAGACATGCTAATGTATCTCATGTCTTTTTTTTCGGGGTGGGGGGAAGTCAACAGACAAATTGATAAGTGAACAAACCAATTACAGCTCATTAAGTGTTAAGAAGGCTATAAACAGGGTGCTAGGATAGAGAATAATGGAGGCACCTATTTTAGAAAGGGGGTCAGGAAAGGTGGATAGTCTCACTTAAATGGTGATACGCAAGCCACAATCTTGCCAGTGGGGGATGCCTGTCAGCATCAGGATGCTCCATGCCCCCATGCTATTCCAGGACATATTCAGTCTCCTTTCTTCCACTCACATAGAATACAAGAAAATATTTGTTTATCTTCCTGCCCTTCTTGTCCTGGTGCAGACAGTCACATGAATTCCCAGTGGATGAGATCCAAGACTCCATGTACTGGTGACTCTGTGTTGTGGGTACTGGAATACGTCAGAAACGTGGTGATCAGCCTGCACACAATTTTCCCCAGGCAAGCCCACTTTGATCAGCTATTCCCATCAGGCTGCCATGAAGATGAACAAAAACAAGTTCTTTTCTGGTTTCCTTAAATAGTCTTGCCAGGTTTTCCTCCCTTCCCCCTTTCTATGCCTGTTTGTCTAATGTCTCACAAACTGGGTGTCTCTGCACGATGCACAGACTACAGACCAGGAGTGTCAGAGGGCGGCTGGGAAGTGAAGCACGGAGCTGCTGGTGGGGCCAAGGGCAGGGGAGGGGGGGGGGACTGTGGTGCTTCCTCTGGGAAGCCCAGGAAGAGAAGAGGCCAGGGTGGCCTGGCTTCCTGCAGGTGCAGGCTCTCTGTGTGTGAGCCCCTTCTCATGCCTGCTTGCCTTTTTCCTACCCGTTGTCCTCATTTCTCTGATTTCTTCTGTTGTACAAAGTCTGAAGTTGTCCTTCATGTACATGTTCTTGTGGCTTCCGGTGCTTTTCCCAGGAAAAGCAATGTTATTTATAAAACCACAAATGCATGGAGGACGGAGAGAACTCCCTGAGCCAAGAGGCCATCTGTGAATCGAAGTCAGTGTGGGAGAGTTGGATCGTCCACTCCTAGAGTTCTGGCAACTATTTCTGTTTAATTGGTTTTTTTTTTAGATTAACAGCAGCAAAGGTTATGTCATGAGGAAATGAAAATTAGGCTAAAGAAGCCTTCTTTCCTCTGACAGGTTGAGTCATTCTCTCTTTTGGCTGCTGTGAAGGGGGCAGTTGGCTCTGGGCACTGCCTGCTGCCTGAGACTGACCAGCTCTGTGGTCCAGGGCAGGCCACTCACCTCCTCTGATGGGGGAGGGGAGGTCGTTCCTCCAACACTCATGGGAGGACTCGGTGAGTTAATGCAGCTGAAAGTGCTCTATCACCTGGAAAATGCTAAACAAATGGAGAGATTATATTTCCCTGGCATGGAAAGGTCAGGAATGAGGGAACGACAGGCCAAACATGAGAAAATTGCTTAGCGTATCAGCACCTTGACTGACCTAGGATCTGTGTGTCAGGCCTCAGGGATTGCCTTGGGACATTTTCTGTGAGGTTACTTTACTACTAAGTGGGTTATGTTACCCTTGTGGGTTATGTTCCAGCCCTTTATGGGTTACTGTTACTTGGATGCCAATTAAAAATGTGGAGCTTAGGGTAGGATGTTGGATGAGATCAGAGGAAGCTGAGAGGTCTCAGGAGGAGGGAGGTGGTGCAATCAAACCCAGCATGCCAGGACCCCCCTTTTGCAGAGGCAATTAAGATGAGCTCAGAGAGCCTGATGGAGGCTGGAGGAGAAAACGGATAGGTGAGAAGGATGTGAAAGCAGAATTGGGCACTGGGGAGAAAGGAGAGCAGTGCGCTATCCCTCTGTGTGTGTGTCTGTGTCTCCATGTGTCTATGGGTCTGTTCACTTCTCTGTCTGCTGAAAATTAGACTGTAGCCTTAAGCCTGGTGTGGAGCCCTAGTCATTTGTACCCACCAAGTTAGTATTGACACTCATATCACTGAGTGTGTCCAGGTTCTCGGGCTGGACTTGTGCCCTGGGTGGCCTCCGATTCCTTAATGGCACCTGAGCCCTGCTGTGATGCCAGCCTGCTTACCCCAACCTGCCCCATTCCCAGGCCTAAGTGCTTTCTATAAACCCTGCTTCAGCTTAGTATAGGAGCATTGACATAGCCCCGGCGTCAAAGGGACTTGAGTTTGCATACTGATGCCCTCTCATACTAGCTGTGTGACTTCAGGCAGCTGATAAACCTTCCTGAGCCTCATCTTTAGAATGGGCATGATATAGAGGGTTTTGAGAATTTATGAGCTAATGCATGTAAAGTACCTAATCGACTTGACACATAATATGGTTATTCCACATGGAGAGGCTCCTGAGAACCACCATGCTCCAATTTTCCTGGTAGGAAGCCACAGATTTCTCCATCTGAATGCTCCAACCTGCCTGGTAGGAAGCAGATTTCCCCACTGGATCTGAATGCTCAGATATCAGTCCTCATTTTGTAATCATGCTGTGGACTCTCTAATGTATACTGTGGCCTCTAACCTCTAAGCATCATGGTATGCCCAACACACTCTCTTCTCTTGTCCCCAGAAGGGGTTTAGAGCAGGCCAGGTAGTTCCACTCTTAGATATGCTTTTCCAAGCAACTGTGTAAACACTGATCAAAGGTTCTCTCTATTTATCAAAGCACTTTTTTTTTAATGCCTAAGGAAAAAGTGCTCACATGCTAACTTGCAATTTTTACTTACGAACACTTGCCCTGGCTCGGTTTTGTCCTGATTCCACCTGAGCAGGTGTGTTAAAAGTTCTAACATCTACAGAAATCAGCCCCTGAGGGGAACTGGTAGTTCATCCTTCTAAACTTAACTTCACCTCGCTCTCCTTGGAGTGCCCCCAGGAACGTGGTAGCTGGTACCTAGCTTGCTTGATTTAACCTCCATTATTTTAAACCTCATCAGGTTCTAGAAGTTCTTGGTTGATGTTTACTTCACAGTAAATGCATCAGGCTTTTCACCAACACTTATTAAAAGGGTCATTAGGTTTTTAAATACTAATAGCTTTAATAACAGGACATACTGATGAGTCAATTAAAAGGAAATCAAAGTCATATTTAAAATTATATTCACCTTCATTCACCATTTAACAAATATTTGCTAGATACCTACCATGTCCCAGACCCATGGTGCTGAGGACTCAGAAACAATAAAGCTGCCTGCCTGTGTGGAGCTTCCCTTCTATTTTAACAATTAGCAAAGGCAACACATCAATTATTATTATATTGGAAAATAATAAAGGTTCTAGGGAAATGTTAGGTAGAAAGGGAGGTGCAGGAGTTGCCATTATAATCATGGAGGTCAGAGCAAGTCTCCCTGAGAATGTGAGGGAGAGCCACATGGAGTTCTGGGAGAGGGCATTCTGGGCGAGGAGAGCAGCAGGTGAAAAGCCCCACCTTTTTGCTTCATCAGAAGACTATGCTGCGGATCATCAACTTCACCTTCTGTCTGTATTCTGTGTTTTCTCCCTAAGCTCAGAGCTTGCTGCTCTGAGACACTGGTGGCTGAGATAATGAGTCTAGACTGTTCATTTTCTCTGCCTCGCAGATGAAAGCACCTGTCATATGTGGGCAGACAGCCCCTCTGGAGGCTGGGCAGTGGTGGTGGATTTGGACCCTCTTTCTCTTTTTAAATGCCACAAGGTTGGGCAATTAAGGGAGAGTCAAAATGTCTTATGACAACCCGCAAAGCAACTGAAAAGTGTCTCTTCTTATATTTTAGGTTAAAATTTTAGTGGAATTTCCCTGAATTTAATTACAAAAAATTTTTCTTTTAATGTGCCTAGAAGTTTTGGGGGAAACAATATAAGCATTATACACACACACACACACACACACACACACACACACACATACATATATTACCTAATAATAGACAAATATGTAAATTGACCGTACCTTCGCTATGCCCACAGCCAATCAGAGTGAGGGAGTATGCAAATTAACCCACCAAAGATGGCAGTTAATTTGCATACGAAGGCAGGGCAGGCAGCACCATGGCCTGCTTTGGGGATACGGGTCCATCAGAGGCGGAGGAGGGCCCTGAAAGCAGCGCCAGACACCGCCCACAAGGTACCAGTCCATCGGCAGGGGAGGCGGTGGGGTGGGCAGTGCCAGACGGCACAGGAGGGGTCCGGGTCCATCGCAGGCCCCAGGAGGGGCAACGGCCTGCCTAGCCGCTCCCCGGGGTCCCTGGGAAGATCGTGGCCCCAGGGAGGTGAGGCCGGACCGCCTACCAGTTCCCGGGGGTCCCTGGGATGATCGCGGCCCTGGGGAGGCGAGGCCGGACCTGCTTAGATGCTCCTGGGGGTCCCTGGGAACATCGCAGGCATGGGGTTGCTGAGACACAGACATGGGCCTCTGGCCACAGATTCATAGCTTTCCGGAGATGGAGGGCAGGGATCTGCCTCATCTGCAGAGACAGAGGTTCTGCAGTGCCCCCAAGACGTGGGTGGGCCCAGCCAGGGATCAAGGGGCATGGAAGGACTCCTGGGCATAAGGGCAAGGACCCTCACTCCTGAGGCCAGGGTTGAGGGGCAGTGCCACCCCAGTGGAGGGGTGCTGCACTGCAGGGTACTGGACTGACTGAGGTGATTCAGAGAAGCTCCCAGTGCTAATGGGCCTCTCTCAGGTGGCCTTCACACTTCAGAGGCGGCGACTCCTGCTCTTGCCTTGACCCAAAAGCAAGCCCGGGACACCCTGCCCCATGGCAGAGCCTGCCTAGGCAGTGAGTGCGAAGCCTTCCACCTGCTCCGGAGAAGCGGGGGCAGTAAAGAATGGGGGGCAGGGGACAGGGAGAGGAAAGAATGTGGAGAATCCACAATGAAGAGGTGCTCGAGAAAGAGGCTTGGAAACCTGACTGGAAGGTTTGTTCTGTTTGCCGGGCGGCTGCCTCTTAAGAAGCGCAAAGAGCATGGCTCTGAGGCCTTCCTGTGTGCTGAGTCAAGTTCCACAGCCAACTGGAATTGGCCTCAGTTTCCTGGTCTGTAAAATGGATGAAGCGTGTCCCAGTGCCTTCACTGAGCTTTGATGGCCAATTGAGATACTGTATAAAGAAAATGAGGGAAGAAGTGAGAAAGAAAAGGAAGGACTAGCAACACAAAAGAAACACTGAAAGGAACCTGTAAACCCATTGTCACTTAAATAGGGAATATAGTCAATAGTGTTGTAATGATGGTATGATGCCAGGTGGGTACTAGAAATATTGGGGAACACTGTAAAGTATATGATTGTCTAACCACTATTCTGTAACTAATATAAAACCTGAAACCAATACAAAATAATATTGAATGTAAAGAAATGAAAATTGGAGTGAAATTTTTATAAATTTCAAAGTTTAAATAAAAGCTGTAAAGAAAGGAAGGGGAGAATAAAAATAGTGTTTTTCATTTTACTACTTCATTAAAAAGACAGTTGTCTTTATATGGTGCTTTTATACTTTTATGCTTTTCTAAGTCATTATCTCATTTTAATTTCCGGGCAACTTAAAGACAAGATAATTATTCCCTCCACTATTCAAAGAAAAGAAATCTTGGTGTCTGGTCCTAATGATTCAATCGTCAAGCCCTTATTGTACAGCAGGGTTAGTAAAATTTTCTGTGCAGGGTTATATCTATACTAATAAAAGTCTTGGGGGTGATCAGGCCAGCAGGGGAGGGTATTTGGGGGCAATCAGGCCCACAGAGGAGCAGTTAGGTGTCAATCAGGCCAGCAAGGGAGCAGTTAGGGGGCAATCAGGCAGGTAGGTGAGTGGTTAGGAGCCAGAGGTCCTGGATTGTGAGAGGGATGTCCAACTGCAGGTTTAGGCCCGATTCCACAGGGATCAGGCCTAAACCTGCAGTTGGACATCCCCCGAGGGGTCCCATATTGGAGAGGGTGCAGGCTGGGCTGAGGGACACCCTCCTCAGTGCACGAATTTCGTGCACTGGGCCTCTAGTGTGTGTGTGTATATATATATATATATATATATATATATATATATATATATATATATATATATATATATATATTGATTTCAGAGAGGAAGGGAGAGGGAGAGAGAGATAGAAACTTAAATGATGAGAGAGAATCATTGACTGGCTGCCTCCTGCATGCCCCCTCCTGGGCATATGCCCTTGACCGAAATCGAACCCGGGACCCTTCAGTCTGCAGGCTGACGCTTTATCCACGGAGCCAAACCGGCTAAGGCTAATATAAACATTTTGATTCTCTAGATCTCTACAGGTTCAAAGCAACATTTAACCAGTTAGTTATAGTCTGGGTATGTATGTATGTATTGTATGTATGTATGTGTATGTGGGGGAAGTGTCTCTAAGAATCTTTAAATGCAGGCATCAGATTGAGTCTGAACCTGCTTTCTATTCTACAGGTGATTCCACTGTCACCTGTTACTTGCTCTAACCTCTCCTATACTCAGGTCTCCCAAGAGGAGGAAGCAACCTCCTTTGTGCACATCCCTAGAGCACTCTAGTTAGAAAAACACCCGAAGAGTGTGTCAGAAGACCTAGATTTTAGCGACAGAGCAGTTACCAACAAGTGGATGGCCTTGGGCAAATCCCATCACCTTCCCAAACCTCAGCTTCCTACCTGGCAGAATGCATAAATTAGATAATTTACAGTGGAAACAAACAGCAGGGTGGTTAAGCCTTTCAGCTAGGAGTCAAATGACCTGGTTCAAATCTTGGATTCAAAACTTAAGAACTGCAGCCCGGCTGGTGTGGCTCAGTGGTTGAGCATCAACTCATGAACCAAGAGGTTTCTGGTTCAAATTCCCATGACTCCTTCCATGAGGCTTTTCCAAATGATCCTAGTGTTTTCTTTTTATTTCTGACTCCAAGAGCCCTGTAATTTTATGTCTCATGGCATATCTTACATGCTGCCTAGTATTATAGGTGTCGGCATTCCTGCATAATCACTCTTCCTAAGTGATAAGTCCCTCAAAGGCAGGAGTTGCCTTTCACGCATCTTTGAATCCTGTGCAGACTTTAGCACATTGCATTACGCACAGTGAGGGCTCAACCAACATTTGCTGAATTACGATAGTGTCCCCATAACTAAACTCCATCCCGGAATGGTTGCTGCAATCCGTTGCCCATGACATCCCTCAGCCTGCACCCAGATTCCTGTTTTAATGTTCCTAATCATTACTTTCACATTCTCTACATCTCCCCACTCCTGCCCTCCCTCCTCTCTTGTTGAAGGTTATTTTCATTGACAAAATCTGTTGCAATACACTTCACTGGTCTCTTCCGTTAACGTGCAAGCTATTTTAGGAATGCAACAAAAGTGGCAGGTGCTATTTATAGAATAAGAAGCAGTCTGAATTCCCCTGTGGACCATGTGCTCATCCATCTTTATTATGTTCGAAAGAGGTATTTCCTAAGAGCCTGTGTGATTTCCTATCACACTACCCACGCTATTCATCACAGCAATCATTGAGGATTTTCATTTTATTTTTGCCTTGTCTTTAATTTTCCATTTGATTTGGATTCCTTCCGTATCCCTCCTTTCTTCTCATAAAAAGCAGAAGAGAGAGAAAAAAATACACCACTAAGCTATGTAAATGTCTTTTCATGAATTGGATCTCTCAAGATGAGAGCTTTGTTATTGAGGGAAAAATGAACCTTCTGTCCCTGTGATTTGGTAATGGAAATGTGCTGTTTCATGGAGTCTTAAGTATTTTTTTTATCATAGTAATATATAAACCATTTAATGTTATAATCACTTGCTTTCAAGGAACAGAAGACATGTACAATTGCAGTAAATTACTAAAAGTAATAATAGCTTTATTTGTAGTGCTGATGAATTAAATTATATTTGGTCAGCTCACAAGTACACAGTGTCCACACGTGTGTATGTGTGTGTGTAGTGACTCTGATATACACACTGGAGCAATACTAGTAGATGGATGAGCAGATTCATAACTTTAGAACCTTGTAAGTAATGAGAGTCATTATTTCAGGTCTTTAAAGAACTTCTGTACTCAGCCTCCTGGCACTTCTTCTTTCCTATCTCCATCCAACCTTACTTCTGCCAGGTTATAATGTTAAAGATAATCACACATCTTGTTTGTTAAAAAACACCTATCCATTATGTACAACATCGGGTCCAAAACTCCTTAGTGCAGCACAAAATACTGTTATATTCCACCCAAATATATCTCTTGAACTCTTCTCTCGCTCCTGTGTTCCAGCCACAGCAAACTTCTTTCTCTTCCCCGAAGGGACCCTGGACCCTTCCATGCCTTTGACCTTTTGAACAACAACTTCCTGTTTCCTGGAATGTTCTGCTTGTTCCCATGTCCCCATATCCTGCTGACAGGTCCCCACACTTCCTTCCATGAAGTGATAAATGTGAAAAAGACTAGCACAGAACATGGTGTGGAGCCAGGACTCAGTAAATAAATGTTCAGTAAAGAAATAGACAAGTAAGCTTGCAAATTCAAAAGAAGATCTCTGTTTTATCAAGGGGTTGTATTATAAATTTATGTCAGTTGAACGCAGCATGATGGGGCAGAGGCCTGGGATGATCAAGGTTCTGATGGAGGTTTGTATTAGTTTGCTAGGGCTGCCATAACAAAATACCACAGACTGGGTGGCTTGAACACTTATGAGAAATTTATTTTCTCCCAATTCTAGAAGCTAAAAGTCCAAAATCAAGGTGCAGACAAGGTGGTTTCTTCTGAGGTCTCTCCCCTTGGCTTGTAGAAGGCCATCTATCTTCTCCCTGTGTTTTCACATGGTCTTCCCTTTAAGTGTCTGTGTCCTAATTTCCTCTTGTTATAAGGATAACTGTCAGATTGGATTAAGGCCCACCCTAATGTCTCCTTTTAGCTTAATTTTCCTTTTAAAAAGTTTGTCTTCAAATGCAGTCACATCTGAGGTACTGGGGGTTAGAACTTTAGCTTATAAGTTTGGGGGAGGACACAATTCAGCCCATGACAGGGTGGTAATGGGGAGAGCAATGCAACAGCAGTGGCTGCTCACAGGAACCTCTGGAG
The DNA here is from genome assembly GCF_951640355.1 of Cnephaeus nilssonii. Classification (NCBI taxonomy): domain Eukaryota; kingdom Metazoa; phylum Chordata; class Mammalia; order Chiroptera; family Vespertilionidae; genus Cnephaeus; species Cnephaeus nilssonii. The sequence continues at coordinate 37,564,911 of NC_137074.1, read as the reverse complement.
GGCGGGAATTATGCCTTGCCTCAGCATTTTTCATAGCGCCTTGTTCAGGGTGAGCACTTAATACTGATTTAGACCTGATTAAGTCACAGCCTCTACTTAGAAATGAAGTAAGATTTTGATGATGTCCTTTCAACACATACATAACCTTCCCCTCTCAGCCTTTTTTTTTTTTTTTTCATACTAGAGGCCCGGTGCATGAAATTCATGCGGGTAGGGTGCCTAGGCCGGAGATCAGGGCTGATCGGGTCTTTCCAGCTGCAGGCTGGGACCTTCCTTCCAGCTGCCGGCCTAAGCCTCCCTTCCCCAGCTGCCAGCTGTTGACCGGGGCTTTCCTTCGTTCCACGCCACCCCCTGGTGGTCAGCGCACATCATAGTGAGTGATCGGTCTCCCGGTCAAACTCCTGCGAGGACAATTTGCATATTAGGCTTTTATATATAGAGATATGTGAATTTATGAACATTTTGTTGACATTCTCATTTAAATAATAGATGGTCAAAGATTGAAGTCTTCCTTTGTGCAGCCCTCCTGTGAGTTGAGCAATGGGCTGTGAGTTTTAGGTAGTTTTAATGAGCTAATTTTAAGTCCACCTAACTATATTGCCATGTAGGCCACATTTCTCCACAAAGATGATTTGTTTGCCTGTTTATTTCACCAAGGGTCTTCATGAAATTTGTGTTTATGTGTTTATCATCAACCTGATCCCTAAAGAAGGACTTGAGGTGGCTCTTAAAAGTAGACAAAAGTATGCCTCTAGCACCGCCTTCTCCTATCTCTTTCACGACCTGTTGCAAATGCAGGGCCTGTTGATTTGGCTTGTCTGCCTTGTTCTCAGTGAACCACACTGGCACCTAGTAATTGCCATTCTCTAGTGTCCACAAACCATGTCTTTAAGTAAACTTTCAGGAACATTGACACTTACTTCTCTGGTCTGCAGTTCCTCAATGACACATGGATGTCTACATTGAATAGACAAGTAGTAAAGGTCTACACAGCTGCTCCCTGGGTCAGGAGGGTTAGCCGTTGACATATGAGAAAGGCTTAAGGGAGAATTCTGTCCTAGGACAACCACTCCATAGTATTTGTATTGAGAAAGGGGGTAAGAAAAGCTCAGATCGCAGACAGGTGACTTGTGTGGTGTCAGTCTTGCCATTTATTATTCATACATTTTTTATTCATATATTTCTGTGCACTCTCACTCTAGAAGAAAAACTCCCTGAGGGCAAAGAACTTTGCCTGTCTCATTTGATGCTCTATTGCTAGCAATTGGCGAATTCCTGATATTAAGCAAGTCGCTAAGATACTTTGAAGCTAAATTGCTCATATGTCAAATGATAATACCAATATTTGTTCTGCCTAACCTCAAGTTTATTGAGGACATCTAATGAAATGTAAAGGTAATTTATAAACTGTAAGTGGCTTGTAAAGATAAGTTAAACAGCTATAAAGGCAAGTTTTGTATGACAGGGACCAAGATAAGGAGACACTACATAATAAGAACTTTAATGTAATAAGGAGTTCAGACTTGAAGGGATCAGTTTATTTGCTAGTTTTCCAACTCAAACTCAGCTTTTTTTTTTAACCAATGTTGAATTTGATTCGAGAAATCAAAAATAAATTAGCTATAGCTATATTTGATAGCACAAATGGTTGAATTTGCTGATGGCACATGAATCCCACTCCCCTTGTTTAATAAACTCTTTCAAAGGTGTTGCTTCCATCTCAGGTGATCCTTTCTGAGAGAAATGACCTTTGGTGAAACCTGAAAGGTTGCTGGGAATTCCTTGAAGCTTTGTTTAAATACCCACATGAAAAGGTTTCTCTTAAACTCCTCTGTCTGAAAAAAAAATGCCACAAAGCAAAATGAATTTTACACCTTTTTGGAGTCTATTAGTTCTACTTTCAGTGGCATTGAGTAATAAACACTCTTCTAGCAAGGTCACCATTTCCTTTGATATCAAACAGCTATCCTTTTTCATATATAATACACAAAGCACATTGCTTGCTCAGGGCAAAATGTTTGATGAAAATTATTTCCTTTGTTCTTTTGTATAGACTGTTCTCTGTAACAATGAAGATTGTCTGCATGACATATCTCTTCAGGACATCCATTGTATAGTAATACTAATAGAGCTTAATCTAATGCTACATTAATTTCTTCCATTATTTCCTCCAAGAAAGATGCCACTATTGTTTATACAACAATGCAATTTTCTCTCTCTTTGTTTTGTTTTATTTATTTATTTATTTCACTTAACTGGAGGAGATTTATATGAAAGGAAGTAAAGGAAAGCCTTTCTCAATCCTCTGGGTACAAAAAAAATCCCTGATAGTTACAGAGCAAACAACGAATCTTCATAGCCCACCTCCCATCCAGCCATTCTTGATGAGAGGGAAAAACACATCCTGTAGCAAACAGGTGTATGTCCAGGTTGCTTAATTTCAGAATCATCTCCTTTGCACTTGGACTTGGTTTTTTTATAGCTTTCACCAGACTATTGTAAAAGCCTCTTGATCAGTCTCCCTACTTGCCTCTGCTCACTCTAATCCACCTTGCCTTGTGTTGCCTGAGGGATCTTCCTAAAATGCCAGTCTGACCATGTCATCTATTCTCTACCCTGTTAGAGCCTCCCAGCTCCTTAGTATGGCATTTAAACATTCCACACCCTGTCTCCAGAGTGGCTTTCAATGTGATCCCCACCCCTTCCCATCTCTTTTCCCAGATTCCCATGGGAGAAGCTCAGATGCGCGTTCACTCTGAAAGTCCTATGTTGACAGTTACAGTGCTATACGTAATGATGTGTTAGTCTATCTTTTAATGCATTGATGTCACTTTTGGTGTCAGCTAGGTCCCTAGAGAGCAATTATGTAAAGTCCAATCTATATATATAAAAAGCCAGCGACCATAACGCCATAATGACCAGCATGACTGGTCGCTATGACGCCCACTGTGGCCAGCGGAACTGGCCAACCTCCTGCAGCCCCTTCCCCCAGCCAGCCCTGCCCCTGATCGGCCTGTCCCATTCTAATTGAGGGTGGGGTGGCCAACCAACCCCCACCCCCCCATGGCCCTTCCCTCCAGCTGGTCCCACCCTCAATGGGCCCCCACCACTCCAATTGGCTCACAGCCCCTACCCCTGGACAGCCCCACCCCTGATTGCCCCCCTACCCAAATAGGGGGTGGGGCTGGCCAGCCAACCTCCTGCAGCCCTTCCCCTGGCTGGCCCTGCTCTCGATGGGCCCCCACAATCCCAATCAGCCTGCAGCCCCTTCCCCCAGCCAGCTCCACCTCTGATCGGCCCGCCACCCATGGCCTCTCCCTGAGCCCCATTTGGGGGCAGGGTCAGCTGGTCTACCACTCACAGCCTCTCCCCATGGCTGGCCCCATCCCCCAGCTGACCCAGCTCTGATCGGGTCTGATCGGGGCAAGCCTGCCGGTCAACCTTCCACCATCTCCTCTTCTGGACAGGCCCTGCTCCAATCTGATGATTGGAGCCGGGCCGGCCAGACCCCACCCATGCACGAATTTGTGCACTGAGCCTCTAGTCTTTCTAATAATATGAATGACTTAAGGAATGAAAAATAATCCACCTTTAATTTGCCCTGTGTTAAACTTACAATGAGGTTCATGGCAGCTCTCAGAAATAAATCATTTAGAGATGAGATTAACAATGTCTTCAGTGTTTCAAGAGTGGCAGCTTCAGAATTAAAACAGAAACAGACATCATCTAGATAACATTAGCGGAAATTTTCTTAAAGGCAAGTGTGGTGAGATGGTTAAGAGAATGAGACCTGACTTCACAGTGTCTTAGGTTCTCACGTGGAGCCCTCATGTATGTGGTGGGTAAGATAGCCTGCTACAATAATGACTCTCAAGGAATCATGTCTCACCCTGGCTGAGGAGCTCAGTTGGTTAGAGTGTTGTCCTGATACACCAAGGTTGCAGGCTCAATCCCTTGTCAGGGCACATACAAGAATCAATCAATAAATGCATAAATAAGTGGAACAACAAATTGATCTCTCTCTCTCTTCTCTCTCTGAAATCAATCAGTCATTCAAGGAATTATGCCTCTTGCATGCATACCTTTGTTGAATTCTATCCCATGTTAATGTTCCAGGCTGGAAACATTAGCAATGTGGAACAGAGGGTTGAAGAGTGCTTATTCATGGAAGCTTTCCATTTGTTGCTGCTCACTGGGAACCCTTTGCCACCAACTTAAAAAATTTGAGCTAGCCTCTTTGAAGATAAGAGACTGCATGGAGAGAGAGGCTCTGCTGTTTTGGCCTTGCTAGATATATAAGTGAGCCCAGCAAACACCACAGGGAGCAGAGATAAACTGTCCTGGCTGAGCCCAGCCCAAATTGCTGACCCCCAAAATTGGAAAAAAAAAGTGATTATTATTTTTCAAACCACTATGTTTTAGGGTGGTGGTATACACAGCAATAGTTACCTGATCCACTGGAAGACCAAGTTACTTGACTTCTTTGAGACCCATTTTATCATTTCTAATTGGAGCTCATTTTAGTAATTTAGGGTTGTTGTGAAGATTACATAAGATAATTCATTCAGAGATTTTAGCATAAGTAATCAATAAATTAGTTATTATGGCAATATTATATTTTATATCAGTAACTATTATAATGACTAAAAGGGTAATAAAATTTGGAGTGAAATAATACAATGCTTTCATATTTTTTATTTGCTAAAATTTCTCTAAGATATTATTATGCACTTTTTATATGTGAACAAATAGAAATGAAATGATATGCTTAACAAACAAGTATTTTCCAAGTTTAGCCTCTTTGTATTATGTTAAAGATGATAAACTCTGCTCACACATTTTTAGTAAAATACCACAGAAAAGCTGTAGGACTTTATGGAGTGCATTTTGTATATGGCCCTCACCCTGAGCACATTTTATAGACCTCAATAATCTGCATCATTGCTTCATCTTTTATCTTGTATTTTATTTGTGTCTCTAAGTCACCTCAAATCTCATTAAAATTTTTAGAGAGGCATTAGAAAAAAGAATAAATATAAAAATACATAAAATACTACCTAAGTAATGGCATAGTCCTTTGAAGAGTTTATGATGTTAGCTCAAGTTGAGTAAAGGGCAGGATATGAAGGGCATAGTTTGACAAAGGTATTCTATTTTTAGAATTATCTATGAGAGTGGAAATTTATTTTTGTGACTGTGTAATATAGTACTTTCATTCCTTTAGAATAAAAACACTTGTGCTTATAATTATAAAAACAATATTTATTAAAATTCAGAATTAGTGCCTCTGAAATATTCTGTATGGCCTTAGTCATATCATTTGTAAGATGAACATCAATAGCAGATTATTTAATTTCTAGCCAAATCTCAATGCTATCAGTTATCTTCTTGATTTAATTTCTTTGAACTTTTGTTTCCTCATCTGTAAAATGGGGTAATAGCAGCCACCTTGCCATGTAATGAGGATTATAGATCAAGTATGTATTGTGCCTGGAATAGTGCTTGGACTCTAGGAGGTGTTTGAAGAGTTGAAGAGCAGAGCTTCTCAAACTTCTTAAACTTCAGTGCACACATTAATCAGCTAGAGGGGCAACTTCTGAAAAGCCAGATTATGATACAGTAGATTTGGGGTGAGATCTGAGATTCTGCATTTCCTACAATTTCAATCATCCCAGAAGATGCTGGTACTTATGGTCCATGGACCATACTTTGAGTAGCAACCATAGCTATCTGGGATCAGCAAATTATGGCCCATGGGCCAAATCCAGCCAGCTGCCTGTCCTTGTCAATGAAATTTTACTGGAATGCAGCTCTGCTCATTGGCCTATTTATTGCCTGTGTCTGCTGGTACACTATAGTGGTGGCAACAGAGGCTGTCTAGCCCACAAAGCCTAAAATATTTAGTGTTTGACTTTTTATAGAAAAAAAAAATAGTCACCACTAATATAGAGCACTGTTAAGTTCACAACACCTTAAGGCGGCAATGTAATGCTGTTAGAGGGAGATGGAGGGATCTGTCTGAAGAATCAGATTATTATAATGGATTTTACAAGGACTACACTATAGGGAGTGCAAGATGCTAGGAATGGTTGGGACTTGATCTGTGAGTATCAGATACTGTATATAAAATGCAACAAGACCTGATGATAAGTGAGCAGGCTTTTGAGTCTTGGCCTTGCCTCTGCCTTGGTCACCTCTGTGACCCTGAGCAAGTCATTTAAACCTCTCCAAGTCTCAGTTTGCTCATCTGTTAAGTGGGATTCATCAAACTGGCTCACGGGTTCTATCAGAGAATTAGTGATTATGTATGAAAGATACTATAACATTTAACCTGCTACAGAGTAGATAGTATTTGTGCTGCAGAATGGATAATAATTTTTCTATGGTCTGTATGTCCCCCCAAAATCTTTCTTTCCATTGTCTGGTTAATCTGAAACTTAACCCCTAAAGTGATGATATTAGGAGATGGAGGTGGGGCCTATGGTAGGTGATTAATGCCTTTATAAAACAGGATCCAGAGAGGCCCTTAGGCCCTTTGGCCTCCTGAAGACACAACAGAAAGTCTGAAACCCAGAAGACAGACCTTACTGAGCCTGCTGGCATCCTGATCTCAAGCTTCCAGCTTCTAGAACTGTGAGACATAAAATTCCATTGCTTATCAGCCACAGCTGTGGTGTTGGGTCATAGCAGAAAAAGTGGACTAAGACAAACTGTTACTATCCCATTGGCTAAGAAGAGAGAGTCTTGTCAGCTACTAAGGGCATGCCTGCTATAACTTCTGACTTTTGTGATGCTCAGAGTAAAGTGGGTGGCTGTTACCTGGTTCCGCACACTCCTCCTTGGGAAAGGACCCTGGTGAGAGTGTGGTCCCAGCCACATGGACTGGGCTTCCTATCAGAGCTCCAGTCCTGATGGTAATAGTTAAGATCCCAAGAAAGAAGTCTTATTACAGGAATAAGAAAGTTCATAATAATGAAAATCATGGTGATTGTATTGAATACCTACCATCATTGGCAGCTGCTGTTCTAAGCATTTTGCATACATTATTTTATTTAATCTTCTCTACAAACTCTGCCATGTAGGTACTGTCTCATCACTCAAGAAAGGAGAAAACTGAAGCTCAGTTAAAATGAGGTAATTAATCTAAGGCAAGCCATGTACTAAGTAAAAGAACTGTCTGATTCATAACCTATGCTCCTTCTACTTGGCCATGAAGCTTACTTGCTGTCGGCTAGAGGGGAAGGCTGAAGCTTGGTATAGTGTCATGGGCTCACCCTAGACCTCTTGGAATCCTTACTAGTGGGAACATCAATTCAAGGCTTCATTCACTGCATAGGGGTCTCCTAAAAACAGCCAGGCTTATTTATGATTGGATGGGAAATTGTGTGAGGCTTAGACTGCAGGTTGGATGATGATAATAACAATAATGATAATGATCATAACAATAGCTACCATTTATAAACTACTATGATGGGCCAGGTACTTTGTATACTAGCTTATTTAATGAATCATAACTTCCCTAACAAGTAGGAGTTACTTGCTCACAAACCCCATGTGGTTCCATTATGGACCTGAGCGTGCAGGTAAGCTCAGCCATGAGGCATAGGGATTGATCACCTCTGAGGCCACACCTCGGCTCTGATACTAATTAACTGGCCAAGCTTAGACAAGCCATGTACCCCTCTGAGTTTCCATTTCTTTACCAAAGACAGAGGGCATTTCACCAAACAGGTTGTAGGTATTCTAGCTCTAACATTTTAAGATTCTCTGAAAGTTACATCATAATTTGACTAATATTCTGATTGGGAATTATGAAAACTTTTAAGAACTATGTTTTTTAGAAACATGTTGAGAGCTTTAACTTCCAGCCTCAGAACATTCATCCAAATATTTAAAAGTCAGGGATCTCCATGCCTAAAGGTGGGTTTGTGCTTCACAGATGTTATGGCTGGTTGGAAACCTGAGGATTTGGAACATGCTGCCTTGAAATCAAATCGCATAAGACCATGCTCCTGCGCTTTTCACCTGGCATTGTCACATCGGATCTGGCCTCCGTCCTGGAAACATGCACAGAACTGCAGTGCGAGTGCTTCGCGGATGAACTGCCTTTGCTATTTCAAATAGTAAAAAACATCCTTAGCCTATTACTTTGCCAAGCTCCTTTAGCGGGAGAAGGGGCCAGACAGAAACGTGTATCTTTTGAGTGGCCCTTCATTTCACCGCTGGATTTCTGTTGAGGCCCGTGCTCAGGCATCTGTCCAAAGAAGTAACTTGGTGTTCATAATAGTCAGATAGGTGAGAGGTGTCTGCCAAGCATGTGATTCCTGTCCACTCATTACTGTGCGTGCTAGACTTCATGAGGGCATCCTAATTTGGAAAGATAACATTCTGGGCACATTGTAAGCCTTTGATATAGTTGTCTGAGCAGTCCTTTAAGTTTATTATTTTGGGCATCATTTACTGAGTAATATACTATGTGCACTGCATGGCCCCAACTACAAGAGGTGAAGTAATGGGAGCAGAAGGCATGGCCCTTTGGGCTTTCTTTTCATTGGCTGGCAAGCATTCCATCTAGAGGGTGAGGCAACCAACCATACGTCAATAAATGCGGGAAGAAATTCAGCTTCTAAGCCACTACTGGAGAATGAGGCCCGTGTCCAGAGGAAAGGGAGGACAGTGGGAGAAAGGGATCAGCACAGGAGCTAGAAAAGTCTTCTTGGAGTAATTGATGAGGTAGGTTTTCCAGCTGGTGCCAGAGGAAAGGGGAGAGGTTATACGGAAGGGGTAACATTACCCTGACTCAGTAATGAAGGCCCATTTATTCTTCATGAACAGGTGGCCTTGACTTAAACTCCTCAGTGATGCAAAGACTTGCAGCTTCCTGGAGCAATCCTTAGGTATTAAGAGGAAAACTTGTTTCTTTAAGAGCACACTTTGGGGAATTTGGGAAATGGGTCAGAGGAATGGCATCTTTTTGACAAGATCTTAGGTTTTGGAACCCGTGATGGCTCTCTCTCCTCCCATCCTCTCATTTTTATTCCTTGCTCCCTTTTCTGGACTTTTTCCATGCATTTAAACAGAGCTTCTAAAGGGCCAGTCCAAAATGAAAATAATGGTAAAACAGGGCCAGGCCAAGGTCAGAAACTTGAGAGTGTGGAACAAAATGTTAATTAAGGAGCAAAAGCACAACTGATGTCAGGCCAGCCAGGACGTAGCCTTCATTCATCGATGGGAAACTTGGTATGTGAGAAATTACCTCATGTTGAAATGGACTCCTGTGAAGTAGATGTAACCATCCCTATTTCACAGGTGCAAACCCAAGGCTTGGAGAGATGGCATAGCTTGAACAACATCACATAAGGCAGAGGTGGGGTTTGTTCTCAGGTTATTCTGCCTTCAAGGCTGAGCCTTAGGCTGAGAGCAAGAGGCCTGGAATCCAAGAGGACCTGAGAACCAGCAACTAAAGACAAACCATTTGTCTTACAAAGGATGCAGAACAATTAGTCAGGAATATCTGGAGCAACTGAATCCAGAGACCTGTCCTGTGTGGTGCGGGCCCCTTTTCGGGGCAGCATGGCAGGAGAGAAGGTATATGGGCTCTGGAATCAGTAAGTGCCTCCTCCACTCCCTGGCTGTGTGGTCCAGAGCAAGTTGTTTCACCTATGTGAGCCTTTTTATTTATTTATTTTTGCATTTTGCAGGGGTGTAGTGATAACCAAGGGGCCCGAGGCACCGAGAGAGCAGTTAGCAGGCAAGCAGCACAGAGTAGGTGCTCAACCAATGCAAACTCTGAGAGGCCTTGTCTGCATTTGGGTTCCCCTGAGTACCTGTTCCTTCAGCTGAGCCTGCTTCTCGTCTCCTTTACTCCAAGGAAGCCACATTTTAATCATTTTGATATATGCTATTTAAATTCACACACGAGATGTAGAATGTGGGCTGCGATGAGTACAGCATTCCTCAAGATGTTTGCGAGAACACCCCGTCACCTTTGCTATTAGAATGATTAACATGTTCTTGACATAGGCTATAGTGCCATTATTTGAGATGAATTTTCAGGTGTTAATTTCCACTTCATACGAGTATCATTTCAATTTATCACTCATTTATACTAATGCTTATTAACATAGTTTTCATGCCTGCTGGAGTTTAGTTGTCAGAAATAGTCCATTTCCCTTTAGTGTTCTGTGCGGGTATCTCAGAAGAAATTAAACACGGATTCTCATTTACATTAATGTAATATGTTTGAGGTCTTGGTTGGCACTTTCTAGGTCATATTTACAGGTAAGCCTGCTTTTGTCATGTTTGCAGCACATTTGCATGCCTGGCTATGGGACAGTTGTTGCCATTTTCAAAAGTTAACAATATGCCTTTTGTGAGTCTCCCGGAGAATGTACCGGTCCCATTTGGTTTCATTACTATTTCCATCTCTTGATAGACAAGGCTGCCGGCTGCTGTGATACAGACCTCCTGTTTTCTCTGTGAGAGAAGTGAACTCTGATGGCAGGTTGTGAAACTGAGGAGGTCGGAGAAGCTCTAGTGCTTTATAAAAATAACTTTCCAGCAAGGGTCTGAGCCTCAGAGGACTGACGCATTTGCTTTGGAAGTGTGGTTGCTGGGGTGAGGGCATTCTTAGCTGGAGGCCAGGGCCTTCCTGTGCTCTCTGGAAACCCCGCCCCTCAGATCAGGAACCAACAGTCCTGTCACCACTTTTGTGGGGCTGTCTCACTTCTTACAACTTCTCTCCCTCTTGTTCTGTCTTTTTCTGAGAATACCCTTAGAAAAGATTGAAAAGCCTCCAGGAGGAAATCTACAAGGGTCTTGACTGCCCTAATAGGCATGTAGCTCTATCCCAGTGACTCTACAAAGCCTTCTCTTTCCATCTCCATCTGGCATAGAGCTGGGATGTGTTATTTTTCATTCCTCTTTCTACTTCCTGTGGATGAAACCCAGAGATCATTCTGCATCAGCTCTTTGTCATTGCATTTCTCACCCGTGGTTTGAAGCTACTTTACAGCATGTTGAGTCTGAATTTGGGTATATTCTTCTTTACACAGTGCTATCACATTTATGGGAGAATTAAAATTAATACTCAAGCATGCATTCTTAGTTTTTCTAACATTTTCTTTTCCATGGAAAGGGGTATTTAAATATTTCGTATCCTTTACTAAGACCTACACACAGAAAAAGCTAACATTTACTGAACATAATGCCAAGCTCATTACAGACTTTATCTCATTTAATTCTTAGCACTGCTCTGAGGTAGAAATAGTTTTTTGCTCCATGTAGCAAATGAGGAGGCTGAAGCTTAGAGAGTTTGAGATTGTACAGCATAGAAATGGTAGAGATAAACATTGAACCTATCCCAGATGAATACAGAGCTCACCCTTTAAACAACTATGCTATAGGATTTTTCAATAAGCAGAATTAAAACTCCACTTTAAGTTGATTTAAATATCTTTGCCTCTAAGGTTTTCCTTACCAAAACTCTCAATAAATAAGTAAAATAAATGAAACAGCTAGAGTAAACAACAAAAGTTCCATATTTTTTTATTTTTCAGTCCAAGTACTGATCTATGGTTTAAAGTCATGTTTTAAGAAATGTTATGTATGTAAAGCATTTTCAAAAGTATAAATTTTTAATTTTGGTGATTTTTTATTGTTTCACTCTCTCATTGATTTTTGTCATTAATTTTATTATTTTTTCCCCTCTCATTTCTTTTGGGTTTGTTTTTATTGTTCCTTTGAGTTGAATATTCAGTTTAAATTTTTGGTCCTTGTGTTGTTGATAAATATATTTAAAAGTATAATTTTCCCTATAAGTACTATTTTCACTGTATTCCTCATATGTTGACATGAGATGCTTTCAACCACTCTTCAGTTTAATGTATATTATAAGTGAACATAAATAAAGCTAAAGCTCCTTCTTTAAAAAGATAAACAAGACAAAACAACCTATGGGAAGACTAATTAAAAAAAAAAAAAGATGAAAATACTTGAAGTCCAGAATGAAATAAGAAAAATAGACACAGTAAAATATAAATTAAAAATATAACAAAAAGAATATAATAAGTCATTGCATGCCAATAAATTAGATTGAAATAAAGTGATTAAATTTCTAGAAATGTATAAAATGGTAAAGTTGGCTTAAAAAGAAAGAGAATTGGGTGGATCTATAGCCTAAAGCCTCCAGATTTAGCCCATCTCACAGATGAGAACAAAATTTACAAGAAATAGGTAGTATCTAGCTATGGACATGCCTTTAAAAAATAGAGAAATTACTTTGCAAAGTGTAAAACAGACAAAGAATACTAACATCTAAACAATATAAGTAATTACAAATCATTAAAAAATGGCAGGAAACTAAATAGAAAAAAAGGACAATATTATTTAGAGGTTGGGCTATCTATGTACCATGAACAAAGGGCTATAATCCTACCTAATAAAATGGTAATATGCAAATTACCATCACTCTGCTACACCCACGATTGGGCCGTTGGGAGGCTGGGGGCGGGACTCGAGGTGGCCGATTGGGCTGGCGGCCCCAACAGCTGGCGCTGTGGGAGGACCCATGGGGCTGGCGGAAGGCGCCGGTGGCGGAACTCGGGGTGGCTGATTGCGTGGCTGCTGGCACCAGTTTTCCGCCAGCACCAGTTTTCCTCTGGCCACCCGCCAATCGGAGTGCCTCCCGCCAGCGCGATCGGCCACCCCGAGTTCCTCCACCGGTGCCGCTGGAGGAACTTGGGGTGGCCTATCACGCTGGTGGGAGGCGCTCCGATCAGCGGGTGGCCAGAGGAAAACTGGTGCTGGCAGAAAACTGGTGCCAGCAGCCAGGTGAAGGAATGTCTTTTGCATGAAACTTTGTGCAACGGGCTTCTAGTTAACCTAACAATCATATTAAGATATGAACAATATCATAATTATTTAGATAAATGCAAATTTAAAAACCAGTGAAATACTATTCTATACTTATCATATGACAAATATTAGCACACCAAGCAATGCCATGATTTGACAAGGACATGAAGAACTGGAAAATAATACAAAAATCTATCGGTAATATTAAGTATGCAAAGCCCGATGCCTGGATATGTATATATACCACAAAAACAAAGCACCTTTTTGACAGATTTATAAGGATGTGTGTGTGAGGATGTTTATTTGTCAAATTGCTTATAGCAGCAAGGAGGTGAAGCAATTTAGGTGCCCATTGCTAGGGGAACAGGTAATAAAATGTGATCTATACATACCATGAAATACTAAGTAGTACTTGGAAGTAAGTTAGGTTTATATAAAAATAAGAATAGTCACTCAAGAACAGTGTTAAGAGGACAAAGAAACAACATATTTACAATAATACTTAATATGTATATCACATCTGAACAACAACACTATGTGTATTTTAAGGATACATATATTTCTAAATGTGTAGAAGTAAAGTGAATGAACATATATTAAATATTTTAGAGTGAATGCTTATGGGAAAGAGGGAAATTGGAGTTTTTACAGAAGACAAGAGAAAAAATAGATCCTTGCATGTTCTTATGATGAGAGTATATCATAAGCTGAGAAATATGATTAATTCAATTTTGAGCACCCAAGTAAGAAAGGAAAACAAAGGAAACAAAGAAAAGAAAAAACAATATGTACTGTATAAATAAATGAATTATTTTTATATATTATTATACTGGAACATGACTGATATTCCTGTTTGAAAATAATAATAAATCACTATGTCTTTAATCATTTGGTTTAAAATAAGGCCCTTATTTTCATGATTTGTTAGTAAATGTTTGTTCAGTGCCTGTCCTCCTTATTTTAAGGCAGTCAGGATCTTGACCATACTGTTCATTTCCATATCCCCTGAACTTAAAAACATTACGGCTGGTTCATGCTAGATGTTCAACAGAGCTCTGATAAATAAATAAGTAAAACTGACTTAGTTTTCCAAAACAACATGAAGTGAAGGGTACTTAACCATTTTTAAGCACTTCTTTGTTATAGGTGAGTATCGTATATTCTCAATTAATTCATAAAACACTCTGATGTAGGCTCTCTCCTTTATGTTTTGCAGTTGATGAAACTTGGGTTCAGAGAGTTTAAATAACTTTCTGTGCTTGCAAGTGGTGACAGTAGAATTTTAACTCAGAGTTCTTTTAACTACCAGACATTGCCATATCCTGATAGAAAGCAGTTACACTTTTTTTTTCCTCATTCATTTTCGTCTTCAAATTTTCCTTGAGTGGATTTCTATAATATAAGAAGGGAAAAATGAAGAAAGCATACAAGAAACATGCTTTAGCTGCCTGAGAGGAATCTTCTCCCTTCAGCTTATCTGCCCACCTGCATCAATATACATGCAACCCAGAAGGATTCATGAGAAGGCAGGCCAGGCCTTAACTCTGAACTGGGTAGATTATAAATTGATCCAGCAGAATATAATATAAACATCCTTCATAGTTGCCTTCTTTATTGCATCTATTTTCAATTACAGTGTAACTGTAGGATCATATTTGTTTTCCTTAAAGCTTACTAGCATTTATCCAACAAAAATATGTGCAGAGAAGTGGATCCAGTTTAATTATCCACATAATTAATGAATTTTATTACTGAAAGTGCCTTTTTTTAATAAAGATAATATATCTGTGGAGCTGGCATAATTTTTATTGAAGTCATTTTTCTCCTTCTTGAGTGGAGAATAATTGTTCTCTAATGAACTCTGTCACCAGGGCCAGACCAAGTTCATTAATTGCACAACACACTATTAACTGACTATCCAGACTTGTGACTTGGGAGAGTGATGCTAGTGAGCGCTTCCCCCACTCTCCCTCCGCAGTCCCAGCTGACTGTTTCTCATATCTGCCGGCCTGAAGGAGGTGCTTCCCAGCACTCACAGACGCAGATCCTGACTTCTTTACAACCAATGGCATGTTTCCCCTGGGCTACAGCGTCCACACCCACCATCACATAACTGTTTCTTTTTCATATTCCTTTAAGTCTTTTACAACAGATGCCATTTGCCCTTCGGAAATTCAGCCTACTCTCTTCTCTCCTACATAGCTAAATTATGCTAAGTCTGAGCCAAGAGGAAGCCAGGAGTTAAAACAAGCTTTATAATTTGGAGGAAACAAATTAATGTGCCCGATTATTCCTTACAATCTGTGTCATGGCTATTGAGTGCCAGGTCCTTGCCAGTTTCCAGAGCCTTAATAGAGTCTGCAGCCCAGCCAGGTGGTAATGTGCCTTGGGCTCTGCCCTACAGCTGTTTGATTGCCCTGTGATCTTGAAACTCTTCTCTCCAGGACTATCATCTAGGCGAGGAGACAGATGCCCTCAGGAAACCAATGTTCTCAGACCCACCTCTCTGGATACTGTCCCGTTTTGTGATGCAAACCACATTTTCATGTGTTCATATCAAAAGCTCTCTTTTGAAAGTGATGATAACTTTGCACGCAGGTTAATGCATGCAGATGGATGTCAGAGACAGGGCCTGCCTTATGCCTGGGAAAAATGTGTCCTCATCAATAGGAGGACCCCATAGAACACCTGGCCCCCATTCCAAGGTGCCAGGAATTCTGCTCTCAGCAGTGTTAAATATCAAATACTTTTTCTTCTGTTAAAAGGTAAGTGTACACACGAAGACTTATTGATTACCTTGACACACATGTGTTTCTCAGACCCTTTCATTCTTGGTGCTTCACCCTTACCCTCTCCCTTCCAGATGTGAGCCATGTGTCTTGACTGTGGCTTTCTTAATAAGGCTGCTCAGCAGGATAGACTTTCTGCTAAGAAGTGACATAGTGCTCCCCTAGGAGCACCCCTAACGTTTGATGTCGCCCATTCACTGGCTGCTTTTCCTTTAACTCTTAATTTCGCATCCCCCTACAGGGGTTTCCCTCTTCTCACAAGGAACTGACTGGCACTAGAATCATTGTCTCAGGGGTTTGCTTTAGGAGAATTCCAACTGTAAATGGCAGCGAGGAAACACAGGAGAGTTTTCAGTCTCAGATAAGGAAGGGGAAACTTCCCTTAGAAAGAGAAAGCAAAATTGGAAAAGAAAAAAAAAAAGAAGAAGAAGAACGTACTTCTTAGGGGCAAAGGCTGTCAAAGGCATTTTATGTATTCTTCTCCATTTAATTCAACAAGAGTTCTGTGTGGTAGATGTTTGTCCCCATTTCGCAGGTGAGTAAACTAAAGATTAATAAAATGAACTTGCTAAATGCACAAACTTATAAGAGATAGAGAACTTTGGTTCATACCGAGCTCTTGTTCCAAGTCCAGTGCTTCTACAACCCTGTGTTTGCATGCAGCTCTGCCTCACAGTTCTGGATAGGGCACAAAAGGAAGGGTGGGTCTACAGCAGAAACTGACAGAAAGCCAAGAGAAGATGTTGAGGCAGGCGCATATATGCACACAGTTAGCTTAAGGACAGCCTGTGTGTGCACTGGGGCCAAAGCAACCCTTTTGGCCTCAATCATCTCACTGTCACTCTAGTGCTGAGGATAGCCAGCCACACAGGACAGGTTGGGTTCTGGGTGTCTCAGGGTGGATCAGCTCTCAGGTGACAGAGCACAGTGGTTCTCATTTAGTTATGTCTGAACACACACCTCCGTCACATGGCACGGAGGACATGGGCCTCAGAATTCATCAGGGCTAGGTTTCAGTGTTCATCTCTGCCAGCTGCCTGCCCACCACCCTTAACATCAATACTCTTACCATGAACCTCTTCACTTCCTTGACCGCAGTGTGCTTTCTCCGTGCCTTTGCACATAGGTTCTCTCTGCCTGGAATTCTCTCTTGCCTCCTTTCTCCCTGAAGAGTTTCTCCATTACCTTCAATGTCTCTGTCATGGACTACCTTCTTGGAAGCCTTCCCTGGTCAGGCACTCTGGCTAAGTACTTTTATTTATTTATTTAAAAAAATTTTTTAAAAATATATTTTATTGATTTTTTACAGGGAGGAAGGGAGAGGGATAGAGCGTCAGAAACATTGATGAGAGAGAAACATTGATAAGCTGCCTCCTGCACACTTCCTACTGGGTATGTGCCCGCAACCAAGGTACATGCCCTTGACCAGAGTTAAACCTGGGACCCTTGAGTCCGCAGGCCGAAGCTCTATCCACTGAGCCAAACTGGTTAGGGCAGTACTTTTATTTTTGCCTTGGGCATTGTCATTCCTATCAGACCATCAAGGACTCCTGACAACCAGGCATAGTTGGTGAAGTGGTGGAATTGGTGGAATTGGTGGACCCTTGGGGATATAGTATTTCATGTGCTGGTTTGTACTGAGGGACATGGTCTCTGAGAAGGCTACTGTGTAGATGTCTACAGGTGTGGGTATGAAGAGGGATGGGGAATAGTTGTCTATTCCTCCAATAGCTCCATGGACAGGGTCTGAGCTCTTCATGGACGATGGTATTCAACAAAGATGATGGTTTTCACAGACAACTCTAGAAGTAGCCATTGGTGACAGGTAAGCAATGGAGGTTAAGGAAGGAGAAGCAAGCTTATGGGAGGAACCCTGAAGGCTCCCAGTTATAACAGGCTAAGACCCTGAGATGGTCAGGCTGGAGGGACTAAAATTAGCTCCTGGAGGGCAGGGACCTTGTCTTTATGTGTGTGTTCCAATACAGCTTTACTATGGACACTGTCACTTAAATTTCATATAATTTTCACATATCACAAAATGTTCTTTTTAATTTTTAAAAATTAAGACTTTTTTCAAGAGCCATTTTAGGATCACACCAAAATTGAGGTGAAGGTACAGAGATTTCCCACACAAGCATAGTTTCCCTTCTTATCAACATCACCCACCAGAGCAGTACATTTGTTACAAGTGATGAACCTAGGTTGACACATCATAGTTACCCAAAGTCCATAGTTTATTTACTCTTGGTGGTGTATATTCTATGGGCACCTTGTCTTTTTTGAACTTTATATTTTGAAGTGATTATAGATTCACAGGAAGTTGCAAAGAAATGTACAGGGAAGTCCTATGCACCCTTCCCCCAGTCTCTCCTAATGTTATCATTTCGCACGACTATAGTACCATATAAAGACCAATAAACTGACATTGATACAATCCCTAGAGCTAATTCAGTTTCCATCAGTTATACATGCACTCGTGTGTGTGTTTGGCTATGGTATTTTTATAGCACTATACAATGTCAACATATGTTTAGCCTTGTGTAAGCACCATCCCAATCAAGACACTTAATTGTACCAGCATCACAAGACTATTTCTGGGACCCCTTTATGGTCACTTCCATCCATTCCACCCCCATCCCTAACCCCTGGAAACCACTAATCCATTCTCCATCTCTATAATTATGTTATTTCATGAATGTTACTTCACGAATGTTATTTTATGAAATCATGTAGTTGTTTTGAGATTTTTTTTTTTCACTTAGCATACATCACTTGAGGTTCATCCAAGTTGTTGCCTGCAGCTATTTCTTTTTCATAGCATGTTCTATTCCATAGCATGTCTGTATCCCAGGGGCCTATTTCCTCCATGGTACCTGACAGGTGGTTGGAGTTCAGTGTTAGCTATGTGAAGGAATAACTGACTCTGCAAATAACTTGCTGTACCAAATGTCTTGCATGACTGGGGAAGGCTATCGGTGGTTATTTCCACACCATTTAGGATAGCCATATATTCTGTCTGACCCTCCAATTCAAACCCACCATCATGAGCCCCTCCAAATGACCAGTCACCTCATTGGATTGGTAAAGAAGTGGATCAAACAAGACAAACTGACAAATGACTATGTTTGCATCCCAGAGTGACCAGGCCACACTTGAAATCAGTGATACACTTGAAAACTTCAGCCTTTAGTGTCTTGATCACTCCATATGATGTTTATCCTAGCAATGAAATTCAACCAAAACCTTGAAATCCCCAAAAATGTAATTGCTTTAATGATGGAATTCAAGTGTAAAAATCTGAGAAATGTTAGAAATTCTTTCTAACTTACACTTCTAATAATAACAATGCTTTTCATTTCTATTTTGCTTCAAAATTATAAAAAAGCAGTTTCACATTCATCATTTTATTAATCCCTGATTAATACTGTGGGATAGGTGGGGAGCACAGTGGTGGTGGTGGGTGTTATTATCATTGCACTTGACACATGAGACCACAGAACTAGAGAGATGTCAGATGATTTATCCAAAATTGTGCAACTACTCAATGAATGAACCCAACTATAACTGATCCTCATTCCATAGTCACCCTATTGGACTGCTATTTCTCATGGATAAGTAAACCGTTTTAGAGAAGGAGAATCTTTGCTTTTTTACTTGGAGACTATTTTCATCATTTGACTTTCACAATCTCAATGTCAAAGTATCTCATGAATGCATTTCTACAACCATCACTTGCTGAAAGTCATGTTTGTGAAAACAGAAGCTCTATCTTGATTGTTTTTTCCCAAACAAATCTTAGAGATACTTAGAATAAACTACTGTATGTCATTACACACAATTGCAGTAATTTATTTTACCTGGTGGCAAGATCCTAGCATTTAAAGTCTTATAGAAATCTCCAGATGGCTTAATTATACCATTTTAGGAACCAAGGGTATAAAAATAAAATGGATAAATAGCACAATTTTGAGACGTACAGAGATTAAAAATGAAAGCTAAAAGGAAAGTTGGAGTCTTTAAAAATAAGATTGTTTTATTTATGAGCATAGCTCTCAACAAACTAGTAATAGAGGGGAATTTCCTCAGCTTGATAAAGACCATATACAGAAAACCCACAGTTAATATCACACTTAATGGTGAGAAACTAGAAGCTTCTTCCCTAAGATCAGGAACAAGGGAAGACTTTCTGTCACCCCTTCAATACAACATTGTACTGAAAGTCCCAGTTACTACAAAAATACATGAAACAGAAATAAAAGGTATACTATTTGGGAAAAAAATAAAACTGTCTTAGTTTGAAGATGATATAATTATCTATGCAGAAAGTCACAAAGAACGGACAAGAAAAATCTCTTGAACTAAGAAGTGATTATAGAAGGGTCTCAAGGTATAAGGTTAGCCCTAGCTGGTTTGGCTCAGTGGGTAGAGCATCAGCCCATGGACTGAAGGGTCCTGGGCTTGATTCCAGTCAAGGCGCATGTACTTGGTTGTAGGCTCGAGGCAACCAATTGATGTGTCTCTTTCACATCAATGCTTTTCTCTCTCTGTCTCTTCCCCTTCCTTCCATTCTCTCTAAAAACTGATGGAAAATATCTTTGGGTGAGGATTAATATATATATATGGTTAATATGAGAAAGTCAATTGTGTTCTTATATATCAGCAATAAATAAATGAAACTTGAAATAAAAAAAATAGTACTATTTAATATTGTACCAAACAAAGAAGTACTTGAGTATGAATCTAACAATATATGTACAGGATCTATATGTAGGAAACTATAAAACTCTGATGAAAGAAAATCTCAATAAATAGAGAGATATTCTATGTTCATGGATTAGAAGACTCAATATTAAGATGCCAATTCTTCCCAACTTGATCTATAGATTTAATACAATCTCAGTCAAAATTTCAGAAAGCTATTTTATAGATATTGACAAACAGACTCTAAAGTTTATATGGAAAGGCAAACACCTAGAATCATTCACACAATACTGAAGAAGGACAGGACCTATACTACCTGATTTCAAGACTGACTATAGATTTAAAATAATTAAGACAGTGTGGTATTGCTGAAGTAATAAATACCTATGTTAACAGAATAGAATTGAAGGCCCAGAAATAGACCATATATATATATATATATATATATATATATATATATATAGTCAACCTGACAAAAAGACAATTCATGGAGAAAGGGCAGTCTTTTCAACAAATGGTGCTGGGTCAATTGCACATCCATATGCGAACAAATGATATACACACAGATTTTCTGACTTTCACAAAGTGACATTGAGTTTGGTGATATTTTTAGGTACAACCCAAGGCAAAATCTATGAGAAAAAAATGATATATTGGTCTCTATTTAAAAATATCCTATCTAATAAAAGAGTAATATGCAAATTAACCATCACCCCGCTACACCCACAACCACGCCCACCAGCCATGCCCACCAGCCAATCAGAGCGAGTATGCAAATTAACCCCAACCAAGATGGCTGTGGCCAAAGAGCACGCAGGAAGGAGGCTTGGGTTTCCCTGGTGATGGAGGAAGCCAAGCTTTCCACACACCCTGGTGGGCCCAGGCCTCCACTCAAGGGTACAAAATTTCAATTATAGAAGATAAATAAATTCCAACAGAAATGGTGGCAGCCACGGAGCTGCAGAGAGCAGGAGGCTAGGGTTGCCCCTGGCAATGGAGGAAGCCAAGTTTCTGCAGCCCTGGGTGGCCCAGGCCTCCGCTTAAGGCTACAAAGTTTCAATTATAGAAGATAAATAAACCCCAGATACCAGGGTCTCCACTTGGGTCACCGGGGGGCGTGGCTGGCCTGCAAACCACCACAGGCCCCTTGCCCAGGCTGCCCCATGCCCCAAGGGAACCCCCACCCTGATCTGAGACACCCTTCAGGGCAAACCAGCTGGCCCCAACCCATGTACCAGGCCTCTATTCTATCTAATAAAAGAGTAATATGCAGATTGACCATCACTCCAACACACAAGATGGCTGCCCCATGTGGTCAAAGATCCTGCCCCCATGTGGACACAAGATGGCCACCACAAGATGGCCAGCAGGGGAAGGAAGTTGAGAGGGACCAGGCCTGCAAGCGAGGGCAGTTGTGGGCGATCAGACCAACAGGGGAGGGCAGTTGGGAGGGACCAGGCCTGCAAGCGAGGGCAGTTGGGGGCGATCATGCCGGCAGGGGAGGGCAGTTAGGGGTGACCAGGCGGGCAGAGGAGGGAAGTTGGAGGTGACTGGGCCTGCAGGGAAGGGCAGTTAGGGGGGACTCAGGCCTGCAGGGGAGAGCAGTTGCAGGGACCTGGGCTATAGGGAGGGCAGTTAGGGGTGACCAGGCCTGCAGGGGAGGGCAGTTAGGGGCAATCAGGCTGGCAGGGGAGCAGTTAGGCATCAATCAGGCTGGCAGGGGAGTGGTTAGGGTATGATCAGGCTGACAGGCAGAAGCAGTTAGGGACAATCAGGAAGGCAGGCAGGTGAGTAGTTGTGAGCCAGCAGTCTTGGATTGTGAGAGGGATGTCCGACTGCCCATTTAGGCCTGATCCTGATCGAGCCTAAATGGGCAGTCAGACATCCTCTGATGGGTCCCAAATTAGAGAGGGTGCAGGCTGGGCTGAGGGCCACCCCTCCCCCCCATGCACGAATTTTGTGCACTGGGCCTCTAGTTATTCAATAATAAAAAAAAGAACAAAATCTTGTCATTTGCGACATGAATGGACTTGGAGGATATTATTCTAAGTAAAATAAGTTGGATGGGGTTTAACAAATACAATATGATTTCACTTATATTTGGGATAAAAAAACAAAATAAACAAAACAAAACAGCAACAGGTTCATAAATACAGATAATAAACTGATGGTTGCCAAAAGGAGGAGGTGGAATTGAATGAAAAAGATGAAGGGAACAAAAGGTACAAACGTCTAGTCATAAAATAAATAGCTGACAGGGATATAATGTACAGCACAGGGAATATAGTCAGTAATATCATAATAACTTTGTACATGGACAGATGGTTTCTAGACATACTGTGGTGATCACATCATAAGAATAAATGTAGTATCACTGTGTTGTACACCTGAAACTAATTTTATATTGTACATTAACTATAATTTTTAACAAATGAGAACTTTAGCTCTGTGAGTTGGGAACTAACTTTTGGATGTAGTATTAAGATTTTAATCCAAATGAGTTTTCAAATAAATATAGGCAAGAAAAGAAGAAAATAATCTGAGACTTATCAATAGAGATTACATCTTGTGCTCATTTCATTGGATTGCAGTAATTGTGATATATAATGTCCACAAGAATGTGAGGTTGTTTTTTCTCCCCCTCTTCATAATATTTCAGTATTACATGGTGCTATTTTCCTTCTGATGCAAGGAAAGACAACCGATATTTATTGAACATCTGTTCTGTGTCAGGTGTTGTATTAAATATTTAATACAAAACTGCAAGTGCAAATCTTTTCCTCTCCCACTCTTAGCCATGAGGTTGATACATCTTCATTACTGCTCACTGATTTCATTTTTCATCCTATACAGAAATAATGAGAGACTATTTTGCAGGACACACAAATAATTTGACCAAAAAATAGAGAAAATCTTCCTTTTCAAAGGTCCTTCTGATGTTTCATGGGACTAAATTGCTGACATAGATGTGATTGTGCTATAGGCGGTCCCATTTTTTTAATGTTCCAGGAGGCTTTAGATGTTAGTGATGACTTGCAAAGAGTGGGAGTATAGGAAGGAACACACAGCAGGAAAACGCACAGCATGAAATCAGGTTGAGAAGAGCCTCTTTTACTCAAAGGGGAACGTTGCTCTTGAGAGTAAAGAGCCTGGGGTTGGGTTACAGAGATATTATTTTATTTATTTCTATTAGGAACTCTGCCAGGTAGTTATTATTTTAACATTTTATGGATAATAAACTGAGTTTCAGACAGGATAAGCAGTTTGTTCAAGATCACACGACTTCTAGTAAATAGCAGAGGCAGAATTAAACCCTTGTCTTCCTCCAAGGCTATTCCCCTTTCTTCTCCACCAGGGGCAGTGTAGTATAATGGTTAACTAGGTAGACTCTGGTGTCAAATTACTTTGGCTCACTGCCTGGGATTTCCTTTCATTAGCTGTTTATCCCTGAACAATCTATTCAACATATCTGTGCCTCAATATTCCTATCTGAAAAATGGTGAAAATCATATAACATCCTCAAATTTTTGTGAAAATGAAACGAAATAATTAATGATAAGCTGTTAATATATTACATGGTACATAATAAAGGGTCAATACATATCAGCTGGAATTATTCTAACATTACCTTGCTTATGTCATAAGCAGCTAGTCATATAGTATATTATAAATCCCCAACACATAGTGATCTAACAAAACAATTCATTAGGGCATAGGGCCCTCTATTTGCATTTTTAGATGACACCTCTGAGAAACATAATTCATCTAAATCAAAGGGAAGTTTTTTGTGAGAAGTATTTGCTGTGATTTTCTGGGTCCGGGTTGAAAAATTGGGAAGGAATGTGACAATTATTTATTGTCATATCTGAGTCTCAGAATCTGACTACATCAAATACTCAAACAATGAATTATTTATTATATCTAATATTAAACCTGAAGTCCCAAATTACTATATTTTAGTAAAAATAAGCAAGCCATACACTGGATGAGGTGCACAGGTAGGATATCCTTTCTGCATCTCAACAACAGTGATGTCAACAAAATTATGAAACTCTAGCAAAAATAATTGTTTGTGGTACTAATCGCTATGAATTAATAGGCAATGAGCAGTAATTGAACTATTGGGTTTTTAAATTATAATAATTTATCATTTTCTACATGGTGATCTTGACAATGATAATAAGCTGAAAAATAAGCTTATGCTAAAATATAAAAGTTTAAATGTGGCCATATGGACCCAGGGGTGAACAATTGGTTTGTGAAGACATACAGAATATAGATCTGGATGTAGTTCCTCTGACTTGACCATGCAGCATGGGTGAAGGAGGAACCTGACACAGGAGACATGGCAAAGTTGTGTCATGAGCAACATGAATCTGGTGTGGAGAATATTGCCGGATGCCAAATGATACCTCTATTAATTTATAGTAATCTGAAAAATGGAGCCTCTGAGAGCTACTCCACTGCATCTACATCTAAAGCTGTCTTTTGCTTTTCCCTCTGCCTGGTGAGCTCATTGAGAGGAAGATGTGTATTTGTATGTGTATATGTTTTGTGTATGTATACCTGTGTCAGGGATATTATAACAATTGAAGAACAGAATGCCATATCTGTTGGAGACTTGTCTTAGTAACCTGCATGTCCCCAGGCCTCACAATTCTGTTGGTAGAAAGAAGAACAACCCAATATTCTGTATCCAAATTGTGCTGCTGGCTCTTAGCTCTCCCCAGTTCAAGCACACTTGTAAAATACCCTCCCAGCAGGTATTTTGGCTCATCTCCAGGCAGTTAAGCACCTGCAGGACATTGCTGGCCTTCCTCCAGCACTACCTTATCCAGGGTGCTATTTCCTGTTATGTCCCAAAGCTGAAAAATTCCACACCAGAGATCAATTCTTTTGATCTCTCCAGGAGCCTCAATACATTCCAAGTGGGCAGGGAGAGGGAAACGTTATCCTCCCCACTGGACTCAGACCTGTGTCACTGCACCTTCCACTGCCTCCATCCCTCCTGTCTCACCCCTGGCCTGGCAAGACCAAGACCTTCCACCTCACAGGCCTTAGCATTGAAGTTCACCAATTCAAATAAATAGAGGCCCACAGAGTCACAGGCACTCCTTAAATCAGCTGCCCCCCTCCTGCCTTCTTAAAGATTTTCTCCTAAGATTCACTGCAGAAAGATGACAGCTATTCTTTCTGGCTTTTGAGGAATCTGGCATTGGGGTTTGCACTATTGAACCAAATCAAATCTTAGTTTGATCCCAGGGGTTCAAGTGCAGACACTGTGAGTTGCCTTTTCCCCTTGATCTAAGAAGTCTTTGTGCTGTGAGGTTCTTGTTTGTTATGGAGGTAAAGGCAGAGGGACACACCCAACAGTCAGATGTGTTTTGAGCCTCTGTTGTGAGATGTGCACATTTCCTGAGGCATCATGCTCAAAAGGAAACAAAAGCATCAGAATAATATGGTCTTGCCTCCCAGATGATGCAGAATAATTCATGATTTCAATTAAACTTCTCCAAAGCCTATTGCACTGTCAACTTGTTGCAGTGAATGCAAACTAAAGAAACCATATTTTTATTTTAATAGAAAATATTTTCTGGGTAAAGCTGGAAACAATGCATGCCATGAAAGTATGGTTAGAATTGCTGTTTTCTCATAGGAGAATTAACATCTAGATCTATTATGCTGGGTATGCTTATATGGATTGAGACATATTAAAACAAGGAAATCTTAGTAAAATCCAAAGTAGTTAGCCAAAAGAGTGGTGAGAGAAGCTAAAATCCATAAATTGAATTTCAGTCACTAGCTTTTAGTCCCACCTTCCCTCACCAATCCTTAATTTGGATTGCAACAGACCTGAGATTTGAGTTTTATTTATTAATTTTTTAATACCCTGGCTCTAATCAAGGGGCCATTATCCATCCATCCATCCACCCATCCACCCACCCATCCATCCATCCATCCATCCATCCATCCATCCATCCATCCATCTATCCATTCAGTGTCCACCATGTGCTCTCCGTGCCCAACTATGGGCAGCAAAAATGAATCACGGATGCCAGCTGGACAGACAGATATTGGGTAGTTCTGTTGGTTTGTTGTGGATTGTGGGGTAAAATTTATACAGGCTCCTTTGACTAAGAAGCTTGGGTTCTCTAGACATTCTCCCAGTATAGCCATGACTGACAACACTAATAACTTGTCAGTCCTTTTTTGACCCATCTTAGACAGGAAGCACCACTGTGAATGACATCTTTACCAGGAATCTCAGGAGGCACTAATAGGTTATCAGTCTCAGGGAGGAATGAAACTGAAGTGATGAGATAGTTAGGAGAGTTGGGTAGTAAGTGAGAAGTAATTTTCACCTCCAAGAACCATGTTAGGAAGAAAAGAAAGGGTCCCAGACTTTCTTTAAGTTCAGTTATCTGAATCCTTTTGAGAGTTAAGATTCCACCAGGAGACAGTGGAAACGCTTCCTTTGTCTTAAGGATGCTATGTGGTTTTATTAAATTTGTAGGTTTGTTTCTTTGCTAGTAAATAATGCCTCACACACTGAACATTACCAAAGAAGGTATCCCACATAAATTCACTTTTCCAGATAATTGTAATTTGCTTCTTAAAACACTAGAACTGGTTAGGCTTTCATGGAAATTTTTCTAAACAGTATTTTGACATCGCTGACCTAAAGAGCAGAGTTCACTATTGTTATGGAACACAGTGTTTGGCAGAGCTGAAGCTCAGGCCCCATCCCCCACATCAACTTACATCTACTGATACATACAATAGCTTCTGTTTTGTATTGGGGAAGGTAGAGATAGGAAAGAAGGAAGGGAGAAGAATAGAGGGATTTGCATAATGTCCATTACCCCGTCATTTCCTTGGATTTACTGCAAACTGGAAACTGAAGCCCATAGTATAAGGACAAGAAGCTGGCACAACTATTTTCAAGAGAGAATTTGTGATATTCTAGGCCCTAAGCCTAGTTGGGGTTCAGGTGACGAAGTGTAACAAAGAGTTTAGAAGGGGTCAATCTCTCTGTGACTGGAATCAATGGATCTCAATAGTCTATAACCTTGATGGCTTTATGAGGGAGATTAGAGGTGGCAATCTTGTTGGAAGGGGGTGCTAGGACACTTATTTTGGAATTGATTTTGTATTTAAACACATTTTAACTTACGTTGTAACTTTAGTTGGCAGCGGGTTATAGGAGAGTATTGATGGAAATCTTTGGAAATGGAAGAGACTAATATACACCCAGGTCATCCCTTGACACCACATTGCTTGTCGCGGTCCTCACATGAGCACAAATGGCTCAATGCTAGCAGAAAGTCTCTTAAAGCAATTTCAGGGAAGTGAATGTTGTTGTCATTCATATGGAAGCAAGGGCAGGAGAGAAGCAATATGGTTAGGCACTGGGAGAGGGTGAGATCCTCCCTTAGCATTGGAGAGCAAGAACTATTGGCAATTTCCACAAGCCCAACCTCACCACTTCTCCTCTTTGGCCTTACATTCACTTATTGAATTATTTGTGTTCATTGCACATTTTTTTGAGGTCACAGTTTGTCTTATTGATCTTTGTATATCTATTAGTGGCTGGCACAAAGCTTTTCACATACCATGTACTCAATAAATGTTACATAACAAAGTACAAAGATTACTGTAATCTTAGATATTTGTAGCCCAATTCATCAGAACAGGATCCTGTTTATATTGGTTGTTCTAGACCCCTCTTATTCATGATAGAGTCCCAATGTAATTTCAATGTCTCTTATGTTTCCCAAACCTCCCATCCTCACCCCAACCAAATTAGACCCTACAGATAGGGTTGTGACCTTAAACTTGACCCAGCCCCTCAGACTTTTGACAAAGAATTTGCCCTTCCACACCCTCTCTCCCAGGGAGATTGTTCTTTCTGCCCATGTAAATTTTCCTACAGAATTGTTTTTAGTTCATTCTTACTTGCGCTGTATCACAGAACCTACTATTTATGATAAAGAAACAAATCAGGGAAAGAAAGTGGTGTGAACAAATGTACAAATGTAGGAAAACTTAGAACCACCTATAAGGAACAATGTGGAATTCAATATGGCTGGTACTAAAAATGCAGAAAAGGAGTCGAAGAATAGAAATTTGGGAAGCTAACTGGGGTGTGGAATTAGGATGTAGATAATTGGGAGTCATTTAAAATATTAGAGAAAAGGAGTGATCTGAATGAAAATTTTCATTAGCTACATTAAATTAAATTAATTAAATTTACCTTAGTAAACAAGTGAATATTGCATGGTTGAGATACTATCAGAAGAAGGTACATAGGTAGACAGAAATCTTATAGTGGAAATAAGCAGTCCATACTTGTAGGCCATGCGCAATTTAAAACTGGGTATGTTTTCTTAGATATAAATGTAATAGTTAAAAAGTATATACAATTAGACATATTCTGTCCAGGGCAACCTAACTAGACTTCTTTAAAAGACTTAGGCATTTGAGTATCTCCCTTTCTCTAGCATGATTTCTTTTTCCACAATCCTAGAAGTGTTTTTGAATAGGTAAGCTGGAAGGTAGTCGCCCATAGTGGAGCCTATTATATGTGTTCCTAGAGGGTCTTTTTGTAATTACATTTCCAGATAATGGTTATTCAGTTCATTTGAATCACACCCCGAACTGGGCACTTATAAAAATTGGTTGTTTTTCTCTATAGTCACTGAGAATATTGCTAGATCACAATCATTAAAACTCATTCTCTCATCTCAGAAATGACTAACCTACCTTCTTCAGTATTTGACCAAATGTGTTCTCCTATTTGTGTTCTGTGTTATAGGAAGTTAAATGATAAATTAAATGCACTTTCATTGATGGAAATCAGAATAATTATTTTTCTACAGGTTTCCTTTGCAAGAAGTATTTATTGACAAAAGCAAGTGGGAATAGAGTCTGGTAGTGACAGAAGAAAGCCATGTGCTTTTCACTCCTCATGTCCCATCCTCTTTTAGCATTAAGCGTTAGTATAGAATCCAAGAGAGGAGAGTGTCTGAAGAAGGGTGGGAAGAGAGTGGCTGTATGAGTCACATAATAATATAGCTCAAAACTTACATTAAAAGGATGGGTATGAATGTATTTTTAAAATGTTAAAAATATGGCCCTGGCTGGTGTGGCTTAGTGGGTTGGAGCATACTCTTGTACACCAAGGGATGGCAGGTTTGATTCCCTGTCAGGCACATACCCATGTTGTGGGTTTAATACCTTGTTGGTGTGCATGCAGGAGGCAACCAATCAATGTTGCACTCTCACATCAATGTTTCTCCCTTTTGCCCTTTCTCTCTTTAAAATCAAGTTTAAAAAATGTTAAAAATATGCAGCAAGATCTTGCATAGTTGATTTAGGGCTAAGCTGTTTTCTTAATTAAAACTAGTTAAATTGTTAGTTTGAATTCATGGACAATGGTCAGAAAATTCACACTGGCTTCTTCCACAGAATTACAGTTTTTGGATTACACAATTACAGTCTTCAGCAGTTTTTGGATTTCAAGTTTCACTTTTCTTCCTCTATCAAAATTTATATTCTTAGTTTTTCTTTGGAAAATCAGTGACTGAAATACAAGACCTGAATATTTGATTGTCCTGAATAGTCTTAGAGAAGTGACAACTAATTCAAATACAATGTTATCAGATTAGCATAATCAAGGTTTAAATGGCTAATAAAATACAGGTGGACTTAGAGCAGAATAATCAGTGGCTGAAGGTCTTAAATCAATTGGTCACCCTGATGAAAGAAAGTTAACAAAAGCTTTTCAGGGACAAAGTTGAAGAGGTATCTGAATATTTGGAGGTGGGAGAGTTTCCTGGAGAATGTTATCAAAGTGAGATAAGTCAAAATGAGATATTTTCCTGAAGCACTTAAGAGAACAAATGTGAAGGAAAAAAAAAAAGCATAAGGGTTTTGCCTTTCAGCATCAGTCTAGTGATGAAGCACTGATGGGACAGAAAAATGTCCTTCTAGGACATTCTATCCTGACTCCCTAAAGCTACACAGTCATACCTCAAACTAGTTTCACAGGCAAAATTCATATGACATAGTATAAATTGATTTTCCTCAGAGTTGTACATTTAAGGGAAAATATTACTGGATAACCAAAAGATCGGGGCCATCATGAATGAATATAAAGAATTCCAACTTTCCTTTCTGGGCACTTCAGAAGTTTTGTTTTTAATAGAGATGGCATGATATAAACCTCAATATCTATATAGATAAAAGCCTAAGCAACCATTACGACCGGTAGCTATGATGCGCACTGACCACCAGAGGGCAGATACTCAACACAGGAGCTGCTCCCTGGTGGTCAGTGTGCTCCCTCAGCCAACCTCCCATGGTCCCTCCCCCTGGCCCGATCAATCAGGACTGGGTGAGATGGCTGGATTGGCCCCAATCACCAGCCAGGCCGAGGGACCCCACCCATGCACAAATTCGTGCACCAGGCTTCTAGTTTGTAAATAATCTAGCTAACTCAAGTCTTTAAACCTCAATGAGGCTTAATAGTATTTAATTATTTTACAAAGGAGACATACGCATTTATAAACTGCTTTTATAATCTTGGATTTCACCTTTGGCAACTGTAAGGTAACATAGTTATAGCAATAATGATCACTTGTGGAATACTTATGAGACAGGTACTTTATTTACATAATTTTATTTAATCCTTCCCACAACTGTATGTGGGAGACTTCATTATAATTTTCACTTCGTGGAGGAGGTACAAATGCTAAAAAATGTTAAATAACCTCCTCAGGTCTGACATTTAATCAGTGACATAGCTGGTGTTCAAATTTAAGTCTCTCTGATTGCAGGTCCCTTTTGCCTTTTTTGCAAGATCTTTTATATTGTCTGAGTGAACATTGCCAGCAATAGATGTTTATATAAAAGCATTTTCCACTATCTTGCATTTTCCTTAGTGGTACCCTAGTAAAAACTCAAGTCTTGCTTTGCAGGGTGAGTTATTTCAAGGTTTTACCTTTTGCATTTAATATATTTGGAGGGGCATGAACAGATGACCCCTAACTTACCTGAGAAGTGTAGGAAAGTGAACAAATGCGTACTGAGCATATTCTATGTGCCAGGTATGTTGGCATAATATCTTTTTAAATCCTCATGACAGTCTAGTTTGCAGAAGAGGAAGTAGGTTCAGAAAAATTAAGTGACTTGCCCAAGTTCACCTACCAAGTAGGTGGAGAGTTGGGATTTGAGCACAAGGCTGATTTTAGGTCCTACCTTCTCTCTGTATTTTGCATTCCTCGTAGCAATGCACAGCATCTTTTATGGCAACCTCTGTTCTCTATGTTCCTGATAGAGCTTTTAGTATAGGTTCAAAAATGGAAATCTATTTGACTTCTTCTAAGAACCCCTAAATTCAAGGTATTATGCAAATTACTAATACAGAGGTCAAATGAATCACAGCGGATAAATGATGTAGTGTCTCAATGAGTGTGTTTAAAAGAGAGAAATTGACTGTAGGCAACATTACACATTTTACAGAGTGGATTTTATTTTTTAGTCAGACATTTTAGCACAGATATTTTGCAATTGCAAAAATGAATTTGTGTGTTTTCAGAAACCTAAGGCAATAATGAGAAACATTAAAAAAGAATGAGCTGTTCATGGGTTGGGCATGAACCAATCAAGAGATAAAAAAAAATAGGTACACTGAAAACAGGTTTTTGTTTTTTTTTTTCTTTTAATTCTCAGGCTTGATTAAAAGAGAGCTGGCATCTGCCCTTTCTTGAATGTTTATGGCAGTTTAAATTTGCCCTGCCATTGGTCATGACTCCTAGGGATGAGGGGCCTTGGGTGAGTTAACAGCTCTGGGAATTGGGCCCAGTCAGAAATAACAAGTAGGTGCTAATCCATATGAAGCTTGAGGCTTCTGAGTGGGCAGCTGTGTCTGATGTACTTTCTCATGCCTGTGGTACTATTATCCTTTGAGAATGCTGGGATCTGGGACCTTCTCTCAGGAGAGCTCGGAACAGGTGCTATCCTATGAGACTAGACCCCAAGACTTGCCCAGAACTGAATGAGAGGGCCAGCTGGGGTTAACCCCATGACATCATGGATGTCATGTCACGTCATTGTACATAGAGGCCTT
The DNA here is from genome assembly GCF_951640355.1 of Cnephaeus nilssonii. Classification (NCBI taxonomy): domain Eukaryota; kingdom Metazoa; phylum Chordata; class Mammalia; order Chiroptera; family Vespertilionidae; genus Cnephaeus; species Cnephaeus nilssonii. Next base: position 37,532,436 of record NC_137074.1, on the reverse strand, counting down.
GAATCAGTCCATCGTTTTGATTTGGTGATATCTATAGGGCACTTTTTCAAAAAAGGAGTTGGTGCAGAGGTAAGCCATGAGCAAAAACCTGGAGTGAATTACATAAGCTTGCTGAACCTTAAATCAAATCCAAACATTATTATTTTAATTTTCTATTGATCTGAGAAATTTTTTAAGTTTTTAGAAAATTAAACCCTAGTGAGTCAGTTTGAACCTGAAACTGATTCATTAAATTGGAACCAGGCTAGAACATCAAAATATTTTCTAAATCATACATGTGTCACCTGAATATTATTCAGTTAGAGTCCCTGGGGCCAAGTGGTTGTTTACTATCAGAACTAAATTCAAGTTAACGATGTTGCCCTGCCATCTGTCTACCTGTGTGGGAGAAGAGATGCTGTAAGAGGCATTGGTAGCAGAACCAGGAGAGAGAATGAATACCTTCTAAATTAGTGTTTCAAACTTTTCTTTAAGCTAAATTTTTTTTTATCAAACAAACTCTGAGACTGAAATTCAATCTAAATCAGATAAATGTAGTCCTGTGATGTCTGAAGCAGGGCCTGAGGGCCCCAGGGCAGGCAGCTGGACTCTGATGTACTGAAGGCACACTGTAGCCTCGGGCAATCAAAAAGCTAGGTTCTTCTTTTAGGTGTAGCACTTATCAGCCATATGATCTTGAGAAAATAACTGTCTGAGACTCAACATTCTCAAAGGTAAAATGATGATAATAGTTCCTTCTCTGCCTTCATTGAGTATGTGGTTAGAATTAAACAAAATAATAATGCAACATGAATCATAAATTTTAAATTGCTTTGTGCCTGGTGGTGGTATTAGGTGGTAAGGTCTCTCAACTCATCTTTTCATTTGTTCATTCATTCATTTAAATATTTACCAAGCACCCACTGAGACCAAGCACTGTGCTAGGCACTTGACAATACGGAGATAAACACAAATTCTACTTCTTAGGGACAGATCCTGCCCCTACAGAATAGATGGGGAGGCAGATTTTAAACAAATTATCACAAAACTAATAATAGTTTTCAGATACTTACTATGTGTCAGCCTTGTCCTAAGCCTTTAACTCATTTAATCCTCCTAACAACTCTGTGAGAGAGGCAATACTATCACTCCATTTTATAGGTGGGGAAATTGAGATCTAGAGAGATTAAACAACCTGCTTAGGGCTCTCACAGCTAGTAGGTGGTAGAGACACGAAATAACCCAATAAGTCTGGTTCTAGATTCTATTCTCATGCTAATAATTACTGTATCAAACCACCTCCCCCTATCCTGTAGGGGATCTACATCTGGAAGGTGAGAGCAATCACTCCTGCTTCTATAGTTAACTGCCACTCTGATACTTCGTTTCCCTCACTTGGAAAATAGAGGATAATATTAATACCTACTTCATGGGACTATTTTGAGAACAAGAAGAAATAATACTTGTGAATAATGTAACACAATAAATGACATTACAAACCCACAATAAATGTTAGTTTATAGCTATTGATTATGATAAGTGTGATGAAGAAAACGTGCAAGGTGCTATCTGGGACGAAAATAGGAAGCTCTAGTCTAGACTGGCTGAAAGGGTTAGGACAACATTCCTGGAAGAAATATTTTAGCTGAGACCCAAAGGATAAAATAAGAATAAAGGTGTTAAAAAGAGAAGGGTGGAGGGAGCAGGATGTGTAAGGACCTTGGGCAAGAAGGCATTCGTTTCTTCCAGGAACAGTGTGGCTGAAAGCTAGCATGGTTGGAACAAGAGCAGCAGGACTGGGGAGTTAGGCTAGAGAGGTGAGGAGGAGGCTTTCTCTGTCTGTTCCTGCCTCCTCATTTCCATTGCCATGCTAAATTATGCTAATTAGACCTCTATTATCTCAGTCCTAAATTATTTCAATGACTTTGTAATTATTCTTGGTCTCTTGCATCTTCCATTCATTGTGCAAATACCTAGCAGATTAAGATCCTAAGGCATTCCTTTGATCATGGTACTGATCTACCTATAAACCTTCAAAAGCTTGCCATTGTCTATCAAACGCCAAACTCCATAAACCTTGTTGGGTCATGGAAGTGGTTGGAAGCTTTAGTGAAAATATGGTTTGCAGATGATGGTGATTCCATTCACTTAGATTTTCTGTGGCCCTTATTTTTGTATATAATGTAGACTTTAGACTTCTCTAACTTCTTTGTTGTGAGCAAAAGTACCTTTGGGCCTATTTTTTTCATACTCTAATAAATTTCCATAATAAAATGCCTCAGAGATGATCTTATTATATCCATTTAGTCTCAACTTGATTGCCAGTCTAAGAGCATTCCCATCCCTCTTGGTGTTTAGTCAATACATCTTTAATAATTCCACCTGGCAGCCATCTTTTACCAAGAGCAACATGTTAAGTAGTTTGGGTATTTCTTTAGGTTTCTATCCCTTGAGCAGGCTGCTTGAGGAAACTCTGTTCTCTGTATTTCAATATTCATGTGGCTTCCACCTTTTATTCTTAGAGAAGATGAGCTGTTCCGTATTTTAAATATATCTGAAATTGCCCAGCTGGTGTGGCTCAGTGATTGAGCTTAGACCTATGAACCAGGAGGTCAGGGCACATACCAGGGTTGCAGGCTCAATCCCCAGTGGGGGGTGTATAAGATACAGCCAGTTAATTATTCTATCTCATCATTGATGTTTCCATTTCTCCCTTTACCTTCCTCTCTATAATCAATAAAAATATATTTAAAAACTATATTAAAATATATATATATATATTTGAAATACCTGCAGTGGGTGGAAGGTAGTGTATGAGGTCTTCTAACCTCCCTCCACTACAAGACTGCAATCGCTGAAGCCAGCGGCCATGCAATGCTCTACTTTGTATCCTCAGAACCTAAACCATGCCTGACACATGGTAGCTGTGCAGTAAGTATTAGCTGAGGAAATTTACGATGACATTGCTTCCTCACCCTGACTATTGGAGAACCCCTTTTAGTAAATTTAGGGTCAAACAGAGCTAAGTTTTAATCCCAGCTCTACCCATCACTGGCTATGTGGACCAGTCATTTACCTTTCCTAGCCTGAATTTCTAATCTAAACGGAGGAAGAAGTAATTCTCACTCTGCCATGAGTCTAAAGGAAATAATATGTGGGAGAGGGATGGCCACATGGTGCATATACAATAAAAATAAAAGACACCTTTCCTTTCCATTTTTTATTCTCTTTGACTCTCCTCTTTCTGAGACTAAATTCAAATGAGAACAAAGTAGGTAAAGGAAAAGCTATGAACAGCGGAAAAAAGATCAGAAAATGGCAGAAGCATTGAGATTTTCCCAAACCTCTTTCTGATTTCCTTTCAGTAAACTTGGTTGTACAAGTATAGGTTTCTGTCAGTCAGACAGATTACCTTCTGCTAACCTCCTGATTCTCACTTGTGAGATATAGTGGGAAGGAAGCATGGAGAGAGTGGCAGAAAGTGTCACTCTCCATGCTTGTCCCCTGAGACCAGCTAGGTACCTGGTCTGTCTTTCTCTGGAGATAGGTGAGGTTAGAGAAGCTTTAGAGAGGATGGTTCAGCACATATCTGTGGTCAGATGGATTCTGAGGATAAAATAGCATAATTCACGTAAAGAAAACCTTAGCATGGTATCTGAAACATGGTGAGCCCTAATAATATCAATATGATGATGATGATGGTGGTGGTGGTGGTGGTGTCGGCTAGAAGTAAAGCCCCATGAAAACAAGTAAAAAAGGTGTATTATTTGTGCTGATTAAAAAAAACAAAACACTTATTGAGATATGATTGACATGTAAAAAACTATACATACTTAATATAGACAATTCAAGTTTGGGTGATTTGTTTTTTTAAATGTGAAAAAGAATTTGAACTTGTAGAAACATTATTTGATATTGGTTGAATTTTTTCATATGTTTGTTTACTTATTACTTGTAGGAGATAAAATTAAATTTATTTTTAGTTATAAATACCATCTATAAAATGATTGCAATTTAATTATAAATCTATTTATCAATTTCTCTATAAGTATATACACATTTGAAATGCATCAGGAATTATGTTTTCTTAATGTTAAGGATGATTTCTCCTGGATGATATATTTCTTTTCTTTTTTTTTTGAGAAGGTTATTTAAAAACTTCCACCCTTATCCTTTTTGAGAGCATTTAACTTTTTTTTTAATGGTAATACTTGTAGAGGGCCCCCTGGGAAGAAACAGGGACATTCTTCAGATTGTTGTTAACTAAGCCCGAGGCATTGGCAGAGTCTTGTCTCGGTTACACGCCCCCCAAGAATGCGGGGGTGTTATCAGTTCCTAACTTACCTTTGTCCAGGTACCGGGAGAGGGGCTTTGAGATGTAAATCCAGTCTAGCACCGGGAAAGAGGGAATGAATAGGACCTGGGCCCTCCCAAGCTCCTTTGATCCTAAGTTTTCAGGTGAAACCCCCTTGTATATTGGAAAATAAATAAATGTGCTGCGTGGCTCAGGGCAGTCGGGCTGTCTCTCCAGCAGAAGAGGTCAGCGACCCACCCGGGACCCAGCTTGAATCTATTTCTGTGTCGACTCTCTTTATTTCATTGTTTCTCAATCCCCGGCCGCCTCTACCAAGAACCCATTTCATCTCTCTCCGTGCTGGCCACGGGAAAGGGAGATCCCCGCCGCATCAGGCCCCAGCATTTTGACGCCCAACGAGAGGCAAGAGGCAAGGGATCGCTCCTAGAAGTGTGCGCGCACCACAGACTTAAGGTAAGAAGGAGTGGATTGTTGTAGAATTTTGAATCAACCGGGTGTAAAAATATGGGTAATTCAGGGTCTCAGGAAAGAGATCTCTACTCACCCCCACCTTCCCCACCTCCACCCGCTGCTCCTGCAGCTGCTCCACCATCTATGGTTAAGAGCTCGCCTAACAAAGATTTACCTCCCAAATATGAGTGGGAGTCAGAGCTTAAGGAAAAGAGAGGCAAGCATCACCGTGAGCGGGATGATTCAGATGATGAGGAAGATCTTGCTCACAGTTTTGCAAAAATGGCTTTCGCCACCCGGCCTTTACGGCTAGAAGCAGGCGCACAGCCAAATGTGAAAACCTCAACTTCTGCTCCAATACTGTCCCCTTTACAGCTGACCTTACGGGAGGCAAGACGAGCGGGAGAGGATATTACAGGACTTTCAATGTATCCAGTCGTAGAAAGGCCAGACCCTACCAACCCAGGGCAGATACTGAGAGTGCATGAGCCTATTCCTTTTAAAACCCTCAAGGAGTTTAAAACTTCTGTTTCCATGTATGGCCCCACTTCTCCATTTGTCTTGGGCTTGCTTGACACTGTAACTAGTGAAGCTCTGCCTCCTCTAGACTGGCAAACACTGGCTAAGGCATGTCTTACCCCTGGAGATTATTTAATGTGGAAATCCAATTGGACTGAACTTAGTGCAGAACAAGCGGCTAGAAATCAACAACATGGTGTGCCTATCACTCTTGAAATGTTAATAGGAACCGGGGCATATCACAGCTTACAGGCTCAGATGATGTTCCCTTTGCAAGCTTATCAGCAGATAAATATTTGTGGCACTAAGGCTTGGAGGGAGTTGCCCACTAAGGGAGAAAAGACCATGGACATTACAAAAATTATACAGGGGCCAGAGGAGCCCTATCAGGACTTTGTGGCACGGCTGCTTCAGGCAGTAGACAGAATGGTTGGAGATCCCGATGCGGGATCCCTACTAGTGAAGCAACTGGCTTTTGAAAATGCCAATAGAACCTGTCAGGAGGCTCTACGCCCCTACAGGAAAAGGGGGTCAATTTCTGAGTTCATCCGTATTTGTGCTGATATTGGGCCTGCCTATGTTCAGGGAGTGACTTTGGCTGCTGCATTGAAGGAGTCCCTGCAGAGGGACCATTCAGGGAGCAAAGAAAAAAGGACTTGTTTCACTTGCGGGAGACCAGGCCATTTTGCAAAGAACTGCAGGCAACGGGCTGCCTTAGGGGGACAGGAAAGTTCTCCTGGTCTCCCTGCTCGGCAGCCAAGTCTTTGTCCTCGCTGCCGCAAGGGGAAACACTGGGCCAGTGGCTGCCGCTCCCAGACAGACATTGATGGCCGGCTTATTGACCAACATCAGGGAAACTGCAAGTGGGGCCGACCCCGGCCCCACCAAACAGTAGGGGCACTGTCACTCACCCCGGCACAGCCTTACCATACCGGCCTGCCGATCGGCCCACTGTCAAGGAACTCTACCACGCCACCCCAGGAAGTGCAGGATTGGACCTCTGTCCCACCGCCAAATATGTACTAACTCCAGATATGGGGCCACAGGCAATCCCTACAGGGATTTATGGACCATTACCTAAGGGCACCATGGGACTTATTTTAGGGAGAAGTAGTTTAACTATGAAAGGTTTTCAGGTTTTACCAGGTGTAATAGATCAAGACTATACTGGTGAAATTAAAGTTATGGCACAGACAGCAAATACCATAATTCAAATTTTTCCAGAAACTAGGATAGCCCAGATTATAATTTTGCCATATTGTACAGCAGGGAAACTTCTCTCCACAGAGCTTCGGGGAGAAGGAGGATTTGGATCCTCTAATCAAATGTACTGGGCGCAGCTAGTTAAAAGAGGGCGCCCAGAGCTAGAATTAAAATTAAATGGGAAAGTTTTCCTAGGAACAATAGATACGGGGGCAGACGTTTCTGTGATTGCCTCCAGGCACTGGCCCCCTGCATGGCCTCTTAATACAGCCACTGCCAATCTACAAGGCATTGGCCAAGTCTCTCAGCCTCAACAGAGTGCCCAGCTCATCAAATGGGAAGATTTAGAAGGAAATACAGAATATTTTACACCTTATATGCTTGATCATTTACCTATTAACCTCTGGGGAAGGGACATTCTAGAGCAAATGGGAGTATTGCTAATGAGTCCCAATGCTGCGGTTACAGCTCAAATGTTAAATCAAGGATTTGATCCCGTTAAAGGACTAGGCAAAAGGCAGCAAGGCAGATTATCTCCTACCCCCATGTCCACCCAGCAAGGGAAAAGAGGGCTAGGATACAGGGAGCCACAGCCTTTTCATTAAGGGCCTTGGTAATCTCTCCGACCCAGAAGACTGCTGCAAAAATTACATGGCTCTCTAATGACCCTGTTTGGGTTGACCAATGGCCCTTAACTGGAGAGAAGCTTCAAGCAGCACAGCTTCTAGTACAAGAACAGCTTGAAGCTGGTCATATTGAACCTACTTATAGTCCTTGGAATACACCTATTTTCGTAATTAAGAAAAAATCAGGTGGATGGAGACTTTTGCAAGATCTCCGAGCAATAAATAAAACCATGGAGGTTATGGGCCCCCTTCAATCGGGGCTGCCCTCACCTACTGCTATTCCTCTTAATTATGAATTACTCATTCTAGATTTAAAGGATTGTTTTTTTACTATACCTTTGCATCCAGATGACTGTAAACGATTTGCATTTGGTGTCCCTGCAATAAACTTTAAAGAGCCATCAAAGAGATACTGTTGGAAAGTGCTGCCACAGGGAATGGCTAACAGTCCTACGTTATGCCAGGATTTTGTGGATGCAGCTATCCGCCCCATAAGGCAGCAGCACCCCCAGGCATACATCATCCATTATATGGATGACATCCTTTTGGCTCATGAGAATGTGGACACTCTTCATAAAGCTTTTGCAGATTTACAGCATTCTCTCTTAACTATGGGACTGTGTGCTGCACCAGAAAAGGTACAGAAAAGTTCTCCTTTCCAATATCTAGGCAGTTTAATTGAAGGACGTACTGTGCGTCCTCAATGCTTACAAATTCGGACGGATTCTTTAGTAACTTTAAATGATTTTCAAAAGTTACTTGGGAACATTAATTGGGTCCGTCCTTCCTTAAAATTGACTACTGCAGATTTAGCTCCTTTGTATGGTATTCTTCGAGGAGATTCCTCACCATCTTCTCCTAGACAATTAACTGCAGAAGCTGGTATTGCTTTAGCCAAAGTAGAAGCTGCCCTTCAAGCTGCTCAGCTTGCAAGAGTGGATTTAACTAAACCCCTTCAGGTATTGATTTTCCCTACTACTCACACTCCCACGGGAGTCATTTGGCAGGACCCAGGAGTAATAGAATGGCTCCACCTGGCCCATTCTCCAACCAAAGTATTAACACCTTTTCATAATTTGGTTTCTCAGCTCATAGCGAAAGCACGGTACAGACTAGTTCAATTAGTAGGGCAAGAACCTTCCCTCATTACAGTGCCATTTACCATAGCACAGCAGAATTGGCTATGGCAATACTCTATTAATTGGCAAACAGCTCTTGCTAACTATCCTGGCCAAATTGGAAATCATTATCCTGCTAATAAGATTTTACAGTTTTTGTCTGTTACAACTTTTATCTTTCCAAAAATAGTTAAGCAGCAACCTCTCCCCCAAGCACTAACCGTCTTCACTGACGGGTCCAGCTCAGGGAAAGCCGGATTTCATAGTGTAAAATGTTCTAAAGTAATTCAGACAAATTACTCCTCTGTACAACGAGTAGAAATCCAAGCTCTCATTTATGCTTTAGAAAACTTTGCCTCTGAACCTGTCAACATCTACAGTGATAGTGCTTACGTAGTTGGAATGGCTACAATTATTGAAACTGCTACCATTGGGCATACAAACTCTGAAGAGCTATTCCATCTGTTTATCACCTTGCAAAGAGTTATTCAAAAACGGCAATTCCCGTGTTTTATTGGCCATATTAGATCCCATTCTGGCCTTCCAGGTCCTTTGGCTGCAGGTAATGAGGAAGTAGATCGTCTCGTTGCCTCAGTAGAGGAGACCACCCCATTTTCCATGGCACAGGCCTCGCATGCCCTGCATCATCAAAATGCCTCTGCCTTGCGCAAGGAATTCCATATTTCCCGAGAGCAGGCTCGCCAAATTGTCAAGCAATGCTCTCAGTGTGTTATCCACCTCCCTGTGCCAGCATTAGGGGTAAATCCCCGAGGACTTAAACCTAATCAAATCTGGCAAATGGATGTTACTCATGTGCCTGAATTTGGCAGATTTCGGTGGGTCCATGTCTCTATAGACACATGCTCACGTTTCATTTTTGCTACTCCCCGAACAGTGGAAAGTGCAAAGCATGTAATTAACCACTGCCTAGCGGCTTTTCCAGTCATGGGACGGCCCCTAGAAATAAAAACAGATAATGGACCTGCATATACTAGCTCCTCCTTTCAGCAATTTTGTAAGCAATACCAAATTATGCATAAAACAGGAATTCCCTATAATCCCCAGGGACAGGCAATTGTAGAAAGAGCTAATCGAACTTTAAAAACTCAATTACAAAAACAAAAAGGGGGAGAGAGGTATAATCCTACCCCACAGAATCAGTTAAATCATGCCCTTTACACTTTAAATTTTTTAAATTGTGACGATAAAGGTCACACAGCAGCCGAGAGGCATCAAACTCCTGGTGCTGTGGCATCTGCTGGTATGGCACGATGGAAGGATTTGCAAACAGGACAGTGGAAAGGGCCAGATCCAGTAATGATGTGGGGAAGAGGGCACGTTTGTATCTTCCCAGAAGGTGCTTCTAACCCCATCTGGGTGCCAGAGCGAGCAGTGCGTCACCACCATGGACCTGGACCATACACCTCCGGTGATGATGCCAGCCCAGCCACCAGCCCCAAAGAAGGAGAGAAGAGTAAGACAGCAGGCTAAGACCACCCGAGAAGCTAGTGTCCCCACATGGGGTCAACTGAAGAAGCTGGCCACTGATGCTTGGCAAGTGGTAAAAGAACAGGGGGCTCAGGTAACCCCCTCCACCCCTTTTGTTGCTATGATGGCACTTGTCAGCTGCCAGGTATAAGTATGGCTGCAGCAGAAACTTACTGGACTTATGTTCCAGACCCTCCTATGGTCAATCCAGCCACCTGGACTGGAGATTCAGTGCCAGTATTTACTAACAACACCAATGTGGTCGGGGGTAGCTCCGACAAGCATATAACTCCTTCTTCCCAAGGTGATTATACTTATTATGGCTTTAGTGGGGAGCTCCCTATTTGCTTATCAAAAAGGGGAACTTCAGGATGCTTACAGCTTGGTCAAGAGAATAAGACGCCTTTTGGTGGCACAAACATTGCTAACATTGAAGGCCTCTGGGAATGCACATGGATACTCTTTAAATTGATGTCCATGGCCTAGAACAAAGAATATCCTTACATGATATTATTTCTACAATGTCATTATAATTTTTGATATTTTACAACAGCATATTGTACAATTATCCTAAACAAACACAAAAATTTAATTTTTTGAATGTTTGGCAGCAATTTAAAAGGACATGAAAGGATTTAATCCCTTCCACTGTGTGGAAGGCCCCTTGGGAAGGCACCTGAGCATTCTATATTGGCCCTTCTTGCCTTTTGTGCCAAGAGGGACCCTCTTCTCAAAATCCAACTGCCCACAGCTGTTGCCTGAGTTTTCTGTTCATGCTGAGGTTGAAGCCTCATGGTGGCTGGTACCATAAATCTGTCTCTTGCACAGTGGCGTGAGCTGGGCCCTCCATGGAGAAGAAACCTGGGTTCCCCAAGAGATGTGATCAGTGCCGGGGCCCCGCCAGCCGGCGAGGGGATCCCAAGGCAGGTGCTGGGCATGGAGGCCATAGGGGCATAGGCTACCAAGGAGACAGAACTGAACCTCGCATCACCCTGCTTGGCCCTGGAGGATGGCTGGTTAGCCAATGACGGGTAAGATTCCTCAAGGGAGGAACAACCTAAGACAGGCACAGTCGCAGAGGGCCATCAGGAGAGAACTTGGGGGTCAACAGAGGTGGGGCACAGATCCTCACCCCCCCAACATTGCAGGGGCTTGAACACTCGCCCCTTCTGAGGGAGGTCTCCTGCCCCATGGCTGCTTCGTGCTTCCCATGCCCAGCTCAGATCGGGACCCAGGCAGCGAACAGAGATTTGGCCCAGCTCAGATCTGAAAGAGACCCAGATAACAAAGAGACCTGGCTTGGATTGGGACCCAGGCAACAGAGAGTTGGCCCATGGCAGCTGCCCTATATCTAAGTCCAGCCTAAATCCAGGAATGCTCAGGGCTTTCTCAGGGATGCAAAATAATCCTTTCCATTAATATTTACAGGGTAAACTAAGATTGTTGTTAAAGTGTTAAAATTTGACAGTAAAATAGTCAAGTTTTCAGATTAATTTAATTGGCTAAATTGAAATAAGTAAATATTCAAGAAAATTTAATTGTACAAAAAGCTGCTACTAAAGTATCAACCAAAATTTCTATTGGTAGCTCATTTCATGGAAAAATTGCTTAACATGAAATGAACCTAAAGCAGTCATATTTTGTGCAAAAATTTAAAGTTATCAAGACTGCATTATAAAATTCTCCAAAAGCCTCCTAAAAATTAAATAAAAAGGGGGGGATAGTGGAAAAATACCATGTAAGAAAAATATCCTGTAAGTAAATTACATCTAGAAAAAATTTTTACTTTGAAAATTAATTTTCATACATCAGGACACCCATGAAATACATACATGGTGTCAAAATAAGCCAAAGGAAAATTGTTTTGGGCAAAAAATAATAAGGATCCCAAGAAAAATTTATAGAAAAGATTCCTTTATTAACTTTTGGTCGAGAATATGTTTGTGTATTTTCAGAAAACAACTCCAAGACCATGTGGATTCCTGTAATAGAGAGGAATTAACAGGAATGATCCAGCCATGAAGACAAGAGGAGAAATAGTCCAGAGATGGAGGACGCTGACGACACCTTGCCGTGCTGGCAGTCAGCAGCTGTGCGTCACTGCAGGTTGCCCAGGACCAAACCAGAGGTCGGACCTGCATTGCCACAGTTTGTCCACCATCCAGACATCGTTGCTGACATGTACACATGAGGAACTGTTGGACATTGAAACTTGGACTCAGAACTTTTGGACATTGAAATTGGGACTCAAATGTTTTTGTTCTTATATGTTTATTTCTGGTCTGTAAATGCAAGATTCTTTTAAAAATTAAAAATGGGGGAGATGTAGAGGGCCCCCTGGGAAGAAACAGGGACATTCTTCAGATTGTTGTTAACTAAGCCCGAGGCATTGGCAGAGTCTTGTCTCGGTTACACGCCCCCCAAGAATGCGGGGGTGTTATCAGTTCCTAACTTACCTTTGTCCAGGTACCGGGAGAGGGGCTTTGAGATGTAAATCCAGTCTAGCACCGGGAAAGAGGGAATGAATAGGACCTGGGCCCTCCCAAGCTCCTTTGATCCTAAGTTTTCAGGTGAAACCCCCTTGTATATTGGAAAATAAATAAATGTGCTGCGTGGCTCAGGGCAGTCGGGCTGTCTCTCCAGCAGAAGAGGTCAGCGACCCACCCGGGACCCAGCTTGAATCTATTTCTGTGTCGACTCTCTTTATTTCATTGTTTCTCAATCCCCGGCCGCCTCTACCAAGAACCCATTTCATCTCTCTCCGTGCTGGCCACGGGAAAGGGAGATCCCCGCCGCATCAGGCCCCAGCAAATACTATTTCATTAGAATAACACAATGATTTTAAAACAAATTAAGAAACACAATTAGAAACAAATATTTCAATATCCTATTAATAATTCTGCATCATAGGAATTTGGTAATTCTTATTCATTTTCATGTTTCTTTTATTTTTTTATTTTATTTTAGTTATTTTACTTATTTTTTTTATTGTGTGCATGTTACATTCTAAAAGAAACATGAATCTGGGGAGACTTGGTCACAAGCAAAGTCTCCCAAAACTCATGTTTCTTTTAGAATGTAATATGCATACAATAAAAACCACCTTAAACAGTTCCACTATCTAGGCAAATAAAATGAACAAAACAAAAAATAACGTCTGCTTCCCTGCCCCATGCCACATTTCCCCAGTGAGATAGATGGATGTCTACCTAGTTCTAAAATCTCTCTAGGAAAGGGAATCAATTATTCCTCTGGTCATTCATTCCGGCCTAGCCTGGTGAGAAAGCAATGGTTTGGGAGATAAGATATCTAGGTCCCATTTTCCATTTTTATAAATGATTTGGTATCAATCTATAAGTATACCATGAAACTTTCTCCTTCAATTTCTTCATCTATGAAGTGGGAATTATAAAACCCACATTATTTTAGGGCTGTTTTAACAAAAGAATAAGAGACATTGTGAGCATTTCCCACTTTATGTCCTGACACATCAAATAATTTTTACCTGTCTGTGGTTGAAACTATAAAACCCTTTTGGGTTAAAAAAAACACATATTGAAAGTCCTACCACTCCCCCAAAACAACAACAACAACACACATTTGTGCTGTTTGTTGTTTTCCTTTAGAAGTTTGAGTTTAGCCGAAACCGGTTTGGCTCAGTGGATAGAGCATCGGTCTGCGGACTGAAGGGTCCCGGGTTCGATTCCGGTCAAGGGCATGTACATTGGTTGCGGGCACATCCCTGGTAGGGGGTGTGCAAGAGGCAGCTGGTCTATGTTTCTCTCTCATCGATGTTTCTAGCTCTCTGTCCCTCTCCTTTCCTCTCTGTAAAAAGTCAATAAAATATATTTAAAAAAAAAAAAAAGAAGTTTGAGTTTAATTTTCTAATCTTGTCCATTTTACTCTTACCTCCCTCTGAGCTTCTATATCCTGTAACTATCTATAATCTTATTTTTCCTCAATACATATTTTCATGTTTGTTTAAAATGATTTATAATAAGCTCTCCTACTCCCTTGGTGTTCCCTGGATCTCCTATCACATCCTCATTAAAATTTTATTTAAAATAACCTTAGAACTACTACAGAAATGGCATTCCTGCAAGCAGGGTAGCACCATGGATCCCATGCACACTGATTTACTCTTTTCATTAAAGCTCTTAAGGGAAATCTGTTTTTAAAAGATTGTGTTAACAAGATTCCAGAGCATAGAAGGAAATTACTCCTGTTAGAAATTCACTAGTTTGACCTCAGAAATTATAAATGATTTCTTTGTCTTCAGTATTTGTTGATAAATCAATTAGCAAACCTGAAAGATATGAAGGTACACACACATTTTCGGCACCAGCTTTGAAAGACTGATGCTAACTGAAGTGGCGATCACATTTACTTTACTTTCTACCAAGGAAATCTTATATATAAAGTCTCAACTAAAATAAAAACCCCTCCTTTGCCAAGAAGGAGAAACACACAACTCTAATTGTAGTCCTGAAATTTGGGCACTTTGAGAACAAGAAGTCAGCAGGGTATTGTAACCAGAGTTTAGAAGGTCTTTCCAAGGCATTTTAAACACAAAATCATCAGGGCCTTGGCCAGGTAGCCCTGTTTGTTAGAGCACCGTCCTGATACACTAAGGTTGCAGGTTCAATCTGCAGTCAGGCACATACAAGAGTCAACCAATGAATGTATAAATAAGTGGAACAACAAATCAATGTTTCTCTCTCTCTCTCTCTCTCTCAATTCAGTGAATAAAAACAAACACAAAAACATTAGTTTTAAGCAGCAATAATGTACCCTATTCACAATCCTTCCTGTCTTTTAATTTCTTAATTATTCACTTCCTTTCAACATACATACATTTCAAGTTCTTTAGAACTTAATAAAAATATCTTTCTTCTAGGAAATGCATCCTGTTTAACATTATACTGTCCCTTTCCATACAGCTGACTCACCATTGAGTTTCTGTGTTCAATCTCTAGTGTCATCTCCACCAGAGGGGTGAGACTACTGGGGAGGGGTGGGCGAGGATGAGGGCACGCTGAGGTGAGATGATAAAAGAAGAGCAGAAACTAGATGTACCCGAACGAAAGAAGTGAACAGAGCCCTCGTTGTCAGATTAGCCTGCCAAGCTCCTCAGAAAAGGGCTGCCACAGTGTTCTCTGTGAGAACCCTTGTTTGGGGCTTTGAACTGTGTTATAGTCACACTCTTCCTTTCAGAGCAATATATATGCAATGTCAGTTTCACTTACCAGCCTCTGAGTTTGCTTTCCCATAGACATGACATTTTCAAATGTCTCTGTACACAGAATTAAGGTGCTTAAGGCAAGAGAATCAGCAGTAGAATTTCCTTTCCACAGTAGAATTTCCACTGCACAGATATGGAACCTTCGGCCCAGGAGTACAAAACCTCCATTGCCAGAGCGGTGGATGCTGGTGACCTTCTCCTGTCTGTCCTCTCTGCATGGGTAGAGCACTTCCTCCTGGAAACTTCGATTTGCTGAATTTTATGGGCACTTCTGGCTGCCTCTCTGACTGTTTTGCTCTTCTTTTTTGGCTTTCTCTTTGCTCACTCCTCAAATTTTCATGTTTTTTTTTTTGTTTGTTTGTTTCTTTCAAGATTTTGTTCTAGGGTTTCTTCGTTGCTTTCCAACATGTTCTCCTCTCTGAACCCCATCTACAGATTCAATCTCTACCTTATGGCATACATACCCAGGACCTTAGCCTGTGTCTTCAGCCTATTTTTCTATATTCTTAACTCTCCTAAATAGCATACATTTGATTACCTACTTTCCATAGATTTGATACATACATTTGAAATAACATCCATTTCATTATTACTGTTTACTTACGTGACTCATAAATACCACCCTCAGGACCTAAATGCCATTTTCTGCCCCCAAATCTGCTCCGACTCTACACTGTGAACACCCTACTGCCCTCACATGCAGTTAGTCACTGAGAACTGCCAGTTCTATAGTGTCTCTCTCTATCCTCATGCCCTCGAGTCCAGGCTGCTGCCTTATTGCTTACTATAGTAGCCACTCTTGGGGGTGGTTCTTACAGCCCCCTCCAATCTCCAACTACACTCTGTTCTCTTTAGTAGTGATTTTGGTTTGAGCCCTGTTTCACTCTGGCTTCTTGCTGCTCTGTAGCTACTCCAGATTGTACCTATTCCAGAGTGAGATTTTTCAAACTCCCTGAACCTGCACTTCACCTTGCACTCCAGGCCTCTGCCATACCAGCTAAGCTATCTGAGCTGTGATCAGGGTGTAATTCTTGAGCCAATCTTCTTACATCTTCCTCCCCCAACCATATCAAGACAGTCAGTAAGTCTGTAGGGGAAAAATTATGCGGAAGCCTGTAATTAATTAGAGAGAGGTCTAATAAGTCAGCCTGGCAGAAACCCATCAAATCAGCTACTCCCCTCCATTCTTTACCAAGGCTACTCAAGATGGGCAGGCAGTTACTGGCCTTATATTTGCATAATGACCTCCTTTTGTTGCCTTTTTCTTCCCTGGCCCCAGCTAATTGCTTGAGAGGACCACGGTTAGTTCTCCACTACTTTGATAGGAACCTTCTTCACTGATTTGGAAAACTCAAGTGACTTGCTTTTCAAAGCACAATGCAGAATTCACGGTGGTGCTATAAATTTAGGAATATCAGAGCAAAGCCCCAGGCAAAGTAGAATGAGGAACTTGTCTGTGCATTCTCTTCACACTTTCTTTACCCTGTGACTTAAAAGGAGAGCCCCCACTGAGAAGAGGCTGGGAAAATAATGCAGTTTTTTTACTTTTCTATAATCTTTATAGAGGCTTTCCCTCTAGTTAGCTGTGGACAAGGCCAATCATGTAATTTTCATACATCCCAGGACCCTGTCCTCTCCTCCCCCCACCCACACACAGGGTCATAGTCATTGAAGAGTAGGATGGTTGGGGATGGGGGGAGATCCCAGAGACCTTAACACAATCACCTTCTTACCCTCTCTGATCTATTCTGCTCCTGCCCTCCATTCCTATCATCTCTGTCCTGTCCCATGGTTCTCCCTTTGTTTCTCTCGCTCTCTCCCTGCCCGAAGCAGCATATTCTTCTCACCTCCCAACTTTTCTAAATACATTCTTATGTAGAACTCTATTTTATAAATAGATAAAGCTGTTTTTTCCCAATGTGTAGTTTTATTTATTAAAAAAATAAATATATTCCTTAAAAAATGAAAACTAGAATTACTGTATGATCCAGCAATCCCACTTCAAGATATATATCCAAAATAATGGAAAGCAGGGTCTAGAAGAGATACTGACACACCCATGTTCAGAGCAGCATTATTCACGATAGCCAAGAGTGGAAGCAACCCAATGTCCATCGACAGACAAATGGATTAACAAAATGTGGTTTGTACAGATATTGGAATTGTGTGCACTGAATTATTATTCAATCTTAAAAAGGAAATACATTCTTACACGTGATACAATTCTTACACGTGTTTAATGGGAATAAAGTTTCAGTTCCAAAATGAAAAAAATTCTGAAGATTGGTTGTATGACAATGAGAATATACTTAACATTGCTGAACAGTACACTTATAAATGGTTAAGATGGTAAATTTTTTCTTATGTGTATTTTACTACGCACAAAAAGGAAGTGAATATATGAGAATGAATTTGAAGAAAACAAATATTTGAAATCTGGGGTTGTGGATGGCCATTCATCCTTACTATTCAATGTTGTACCCTATTTTTATTTTTATTATTTTTTTGTTGTACCCTATTTTTAAAAAATTTTGTAGACTAGAGATGCTCCCACACACTTTTAAATAGCTAGCTGTATAATTCCAGATTATTTTCCAATTAAAGATCTCAAAAAATATTAAATTAAATTGCAAACAAAATAAACTATTGCTGATATGTTAAAATTTAATTTCTATCACATTGGATTTTTTTGTCAATAATTCTTTTTAGCAGTAATTAAACACATGTTTTAAAAAACAAATTGAAAGCAAGTGTTTTATAACTCTTGCAAACATTATGTAAAACCCTAGAGGAGTTTTGGTGAACCACAATTTGAACACCACTGCTCTAATAGACTGTTAGTCTCCTACCTGGTTTCCACTTCTTCCCATCAATTTTCCATACACCTGCTAGACTTATCTCTCTAAAACACAGAACTGACCTTGACATTTCTCTGCTTAAATATTCTCGGCATAACTCCATCCCTGTAATGTGGTGCTCAGCCCAGTTGTGCCTGGTAGCAATAAAATTTGTCACTTCAGGACCTTCCCAAACCAAATGAATCTCTGAGGATGGGGTCTGAGTGCATTTGGGAAGTTCCTCAAGTATAATGTGCAGCCAGAACTGTGAACAGCTAGCTAAGAGAAAAGTGTACACACTCCTTAACCTGACTCACAAGACCCTCGGGGTTTGATATTTCCCCAATTATGTTTAACTTCAACACTGCCCACATAGCTCAGATCAAAAGAGGTTCTCCAGGCACCTGTGTACTCTGACCCCTTCCTCCTCCTGCTCAGATTGCTCCCTCTGACTCTGGCCTTTTCATTCTAGCCCCTGACAGATTGGCATTCTGCCTTGAACACACAGCTTAAATATCATTAAATTCCTGTTGGTTCCTCATTTCCCTTATTCCTTCCTCTCCCTTCTGATGAATGAAAAAGTTCTATAATCATAGCTTCCCCTTTTTATCTTTCCCTCACAAACTGGCTTTATCACCAGTGTATATCCCTGCAATAAGTTTCCTTACCGGAATGAATGAGTGAATGAATGAATGAATGAATGAACAGAACATCTATGAGATTCTTACTAGTAAGTGGTCTGATCACTCTACCTCTATATTCCAAGTCCTGTCTTGTAGTGTTTTACAGACTTTAATTATCTATAATTTGTATCTAAGAAAAGTGTTGCTATTGTAGTTATCACTTGAATGGACTCAAACCCAGAGTCCTCTACGAATTCCAAGGTCATCTCACCAAACCTTCTTTTACCTGGATCTACTCTCTGGGTTCAGATAGAGAGAGTGTAGCTGAATGGCCAAATAATCTTAGCATATGACTGTGCGCTCTGGAGAGATTTTGAGGCTGGTGTTAGACTGTAATTAGAAGCTTTATGATTTTCCCATTTGGGAATATTACAAAGCCAACACATAAAAGGAAATTGTAACCAAGGAGATGATAAACAGAGTCAGTTTTTATCAGAGAGAGAAAGATGAAAATCAGTGTTTAAACACCTCTCCCATAACCATGTAAAACACAAGCCATGGCAAATGGAACCTAGTCTGGAAAATGAGTGGCGAACAGCACATCATTCAAATATATTTATGTGAAATCACTGGTACTCAGATACATTTCTGCTTCAGGAGTCTTAATGCAGTTCCTGGTGAACACTGTGTTTGTTGTATCACTGTGTCGGTAATGGAAATGACAATGTGACTTTGCCCCCACTCTCATGTTTTGAATGCCAATGTTACCCTAATTGAAACTTTCCCTTTGCTTATGCAAATACTGAGCGGGCTTGGCTGTGCACACTCAGTATTTTGAGCATTTCATGAGGAATGGAGCCCAGGAGAGCAAGTGGCTTTTAGATGCTTGCACACTTATGAGTGAGTTTTACTTTTCCCAGTGCTGTGTCCTATGGGTCATTTTCTCCTTCACAATGATGATATTGGAAATAAACTTTAAACTAGAAGTTAATGGTTTGGTTATTGAGCTGCACATTTTATATTTTCATACCTATTACCATTGCAATCAACATAACGTTCCAGAGTGCCCTGCAATCATAATTGATTCAGCAAGACAATGATTGCCAACTGGCTGAGGAGCTCCTTTATGATGTGATAAAAATCCATTATGGGCAAGAGACATAAGAATGTCAACTTGTGAATTAAGCTCCTCTCCAGGATGTTTGTACAGAAAAGGTGGCTTGGGGCTCTGTGACTAACCCTGTTCCTTTATGAGGGTCCCCAAGATGTCTGGCATGTGAGGAGAGTAATGCCAGGCGCACCTGAGAAGACGGTGGGATGGAAATCCTACTGACCTCTCCTCTCCAGCCATATGCCACATAGAAACCTTGCCCGGAGGAAAACAATGGGATGAATATGTTAACTGAATAAAGGTTCTCTTATAAACCATATCTTTTGATTTGGGTTCAGATTTATGGGAGCTATTTGAGAAACAGATTTGTAGCCTGATATAAAATAGGATCTTTTGTCTTTTAGACACATGAAAATTCTGTTCAGTTGGTCTGTTACAAAGATTTCTGGCTTATTCTGGGAGTTACTAATTCTAGCAAGGTTTTGACAATCCCCAGGGGATAGTGGTAGTGGGGATAATGAAGAGAAAGTATGGGAGACCATGGACAATTTTGTTGGATCTTTTAAGGGAGAAACAATTAACCTCATCCGGGGAGGGGCGGGGGATAGAGCATAATTTATCTTGTTTGGATGCTGTCTTGTGGAGAGTGGGGCAGGGTCATGACAAGAGGAAGCAGAAGTACAGAATTAAGGAAAGAACTCGAATTTTTGAGTAATACAGATTTGGGTTTATATATTAATTCTTCCAATTACCAGCAGCTATGTGACCATAGGTGTTTAATCATGCCATTCTGAGTTTGTTTTATCATTTGTAAAATAGAAAAACAATTGCTTTCTGGTTAGAATTGTTGTGAGCTGAAATAACATGGTTAAAGTTCAAAAGTGTAGCAAGTGTAAAATCAATTGTGTTCTAATTCTACAATGATGTTGTTGTTGAGAAGAGGTTATTAAAATAAGACCATCTGCATCTGAATATAGGGGATTGTATGGGTAGGATTAGAAACTTAGTCCATAAAGGGTAAGTGTCCATGGGTAAGTGCTACAGATCTCCTGAATGGATGGTATTAGTAACTACAATTTATCTTCTCAGTTTTTACTATGAAATGGAAAAGGACTCATGCTGCTTGCTATCCTGTGAGAGTTTTATTGGACCGCAGCTAAGGATGGGTAGACCTCAGGCTCTTCAGGGAGACAACATGTGGAATTGGGGTGGGCAAGTGTTGGACTACCAGGATACAAGCCAGGATGGCTCATTTCTCAACTCAAGTAAATGACTTCACCTCCTGAGCCTTACTTTCTCCAGTTTAAATCAGGAATAATAATGCCCACTTACTATATGGATGTCATGAGGTCAGAGTCAAAGAGAGATAATAGATAATAAAGCACATTGTAAACTGTAAACCATCATGTGAGGATATAAGACATTTTTAATGTGTCCAAACACCTCTTTTAGCTGTGATATCCATCTGAAACCTGACAGTCTCATCACATGGATGTATTGGATTTTGCAAATGTGTGACCTCTAAGGTAAAGAACTGGAAGATAAGAATTATTCACTCTTCACCATCTCTATATTAGCCTAGAAAAAACTGCATCAGTGGTGTGTTCTTAGAAATGAGAGGTACCAATAAAAATGTTCCATAAGAGAAGCAAATGACAAATAAAATCCTTTGAATGATACTGATAAATTTTGTATTATTTACTTTTATCTCAACCAGTATAATTCATTCATTCACTTATTCATTCATCTATTTTTTAGTGTTTTTATGTTTTTATATTCCCCTTTTATATCTATGCTCACTTATAAAAATAATGCCTATAGTTGACAATTTCCAAATTAATTTCTCTAGGTGCAGACTTCCCCTTAAATTCCAGACTCATGTGTCTAACTGCCTACAATGCAGCTCTGCTTGAGGGACTAATAACCTTCTCTAATTCACCATTCCCGACACTGAACTTCTAATTCGCTACCATCCCCTGGAAATGTGCTCTTCCTACTACATCTCAATAAATGGCTGCTACTCCATTTTTCCAATTGCTCTGACCCAAAACTTGGGTGGAGGGTGGGAGGATCATTCGTGATTTCTTCTTTCTTTCATGCTTTACATGAATTCATCAGCAAATTCTGTTGGCTCCAGTTTCAAAATATATCCTGAATCTGATTACTTTCTACTCTCTCCACTGTTTCCACACTATCTTCTTACTCAGATTAATGTATTTCTTCTTAATTGCTTTCTCTACTTCTGTTCTTAACCTTCCCACTCTCACAGACTCTTCTTACCACAGCAGCCATAGTGAGCTCTATGATAAAATGCAAAACAGTTCATGTCACTCTTGCTATGATCCTTCCAATGAGGTTCCATCTTGCTCATAGCATAAGGTCTTACATGATTTTCTGTTTTCTACCTCCCATCTTATTTTCTAATATCCTTCCCCATGTTCACTTTGCTCTTGCCTCAGTGGCCTCCATGCTATTGATCAAACATGCCAGGCACATTGCTATGTAAAAATAGAGGGAGGAGGGCATCACAGGAGGAAAGAACAGCATCTTCAAAGATATGATTCTCAAATAGCAGCATGATTGGGATTTCAGTGTCTCTGGGGATAAGTCTGCACAAAGCTCTAGGCTTGGCAAGGTAATGAATGGTCTGGTATGCCATGTCCAAGAGGTTGGACTTTTCCCGTATAGGTAATGAATAACCAATAAAGAGTTTTACAGAAAAGAGTAACATAATCCGATTTGCATTTTAGGAATTTAGAGAAGAAGAAGTATTGATATGGGCATGGTGAGTTCTTGGAGGACATAGCAATGGCATAGACAAGAGACATTAAAGCATGGCCTATGGCAGATTCTCTGGAAATAAAAGATGATTGAGAGTATTTCAGGAAGTAGAAGATGATGCACTATCACTATTAAATAACCAGTGGTTAAGAAAATAAGCATTGTTCAAAATCAATAGAATAAAAGTTTGTCACCAGATATTGTTCAGAGTAAGCAGACTACTGAGAAAAATTCAGATCAGTGACTCAAAAAACTTAGAAATTAGTTTAGGAACCTTAAATTATTCAACAAAAAAGCAGACTCATAAAGGACCAAATCATGTATTCTCTGGCTAGACTGTACAGTATATTTAATTGTAGGTTTCAAGATAGACCTCATTCGATTGCCCCTCCAGGAGGAACTGAGTCAGATGACAAATGACTTCTGACTGGTCTGCTTATTTTATTAGACACTTTTTTTCATTACTGGTACTTGTTCCCAGATGTATCATTTTCCATTTTCCACATCATAAATATGTACATAAATATTTTAAAAGTTTCTCCAGGTTGAATGTGTGCTATTTAGGGGATAAGTGCTCAAACTGAAAAGTACCTAAGGTAATAAACTGCTCTGGCCTCCAAGCTTAAGTTAACCCAAATAGCGTCAGGAGTAGCATGTTTGAGTTGGTAGGTACCTTACAGATCATCTCCAGTACCCCACCCCAACTCTATAGCTCCTATTTTATTTTTTTAAAAAGAAATTGAGCCCTGGATGGGTGGCTCAGTTGGTTGGAGCATCATCCTTTATACCAAAAGGTTGTGGATTCAATTCCTCATCAGGGTATATGTCTGGGTTATGGTTTGATCTCTGGTCAGGGAGTGTATGGGCGGCAACAAATCAATGTGTTTCTCTCTCTCCCCTTCCCCTTCCTCTCTCTCTGAAAAAAAATCAATAAAAGCATATTCTCAGGTGAGGATTATAGAAAGGAAGGAAGAAAGGAAGGAAGGAAAAAAGGAAGGAAGGAAGGAAGGAAGGAAGGAAGGAAGGAAGGAAGGAAGGAAGGAAGGAAGGAAGGGAGGAAGGAAGGAAGGAAGAAAGAAAGGAAGGGAAAGAAAGAAAGAAAGAAAGAAAGAAAGAAAGAAAGAAAGAAAGAAAGAAAGAAAGAAAGAAAGAAAGAAAGAAAGAAATTGATTGGCAAAGGGACATGCAAAACCTCATATCTTTGGTGGCCAAAAGATTTGGAACACACAAATGATATTTTCTGAGGCCATATTATGTCAAAGAAGTCACATGAAAAAAGAAAAGGACTTTGGTGTGCATTAGAAGCCCTAGAGAGCATACTAGCAAGATACTCCCTTCTTTTAGAGATTCTGACTCAGTAGAAACATTCTCTCTAAAAAATTCTTCCCTGCCATGATGTTCATATAGATGGTCTATGCACCACACTTTGAGAATGACTTAAATGAAACAAAATACACAGGCACAAACAATGAGTTTATCAAAACATATTGACCTTCCGGGACTAAAGCATTATCCAGATTTATTTATTTATTTATTCATTTTTAAAATATATTTTTATTGATTTAAGAGAGGAGGGAAGGGGGGCGGGTAGAGAGATAGAAACATCAAAGATGAGAGAGAATCATTGATTGGCTGCCTTCTGCACACCCCACCCTGAGGATCGAGCCTACAACCTGGACATGTGCCCTGACCAGGAATCTAACTCTGACCTTTTGGTTCATAGGTCAATGCTCAACCACTGAGCAACACTGAACAGGCGAGTATTACCCAGATTTAAAGCTAACAGATACTATTTAAAAAATTCTTTACTAACATCTCTATTTATGGGAAATATACATAGACCATCATGAGCCTTCATGACTGATGATATTTACATGATAATTACAGACCCAGCTATCCCTTTCTAGAAATTTGGGTATCAAGGTCTCCTAATTTTGATGCATTTCACACATATGTCCTGCCTTAAGAGAGTCTGAGATAAACATCAAATGATGCCTGTGACATCAATGCACCTCTGTCTTAGGAAACCAGATGTGAACACTAATTTGAGGGAGACAAGGCTGATCAGTATTACCTTTGTGTGCCATCTAGAACTCTTGGTTTCCCAGAATCTGAAATAATGTGATCAAACAATACCTTCCAAAATGCTGAGAGTTGAGAATTAGAGACCATAAATTTGTAGCCTGAACATAATATACAGCTGCTGGCGATTAAGATAATTCAGACCATTCATAAATATTGCCAGTAAGAGAAAAAACGGGGAAAAAAAGGCCTGTGAAAAACAACATATGCTACAGATGTGAGGGGGATAACATTTTGGCTTTGCATGAAATATACAAACTCAAATTTGGTTATTATAAAAAAAAAAGATTGCATAGGACTGAAATATACTTTAGTAATCATCTGATCCAGTAATTTTTACCAAAAAAAATATAGCTGCAGAATCCTTTATTCAACCAAAGTTTTATATAGAACCCCCAAATATAAAAAGATAATGGCAGAACTGCTCTGAATGAAGCCAGGGTTTAGGGAAAGGCTGGGACTGCTCCTCTCAACATGCCAACTGGCAGACCTGATGTCCTACATCAGAGCCCAGGATTTCAAAGGACAGATATGGAGTGCTACCTCCTCCCAGGAAGGCCCAGGGCTGAACAACAACAACAACAAATAACATTTTTGGAGGAAGTGGAAACCACATGCTTCTCATTTATGTATGCCATGAAGGTCCCTGGGTAGAACTCATGGTTCTAGAAAAAGAATGAAAGCTGAAAAAGGGAAAAGTAAAGAATACCTGATGATCAGGGCAATTCAAAGACCGGGGTGTGAAACAGTCAGCTCTTCCTTTTGGCAGACCCATATATATATATGTCAACTCCTTGAATTTTTGTTGATCTTAACCATTGTGTGTTGAGATTATTCGCTGGTAGTACTCAGATCTGTGGGACTGACTGTTCGAGGATGAGGATGACTTTAGATGAAGACCCATCAAAAGGTGATTAATGAGATATTGGCCTCTTTTTCATTCTAAATTGCACCAGATATTTTTTTTCTTTACAAGTTTCCTTGGCAAAATTATGAAGTAATTTGCTTTCTTATGGTTTTTGTTTTTTAGTGGCTCATGAAACATCATAGAACACTTTGAAATAAAATTAGTAGACTTGCTTTTTTCTTTCATTCAAATAGGACTAGAAAATCTCCCTGTTTGGGGGGAATCAGAGTATACTATTCCTCTTCCAAAATTGTATGTTCAGTGTGATTTTAACTCCAATTTTTTAAAAGGATGAACATATTAAATGGAAGTAAGGTGGTTGAGGGTTTAGACATTGAAATTACTCTCTGGGGTTAAGTACTATTTTTACCAATTACAAGCTGTGTGGCTCTGGGCAAGTTACTAAACTACTCTGTGTCCTAATTTTAACTATAGATGGGAGATAAGAATAGTGCATATTTCATAGTATTGTGAAGATTAAAAAGATAATGCATAAAGCTTTTGGTGAAGTGCCTGGCACATTAGAAATCTCTTAGTAAATGCCAACTATTATTATTTCCAAGTGCTTGGACAATGGGTAATTATTTTCCCTCAGGCTTCCCCCAAATTTGTATGCAATTATGTTACATGTTATATTATTACAGAAATTAAAGTTATAAACACAAAGCGAACAATATTCATTGCTGAAAATTGATAATTTGGTAATTTTGAAAAGCTCCTCCCTTTCCC
The DNA here is from genome assembly GCF_951640355.1 of Cnephaeus nilssonii. Taxonomy (NCBI): domain Eukaryota; kingdom Metazoa; phylum Chordata; class Mammalia; order Chiroptera; family Vespertilionidae; genus Cnephaeus; species Cnephaeus nilssonii. Next base: position 37,506,426 of record NC_137074.1, on the reverse strand, counting down.
AAATCTAACATCAACCAGAATGATATTCAAATTTTAAATGGAATAATATACTTATGATGGGGAAGTAAGTGGATAAGACAAATGGAGAGCTAAAATTGCTCCACCTAATCTTCTTGAAAACATCCATTTTCTACTCTTTCCTATTTATTTTTCTCTATGACCTTCTAGCACTAAACAAGAGAGAGAAGGAAGAAGAGGAAGAATGAGAACTCTTAGAAGCAATTTCTCTAGTTTAACCTTTCCAAAGCTCAATGGAATGACATTTTAATCTCATGCCAACTCTCCCTTGTCACCATCACACGTTTGGGCCAGTTGTTTTTAGTGTATTGATATGGAAACAGACCTGACTTGATCTCAATTCCTTGTAGGTTTAGATAAGAAGATCACCAAAAAGATTCCCAGGTCATAAGAACAACTTAAAGTGTTATGACTTTCTTTAGGCCTATTGCTTTAGGGAATGGCAGAATAGATTTCTGTGTCCAAGCTCCACATGATCCTGCCACCCCAATCAATTAACCAGCAAGCATTTATTGAATGGCTATTCTGGGCCCAGATTATGAAACTCTGACCTGAACAGTCCCTGCCCTTCCAGATGGAATCACATAATCCCTTTCCAGATGTGAGTGGACTCTGGCTAGGATCAGCTCAAAGACTCCTTGTGATGTGTTGCTGTCTGGAGTCACCATGGTTGATTGTGGGAGTAGAGGTGGGATTGCCTGTGGGAATACAGAGGCACTATCCATTTGAATCTTGGCACAGGCTTCTGTGTTTGGATGTGGGCTTAGGTAGAACTAAGCATGCTGGTCCAATGCGAGATTTTTATTGCTTCTGTCATAAATCTGGTGTCTGGAAACTTGCTATTGACCTGCTAGAGGGCTTGGAAGGCAAAGCTGAGCTGTTGGAATGTTAGAGTAAAAAACCCATTACATTTGTTTCATAATGAGCTTGTATTTTAAATAATTTTATTTTTAGATTAACTTACCCTTCTTTTTACTAAAGGATCTTTTTTTCTTTTAAGGCTCCAGAACACAGTTAAGAAAAACCCAACCTAAATAAATATGCAGTGTTTGATTTGAGCATGAAGAGAATCGCTTTATTCATATAGGCTCTGTTTGGCCACTTAGTTGTGTAATCTGATTATTTATTAGCTGTTGAGCACTTTATATGTGCCAGGCCCTGTGCTACATGTTTTATATCCATGATCTCATAAATTGCTCACAGTAGTCGATTTTGCATAGATCCTCATGTTTCCTCCATGAGGAGCCGAGGCTAAGAGTAGTGCAGTAATTGCCAACGGCCTATAAGAGTGTGATGATTCTGGATAGCTGAGCCTCAACACCTTCAAATGTGAAATAAAAGGCATAATAACTACCTCCCAGGTGCTTGTCATGAATAAATGAAGGTGCATATGCACACACTCATATGACATATATGTGTGTGTATATTTGTAATTATAAATTCAAAAATTAAAAAAATATATATATGCAAACATATATATGCATATGTGTATGTGTTTCTGGTAAAAAATACACATTTAATAAATAGCATTATTTTAGCAGGGATCTCCTTTCTCGAAGGCCAGTTTACTTCTGTAGAGAAATATGTGGTAAGAAGTAAACAAAGAAGCTTTCATTTGAGGTTTGTAACATACTCCTAGGTGGAGTTTCAATTACAGTACTTTCTGCCATTTCCCTGCTTAAAGGTTTCTGTAAATTGTTCTCTTTCCCATTAGTTAAATGAATTATTCACCGATAGGACTCTTTCGCTTTTACCTCTGGTGATGATGGCAGGAATTTTAACCTCTCATTCATTCAACTTCTAGTTGGAATGAGACCCTTTTCCCTCTGGGTGCCTTTGCCTGCTAGGCTGTGAACTCCTTAAAAGCAGACATTGACTCTGATCAAGGTTACATTCCCTGCCCTGTGCAGATGCTCTGTCACCTGCCATCTTCCTGTGGGGTCAGGCAGAGTCACCTGCACACCTCCCAAACAAAGGTCACTAGAAAATACAGTCAACCCACCAAATTCTGTTGGCTGAGGGAGAAAGATCTTTGGACTCCAGGGTTTTTCTTCCACTCTCTATTTCGCAACACTTCTCAGGCCTTAGCTCAGGCTGGGATAATCCATCTCTGCTGGAAAATGTATTAGAGGTTATCTATTAAAAATGGTGAAAGAATTTTCCTAGTAGATTGTACAAAACCCAAGGAAGTTAACATTCATACAACATCGGCAGAGGGACAGGCAAGTACACCGATGAAGCAGAATACGCTGCAGATCATGCCCTCTGTCCCAACAACGTTTATATGATGAACATGACATTTCAAATCAGTAAAGGAAGAGACTATTTTCTTATAGACATTTGGAGAAAAAATAGAAAGAATATTGATCTCATATCATCCAAAACAAATTCCAGGTAGATTAAAATTCTAAACACAACAAAACTATATTCTCCTAGAAAAAGGATAGGAGAATGATTTTATAATCTTACCATCAAACCCTGAAACCACAGGGGAAAAGATTAACAGGTAAATATTAAAAAAATATTCAAGAACATTTTAATAATGAGTACTGCTAGTCAAGGTAATGCAAAGGACACGTGGCCATATATTACTTAGGCTACTAAAAATCATTCAAAAGTAATACATTTACAAAATATATTTGTGTTCTATCTATCTATCATCTGTCTATCTGAAAAAATAGGGTAGGAGCTTTAATCATTATACAATTTTGCCTTGTATCAGCTTTACTTATTTTATTAATAGAGATTATTTTTTACATCTTTGGTAAAGTGGTTCTAGAACAGCCCACATCCCCTACCCCTCTCTCATCTTCTGAGAAAGACTATAACATAAATGACTGCCTTTAAAAAATTGACTTGTAAAAGCCCAGAATTTATTTTAAGCTGAAATAAAATGTTGACTAAGATAGTTGATCCTCAGACTCCCTGTTTGACATGTAACCCCATTTACTATTTTTTTTTCCTGTCCAATGGCTTATCAAAACGTTTCTTTTTAGTTTGGATCTCTGCTGGTGTTTGCAGCTGGAAATCATTTCCATCTCTTGTTTAAGGAAGGAGAAAGTCAGGATTGGAAGAAAACTTAGAATTCATCTGGTCAAATCCCCCATTCCAAACTTGAACTCCCTCCACAAATTCCCCTCCCTGAATGTGCCACACTGGCTGCCCCAGTCTATGGACAAGGCAAAGAACATAGAGCAGAAAACAGTAGGAAGGGTAGCTGAGGCAATCCTCACCCCCTAAAACCTTACTATGTTTTATGTGCCACTCTACCATACAGAAAAAAAGTCAGTTAAAGATTGTTTCATAAAAGGCCTTACTTTCCGGATGGGACTTCTGTTCTACCATACGGACAAAGTAATAAACTTACATGGCCGTGCCGGAACATTTATGAGAATGAATCATTCCTAAATTATCAACTCACATTATCATATAAATGATCACTTTTGCTTTCTCTCCCAATAGTGCTATAATCTCTAATTAAGCAGTTTATACATGTTTAAGCGAGACTACAGTGCCCCAGAAAACTAGCGCTATATTGCTTTAATAACAAAAATGCAAAATTATTCAGACAGCTTTCATCAGATGCTTAAGTCTCGGGGTTAAGTTCCAGTCAGTCCACCCTATATCTAGTAAGGAAAACAAGTCAGACTCTGAATATGGCATTGTATGAAGTGTCTGAGCTTGGCATATTCAAAGGCCCAGATCAAATTGCTGACAATGAAATTTGCCCTTAGTCTCTGACTCTCTCCTCTCCCCAACCCTAAAAACTCCTCCTATAAGAACACGGGTCTCTAGAAGAGAAAAGAAATGGAAAATAATGATCCTACCTTTGATGCATGGTGGCCATGATCTGGACAATTAAAAAGAAGTTCTCTAGTCTAGTGAAAAGAATGGCTAATATAATGGTTTGGACTTAAGTGATGCTGATTGGCTCTGTGGGAGAAAAAAAAAAAAAAGGAAAGAAAGAAATGACCCTGAGGGGGGAAAACAGACCTTCATAAATGTCATCATGCATCATGTGGGACAAAAGAGCCAGTGAAATTAGAGTTTGTACAGTGTGTTATGCTGATGCTGTTTTCAACAAGTTCTGCCAAAGTCCTAAAACCACAAGCACTTTTAGAGTTGATAATTGCCTGGCGAGATAATATGCTTTCTGTTCGCTGCAATCTAAGTGAGGGAAAGAGGATCCTGTCCAGAGAGTTTTAATTGGCCCAAAAGCCTTAATCAGATGATGAATCTTCCTCTGTGAATCCCTCTCAGTCTGTCAAAAGGATCCCTGCTGCTAACTCTGAAATTGTTGGCAGACAAACACTTCTTGTTAGGAGTAAAAGCATTGTAGAAAGGTGCACACAAACACAATATATAAACAATGGCTCTGCCTGGGATGGTTTCCATTTGTTTGTTTTTCTGAAGATCAGGATGGAGCGAGGGATTATAGTCTTTTGCCAGTGGAACACAGCAGGTATAAAACCAACTCACCCTTTTAGCAAGAGAGTGTATTTGAGTGGGTCCTGCCTTCTTGATGTAGTAGAGATCTGACTATTTGGTGCAAAATCAAGAAATAGGGATAATTTTTTTTTTTTTTTAATACAAACTTTGGATCTGGGAGAGGGAAAGGGGGAGAGAGAACGTGTGTGAGCCTGAGCAGGCTTTCTCTCTTGCAACATCAGAACAGCTAGTGCCTGAGGCAGAGTGCCCTGCAACGTCTCCCACTAAAGCCTCACCAATTTATCGTGGCCTATAAATGTAAGACTCCTGTAATACTCCCACCTTGGACCAATTTCTCGTTCTTGTTCCGGGATTTTTATGATAGACAGTGAGCTACTCTGGAGCCACTAAACATGTCTTTTGGCTGGGAGGCAAACACCATAAGCCACCCCTTTCATCACCTTCTTGAAGCAGAGGTGCTAACCCCTTCAGCCAGGACAACCTCTTGGTTAGCTGCCTTTTGTCGCCTGCATGGCTCCTTTGCTGGTTCTCTTGCAGAAGTTGGACATCACAAAAATAAACGCAGATTCTGGTTAAATAAGTGATTCCAACCCAGGTTTTCCTGGCCCCTGGGGGGCAGGTGGTTTAGTCTGGAGCAACCCAGACCCCAAGTTTCTACTCTCCCCCTGCTATTGTACCATTTTCAGCCATGAGAGCAGGTAATTATATTACGGAGGGGAGTGTTTGGAAACTCAAAGAAAGGGCCACTCATTCTGCCTAGTTCCTTCCTTGTTCTCTTAGTGGTTCAGAGTTTTCTGAGTGCTTTTATATCCATTATCTCAAAACGGTCCGTGAAGAGAATAGGGTAGACATGGTTTACACTCTTATAAATGAGAGTTCTTAGCCCCAGCAAGGTTAAGTAAATTTCAGGATTACACAGCTAGTACATTCTAGCCTTGAGAAGAAAAAATTATCTTCTGCTTCTAAATTCTCTCCTCTTGAGGTCATCATGGTGAAATATCCACTCAAAGGCAAATCATTATTTTAAAATTTGTAACTCAGCCATATTTGAAAATAATAATTCAAATTTCTGAAATGAGTATTGATGATCACATAAGATAATCTCCAACTACAGAATTAAATAATCTTTTTGATAAATTCTCAGCCAAAGAGAGTGAAACTTAACCATTATTGAGTTTCCATTTTATGTTCATATATCTCAATTCTGGTTTAGATGAGAAAATAAGATTTAGCCAATGGTTAGTATAAGATTAGCCAATGATTATTGTGTAATTGCTAACACTGCCTTGTGAAATGCAAATAGTAAGTGGATCATGTTTTAAATGCCCAATTATCCTGTACATATAATAGCAATTTTTGTAATAACGTTTTTATTTCTGAGACAAGCATTTTAATATGTACTAATAATGTTAAGGTAGCCATTTCATTCATTAAGTAAATAATGTGCACTTTAAGATTGCCCACTTAAAGTTCTAAGTCATATTATATACTGGACTAAAAGCAAATTATTTCTCTTTTCTCTTATAATTAATTAGAGGCCTGGTGCATGGATTTGTGCACTGGTGGGGTCCCTCAGCCTGGCCTGTGGGGACTGGGCCAAAACCGGCTCTCAGATATCCCCCAAGGGGTCCCAGATTACAAGAGGGTGGTTCTTGGATGACACACCCTGGAATTGGGCTCCCTCCTCTCTAGGTCCGGGATGCAGGTGCAGCAGATTTGGGGCCAACAGTGCCCCAGCAGCAACCTTACTCATGGCCGATTCTGGTTGGAGTGTCTGCCCCCTGGTGGTCATTGTGCATCATAGCTACCAGGTGAATGGTCAAACAGTTGGATGATCCCTTAGGCTTTTATATATATAGATTGGATATATAGAAAATTATTCCATCTTGAAAGAGGGCTAAGATTATTGAATTCTTATTTTGTGTCCCAAATTTTATATACATCATCTCTTCCAATCATAAATCTTATCACTGGGGAGCTGGGTTTCAGAAAAATTAAATAACTTGCTTATTTATGGTCACTCCATTATTTAGAATAAAAATAACGTTCATTCTATGTCTTTCTCCAGGATGTTTCCCAAGAGAACTTATTGTTTAACTTTTATAAATGTACTTATAAACAAAATCATATAAATAAAACAAAGTCCTCCTATTTCTGAAAGATCTAATGGAGATATAGAAAAATGAATGTGGAAAAAAATTTACATTGCAGAAAAAAGCTCACTGTAAATTCACTTGTGAATAAGAATTAGTGATGAATGTTGCAAGAGGTTAACTGAAAAAAATGATCTATTGAACAATTTCCACCTGTATTTGTAAAACAAAACAATCCATAATCTGGTAATTACATAATGATGCTTATGAAAAGCAATGAAAATATTTTAGTCATGCTACTTATTTGATTTTAAATGAGCCTAGGGTGATACAGAAAAGGTGGCAGGACTTGAGAATATAACCTCTAAATTGGGGAAACACTTCTGATAAAAAAATTTTACTTTTATGAGATATAACTGTGGAAATTACAATGCACTTGGGCTAAATAAATGGCACAGTGAAAGGATTTTGATTTTAAGTAATGTTCCAGAACAGATGATAACTCTATGTATGAATTTACCCTGCTTGTCTATTATCTTACTTTTATTATTGTCTCTCCCAACTAGAATAGAAACATCAGAAAGACAAACTTTAACAAAAAATGTTTTTCAGACTGTATCACCTTGTACATAGAACAATGAGTGATTGAATAAAAAAATGTGTGAATGAAAGGGAAAAACTAAATGGTTACACCTTGAACCACATGGCCATTTCCTCCCAATCAGAGTTGATTGGACAATGGTCAGGCCCCTGATTCAAGGGCAGCCAATCCTTAAGCTCAACTGGGATGTCTGGTTGGTCTGATATGAAAAAGATATAGGTCTAGAAGACAGCCCCAAGGAAGAGCCTGAGGCCAAGGTGGTAAGGAGAAGTGGAATGTGCAGGAAAAATACAAGGCAGAGAGGGAAAGATATGCAGAGGAGATAGAAAGCTCATGTGGTTGTGTAGTGAGAGGAAGAGTAGCCCTGTAAAGAGCCAAACTAAAATGGTGGAGACTACCAGTGAAGAGGCCCTGTTGTCTAGATGCTCATCCAACCTTGGTTTCCAAACAGCTTCTATTGGCTCTTTCTCCATGAGCACCTGTTCTACCTCACATCTCCTTGTCTGTGGGATATTGTGTATTTCCTTGGTTTCTATGCTCTTAATGGACTCTAAATTGTCTAATCCAACTATCCTTCTTGATGTCTAATTTAGAGTGTAACATGTTCTACTCTGCTCTTGGAAAAAGTCATCTAATATTGGAAAGAGATTTTACAGTTTGCAGAGTCCTTTAATGCATATTACACCATTTGTTCCTGAGAGCAACCCCTCTATATGAAGTGGCTCTTGATTTCTCTAGGTGTAGAATTTCTCTGTGCACTTGGTTATCACTTTGATTTCTCCTTTAGCATGGATCACAGGTTTTATTTGTGTAAATGCCTTACCTTTGCTCCTAGATACAAAACATCTGGAAGGCAAAAACACAAAAACAAAGTCCTGTTTATGTCATTCTTCAGTGTTTAGTATTATGCCTCATACAACATTGCTGCTACATGAAATCTTTGTTCAAATGTTGAACTTCTTTTCAAGACTTAATGGAAAGCGATTCCATGAACTCTGATTGCACTTATCTATATGGAATTTGATCTTAAATTATAAAATTTAGAGTTGTTATTTAAAATATTTCTTTCCTGAAATATATTAGTATATAGATTTTTTTCAAATATCTATATTTGTGATTATATTTGCATGCTAATTCACACAATAGCCACAACAGTTTCTGGAGAACCTCCCATATTGTTGTATAAATTTATAAATAAATGATCAAAAAGGACACTGAAAGTAAGTATCCATTATAAAATTAGTAAAACTAGTTCCAGATACATTTCTTTTAGTTATTCAAAGCCTTTGTTTAGATATTTATTTTTCAAAATCATAACTTCTCACACTATGTCTTAACGAGGTTCTTTAGATTCAGTGATTGCTTTTGTTTACTATGCAAGTGGTGTTCTAAGGATTGAGTCTAGAGTGAATAAAGTCATGATCCATGGGATCCACATGTGCCTCAAAAACCCTAGAATTTCCCTTTGTTTCATCCTGCTATTTTATTTTTAAAGACCCATAACTGAAGAGGGGGGGGGGGAGGAATCAAAAGCATACCAATAATCAAAATGTATAAGATTATAAGTCTTGCTCAAGTAAAGATAGCACTAGAATTTTGCATAAGATGAATAAATCTCCCTTTTAATTCTCATTAGGTATAAGGACCTAAGCAACTATGTTATTACATTTATACATTTTAGATCCTTGGTAATCTTAGTTAAATAACAGTTAGAATAGAGTAGAGGAAGACCAGACAAGACAACATTTGCTCTTTGAATGATTTTGCCCTTGAAAAAGGTGAATTTCTGTTTTATTAGCTACTCTACTAAATGGATATTCATGCATTCATTGATCACTCAGCAAATATTTATTGAACATCTGCTATATTTCGCTATGTACTGTGCTAGGAAGAGGAGCAATAAGATAAAACCTGGAAAAAGACACTCAAATAACTGATTATAAAATCTCTTCATAGGTGTCAAAGTAAAGCCTAATAGTTAACACTAATCTAAATATGCACAAAGGAGAGAATCATTAACACTGCTTTGTGGAAGAGTGGAAAGATGATCAAGCAGTTTTATAGATAAATGCTTGAACTGAGTTTGAAGAAAGTGTAGAGTTTTCAAACAGAAGAGGCATAAAAGAACCTTTTAGAAAGAAGGGAGATTTGGGGCAAAGGCATCTATAACAATAAAAGCATAATATGCTAATTAGACCGGATGTCCTTCCGGATGTCCTTCCAGATGACCTTCTGGACGAAGCCGGGGCTGCTAGGGAAGCCCAGGTCCCGGGTGCCTCCTGGGTGCCAGAGGGAAGCCAATGCTGGCAGCGGGGGGAAGGAAGGCCTTCTCTTGTAAGAATTTCATGCATCGGGCCTCTAGTGGTGATATAAAATGATATGGGCTATACTGGGTAACTGCAAAATTGTTCAACTTAGCAGGAAAGAGAAAGGAAACTATTGCAGAAGTCTGGAGAGGAAAGGTAGATTAGGAAAGGTAGATTGGAAGGTCATCGTAAGCAGTTTATTCTTTTTAATATATATATATATATATATATATATATATATATATATATATATATATTATTGATTTCAGAGAGAAAGGTAAAGGGAGAGAGATAGAAACATCAATGATGAGAGAGGATCATTGATTGCTGTCTTCTGCACACCCCCTACTGATGATTGAGCCTGCAACCAGGGCATGTGTCCTGATCTGGAATCAAACTGTGACCTTCTGGTTCATGGGTTGATGCTCAAGAGCCACAATGGCTGGTCCTAAGCAGCTTACTCTTTATCTTGGGGTCAAATGAGAGTCATTAAGGTGTGTTTTTTTAAAATGAATTAACAAGGCCAGAGTTTCATAATGTGAAAGATGATTTGATGAGGGCAAGACTAGGATAAGGAGATGGTTCCTCAAGTTGGTATGTGTTGTCAGAGCATTTTAAAACATAGATTGCAAGTAAAATAATATTTTACTTTACTTTTCTGCAATTATTATTCTTCACACACAGCAATTTTAAAGTTCAGAAATTAAGCATTGTTGGCTAAACAAGCTTAAGCACATAGTTAAATATCATTCCAAAAAGCACATTATGCCTTACTGTCCACCTGCTTATCCTTTTCTTCCCTTCAGGAAGGGAAAATAAAGTAAAGATGCATTGCGGAATTCATGAATACATGTAAAAAGAGAGGCAAGTGGATTATTATCTCCCCTCATGCAGGAGACATATCTGATATGTGTGTCAATAGGTACATGAGGATTAGTGGTGTAGAAGGGCTTGAGTCAGTGGGACTGGGCTTGAGACCCAGTTCTAGAACACCTTAGTCATGTGACTTTGAAAAGTTAATTGATTTCTCTTAGCCTCAGTTTGTTCATCCTTAAAATGGGTAGCCGATTCCTGCTTTAACTATTTTATAAGGTCACAGTCAGAATCCATTAAGATAATGTCTTAAGTACAAAAATTCTTAATTTATGTAAGCTTTCAAAACAAGGTATTCTTGGGGAATACCAATAGCAAGGTATCATAAAATATTATTAGAGAATCTTTCTTCAAGATGCTTAAGTACAAATATCTACTCTAGAAAATATCTTACTATCTCTAGGCTTTTAATTCTCTGATCTGTTTTCTACTCTAAATTGATGTACAAACATAAGAATTTATTTTTATGAGTGATGGTGTATGGGTTGAAAAGTTTACATTATGAATGTTGCACAATGATTATTTCTCTAAGCAAATAGGACATTTTCTAGGACTAACTACTGGAATAAATACTAAGGAAGGGTGGTTAAGTCAGTATACATGGTTTACTTTTAATTTAAATTTTTTTGAGAAAAATAGTTTTGTACAGAGGAGAGAGAATTTCAGGTGTAATAATGTACCTTGTTCATTTAACTGGATCAATTAGGCTATTAAATTATATCCATAGGGAGAATGTTGGTTCACATATCCACATAGTACACCTCATTTACAAATATTCTTTCACTACTCGATTACCAAATATTTGCTTAACATTGCTAGAGGTTGCTAGGGAAAATACATTAGCAACATTAGAACTTCAAAGCATTTCTAATGGAACTTCAAAGCATCTGCAACTCTGGCAAACTTGGAAGCTTAACCACTTTTTATGTTCTCTTTTCTGCAAGATTATTACCGTGGCAGGATCATATAGAAATGACTAGAGCCCAATTGAAGAGCCCTGCTCAGCTCCCATCAGTGACCTTTGTTCAGGGTTGCATGGACTGGCTTGTCCTGTTGGAGGGAACTGAAATGAATGTCCACAGAGCTCACCATGATGAGAAAAAAATGTTCACAGAAGAAAAAGGAGCCTTACAAATTTTTTTCCCTATTTTAACTTAGAATCTGAAGATTCGAAACTTCAACTATTACTGTACCAAGGTTGCTCAGGTTCCTGGCCAGTAGATGGCTCTCTATTTTATTTTAAGCCAAGATACTGTCCAAGGTACTAATTTAGAGGTTCAGAGTAGCTTAGTATATCAAAAGAACAATTCAAGTAATGAAACTTGTATCTTTGAGGCCTTTACTTAGGTAAACCTGAATGGTGAGACATATTGAATGTTTCAAGTAGATCTTCCTTGTGTTCATAATTAGTAAGCAAACTCACTGAGGCCTTTCATGCTGGCACATTGACACAGACTTTTCCTTCTGCCCTCATTTCTTGTCCATGCTGCAAATTGACGATAAAGCTTATGGTAGATCTAAATGGTTTTATTGTCAGCAATGCTGAAACATTTTACTGCATGACACACTTTTTATGTAATAATATTAAGCACCTATTATAAGAAAAAAACTGGGGTTGTTTTATTTCATAACCATAATTTATATCTTATTCCAATCTACATGATCTAAATGATTAGATGTCATCTACATTTTAGATGATGATAGTTAAAAGGGGAGCTGTAGAAGAAAATTATTGAGGAGTGAAACTATAACCTAGCATGTAGGGCGATTAAAAAGTAGAAAGGATAAAATTGCAATGCATTAGAGTTTGCATTCAAAGGGCATATAGAGCTTCAGTGTTTTTGAAAGTATATGGTTAATTTATGGGAGGCAACAGGTAGGAGCGGTATTATGGAAACAGTACAAAATATTTAAATCAGAAGATGGCTAATTTTCTCTCTTGGGAAAAACACTTGAAATCTGAATTTCAATTTTCAATTTGCAAAGTGATAAAAATATGATATCTACTTAATAAATTTGTTGAATGATTGCACTCTGAGGTGATATTGGTAAAACTTTTGTGTGAATTGTAAGTTAGCATACCTTGTTGGAAAAAGCCCCTTTTCTTATTGGCAGAGTTCATGAATTCTATTATTTATTTCTTCCTCTTTTTATAAAATAAAAGCTCCACCCCCCTCACTCCCCCAACAACAACAACAACAACACACACACACACACACACACACACACAAAAACAAACAAACAAAAAAAAAAACTGCTGCGTTTTATATTTCTTCCTACAGTCATTTCTTTGTGAGGGGGTATTCTCGTTTGTAGCTGGTGTTTTTCTCTCCTCTTTCCACTTGCTCTTTACCCCTGAATCAAGTGTTCAGGCTTTTTTCACTCCACAATAGCTATTGTCAATTAAGTGGACAAGAGATAAGGAAAAAAAGCCTTTGTTATGCAGAGTTACCAACAAAGAAACTTTTATTTTAGCAAGATCAAAAGGTACCCTTCTATTAGTCACTGTCCAGATAGCTTGGAAATATTTTAATCTTAGTGAACTTCTATTGCTCTAGTGTTCATTTTAATGAGGCTTGACTTTGTAGTCTTATCTTTACTAAAATATTTTCACATTTTCTCCACATATTTTTTCTTTCTCATACAATAACAATTCACTTGTAGGGACATTGCGGGGGGGGGGGTGGTGGTGGAGAGGGTGTCAGGCACGGTGAGTGATTAAAAAGTGATATATAAAACATAGTCCTCTTTTAGAGGGTTATAATTTGCCTCTTAACATAATTATAATGATATGAAAACAAGAAAACCTTCAGAGAGAAGCTTAGACATGAAATTTTAGAAAAATAGGCGAGAGACTAAGCTTTCAAGATAGTGATGACTTGTAGAGGCTAAAAATATATTGGACGTATTGACCAAAAACTAATCCATTCTAAGTATTAAGAGAAACATCTTGTGTAGAAGAAAGAGCCAATGCAGACCAGATTAGATGTGATAACTAGCAAAAAGGAAAGCAAACGTGGCTATGTTCCAGCCACTTTGCTCAATGCCAGGAACAGAGAAACATTATTACAAGGGTACAATAGGAGTTATGCTGACAGATAGTAACACGATTTTTAAAATTTGATCTGCAGCACATTTACATTGTGAATCAGGAAAAAAGACATTCAATGAAAACATACGAGTTGAAGGAAACATAGATGCAGAGGCCATTGCCAGAGGCAGTCCCGAATCATCAAATTTTGAGGTGGAAATTCTGATGTTCTTAACTCTTTGATTGGTCATCGGTTTTCGGTTTTGCTGCTGCTGTTGTTGTCAAAGACAAATTTATCCCCTTAAATAATTATATTTATATAATTGTTTACATTTACAAAGTTGTTTTTTTTTGTGTGTGTAAGTTGTTCTCTTAAATTAATGTTCAATGTCTCACATTGAGAGGAAAACATGTCCCTGACAGTGAGAAAGCTTAAATCCCAAGGAGGGCTGGAGTATTTAAACAACTGAATATAATAATTTGGAGGTCAAGGAGGAACCAGCAGAGAATATAAAAATAATTATAGTTGGGGACTGTAGTTGACATCTATTATTTTCTCTCTCCTACCTCCTTTTCTTTCAGAAATTGTTGCCTTCCCTTGCCATATGATTCTGATAAGATTATCAATCAGCCACAGCTGGTTTTGCTCAGTGAGTAGAGCATTGGCCTTCAGACTAAAGTGTCCTGGGTTCAATTCTGGTCCAGGACATGTACCTTGGTTGCAGGCTTGATCCCCAGCCCTGGTTGGGGCACCTGCAGGAGGCAACCAATGGATGTGACTCTCTTACATAGATGTTTCTCTTTCTCTATCTCTCCCCCACCCTTCTACTCTCTAAAAATCAATGGAAAAAATAACCTCAGGTTGAAGATTAACAACAACAATAACAACAGCAGCAGCAAAACCGAAAACAGATGACCAATCAAAGGGCACTGTTTCTCCTCTCCCCCCGCTCCCCCACAGATGTGGCCACATGAACCAAGGTGGCAAATCAGAATGTCCTATCCTTCTAACTATTATGATTGGTTACCATGATCAGTCCAGGGCCAAGCAAATCCAAGTAAGGTCACTTGGAGTCCTTGTTGAGGTAATTAGTTGTATGTTTAAAGAGAATCCTCTATGTCTTTCTGAGGGCAATGTCTATGTAGATCTGAAATTGCTGATGGCTATCTAATCTTAATACATGGAGAGAATCCACCCCAAAAGAAAAAAAATAAAGAAATGATATTTTTGAGCATCTCGATATAGCTATGCCAAAGCTAGGCAACACCTGACATTTTTGCCTAGGTGCCTAAACCAATGCATTTCATGTTCACTTGGATGTGTTTGGATTGTGTTTCTGTCATTTACATTAAGAGCTCTGAATAATACAGAGAATCAATTCTAATTTATCTACTATCTATCTACCTAGGATCTTAAAATATTATTGTACATTCCAGTTAGGTTAAATGTATTTATTACTTCAATAGCTATTTTTTGAGTGTCTTTCAAGCACTGGAGAGGCACCGGCTATTCTGTACTTCTCCCCTCCCCCCGCCGTTTTAACGATTCCTCTTAAGAGCTATAAAATACTATGACTATTAAACTGACTGAGTAGCCTCATGATTGTAGCATGAATGTCATCAGAAGGGCTTGTACTCTTTCAAAGAGGAATTCCTTCTTCCTACATTGTGGGTGCTTGAGATTTCACTGGTGTATAGAAGTGTCTATTTAGAGGGATTCATATTTTATCTGTGATTTCAAATAAATAAAGAAGTGTCATGAAGGAAACAGCAGAAATATATTCCAAACTAGTGTAGTAACATTTACAGAAGTGTAGTGACTGGTCCAGTTTCAACAATTATTGAACAGCCTTTTAAGTGTGAGGCATTATTGAACTTGCTTTGACCCAGATAAAGGGGACAGAATATACTATTCTTTCTTTTGCCTTTTGGTTACTATCCTCTCATACATCGTTCTGATTATATATTACATTATAAACTAAGTCTTCATATTTATGGCAGGATCATGTGGGGAGTTAGGTTTTCCATATGTTAATTTTCTAGATAAATGAAAATTACCTTCTTAAATGACAAAATTGTTTTATAACAATCAGCTTTTTGAAAGGAGTCTTTAAAAATGCATTATGCCCGGCTGGAGTGACTCAGTGGTTGAGTGTCAACCTATGAACCTGGAGGTCATGACGGTTTGATTCCCAGTCAGGACACATGCCTGGGTTATGGGCTCAATCTCCAGTGTCAGGCATGCAGGAGGCAGCTGATCAATGATTCTCTCTCATCAGTGATGTTTCATCTCTCTCTCCCCCTCCCTTTCTCTCTAAAATCAATAAAAATATATTTTAAAAATTGTGTTATATATTTCTATGTTTTCTTATACAAAGTATAGTAATAATAATACAGCTATTGTTTAAGTGGATTCCATGTGGTGGTCCCTGTATTTGCCATTTACATTCAACATTTAATTTATACCTATTTTTGTGATGGAAGAGATACAATCCTCATTTAAGAAAGGAGTAAATTAAGGATCAGAATAGTCAAGTAACTTACAGAATAGCCAAGATCACCAAACCATAAGAATGTAGAGCTGGTGTTTGAACTTAGATCTGTCTGACTCCCTGGCTACTATACTTAGCATAGTGTCATCATTAAGAACATAAAGTGTGTGCTTTGCAAAGATTAAGTGATGGTTACCTTTTCTTTAAATACTCTAAACTGTTTGTCCTGATGAAAATGGCCTCACATTGCTTTTCTTTTGAATTGTGTCTCCTTTTATAATTTTATCCCTTATCATCAGAATGCTAACTCTAATTCATTGCCATTGTGAGTAGGCCTGGCGATAGCAAAATGTCTTCTCCATTTCTTAGTTGCTTTTAATCTAAGTAGGTTTTCTAGGATATGTTATCTCACGTTCTTTGTGTAGCATGTGGTCAATAATGATGATAGTAATGATAATATAGTGATCATTTACTGAGTAACTTCTATAAGCCATTTAGATGTATTATATATGTGGTCTACTTAGTCTTCACTTTAGACATTTCTATTGGTTACCCCCCTTATTTTCTTGGTCTCAGGTAAATATCTGGCAAATGATCTGGTCTCATTTACCTTCCTTAATGTGGCTACTATACACACACTTAGGCGCGCGTGCGTGCACACACACAGAGTCATGTGTCATATAATAATGTTTCAGTCACTGATGGTGGTCTCATAAGGTTATATCAAAGATCTGACAAATTCCTATCATCTAGTAATATCATACCATTGTAATGTCATAACAATGCATTACTCATATGTTTGTGGTGATGCTGGTGTTAACCTATTGAACTGCCAGTTGTATAAAAGTATAGCACGTGGAATTACAGTAGTAAGCTATACCACCTAAGTTTGTGTAAGTGCACTCTATGACGTTTGCACAATGATGAAATTGCCTGACAACGCATCTCACAGAATGTATTCCTGTCTTAAGCAACTCATTACTAAATATAGAGAGAGACACACATCCTATGTAATAAAAGCCCAGCAACCGAAAGGTGGAACAATCAGAACGACCAGTCGACCAGTCGATATGATGCGCACTGACCACCAGGGGACAGATACTCAACACATGAACTGTCCCCTGGTGATCAGTGCGCTACCACAGTGGGAGCACCACTCGGCTGACCAGGATGGGTGGCTGCTCCCACTGCGAAGCTCGGGCCAATGGGCAGGAACCCGGGCTGCAATCATGGCCTCCTCACCCCAGGCTCCTCCTCCTCGCTTTCTGCCACCTCCTCTAGATGCCCACAGGCCACGCAGTGCCGCCAGGCTCGCAGAGCTGACCCCAGAAGATAGGAGGTGGGTTCGTGGCCACCACAGGACTGAGGCCTACTCCACCGCCTCTCAGTGCTATTGTCCCTGGGCCTGGACCCAACCAGGTCCCTTGGAGAGACAAGTGCTCTGGCTCCATGGAAGATGCCAGACCAGGGAGCAGCCACTCAGAGGGCGGGTCCACAGCCCCTCGGCAGACTGGGATGAGCACGCTCCCACAGCAGGCCAATTTCTGCAGGCCACGCCCCACCAGTGCATGAATCCCGTGCACTGGGCCTCTAGTATATTTATAGTTTCACATATATGCATATATTTTCTCATATTTACCCTTGCCAATATTTGAACTCTGGTCAAATATTGGCAAGGGTAAATATGAGAATGAGAAAACCCCAAATGGTGATATGCTAAGGACACCTTCAGTAGAGTCATGATATGCTGGTTGGGTAATGATTTAACTAAGGGATGAAAGGTTCACAAGCATCTTATTAATTCATGTGAACACTCATTATTATTCATCTTCAGTACCTAGGGCTACAGGATGGTAGGAAGTTTATCTTTAAATGAACACTTCTCAGTTATACTAATAGCAATGTATTTTGCTGTAATTGTTCCTTTGGAGCCATTAGGTGGTTAATATGTAGAATGTGAGTACACATTTTACAGCACAAGGCTGCTTGACACCTTTGTAAAGTTTGCATTGTAAATGTATCTTTAGTAAAATGATTTTTTGCTGAAATATTCCCACCTGAGCAACATAAATATGGAAGTGTCTGGATTTTCATACACTTACCTAAATGTAAGGCCAGAGGATGGATTTTGTTGTTTGCCTTATTTAAAAAAAAATTACTCAATGCTTTTCTCCTCTCTGACATTGGGTTAAAAATAGAAAACAGAGAGACAGTGGCTTCCTGAAAGGAGACAGTTTATATTAGCGAGATGAACTTTTTATTTTTATGCGGTGTTGGAGAAAAATTTTAAGTCATTTGTATGGAATAGTCTATGTGAGTTTTCTCTGAGCTAAAATTTCCAAGTAGGTATGTGCATGTGTGTGTGTGTGTGTTTGTATACAAGTGTGCATGTATGTTTGTGGGATGTGGCCAGATAATGCCTACTTGAGTGCTGAGATCATTGAAATTTGCAGATGTGACTTAGGTTTATATTTGAGCCTGTATCTAACAGTA
Source organism: Cnephaeus nilssonii (assembly GCF_951640355.1). Classification (NCBI taxonomy): domain Eukaryota; kingdom Metazoa; phylum Chordata; class Mammalia; order Chiroptera; family Vespertilionidae; genus Cnephaeus; species Cnephaeus nilssonii. Next base: position 37,488,070 of record NC_137074.1, on the reverse strand, counting down.
GCTAATAAAAAATTACTATCTTCAGTGAAATGCATATTTTTAAAAAAATATTTTTATTGATTTCAGAGAGGAAGAGAGAGGGAGAGAGAGACAGAAACATCAACGATGAGAGAGAATCATTGATCGGCTGCCTCCTGCACTGGGGACTGAGCCCAACAACCCGGGCATGTGCCCTGACTGGAAATCGAATCATGACCTTCTGGCTTATAAATCGTTGCTAACCACTGAGCAATGCTGGCCAGGCTGACCTGCATGTTTTTAAGCATCATTCCCCACCTTTATTAGTATTTAACTAATCTAAAAATTATTTGGACTAAGACTATACCTTGGGAGGGTTATAAACCACTTTAGATGGGGCTTATCAGATTAACCTTAAGTATTTTCACTGGAAAGACTCCATGAGTTATTTGGATATTTTAGGGGAAATGCACATAAAGGAAGAAAAGACCTTAAAGGGCATCTAGTTCAACCACCTTTGGGTGCTTCAATTTAGTTTCATGAGATCCCCTGCCAATAAAAGTCCACCTTGTTCTCAAGAGATAATTCATTATCATTTTGTTTAATTTATCCATTCTCAATATTCTCGGTGGGAAGATCTTTTCATTTCTTATGTTTATGTTTTACCGTGTCCTTTCTGCCTTGTTTCAGGCTTCTGTAGCTCATTAATAGTTATAAACTGTGTTGTTAAATATTGTGGTATTTCTAAAATTTCCATTCCTCTACCTGCCATGGATTTACACGCTGCGGATGTGATTTATTAGAATCCTGATTCTCAGCACCATATCTCTGAGAAAAGCCAGAAGAGCTGCTGAGGTCTAAATTTAGAGATATGAATGAATTGATAAATAGAGGGATGTAATCAGTGCTAGCTCTGTGTACCTGACTATGTCTGCCGGCGTAATTTAATAGAATAGTTGGAAGTGCTGTGAAGAATTGCACCCTTGGGAAAACAAACTGATGTGACACAACACTGTTTTGTATGAAGCTTCATGTCTAGAGGTGTGTATTTATTCTTTGGCAGGAAAGCGTGTTTGTGATTGCTGCCATGGCCTCCGTCCATGCTTTAATTGATTTTCCTTAGAAAATTTTTGCTTTTTCTCTTAGGTAATTCCACTTTACGTTATTTTCGGCCCTGGATAAAGTAAACTCATTTCAGGAGGGGAGAACTCCCAAACTGCAAACATAGAAGTACATTCTGCAGGAAGCACTGTGCTGCGTCCTGGCTGCCTGTGGCAGCTCTCATGACTTTGGGTTCATGATGACTTTCAATCTTTTTTTAATGAACAACACATATTTGTTTAAAGATAGTGTAAATAATGCGAAAGAACAGAAAGTACAAAGTAGTCACTTCTACCCCAGCTTCTCACTTTTCTTTTCTTTTTTTCTTAATCCTCACCAACGGTATTTTTTCCATTGATTTTTAGAGAGTGGATGGGAGGGGGAGAGACAGAGAGAAACATTCGAACCTGCACCTGAGGTACATGCCCTTGATCAGAATCGAACCTGGGACCCTTCAGTTCGTGGGCCGATGCTCTATCCACTGAGCAAAACTGGCTAGAGCCAGTTTCAATTTCTAGATGTAACTACTATCAATCATTACGCATGTGTTATTGTGGGCCTTTTACTATGAACATGCAGATATATGTACATTTTAATATAAAAAGTTAATTTGCTACATATGATATTTTGTATCTTAATCTCTCCACTCAAAAACATTTCTAAGACATCCTTCTGAATGAGTTTAACTTCATCTACTTCAATCCTTTTATTGCATTTAAAGTATTCTAGAATATAGATGTATCACAGGTTGTTTTCCTGAAGAACCTTTATGCTGTCTCCAAATGTTCAATTACAAGTAATGCTGCAATGAAAACAATTGTACATAACATCCTTGCACACACATGAAAGTATTTCTGCAGAGTATATGGCTACAAATAGAATTGCTGAAGCAATAAACTTTCTCTTTAAAATTTTGATAGGTTCTGCTGAATTACTCTTCAAAGAGTTTTTATCTATTTATAACCCATCAAATGTATAAAGTAGTTGAGCAAGTATATTAAATTTAGCTCTAATTTTCTTGTGTATTAAATGGAAATAAATTACCTTTTTCTCAAGGTTAACGTGAGGATTAGATGAGATAACACACATAAAGCATCTACACCTGTACCTGACTCAAAGTGGGTGCTTGATAAATCTTCATTCCTATCTTTTTACTTCTCCAGCTGTTCCACTTTACACAAAGAAACAAGGCAGCAATTATTAGCTGGAACCATTTTTTTTTCATCTGGATTATATTCTGTGTTCTCAGCACTCTAATATTCCTACCTACATCAGTACTGACTTGTTTTGTTTATGCATTAGTTTGATTTTATAATTATTATATAACTTTGACCCTGTAATGCTGATGAATTATATTATTTAAATAAGAAGAAAACTAGTTGCATTCATTCAATAGATACTGAGTGCACTTTGTTCAAGATATTGAACTAGGTGATGTAAAGAAGAAAAGATAGATTCTCAGACTTGCTTTTGGTCTGAGAGTTGAGGGGTTGAGGGGTTGAGGGGTTGAGGGGCTGGGCATTGGGAAAGGCAGGCAAACTGTAAAGGGCAATATATTGAGACAGTGGTACTGCAAAGCGAAATCATGTACTTGTAAGTGTGGGCATGCAAAGTGTAAGTACTGACTTCTTAACTGTTAGAGTTAGTTCCTACTAGTATTGTCTTTATATAGGTCATGACTTTGGGTTCTATGACACACGGTGCTCATCCTAATAAAAATTTCAGTGTATTACAAGTAATTTGCAGATGTCTTCTCAGTCTTCTTATTGTGACTCTTGATTTCCACATGCTTTGAAATTTTGAGCCATGAACTTCTAGTTTGAATGATCCAGGACTGAAGTGTCCATATCTATTTGTTTTGATAAAAAGTCATAAAAGAAGCTCTGAGAGATTTGCAGATGTTAAAATGTTAATGCTCTTTAGCACAGACCTCTACTCCTTGAACTCTGGGGGCACTCTGGTAGTTCCTTTCTGAAGTCCCCACACTTACATTGAGATCACTCCTACTTTCTAGAATTGTGTATTCCTCCCCATACTTGATTTTTCATGAGCACTTAATTCACATCTTTGATTGGTTCCCATCCCCAAGCTGTGATAAATCTTATTTGAAAAGTGAGATGCGATGTAAGACTATTCAGTAGAGGAGAAATATCTTTCACTTAGTGTATTTTTGCACATGCAATTGAGTTCAAGTTTATAGGTTACCTTAGAGAACCATGAGGGACTAGACACTGGTTGTCACCAAGAAAGCAAAATAAATTGGAGTGCTTTTACACAGGGCATGCATTCTCAAACTCCAAGTTCCCCTTAGTGCCTATTGTCTTAGTTCTGGCTTCACTCAACATGGCCCCTAAAGGTGTCTGAGTTTGAGATCCTTGCAGAGGTATCCTATCCAGAACCCAACCTAGATGCTGTCTGACCACAACCCAGTGGAGAGGGTCCTTCATTCTATGATGCTATCAATTTTGTACATTCAGATTTATTTATTATAGAACATTTCCTTGTAATGCATTTTTTAATCCATATGTTAGCTATTCATCCACACAGACTTTGAAGTTGGAGTTAATAATTTTACCTTCAGAATAATGATTTCCCTTCCATCATCATTATTGAAGAATGTACACTTTTTTTGGCAGCTTAGAACTTGAGGCAAAAAAGGATTTATAAAGCCCAGTATTTTCCTCTGGGTCTCTTCTCTTAGCTTTCATTTCTTGGTTCTTTACTATTCCATTAACCCCTCTTTCAGTGTCAACACTCAGCTTTACTGGTTCCTTTTACCTTTCCTAGAATCCTCTCTGAGGCTTCTCTATCTCATTCCCTTAATTACGCAGAGCAATTTAGTCCTGGGCAAGCTGTGCCAAACCTGGTGCTCATACCTATCATCTCAGCCAACAATAGACTCTACACTTACCAGGAACTTCTCTCCAGAGAAGGCAGTGTGTGATTGCAATAACTAAAGCATATTTGTTCCTATCACAATAAGATGACTCGTGGTAGAGCTAAGCAACATATCCAACTCAGCTCTCTCTTTTTACACATGGAGAAACCCAGATCCAGAAAGGTCCCATTAGTGAACTAAGATAACACAGCTAATTAGTAGAGAGGTAGACATAGAAGCCAGCACTGGTAGCTCCCAGGTCTGTGTATGCAAAATTGTACTATGTATGATGTCACTAAAAACTCTGTATTTATACAGGAACTGTCACTAATTTTATACATGAGAAGTCTTGGTGACACTATTTTAGATTCGGCCTTGTCTACTAGAACACCAAAGCAGGTAACTGAATTTCCTCTCCCCTTACACACAGACTATAGTTGCTACATCCCAGCTTGTGACTAAAAGTCTGTATTGCTTTCCCTACTGAGTTTTGCCATAAAATGCTTTTTGGATCTCCTGAAAGAGCATTTTGCAAAAGGTAAAAAGAATTACAAAGTGAGCCTTTCCAGCTACACTAACACTAGAATCTGATGCAATAATATTAAAGAATGATGGGATTTTAAAGTTGGAAGAACCTTATGAATAATCTAATCTGATCCTTCCCTACTTTTAACCAGGAGGAGATTGAGGCCTGAAGGGATCAGCCTTTTGTGGAGAGTCTCAGAGCCATTTAGTTTTGGAACCAAGAATAGAACCCAGCAGTCCTAACTCCGGTGTCATTGCACAACTCCATACAGGTTTCATGTAAAAGCAAATAAACAAGAAAGCTTCTTCTCAGCATTGTTTTGTGTTTATTGTTAGAAAAGTGGATTGTGTGCTACTTACAGTAATCTCTTAAGATTTTATAATAATCCTTGCATTATCTTATTAAACTGTAGCTGTAGCTCTGGGTTTAATAGATTGAAATCTATTATTCATAATGCCATCTTGTTCCTGTTCAAATAACATTATTCTTATGACTAAAATTTTATGGGTTCATACTCAGTTTCATAGCCCAGTGAGAGGATAAGGCATTAGAACAAAGAGTTTTCATCTGTGCATTGCATTCAATAGGTATTTCCCAAGTATCTGCTGTTGCCCAGCATTTCCCTTGGCACTTCTGGGGGTTCAGAGACAATATGTGGTATATTTTAACCTAGGGGAACTAATATTCTGTTGTGGGCTTCTGAATGTCCAGAAACACCTGGAGAATGATGCCAAGTTGTCCCTGAGGAGGTGGGATTGTGTAGTGGGTGAGGCACAGGCTGTGATGCCAGGCAGTGTTGGGCTTGCCTCCTGGTTCTGTTATTTACTAGCTGTGGTATTTTGGGGAAATAACTTTAGTCAAATCTTAAGTAAGTGTCCTCATCTGGGGATAAAAATGGCACTTACTTCATAGAGTTATTTCAAAGATTCCTTTAGAGACAAGACAGAAATCACTTAGCACATGTCCGACACGTAGCGCTCAAAGATGTTAGCTAATGTTCAAATCTTTATCATTATATGTCAGTGAAGTCTATTGTGATCTCTCACAGCACATTAGAGAGCAAAATCAATGATCTCAATACATTTAGGGGAAGAAAGCCTGAGCTTTGGATCTGAGATACCTCGATTTTATTGATTTGACTTACTGGTTGATTGAGCTCTGTTTTTGTGGCTCAGTGTAGCCATTTGCCCACAACAGAAATGTCAAGCTCCGAAGAAGAGCCCCAGGGTAAAGTTAGGAACAGCAGACTTCACTATCTTCAATTTAATTTCAAATTATTTGTTGTTGTGGGAAATGTCCTCCAAACTGGTCTCTGCTCCTTTGTCAGTGTTTCCTATTCGCCTCATGTTCTCAGACAAAGGCCTCCTGACTGGCTGTCAATTGCTTGGGCTCTGACCTGCCTTATCTGGATTGCTAGTAAATTAGTCCCTTAGAGGAAAATATTCGAACCAAATGGTACAAAGTACTTCTCAAATACTTGAAGTCTGTTTGGTGATAATCAAAAGAACTGGCTAATTATTTGCCAACTCTTTCCTTCCTTCCTTCCCTCTTTCCTCCTTCCTGTCTTTCTAATATAATTATATTATAATAAAATTATATAATGTAATTTTTATATATATTTTTTCTTTTTTTAAACAGGAAAAATAAATTGAAGACAGGGAAGGAAAATGACCTTAACAATGTGTCTAATCAATGTAAAATAAAAAAGTTAAGCCTAATTTGAAATGAAATGCTTCATAAGTACCCTTTCAGTCAGGCTATTAATAATCATTTGTCAAAGTGGTAACATATAACAGAGCATATTGAAATATTGGGGATCCATGAATGGCTGTCATCTTGAATTTGTATATATTTTCTCATCACTAAAAATACTGTGATCTAGTTTGTAGAGGAAGAAAATTTCCTGTAAAATAACACTGTTGTTAAATATGTTTGTGTGATTCAGTTTCCAAATATGCAGAATTATAGATCTAAACACATCCTTGGATAATTAATACTGGTCAAGATAAAAGACTTGTTACCTAAAACAACAAATTAAGATACTTTTTTTTCTAGATATCTGTATCTATTCTTCAAGTCAATTTGCTTGTCTAGACAGAGCTTTCAGAAAATTAATCAAATAGAAGAAAATTTTTACAGTAAAAGAATTAGAAAGGCTGAGAAAAACCACACAACTTCAATATATTAGAGTTAAAACCTGAGACTTGTGAATTAGTACTACACCATCTTTTAAAATATGAGAAAATACACATTAGAATAAAAAAACAACCCTAAATCCAACTGAGAGGAGAAAAATCACTTCCCTTTGAAAAATAGCATTTCCACAGTTATCATCTCTCTCTACTCCAGAGTTTGCAGCCATACAGAAAATTCCAGAGCCAGGAAACATTGCATTCTTTGGTTTTCCATCTTCTGGCTGGTTTCTGAAACATCCAAACCAGTACTGTTCTCTTTAATTGTAGCTTATTTCTGCATAACAACCATCATGGATACTTTTATCAATTCAAGATGGTGAAGGCAAAACAAACACAGTTCTCTGGCAGGTCTCACTTACCTATAATGCATGCCAGCCCGTCACATCACTCTCTGCGCTGTTGCTCTCTCAGTTATTTTCAACATGCCACAGGGCTCCTGAAATGAGGCAGGAGTGTACTGCACACTTGGGTGGGATTTAAAAAAGAAGAAGAAGAAGGAAAAAAAGGGGGAAAAGGTGCCTAGGAGCTTTTGTACCAAGATAATGTGCTCACTGGTCAGTGCCCTCTCTGGCTGTGTGGAGCCTGGGGACAGAGCATTCAACCATGCAAGGTAAATAGCAACCAGCCTAGTGCCTGGTACAACTATCCAAAGGTAGCAAAAAGGCCGTGGAAGCACTGAGCTGAGAGGGGAGAATATTTACTCCAGCAATCCTCTACTTTGCAGATTAGGAGGCAGACAAGTTGAGACATACATTTATTTACTGTTGTTTTTTTTTAAAAAAACACTGCAACTATGATCCTTGAGATATTCTATGTAGTTTGTTTTAAACTTCTTCAGGACATGTTTGTAGAAGATAATGACAAAAATTAAAAAAAACCTGACAGACATGGAAGGGACCCTAGAGGTGATCTAGTGCATGGATCTGGCTTTATAGACGAAAAAGCCCAGAACCCAGAAGGTTCGAGCCCCATTAGGTAATGCAGTCACACAGGGCAGGTGACCCACTGATCTTGTCATGACATACTGCCCCTTCTTAATTACCTGAAATACGTCTTTTTACAGTTTTGCCAGTTCTACCTTGCTGCTTCTCTAGACTAGCATGCTTTTCTCTCTCCCTTTGGTTGCATTTAAAACAATGAACTGAATGTAGCAACTGAATTATTGCCGTTATCTGTGTATTCTAAGGGCAGTTTAAAATTGGCTTGGGTTAAAATGGGAAACTTTACAGTAGTCATAAGAAACTCTAAAGAGATGCAGCAATTCAATCTGGTTCACATAATAATAGCAATAAAGAAGAAATGGAACATTTTTTTTTCTCTCTTGCAACAAGCGAAAAACAATTTACAGATTTTCTTATTAATCCTCACAGAGGAGCTGCAGCCATTCCGCTCGCTGGGAATCTCAACCACAGAGGTCACGAGGCAGGGTGTGTGCAGGATTCGCAAGCACTGGTGTGGGAATCAGAAGACTGAATTCCAAGGTGTCTTGGTGGTGTTTACTGGCTGTTTCATATGGTTGAATCATAGAACCTCTCTGAACCCCAGTTTAATTATTATTTAAACGGGAGGAGTTGGGTCAGGTGGCCTGCAAGGTGCTTTCATGGAAAAGTTCTAAGTGATTCCCCAGAGATCTGAACCTGCAGCTTAGGTTTTCTCTCTTGATACTACTCCTTACAGTCTTCCCTACAGCTCTGTAAGTTTATTGTTCTTCTAGATCTTCCATGTTTATACACTTTCTTTTTCTTCTCCTTTTTCTAAGAGCAACAAGAAAGACACTAATGTCTTTTCTGTGCCAGCGTGTGGGCCAACCAATAAGCATAGAGAGAATGAAGCAGTAAATGGGCAACTACCTTATTTATCCCAGTGGAATCCTGGTAGTCACATGGGATATTTTAAGTTTTTTTTTTTTTTATGACTCACCTTTATTCCTGCCACTTTACTCTAAGCAACTTACATTCTAGTTTCTCAGACAAACCATTTCTCATGAGTTCTTTCAATGTCCTTTTTTTTCAAAATGTTTTGCTCTTAATTCATTCTTTACCATCTTAGAGGAAGAAGAGAGACTGTCATCCAAAAGCAACCCTCTATTGTGACCTTAATCTAATTCTCCTAAATTAGTGGTTCTCATAGCTGGATCTATAGTAGAATCACTGGGAGCACTAATAAATAATCATATGCCCTCCCTCCCCAAAACGATTCAACCAGGATTTTTGCAGATCAGGAATAGGCATTAGCATTATTGTAAGAGTTCTAGCTGAGTCTAATGTTTAGAAAGGCTTGATAACCAGTGCTTTAGGGTCCTGAAATATTAATTAACCTTTGTTTATTCTTCAATTTTAATCCATTTTACTGGCTCCTTCTCATCAATCTACAAATGTGCTCAGCCTTCTGTTATCTTAATAAAACACCTTCCATTGTCCCTTAAGCTATGATTTAATGCATTGTCCTCCCTCTCACTTTACCTTCTGCTTTCTGTCATTCCCGAAATGGCTTTCTTTGAAGTCACTGCATGGCCAACGAAGTCCCTCTGTCCTCCCCATCCCCAGGCTCTCTGCAGGACCTGACATGTCTGATTACCATTTTGGCTGTGAAATTCTCCCTTCCCTGGGCTTTTGTGAATCTACATCCTCTTGGTATCTTTCCCAGGTCCCTAAAAGTTCCTTTAATATTATATCTCTCTGCATCCCCAAAGTGTAGATGCTTCTCCCAATTTTTATCCTAGTTGTCCTTAAAGTCTTGCTTTGTTCTCTCCCCCAAAGTGATTGCCTAAGTTTAAATGATCACATCAATAAAAATGGCTCTGAAATCTCTAGGAGACATCCTCACCTGGTTGTCCTTCCTTCACCTCAAACTCAACACGTCTTCTAATCTTGTTATCAATCTTAGCATCTTACTAGGCTACTGACTCTGAATGTGAAGTATACTTATTTCATAGAATCAGTGTAAATTTGAGTTCTTTATTTTTAAGAAAAATCAAAAGCACAGGTGCTGTCTCTTGAAAGGGAACCAGTAATTGATTGTTTAAAAAGAATCAAATTAAGTTGATTTGCAGTTGGTTATTTATTCTGCATCAGAGAAAAAGAAAGGAATATACAGATAGATCTATCTATCATCTATCTATCTATCTATCTATCTATCTATCTATCTATCTATCTATATCTATCATCTATCTATAAAGACGCTTTGGAGCTAACTAGAGAATGCTCAGTGCTGGGTGACATTCTTGTGCTCAGCCACAAGCTGTCCCTTTCTTCTTTATTTAAAAATATATTTTTTATTGATTTTAGAGAGGAAGGGAGAGAGAGAGAGAGAGAGAGAGAGAGAGAGAGAGAGAGAGAAAGACATTAATGATGAGAGAGAATCATTGATCGGTGGGAATTGAGCCTGCAACCCGGGCATGTGCCTTAATCTGGAATCAAACTGTGACCTCCTGGTTTATAGGTCAATGCTCAACCACTGAGCCACACTGGCTGGGCCACAAGCTCTCCCTTTCTGTCTCTGGGGCATATCCCCCATCATTTGTTGCATTCAAGTGGCTTATCCATGTATCTGTTTTTAAATTTTGTTTTCAACAGGCAACCCTAAAAGCCTATGTTGGCCAAAATCTATTTTATGTTTCATAGTTTTTCATCAAATCTTGTAAAAACACATCCAGACCAAGACTAGCTTCAAACCAAATTTTTGTTTTTCATAGCATGTTGCCAGATGGCACCTAGGTTGGATAATAGAGGAAGTCTGTTTCCTTCCTCACATTTTGTATATCTGTCATAAATCTTAACTGACTTTATATGAATAGCAATTTGGAAGTTCAAGTTTTAGGTGAAGGTTCAGTTTGAAATTCATTTTAATGTTTTATTAAAATTTGCTTTGTGAATATAAATGAATTCAACATCATTTTAGAAAGAGATTGTTGACAAGCAGTGATAAAAATCAGCCAAGGTAACACTGTGGCACAGGGTGGTTTTTTTTTTCTGCTTCTCTTTATTAAAGAACTACCAGTAAGAAACCCTTAGCTCTTATTATTCCTTTGAAATATGGATAACATCAAACTCTGCACTACCTAGCAAAGGAGAAAGAAATCTAAGCACCATTAAGAGTACTGTCAGAATTCACTGTGGTCTTTATTCACAAATCTAGCATACTATTGAGGCTTAAAATGTGTAATAGATTAGGTCATTTGCTTTTGAATACAAATTATAGTATTTCAGGGTAATCGAATGTTTGAATATGTATAATCTAACAAAAAGCAAAAGCAAAAATAATTATTATATTTGCTTGAGTTAAAACAGTTACTAAAAACATTACAAAAGTTATGGAAATAGAAGGACTTATGCTCCAAGTTTCACCTAGATGGGGAAAGGTGATTTCATAAGAAAGTAGCTCATATGCCACAATGACTTTGGGAAAATGGGATGGGAAGGAAATAAAGCTTATGATACCACCGATAGGTCATATTGAGTTATGGAAAGTATTAGGTGAAGAGAATTGGAACATAATTTATATTTTATCTGAAAGGGGATATCAACCTGAATTATCTTAGAAATTGGTGGCAGAAGAATAGAATCTTTTTTTTTTTGGTTTTGTTATTCAAAAGATAAAACTGCAGAATAATAGAAAAACAATTTGATGCTATGTTAAGGAAAACTATGTGAAAGTTGTTAACAAAACATTTTTCCTATTTGCCTAACTCTCCTTCCTCTTTCACAACTTCTGTGTGGTAGCTTGTGGTATGAGTGCTTTTAAATCATTCTTTCATAGCTACCATTGAGAAGTGTGTCTGTAAACCTTGGTCAGCATCTGGAAGAGGGCCAGCACCATGCATTAGGGGTTTACTTAGTGGGGAAGGAGAGAGCAGAGATAGATGTTAATCCACAGGAAAGCAGATTGCCTGGGTCAGCTGCCTCGTAAGACCTTTGTGTGTGAGTCACGTGCTTCTTTCTGCTTCCTGGAACTCTGGGCAGGCCCCCACAGTCCAGGTCTGCGCACTTGGGGCCTGTACATATTGGCACCTGGGCAGAAAAGGTATCAAATGGCCAGCAGGTATCCAATGCAATGCTTGAAAATATTGGAGTTAGGCTGACTCCAGCTTGAATCCTACCTACAAGATGTATTATTTCCTTTGGGCAAGCTGGTCACTCCTTCTGATCCTCAGTTTTCTCATGTATAAAATGGGAATCATATGAGCACTAATCGCCTGGGGCTGCTCTGAACTGTAAATGAAAGAATGCATATCAAATCCTTAGCACAATGCCTCGCACTTACTCAGGGCTCATAAACTACAGCTGATATTATTGTGCAAAGTTCCTATCATCTACAAAGTACTCAGTAAATGGTGTGCATCCTTGTAGATTTTGTAAAAGTCTTATTAACCATGAGCATGTAAAAAAATGAAAAGCTAGGATATAGTCCTAGAAGTGAGATCACTGAGTCAAATTGCAATTCCATATTTAATTTTTTGAGGAAACTCCATACTGGTTTCCATAATGCCTGCACCAGTCTACATTCCCACCAGCAGTGCACTAGGATTCTCTTTTCTCTACATTCTTTCCAGTATTTGTCATTTGTTGATTTGCTGATGTTAGCCATTCTACCAGGTGTGAGGTGATATCTCATTGTCATTTTGATTTGCATCTCTCAGATGAGTAGTGACTGAGCATTTTTTCATATGTCTCTTGGCCATCTTTATGTCCATTTTGGAGAGGTGTCTATTTAGGTCCTTTGCCTATTTTTAAACTGGATTGTTTGTCTTTATTTTGTTAAGTTGTATAAGTTCCTTATATATTTTGGATATTAAATCCTTATCAGATGTATCATTGACAAATATGTTCTTTCATACAGTGGGCTCCCTTTTCATTTTTGATGGTTTCTTTTGCTGTGCAGAAGCTTTTTATTTTGATGTAGACCCAGTTGTTTATTTTCTCCTTAGTTTTTTTGCCCTAAGAAATGCATCAGCAAACATATTACTACAAGAGATGTCTGAGATTTTGCTGCCTATGGTTTCTTCTAGGATTTATGGTTTCACGACTTACATTTAAGTCTTTTATCCATTTTGAGTTTATGCTTGTGTAAAGTGGTCTAGTTTCATTTTTTTGTATGTATCTGTCCAATTTTCTCAACACCATTTATTAAAGAATCCAAAACACCAATCAGAAAAAAATAATCACTTCTATGTTCATAGCAGTGCAATCTACAATAGCTAAGATCTTAAAACAACCCAAGTGCCCATCAGTAGATAAGTGGATAAATAAGCTGTGGTACATTTACATTATGGAAAACTATGCAGCAGTAAAAAAGAAGGATCTTTTACCCTTTGAGACAGCATGGAGGGACCTGGAGCATATTATGCTAAGCCAATCAAAGAAAGACAAATATCACTTGATCTTACTCATTTGTGGAATCTAAAGAACAAAATAAACTGATGAACAAAACAGACCTAGAAACATAGAAGCATGAAACAGACTGTCAAATCTCAGAGGGAAGGTAGTGGTGGGTTGGAAGAAATTAACAAAAGAACTTGCATGCATATATGTGTAACCCATGGACATGAAAATAGTGTGGCAAAGGCCTGGGGTGGGGGTGGGGGTGGGCTAGAAGGGGTCAATGTGGATAAAGGGGGACATCTGTAATATTTTCAACAATAAAGATACATTTTTAAAAACCGAACAGCTATTCTCTCTGGGAATGTCCATGTCTTGGAGAAGCAGACTCCAGAGGCAGAGATGATTGGTTCATAGTTATATGAGGCAGTATCACCTAGAGTTTAAAGTCAGAGGAACTAATGGGAATGCTGGGTCTGCCATTACTTGCTGTAGGACTTGTGGCAGGTACTTTCGATGTCTTTGAACTTCAGCTTTCCTGTCTAAAAATGAGGGTGATGATGCCCACCACCCAGAATTGTGACTCATAGGAGATGAATTCCATGTGTAATGTACAAAATAAGGTAAGATATTTCATCAACTACCAAAGGCCCTCATAGCCAGCCTCTGGGAAGAAAGAATATCTATAATACCCCTGCTTCCTTACTGGTTCTTTGTCAACTGCCCTCACTCTTGCTTTCCTTTGGAGGAAAAAAAAATTCCTTGAAAGAATGACCTGCTTCCTCACCATATGCTCAGTCTTTTAATGTCATTGAACCTAACTTTGATGTTTAAAATTGTTTTGAAAAACGATCTCCCATTTTGCCATTGACTTGGTAAAATCTAAAAGCACAAAATCTGAAGTCCATTCTCTTTAACTCCGTAATATTTGACAGGATTATCCACATTAATAACAACAGGCGACATTCCTTGAGAGGCTACTACATGCTGCACTATGCTAGCCATCTTGCATACATGATTGTATTGAACTTACACAAAACCTCTTGATGGCAAGTATCGTGGCCCCATTTTATTGAGGATGAAAGTGAGGCACAAAGATCTTAATTAACTTGTTCATTGTAACATAACTTCCACATAAGGAGAGAGAGAGAGAGAGAGAAAAGAAGAAGAAGAAGAAGAAGAAGAAGAAGAAGAAGAAGAAGAAGAAGAAGAAGAAGAAGAAGGAGGAGGAGGAGGAGGAGGAGGAGGAGGAGGAGGAGGAGGAGGAGGAGGAGGAGGAGGAGGAGGAGGAGGAGGAGGAGGAGGAGGAGAAGAAGAAGGAGAAGAAGAAGAAGAAGGGAGGGGAGGGGAGGGGAGAAGGGGAGAGGAGAGAAGGGGAGGGGAGGGGAGAAACTATAACTCGTTAATACTTGTGTTTCTTCTTGGAGATTTGTTCTTTTCTTAGCTTCTATCTGTAATCTTTCTCTATCCATTAAAATACCCAAAGCACTGTGTACCTTTCTTATAGCATTTATCTGACTCCTAACTCCTGGATCTTGACATAATTCCTGAGTAATTTGTAATCTCCTTGAGAACCTCCTTTAGTGTAATACCTTGTTGGCACAATTATTTTATTTTTAACAAAGGAACATTCCACAAAGACTCTTTCCTTGGGCTGATAAGTCTGAAGACTTAACACTTAGTAAGAACATAAAAGCAATATCAACTCCTTCCTAGCTCATTTACCTTTATAACCATTGTAATAATGACCTTCTTAAGCTAAGAGTTTCCTTTGGGTTAATTAGACAAGAGGCTTTTTCATAATGTTGCAGTGGTAAAGAAAGGTAGCTGAAGAAGCAAAATGTGCATACCTTTCTTAGAAATTGCAGTTGAAAATATCATTGCTATTCTGATTAATGACAAAGAATCCCAGCCAGAGTGGGGTGTAATTTGATTTAGATAAACTCAGGGTAAGGTAAAGCTCAGGAGAGAAATCTGAGCAAGTTCGCGTGATGCCCAGATGGACCATAAACAAGAGACAATGAGTGTTGTTACTTTTCTTGCTGACCTTTATTTAACAGAACTCTCATTAGAAAAGAGCTTGCTTTATCTTACTGTTAAAATAGCGGTTTGTTCACCTGCTTTTGAAAAAAGAACAGGCAAGGGTAAGCACTGATGTAGATTAATAGTATGCCTTCTTGGTGCTAGTGCAGTTCTCTTTAATTATCTCTTCAGGACAAGAATGATAACATTATTATATTCATATTATATACATATTTAATAGGCAAGAAGTTGATGTGTGAAGTGGATGCAAAGCACAGCATGAAACAATATTTTAAAGGAAAACGTACTAAAATAGAGGACCACTAGCTATAATAAATAATTGAATATAGGCAATTTCACATGGGTTGACTTTTGACAAGACACTCAACTTATACAACTTATACAATACACAAAATCCTATAATGTAAGTGACATTATCTCACTTAACAAATAGAAGTATAGCTCAGAAAAGTTAAAGAATTTGTTCAAGGACACACACTAAGTGGATTTTGAACCATCTCTATTTCTATTCCATAAATCTGTCTTTCCATAAAGTATACACTCTCTCTTCATGATATCTATAAGTAGAAGAAAAAAAGAAAACAGCCTGGCTGGCGTGGCTCAGTGGTTGAGTGTCGACCTGTGAACCAGGAGATCATGGTTCAATTCCTGGTCAGGGCACATGCCCAGGTTGAGGGCTTGATCCCAGTGTGAGGTGTGCAGGAGGCAGCCAATCAGTGATTCTCTCTCATCATTGATGTTTCTGTCTCTCTCTCTCTCCCTCTCCCTTCCTTTCTGAAATCAATTAAAATATTTAAAAAAAATGATATATGTGTATAACTATGTGATAAGTAAGTAGCAAAAGGTAAAACCTGCTGAAAGACTTCAGAGACTGGAGAGGTCCCTTCTAGCATGGAGTGCAAGGAATGGAAAGAGAAGGGAAAAATGAAAAAGGGATGAGAGAAGGTTTTACCCAGGAGGGGCTGCTGAAGAGTTTGTAAGAGTTTGGCAGGTGAAAATGAAAGGGGAGAGAGACCTTTCTTGTATGTTTGAAAGGGTTAGGCCAAGAGACAGAGACATGAGGATCGTAGATATGTTTTTGGGGTGGCAAGAAGTATAGCTCAGTTGTAACACAGGGTGAAAGAAGAGAAGTAAAATTTGGGCTGAATATTTATCTGGACAGCACATATTGGAGGATGGTGATGTCCAGTCCTGGGAAACTTTCTTTGGTTGGTTAAGGAAGAGCCACTGAGGAGCTGAGATTAGGGAAATCCCATGATCAAGGTCATGTTTGGAACTATTCATTAGGAAGGTCCATGCAGAAGAAAACAGGGGTGGGAGGGATTAGAGAAGTTTTTCGAAAATTTATGTATAATAGATCTACCTAGGCCATTTGTTAAATTTCCAGACTTTGTTAAATATAAGTCACATAAGTTGATATTTTTAAAAAACTTCCTAGGTAATTCTTGTGCAGGAATTAAAAAAAATTTTAATTTATTTATTTGAGAGGAGAGAGAGAGAGAGAGAGAGAGAGAGAGAGAGAGAGAGAGAGAGAGACTGACTTGTTGTCCCACTTATTTATGCATTCATTGGTTGATTCTTCTATATTTCCTGACCGGGGATAAAACCCACAACCTTGGTGTATCAGGTTTATACTCTAACCAACTGAGCACCTGGCCAGGGCTTTCTTGTGTATGTGATTTAAGGACAACACTTTAAAAAAATCAGACTAGTTGCAAGAACAGGCAGAGTGGATTTATTTGGTCTTAACATGAGTTTAGTTTTGCTAGTTGAATATTGACGTGTAATGATGTAGCCACAGGGAAATGTCTACAAGGTAGCAGGCAATAGGGCTTGGGTTGGGGAGTAAGGTCACAGCTGGAGAGATGGTTTGGGATGTAAGTTAGACAGATAATATTTTCAATTACTGAAAAAGTGTAAAAAATAGGAAGGGAAGAAAAGAAAGGACCCTGCAAAGAGAAAAGATAGAATAGAACTGTAAGGTAAGAGGGGACCTGGGAAGGGAAAGAATTAATGTCATGGGAAGAGAGGATTTCAAGGGAAAAATTATGTATATAAAATATGTATAAATAACTTATATATAAAAGTATTTATATATATATATAAAATGTATATATATGTGTATATATATGTATATATATATATATATATATATATATATATATATATATATAGAGAGAGAGAGAGAGAGAGAGAGAGAGAGAGAGAGAGGCAGAAAGAGAGAGACAGAGAGGAGAAGAGAGAGAGAGAAGGTCCATAGTGTTGAGTGCTGTAGAATAATCAAGGGTCATGAGGATTATGAAAAAGCCAAACTGGTTGGTAAAGAGATTCCTGGAGAGGGTGAAGAGTGCCATCACAGGAAATGTCTGTCCAGAATTCAACACGAGTGCCTTAACAATGAATGGGGGCAAGGAAGTGGAGGCAGTTAAGTACAGACTACAATTTCAAAATGTTTTTTGATGAAAGGGAACTCTAGTCATGTTCCTGTGTTCCTTAACCTCATTATCTATCTAGGTATACAAGTCAGAAATCTAAAATTATCCCTGACACTTCCTTCTTCTTTACCCATGTCCTCTCAAATTTATCCCACTGCCAACTCTCTCATATGACTTTTGAACCCTTTCCCTCTGGCCACTTTTCTGTTCTCTCACTGCTGCCTGGATCACTACTGCAGCTTTGCAACTTCTCTGCATCCACCCTTGCTCTTCTCCATTTTGAGCACCACACTGCAGTGGAGACACCTTTGCAAAACACCAATATCTTTTCCGTACCCTTCTTAATTGTTTGGATGGCTTCCCATTGCTCTTAGAATAAAGAAAAACTGAACCTGACCTGTAAGGTCTTAGCTAGCCGGGCTCTTTTCTGCCTCTCCATCCTTGTCTCAAACCATATGCTATTTTTCCCTGCCCTCCAGCCACACTGACCCTCTACAGAGGCATTGTTCTCATCTACACTCTGTGACAGGTTTTTTTAAAAAAAGTCTCATTTATTAATTTTTTATTAATTGCTTTACACTAGAATGCAAGCTCCACCAAGGGCTGGAAATCCTTTCTCTCTGTGTCTCTCTCTGTCTCCCTCCCTGCACGTGTGCGGGCACACACACACACACACACACACACACACACACAACCCTTGATAAATGTTGAGTGAGTACAGGTGCCATGCTTTTTTCTCTGCCTAGAAATCTCCTCTTCTAATTATTGCTGGCTTCACACTTGCTTCCCCCCCACCCCTTTTATGCTTCTTCATTTAGCATCTCAGTCATATCTTCCTCAGAGGAACATCCTTGACTACATTAATGTCTTCAATTAAATAATCGCTTAGCACTTAATACATTTCTAACTTTACATTTATTTGTGTGACTATTTGAATAATGTCTATCTCATCCAGGATTGTCACCTCATGGTTGGTGAGGAGCAGCTCCCTTCTGCTTTGACTCCACACCTAGTCCATGGATAGTGAATAAATATTTGATGAATAAATGAATGAATAATTGAATGCAGACGTGAAACAAGGACTGATCAATAAAAGGGTAGCAGGATAGAAAATAGATTTTTTTTTCAAAAATAATATGGACATCTGAGCACATTCATAGGTCTAGAGGAAGAACCTTCTTTTAATAAACTAAACACCATTTGAAATCAAATCACACATAAGGCAGCTTTTCATATGGGCATATGAACTAGAGTACAACTTCTATTTTCTTTATACCATTTTTATTTTCAGTTTCAGTCCTACATGCACTAAACCTACCTGTCAATGGACAAGTAGGCCTCGGCAATCGAGATTTGTTATGATAGACATTCTCCAGGCAGTGTTCTCTGTACCCAGGCTATTGTTACCTTTTTATATGTCCAAAAAGATAGTCTCAAGTTTGGCAACATTTTATCTAAGCCTTCCTTCTCCTTTAGATATAAACTTTATTTCTCTCTCAACTTTCCTTTTGATTCATCCCAACTGAGAACTGAGTCCTGTGCTGTTCTTTTTTTATGTTTTTAAAGAAAATAATTACCTTGAGTTGTCTACACAGAGAGCCCATGTGACTGTTCCCAAGCACCACGAAGGATCAAATAAAACCACTAGGAAGTGAAGTTACACCAGTCATTGATCATCTCCACTGACAGGAAGAAACCTGATCCATCCGTTTACAATTTTGCCCCTGAAGTTAGGTATTATTTTCTTCTGGCTGTCAGGCTGTTGCTTTCCCACCCCCTTAATTTCTTCATTTGTAATATACTAGGAAATGAAAAAATCCATAGACATTCAATGGCTACAGATTTCATATAGAAATACAACCCCCTAAGGAAGGAAACTATACTTCAGCTTGATGGAGCTACATATTCTTCACATGGTCAGAAATTTTCAGATGCATAGGCAAAACCAAACTCAAGACATTTAAGAATTATCTCACGGGCAAGATTTACCAACTGCTTCTCTCTCCTTCTCATTACGTGCCTTATACAGTGGTACAGAATGATCCTCTGCATCTATGCAAAGCAAGAAAGAATCCAGATTTGCATTTAAATTGCTGTCTATTTTTTAACATTCTTCGAGTTTCACTTTGAAAGATGCTTTACCCTTTGTGGATAAGAGTTATAGAGTCAGGCGCTTGACCTTTACCAGATTCTGAGTGAAAATTTTAATAATAAAAAAAAAGAGACTTAAAAAGTCTGACAAAACCAAAGTCATTATTTATAACTAGAGGCCTGGTGCATGAAAATTCATGCACTGGAGAGGGGGTCCCTCAGCCTGGCCTGCCTCTTCTCACAGTCCGGGAGCCATCAGGGGTGGGAGGTGACCCGGCGATCAGGGGAAGGCGATGCCCCCATCACACCTCTGCTGCTGCCACTGCCGGCAGCGTAAGACTTGGCTGGCCCTGGTTACCTGAGCCTCGGGTCGGCCCTAGGCGGCTGGGCAGCCAACATCTGAGGCTTGCCTGTGCCTCGGGCGTTGGCTGGGCAGCTGCTATCCAAGGCTGGCCTGTGCCTTGGGCCAGCCCTGGGCGGCTGAGGGGCTGAGGTGACTGGAGAACTCTGGAGGCAGGCGCACGGCAGGTGCCTGCGGTGCTGGCGGGGCTGAGGGGACTGGACGCTGCCATCTTGTGGCTGTGGGCGCCACCATCTTTGAGGGCAGGGCAGTCAATTAGCATATTCCCTCCTTATTGGCTGTGGGCACTGCCATCTTTGCGACAGCATGAGGGTCAATTAGCATATTCCTTCTTTATTAGATAGGAAGTTCTGAACTATGTACAATGGAATCCCCCAGATACATGCAGTGTAGTAAGGGCTGTATTTTGACAAAGTTCCAAAATTAATCTTCCTTTGATAGAATCCTACATGGATTGGTTTTGTAAATCATTTCCAATCAAAGAAAGTCTATGAGTAATATCCTAATATATAAAAAGCCAGGGGCTGTCACGACTGAAACAACTGGATGGATGACCGAACAGCAGGTTGTGTGGGGTGACAAGGCCGGCAGGGGGTTAGTGAGGGATGACCAAAAGACTAAACAGCAGGCTGCGAGGGGCGACCAGGCTGGCAGGGGGGTTAGTGAGGGATGACCAAATGACTGAACAGCAGTCTGTGTGGGGTGACCAGGCCGGCAGGGGGGTTATTGAGGGATGACCAAATGACTGAACAGCAGGCTGTGCGGGGTGACCAGGCCAGCAGGTGGGGCAGTTGGGGGCAACCAGGCTGGCGGGGGAGCAGTTGGGGGTGACTAGGCTGGCAGTGGGGTAGTTGGGGCAACCAGGCCTCCAGGGGGGGGGGGGGGGGATAAGGGGTGATCAGGCTGGTGGAGGGGCAGTTAGGGGCGACCAGGCTGGCAAGGGGGGGCAGTTGGGGGTGACCAGGCCAGCAGGGGGAGAAGTAAGGGGCAATCAGGCTGGCAGGGGGGCAGTTAAGGGTGACTAGGCTGGCAGAGGGGGGCAGTTAGGGGCAATTAGGCCCACAGGCAGAGGCGGTTAGGGGTGATCAGGCTGGCAGGGAGGGCAGTTAGGGGCAATCAGGAAGGAAGGCAGGCAGGTGAGCAGTTAGGAGCCAGAGGTCCCAGATTGTGAGAGGGATGTCCAACTGCCGGTTTAGGCCCTAAACCAGGATCGGGCCTAAACTGGCAGTCAGACATTCCCCGAGGGGACCCGGATTGGAGAGGGTGCAGGCTGGGCTGAGGGGACCCCCTCCCACCTCCACCCCCAGGAACGAATTTTGTGCACTGGCCTCTAGTGATTCTATAAATAAACAGACAATATCAGATATCCCATTCCCTTCTTTCTTTCTTCTTCCCTAAGAGCCCTATCTGCACCCAGTGCACAGGGGAATTCAGTGAAATTAAGATTTGTGTGGTTTCTAGACCTCTTCATTGCCATACAGCCTTGTAAATAACAATAATAAATTAAAAAATATGTTTTTATTGATTTCAGAGAGGAAGAGAGAGGGAGGGAGAAATAGAAGCATCAAAGATGAGAGAGAATCATTGATCAGCTGCCTCCTGCATGCCCCCCACTAGGGATCAAGCCTGCAACCCAGGCGTATGCCTGATGGGGAATTGAACCGTGAGCTCCTGGTTCAATAGGTCAACACTCAACCACTGGGCCACTTCAGCTGGGCAACAATAAGAAATTTTCCTGACTTATCCAATATGTCTTTACCTCAGGGAACAGGGTGAAGAGAAGAGTGTTTCAGCCAAAAAAGTTATTTTTTAAAAATTGTATATGTTTAACACAGTTTAATTCACCTAAGATTTATAAAAACATAGTGTCTGCTCTCAAGGAGTTTACATCCTAATTATCTGGGCAGAAATTTACACTTTAAAGTTTAGTGGTGTATTTTACTTGCCTGGCTATTCTTTTTTACAAATCAAATGGATTTGTTGAAAACCAAAAATGAGCTCCCATGTCCAGAATATTCTGGAGTCTTAATTTCACAATGAGGAAAACACCAAGACGACAAGGAGCCTGCATGTGGGATTCATCTGACATTTTCCCTATTTAGTACAAATGCTAGCAAATGTAAACCAAAGCACTCCTGTCTAGCAATATAAGCATCATCTCTTTCTTTCCTAAGAAGTCAGCAGCCTTGACATTTTGACAGCTGATTTATTTCCTCCCCTCCCCCTGAGTTGGAATTCTCACCCGGGCTCATCTGTCACCCTAGCTTTGATGAGGAGGGGGCTTAGGCATTTGCTTTGGAGGCTGTCAGACTTAAAGTTGGCTTTAAATGAAAGGCTCCACCATGCTATTTAGAAAGATAAGGTAGCAGCTGTGGGCAGACAGTAAGAGGAAGGGATGGGGAAAGTGTCAAAAGAAACATCTGATATGAGCCTACGAACATACAGAGGAGAGGTGAATGAGGTGTTAGTAAGCACATGGCAGGTCCAGGGCTTTATTATTATAAGATAGTCCCATGTAGCACTATTTCTGAGGTGCATGATTTATTTGTCCACTTGGTCATTTACCCTCATTGGGTCAAACTGGACACTAAGATGTCTAATATATATATATATATATATATATATATATATATATATATATATATATATATCGGTGATTCTACTCATTCAAGAAATACTTATTGAGCACTAACTACTGCCAAGAACTCTGCTAGGCATTGAAAATATTGCGATGACTATGACCTAGTCTTTAACCTCTAGGCGCTTATAATTCAACTGGGGAGAAGGGGAGCAAATTAGTAAACCAAAGATCAGCACAGTGTGCTAAGGGCCATGGTAGAACTATGCACAGAGTATTCTTGCAGTAAAAAGGAGCAATATTTTGTGAAGATTTTTAAAAAATCAAATCTTGAAAATCATGACATTTTGATGACAATAAAATACCCACACTTTTGGAGAGAGATACTACAGCAACAGAAGAATTAGGAAAGATCACCAAGAGCAAAGATGTCATTAAAGACCAAGGCTAAGGTTACCCACACCCTCGCATTCCCAATTACTATGCACAGATGTGAAAGTTGGACAGTGAACAATGGAAAGTATACTATCTAATACTCAAATTATAGAAAAATAATTAATTCATTTGAAATATGGTGTTGGAGGAAAGCTCTCTGGATACCTTGAACCGCCAGGAGATGAAAAAGAGTCCTAGCACAAATTATGTTAAACATTGATGGAGGCAAAAATGACAAAACTGAAACTATCCTACCAGGCACATTGTGAAAAGATAGAGTTCTATGGAAAAGACAATAATACTGGGAAAAATAGAAGGCAACAGGAAATGAGAAGGTCCAGATATGAGAAGGACTGACTCCATAAAGAAGCCATAAGCATGAGTCTGCAGGAGCTTCGCAGGGTTGTTGAGGACAAAACATTGTAGACATTACTCATTCATAGGGTTGTCAGGAGTTGGCCCATAACACACACACACACTATTGTTAGAACTAGTTTCACTTACAGAGGTGGATTAGAGAAATGACAAAATATTAAAAGAAACACCCACACAAATACAACCATTAGCAACACAAACCAATCCTACCTAATAAAATGGTAATATGTAAATTACCATCACTCCGCTACGCCCACGATTGGGCCAGCGGGAGGCGCAGGGACTCGGGGTGGCCGGGGTAGCTGATTGGGCCAGCGGGATGCTGAGCTCGCGTCGCCAGCGGCGGCGTGAGCTCAGCGTCTGTGCGAGCTCAGCGTCTGCGCCATGGCTGTGCTGCGGAACAGAAGGGACCTCTGGGGCAGCGAGCTCACGTCCCTCTGCGGACCATCAAAAGCGGGGGAGCTGGGTGCCTGTCTGCTCCGGCACCAGGCCTTTCAGAAGCCTCCACCGAGCCGGAGGCTTCTGAAAGGCCTGGTGCACCAGTGGACAGGCACCCAGCTCCCCCGCGATTGAAAGCGAAAGCGTGTAGGGGACCCTACACGTGCATGATTCAATCATGCACTGGGCCTCTAGTCTTCAATAATTATAAATGTGGGGAGTTGGTGGTGCAGGATGAAGTTCAGAAATGATTAAAGGAAAGTTTAGCCTATGTAGAGATTGTATTTGAGAGTTTTCCAATAGTTTGTCTGGAGGTGCTAATTTTTATCAAGCAATTAAACAAAAGTAAATATCTTGGCATTAGAAAATTCATAATGTTAAATCTAAATGGCCAATTTCAGGCACACCTTGCACTGAAGTCATATTCTATGATGATGCATTCATCTAGTTGGTTTACCAGGAATTCAGCCTGTGCAGTCACAGGGCAGAGTGAAGACAGGAAATGTTGAA
This sequence comes from Cnephaeus nilssonii, assembly GCF_951640355.1. NCBI lineage: Eukaryota > Metazoa > Chordata > Mammalia > Chiroptera > Vespertilionidae > Cnephaeus > Cnephaeus nilssonii. Next base: position 37,463,829 of record NC_137074.1, on the reverse strand, counting down.
ACTAGAACCTGACAAGATTGAAGGAAGGCACTCAGTTAAAGTTCTTTTATTACGAATCCATAAAATTGTGTTACCTCAGAAAAGCAGACATTTTCTTGATTTTTTTTTTTCAGAATTGCTTATTTCATTTTGGGCCTAATAAGAAACAACCAAATGTCATAAATTTCAAGAAATTCTGTTTCTGGGGCTGGCTATATGCTCTAACACCTTGAACTCTAACCTGATACCTTGATGATTAAATCACTTTTAAATGCTACCTATTGAATGAACTAAGAGACATGCAATACCAAGAAATCAGAACTAAGTGAGATATTTAAACCAAATCTCTCAGTGCTGTAGTATATATAGCATTTAAAGTTTCATTCTAGATAATAATAGTTAAAGTGTTGATAGGTAATATGTATTATGCACTTAATTTGTGCCAAGCATGGTGCTAACAGCTATGCACAGATTACCTCAGTTAATCCTCACAACCCCATGAGGGATGTACTGTTACCATCTACATTTCTGCTAAAGAAAGAGAGGCTCAGCAAGGTTGAAAGAACCTGCAATGTTCAGGTCTTCATGACTGTGAGGCTGGTGTTCGGATGCTGCATTATATTGCACTTCTAGAGACTGAGGTTTCCTTAATGAGTAATTAGCTGCCATTTAAGTTGTTTCACAGGAGCTTCAGTCCACTTTTTCTTTAGGGAAGGAATCCATAAGGTTCCCAAATTGTTTGTTCACTAAGGAAAGAAAATTCTTTTCTTTAGACCCATCCTTTTAAAAAATTCCTCTAATCACTGGCAGCCTGTAGTCCCTAAATACATTAAAGATGGTTAATCTGAAATTCTATTTATCAGAAATCTTTATGACTGAAGGAAGAGTGAATTTCAATAGCTTACTAGTTCTTTGACCTTGAGCAATTTGATTAACTTTTCTACATCTTAGTTTTCTTATCTGTTCAATGGAAAGTGTTCTATCTACTACTCAGGCATTCTGTGAAGATCAAATGACAGTAGCAGTAAGAACACTATTATTTTTTAAGCATTTCCTGTGTGCCAGGTATTTATTCTAAAGGGGCACTGGCACACATAATCACTTTAATCTTCAACCCAAAGAGGGAGGTATTACTATTGCCAATTACCTGTGAGGAAACTGAGATACAACAGAATGATTTTAAAAACTTACCCATGGTCTCATAGCTATGAAATACAAAGGTGAGATTCAGACCAAGTCTCTTTGTTCCTCAGATGCTATATCCAATTCATATCGCACTACCTCCCTGGATTACAGAACATTCTAGAAATATTGGGCATTCTTATTTGTACCCTATTTGTATAAACCATTGGATTATACTTCAATCATTTGAAAACATGTAACTTATGAGTGGTAGAGAGGTCACTGTTTAACCAGACCATGGGACTGAGCATGCTGATTTTGAGAGCAATAAATTAATGCAAATGAACAGTACATTTGTTGATTACTACTGGTTGATTCCTATTGCCACACAGGCTCCTGGGGCTTGTATGCTCAGAAAGGGGTATTGATCCCGACTGTGACTCTCAAGCTGGTTTTGCCACCCCTTCTCTTATCACCAGGGGAGAGCAGAAAAAATATAGGAGGTGTTTATGCCATAGTCATTTGTATAGATCTGTGAAGGTGTCCTTTTGAAAAAAGAAGTGATCTTTTGCATGAGATCAAATTCAGGCAAATTGAATTTTTTTTGCTTTGACATAGAATGGAATCAGGGATGTGATTTCCCCACGCTTATATAGAGAGGAGAAAAATATCATCTTTATAAATCTCCTTGACTTTATTCAAGGTGTTCCGTATCTTTCTCTTTTGAAAAGTAATAGGGTGCTATGACATAGACCTTTGACCCTGAGGTTGAAAAATTTATACTTGAGTCTAATGTTACCAATGGATTTTGATGGGGAAAAAGCATTTAATTTCTACATTCATTAGTTTATTCATTCATTTGACCACTGGTATATCAGAGAACAAAACAAAATCCTTACTCTCAAGGAGTTTGCATTCTAGCAGGAGAGAGACAATAAAAGCTCAACCTATGCTATATTGGGGGATGATTTGATATGCTATGGAGAAAAAGGACGCAGGGACTAGGAACAGGATTTGTGCAAGGGGGTATAATTTGAAATATGGTTTTCAGGGGACTCTTCTCTGATGAAGTGACATTTGGTAGGGCCATGAAGAAAGTGAGAAACTGAATCATGTGGTTATGTAGTGGAAGAATTTTTCAGGCAGCAGGCACAGCGGAGTCAAAGGCCCTGAGGTTTGAGAGTACGTGGCAGGTTTCAGGAGAAGCCAGGAGGCCAGCGTGGCTGTAGTGGAGTGCTAAAGGGAGAGGGGTAGCAGAAGAACTAGGGAGGAACCTGGACTGATCACACATGGCTTATGGGCCACTGCAAGGATCTGGCTTTTATATGTATTCAGATGGGGAGATGTTGGAGATTTTTGAGCAGGGGATATTAAGATTTAATTTTAATTTTGAAATGACCACTGGTGTTGGATACAGACCAGAATGTGTGTATGAGAACAGGGGAGAGGAGGCAGAAGCAAGAGATCAATGGTGAAAATATATGCAATAATCTGAGAACTGGTGGTAATTTGCCCAGAGTGGTAGCAGTGGCATGATAAGTAGTTGAATATGTGACTATGGAGGTAAGGGGAAAAGTCCAAGTTAGGGATTGGAATTTGTGAGCTGTTTGTATATGGGTGGTTTCTATGATCTTGAGACTAGATCAAACTCATTTAGGGAGTAAGTGTAAATAAAGAAGAGATTTATAGTTGAGCCACAAAGCACTCCAAAATTTAAATATTTTGGAGATAATGAGCAGCCAGAAAAGAAGATATGCTCTATCTATAAAGTAAGGAGAATTACACACACACACACACACACACACACACACACACACACACACACACCCCTTTTCTAGTAAACCTGAATTAAGACGTAGGAGTAAATCTTTCAGAAAGGATGATGCTGAATTTTTCACGATATGCCAAAAACCCAAGGAGGAAGGGGCTTTGAGAGGGCAATGGCACTTCTGCTCAGCCTTTCTTGGACCAACAAATGACTTGGGAATTTGCATTGAAGACTTAGTGGGTAATCTGAAGTATGATAATGGGAAAGATGGCAACATGGTTGGAATAGGAGATATAAACTTTAATGACGTTAGGGTTTTTGTGACTATTAATATAATGCCTGCTTTAAAAAAATTAGCAACTCTATAGATTAATAATGAGAATAAAATTGTGTGTTTTTTCATACACAGGTATATATTAAAATTAGGATTATATTGTACATACATTGTTATAGTCAGCTTTATATTTGCTCTAATAGCACAAATGTTCTGGAAGGTTCTTTTTTAATTATATTTTTATGGGAGAAAATAAATAGTCAAAGAGAGGATTGTGTTAATTTGAGAAATGTTTGGTCCGATATCTACTAATAAAGTAGAATGACGACTGCGTGTGTATTTGAGAGAGGCAGCGAACAAGGACAACTCTGGACTTGCTGACTTGTGTCTTGGTGACTAAATGATGACTGTGCTACCCTTGGGGACTGCGAAAACAAGACAGACTAGAGCCTTGCTTATTTTTTATGTCAGGGTGGAATCCAGAGTTGCTTTCTGTATCACTGAAGAATTGCTGGCCTTTTATTACTAGATGTGGCAAAAACTGAAAGGGAAGACTATCTGGAAATGCTCTGATTGACAAGGTAAATAGGAAATGAAGTTAATTAGTAACACCAAGTAGGTCATTTTGACTAAATTGCTTGGCTTAGCTTTCCCCACTGCCTAGAAACAACAACAACAACAACAACAACAAATTGCCGTATCTCTCCTATATATTTCATATTGTAGGGGTTCAGTCTAGATACATATACCATCAAGATTTAACATAAGAACTTTTCCCATAAATCTTTAAACATTGTGAAAAGTCATTTTAGTTGAGCAGTAAAGTGTTATGAGCATGACCACAGCAAAACAATTTCTCCTGTTGATAACTTTTATGGCATAAATTGCTTCCATAATCAATGCATAGTGTGATTAGATTCAGAAGATACTGGTAAGACCAGAGTCAGTGAAAGTCCTTTTTAAATAAATGAAATTAATGAAAACAACAGAAATAACATTCAGTTGTAAACTTCTGTTAGCTGTAAGTAAAATGTGTGTGTTTCCGTTTGTGTATTTCGAACTCTCTGTATAGTGGTTCTTGACGGGTGAGCACAATTGGCTAGAGAATGGAACTTTACAAGGTCAAGGTCACACATTCCACTGGCCACACAGAAGCAGAAAAACTATGTCATAGCCATCAATTGCATCAGACATTCTATAGTTATTTCACGTGCTCTTGGTCACATAAAGATTAGCAAAGAGAGTTTCAGTAATTTTCATCACACTATTAGGAAAATAGACACACAACTGTAAGCACACTACAGGACAAGGATTTCAACTTTCTATGTGAATGGCAGTGTTTACACAGAAGCTGGCAAATGGGCAAACTTAACTGCATCAGAGAAAAAGCCCACCTAACTTTAATTTCAGTGTTTAGCCGAAAGCCAACGTACTATAATGATATTTCACGTTTATTTCTAGTCAGTACTGCATGAATAGAGAACTTTTAGAAGCACATTACGTTATTTTTAATTACACAATTATTCTATGTATCCTTGCCATTTGCTATAACTAAATCAATGCATCAGAACAGAGTGTTTTTCAAAAATCTCAAGCAACATCTTTCCATCGCGGAGTTTGTGAAGTCTACCAGGGAAACGGCCCGGCAGAACTGAGAAACGCTCTCACTGTGTTTCTGCCCCTTCACATTGAGGGTCACGTGCAATGACAGACACTGAGTCTCACACCCTAGGTCAAGTTGCGGAAACATTCGTTTTTGATCATTGCGTTTTTGGCTTTAAGACATCTCAGCAGATGATTTCCTGACATTTCCTCTCCCCACCGAGCTACACCAACCCCATACTAAAGTCCAAAGCAGCGCAAGTTCCTCTGCAAATCTGCTCCTTATCCACCGGACTGGGGAACCCACCCGCCCCTCTCATCTTTCAAGGAGAATTGTGCTTTTATGCTGTTCATTAAAAAAAAAAAAAAAAGGAGAAAAGGCAAAAATAAGCCGTCTAGCTCATCATCTCTAATGAATCACCATTTTCATCTGCAGCCCTGGCAGTTGTTGAAAAGCAAAAGCAGGAATAGAGAGAAAGCCCCCCCACACCCCCCTTTAGCCTAAAACTCTTTCTCTGCTTTAGCAGCACCATGAACACAAGCAGTGTAGGTCAGGCTTTCAACATGCAAAATGGATGGAGGTACCCACTTTTCTTTAATAATAGACTCAATCCGGAGTAGTTCTTTCTGAGGGAAATCCTTTGTAATCTTCCCATTTCCCCCTTTAAAAATCAGATGCCGGCTATCACAGGGACCAGGGGAATAAAATATTTATCTAACAGGTTTCAAGTCCTAAGGACAGCTTCCCCTTTATTTCCCTTGGACCTTTTTGCCTCCCACCCACCAAAGTCTGCACTGAACCTTACTAACGGTCCAGCTAGCACCACAGATAAGCAAACTGCTTTCTCCGTGACCTCTAAGCATTCCACTCCACGGGAAAAGCAACGTGGAAGGCACTCTCAGCAGGCTCCGAGACTGGAGCCAGTTTGTCCTCGAGGCATTTCTGCTGCCACAAAGCAGAATGCTACCCACTGTGTTTTGCTCCACGCAGAGCCGTCTCCCACTCCCCGCTCTCCCCTGCCTGCTTCTCACTCCGCACCTGGCTGCAATTCACGACCCACTGGGCACTCGGCAAACGAAAAGCACAGCAACAGATCCCTTTGTTTTACATGCAAATCTTACCTCCGGTAGTTGTCACATCTTCCTCAAAAGCCACGCTTAATTTTTAATGACAGCGATCCGAGTGCAGTCCTCTGAAGAGCCACTGGCAATCATCATTACCTCTCGTGCCCAAAGCCTTTCTGGACCATTAATGTCACAACCCTCGCTAACTCATAGCTTTAGTTCTCCCAGCTCAAAATGTCTGAAAGAGTTTGGAAGGACAATAGGAGTGACAGACAGGCACGCTAGACAGCCATGCTCGACATTAGTTATCTGAAGCTCCGTTAAAGCTGCTCTCTACTGTTTTTGAAAGCGTGCAGGAGGCGAGGCTATTAGCCTATGATAGGCATGCTGTTTCTGTTCTTATTAAATACGGTAATAGGCTGTCTGTTAGCAATGCTGTGATAGGTCTAATATCACTTCCCCACTGCTTTCGAATCCTCATATTAAAAAGGGAGAGAGGGCTCAGACGTCCTTCGGAACCGACAGATAACCACCCTGCCGACTGGATCGGATTTCCAAATCCTCTTTTACTACAGGAGAAAGCATTCCTTCTGAAAATAGGTGTTTGTACCCGGAGAGTGAAGTTGGAAATAAACACTCTAGGATTCCCCAAACAATTCTCTCACTCCCAGCAAGGGACTCCTGCTCTGCCCAGTAACAAAAATAAGCGTTCTCTAGAGTCAGGTAAGGGAATCAATCCCGATGGGAAATGTTCTCATCATTACTGAGGAAAGACTCAGCGTATACATTTTAGAGAAAACTTCCAATTTGATATCAAATAGACAGAATGGATCCGTGAGCACAGTTATTATTTCAGGCTGACGGACAAAGCCTGTGTTCCGGTTAGAAGCAATCGTGCGCTGTGCACTATGTCTAAATGGAGAGAATGAATGGTGGGTGGAAGGGAAGGGCTGGGGAGGTGTACACTACCTTGATCCCCTTTGGGCAGTCATGATCATGGAAGTTCCAAGAGGGGTTTCTTACCATTGGTGACAGATGAGGAGGGTAGGACTTACTTGCCTTGAAATGCTACTCTGAAAACTTCTAAGTACTTTCCAAACAGAGACGCAGAAAAAAGGCCTGGATAGCTCACATGAACAGAGAGAATGTGTTATGCTCCAACTACCCAAATTCAGTCCTTTTCTTCTGCTGGTTTTTCTCTCATCCTGCTGACCCAGGAAATTAAGTGACCCCCCCCCCCCCAGGGGCGGGGCTCAGGGAGAGTAGCAGGTGGAATAAGAAGGGAAATGGCCTAAATAATTGAAAATGAGGTATGATTAACAAACAAACAAAGCAAAAACTAATGCAAAACAAGATCTCAAGGGAAATGATTATAAAGCACCACTACTTAATTACTGGTAGTTTTGTTATCTGGAAATACTGTTAGGATCATAACATCCATTAGTATATGCAAGAACTGAATATCTGAATTATCATATGACTGATCAAGGAAAGATACTTTGCTTTTCTCTAAAAAACTCCTGGTTTGGGTTTTAATATTCCATGATTGTTTCTGAATTTTAGTTGTTAGTTTACTGCTCGCAATTTCTTCTCTGAAATAAGGTGTGATTTAATGGAAAAATCTCCTTGTACTACAAGCCGTAAACATGTTTCTTTCTGATTGGGTAACTTTATAGCGGTTCCCCTGGGGCAAAATATAAAGCAGAAAATACTGTAATTGGAATTAAAAAAAAATGCTGTTCCCATTATGTTGGTGGGACAAAAAGAAGAATACCTTTTCAAATTTTCAGTTCTTCAAGTAGAAAAAATAATAATGTTTTGGTTGTGTCCAAAACCTTTCACTAGCCCCATGATCCTGCAAGAGAAACTATTTTGTATCCGAATGATTAAATGTTCACAGTTGTAAAGAGACTGGGGAATACAAAATTATTGTCTTTAGTCCCTCAGTTTCACAGTTTGTAATTGGAGTAAGTGACACCACTGAAGTGAGAGCACACACATTCTAGGATGAAATTGTTGGCAAGTCATTCTTCAGGATTTTATGAAAATCCTGTGTTTGTTTGTATATAGGCAAGCATACCATCCAAAAATTTGTAATTGGAGAAGAATTATTTCAGGGAAAAAGAATTCCTATGATATTCTCCTTATAAAATGATGGGAGAATAATATAAATTATATATCCCAATTTTTTTTTCAAATGTACAAAGTGTGTAAATGACAACCCAACAATCTAAACACCATGAATAGCACCATATATTATATATGATTTGAGAGAGAGAGGCTCCCCAATTGGATACTTCCCTCTAATCCTACATGTGATTAATTCAGAAAACAGATACTGATGACACAAGAGATAAGGAAAAGAATTTATTTTTGGGCCGAAGTAAGAGGGACTTCAGCAAGAACAGTCAGTGATGCTTAGGGAGGCTCTGTCCTTGGAGAAGCAAAGTCATTTGATCTCTCTGAGGATGAAGGAGTTTACTGAAAAGGGCAGTTGTGGTGGAAGATGGTTTATTGAGGTAATGGGGGGGGGGAGCGGGAGTTGAGGGAGGGAAGCTGAGGGAGCGAAAGAAGAGGAAAAGATCTATGGGGAAGGAAGAAAATCATTTCTTGAGGTAGCATCTTGTTCGAAGAAGGCTTTGAATTGCAACTTGTTTCCATTAGCCTATTTAAGCCTCTCATGTAAAATGGGATGATAATAATGTATGTTGTAAGACTGCAGTGATAATGAGACAAGGTACATGGGAAGGTAGGAGTAAAGCTCTTTGCAAACAAAAATACTAAAATAAATGCTAGTTGTTACTGAGCAGGAAGTAAAGAGGAGGTAAAGGGTACAATAGGGAAGAAGAGGCGAAAAGAAAGAGTAGAAAGAAAAGGAGGCAGAACCAGGAAAGAGAGGGAGTGGGAGACACATTTCTTCTGTTAATCATATAAAATACAGCCTCTTGTTTTTGTTTTGCTTTCTGGATCACCTCCCAATAACTGTTGCTTTCATTCCCCCCTTATAATAAAGTTTCAGATAATAAAGTGTCTTTGGAGCTCACCCCTTCTTAAACAAGAGAAACCTATGCTGAATCTGTTAAAAAATGTGCTCTACCATTTCAAAAACAGCTGATGTGAAGATTGAATTTAGTAATTCTTAGCATTGTGTTTTTGGATGGTTCCCTGCGGAATGAAGTTTGGGGCAGCAGAAGGCAGGAGCTGAAGTAATATTTCAGAGCTGTATTATCAGACACATTCAGCAAGAGTATTATGTGCATCTGCAACTTGATAACATTTTCAACATCTGCTCTCTGAATGCACATTAAAACAACAACAACAAACCCCCCCCACACACACACACACAAAAAAAAACTTGTTCTGGAAAGAATTTCTGTATGTTAACAAATGTTAGGTTGAGAATCGGAGTCTGGGCCAAAATGACGTGAACACATGCAGAGAATTTTCAGTTTTCATGGACAGCCCGCAAGTTAAGTGATTTAATGAATGGAACGATGAATGCATAATTTCATTATGAGTCATCACTATTAAAATGAAAATTTGATAGATACATAACCAGGAAGTGTAGCTATCTGTTACAGATACAAGTGCTAATTATATTTTGGAATATGTAATTTATACTCTGAATAATACAGAGAGCAACCGTTTTTGTCCTGTGGTGATTATTTACCTAGGAATAGCAGGAAAGTTAGGTTAGAGACTGCTTTCTTCCTGTTATATTCTTGTGAAAGCTGAAGCCAACTCACGCTAAAGTCCCATAAAAGAGGCACCCTCTAGGATACATGGGAAGTCTTAGTCCTAAAAAATAATTAAAAGAAACCAATGGAAGAATATCTGACATTTAAAGCCCCATGTCTGATTTCCAAGTCAGAATGAAGTGCCTTTCATTTGTCTACATCACTTCTCATAAAAAATTTCCTTCTGACTAAAGATTTTTAAAAAGTTTATTAGTGAAATGACCATTTCTAAAACTTCACACACATCATATTTGATCTTCAGAACAAAGTTATTGAGCAGCAAGGCAAATATTAATAGTTTCATTTCCATCTGGAGACACTGAGGATGAGAGAGGTTAAATGATTTATCCAAGATCGCACAGCCTATAAGTATGTCTTCTAACTCATGATCAGTGTTATTTTTAGTTCATGAAATTTTATGCCTGGCTCCCAGTACTTCTTCTAGAAATATCCAGAAATATAAGCACCAGAAGAATGTTTTTAAGTGGTAAAGAAAAGAGTATAAATTGGAGCTTAGTGACATATTTTTTTCTATCTGGCAAATATTCATGCCTGGTTGTTGACCTTTTGTTTTACAGTTCTTTATGTTTTCGAGGTAGAATTGGTAAACATTTTTAAAAGAGAAATAATAGATTTTCACAATTCTTCTAACTGCAGAATCGACACTGACTATAATTCTATACTAATGGTAGCAGCTGAAAGGACTCTGTGATCTATGGGCTATAAGCACAAACTCATCCAACGAGGCTGTGATTTGAATCATCTTCTTGGATTTTTTTATTGCATTTCTGTCTGTTTTTATAAAAATTAGAAGAGAAATTCCTGCAGGAAACCCCTCCTTCTGTCAGCAGTTAGTCCCATTTATAGGTTTCAGCGAATTGCCCTTCTGTATGCATGGGGTCTAAATGGGAGAAGGGGGTAGATAATAATATAATATACATGTTAATTAATTTATCTGAATTTTCAGACTAGGAGAAATATCCTCCCTAACATGCCCCCTCCCACTACCAAACCGATTGAGATGCGGAGCCCTCGCCTGGATGCCCATGGAAAGCAGACACAAGCTAGTTTAACCAACTTTCTGAAGCCATCATTCTGCGGCTGAGCTATTGCATTTGGCAGACAGCTTATTGGGCCGTGTTTTCATTCTTCCGAAGCCTGTCAGGGTACTGGACATAAATCACCTTTAAAATAAAACATAAAATAGAATATTGGCAGTTGTTTGAATTTTATTTTAATTCCCCTACTTCCTGGGGACTAGCTGCAATCCTCCTGTGTACCGGTAGCATGTGCTATAGCAATGTGACACTCTGGGCATATCTATGTGCAATCGATAAGAAGATGATGGTTGGTTAATTTTATAATTAACATTATGACTTGTGGTGCTGCAGTAATATGTACACTGTATACTACGTAGCATTAGATATGATACCTGCTTCTTTTTAAAAAAATATATTTTATTGATTTTTTTTACATAGAAGAAGGGAAAGAAATAGAGACTTAGAAACATTGATGAGAGAGAAACATCAATCAGCTGCCTCCTGCACACCTCCTACTGGGGATGTGCTTGCAACCAAGGTGCATGCCCTTGACCGGAATCAAACCTGGGACCCCTCAGTCCGCAGGCAGACGCTCTATCCACTGAGCCAAACAGGCTAGGGCAATAGCTGCTTCTTTCAAGTTTTAATTAACTTCTTTTAATAGAAGTTAATTAAAACACATCTGTCTTAAAAGCAAAACAAAAAAAAAATCATTGGTATGCAGAAGGCTCCAAGGTTGGGTACAAATGACAAGGACTTATATGTATGTTGGTATTTACATTTATGTGTATATATTAATGACTCACTTTATGTTGCTAAATTCTTAGGGTGGGAGACAAACAAAATGCTTTACAGTAAGTTTGTGGACATTTATTGTAAAAGGTCCTTTTTTACAAAATTACAGCCAAATCCTAAGAAATCTATTATGCCTTTGTTAGTTGGATAATTTGTTTATTCAATGCTAGATATCTAAGAAAGTCTTAATAAGTATTTCTACATTTCACAATTTACTTACAAGAAGAATCAGCAAAATGGATGCCAACAAATAGATTGGCATACTGAAATGAATTTGTAAAGTTACTTTTATCAAGGGTGTAGGTTAGATATGATGGTAGCTTCACGGCATGCCCTGTTTCCCTCCTTAAAAACAAAGCCCTGTTTAATTCTCATTATCAAAGTGGCACATACTCATGATTGAAAAATTAGAGTATACAGAAAATATAAATAAATGTCTCCTGTGATCCCACAACCCACATATATTTTCTATTATTAATGTAAAAAATAGGATTATATTGTGTATGTAGTTTTATATATTTTCTCATTAACATGTCATTTTGAAATCTTCACTTTTTATTAATGGTTGCATACTATTTTGTCATATGGTTCTTCTCAAATTTATTCTTTAAAACCCCAATGTTGAACACACAGGTTATTTTTCTTTTTCATTAGAGTAATGCTTTGCTGAAAGTCTATATTTCTGATTATATTGGTTTAGAATAGATGTTCATATCTGCATCATTACTGAAATATCTGAACACTCTAAAGGCTCTTGGTTTGTATTGCTAAGTTGCTCCCTTGAAGGCTTGTACCACTTTCATAGTTCCACCAGTGGAGTATGACCTTGCCCACGGCAGGGTAGTCATTGTGGTGGGAAGAGAATGTTTTGTTCCTCTCTTTCACACAGAGACATTATTTTACATTCTCTTTGCTTTTGGGACAGAAGTGGAAGTTAAGTGTCATATGACAAGAAGGAAAGAAAAGAGGCAAAGGAAGAAAGTTACTAAGGTTGGAATTTTTATTTCTGTTTCCTGAAATGAAAATTCTCATTGTAGGGAGAGGGAAAGTGAAGAACTACTAAGTAGTCTGGGGCTGTCATTTACTAGTATGTTATTCCTTCTGCTCAGAACAGAATCCCTAACCAATTGTGTCCTTTGAAACCTGGAGTATTCTTACTCCCAGGGAGTTCTGTTGCCTGCCAGAGAGACACAAATCTACAAAGTAAATTCGTTCTGTATTTCTGTAAAATCAATTTGTTTAAAATTTTTGAGAGGGAGAGTTTTGAATTGTTGTGTTCTGTAAAGCTTTTAGCACAAGCATAATTCAGTAGAATGCTTTTCCAACATCATTAAATCTGGAATACTTCAGATAAGCTCAGCAAACAGAATATTTTTATAAACTGGAAGTCTTTGGAAATCTGGAACTTTCTTTGTCTTTTGGGAACTCTTTTGGCATTTGTCAAAATGAAAGAGACCGTGTCTTCACTGAGAACCAGCAATGCTAATACAGAAAGGTGGGAGCAAATGATTTCTTGGCAAGTGAGGAGACACCTATGTTGCTTGTTATAAGAAAAAGGAGTTTGTTACTTTTCTAAGATTCAGTAATTTTTGGTTATCATGCACACAAAAATTTTCCCCACATGAATCAAATTAGTATCCTGCCAAAATTTATACTCACTCAATCAAATGTTAATTTACCCAAGCATGCATGTTTTATTTTATTTCCTGCCAATTAACTCAAATTGCGTGTGTGTGATTTTAATGCTATTCTTTTTTTTTCTTTATTGATTAAGGTATTACATATGTGTCCTTATCTCCCCACTGCTGCCCCCCCCCCCTCATACCTCACCCCCCTGGTGTCTGTGTCCATTGGTTAGGCTTATATGCATGCATACAAGCCCTTTGGTTGATCTCTGCCCCTTACTCCCACCCTCCCCTACCTTCCCTCTGGGTTTGACTGTCTAATCAATGCTTCTCTGTCTTTGGATCTGTTTTTGTTCATCAGTTTATGTTGTTCATTATATTCCACAAATGAGTGAGATCATGTGATATTTATCTTTCTCTGACTGGCTTATTTTGCTTAGCATAATAATGCTCTCCAGTTCCATCCATGCTGTTGCAAATGGTAAGAATTCCTTCTTTTTTTTTTTTTTTTACCACAGTGTAGCATTCCATTGTGTAGATGTACCACAGTTTTCTAATCCACTCATCTGCTGATGGGCACTTAGACTGTTTCCAAATCTTAGCTATGGTAAATTGTGCTGCTATGAACATAGAGATGCATATATTCTTTCTGATTGGTGTTTCTTGGGATATATTCCTAGAAGTGGGATCAGTGGGTCAAATGGGAGTTCCATTTTTAGTTTTTTGAGGAAATCCATACTGTTCTCCACAGTGGCTGCACCAGTCTACATTCCTACCAGCAGTGCACGAGGGTTCCTTTTTCTCTGAATCCTCACCAGCACTTGTCATTTGTTGATTTGTTGATGATAGCCATTCTGACAGGTGTGAGATGCTACCTCGTTGTTGTTTTGATTTGCATCTCTCAGATGATTAGGACTTTGAGCACGTTTTCATATGTCTCTTGGCCTTCCTTATATCTTCTTTTGAAAAGTATCTATTTAGATCTGTTGCCCATTTTTGGATTGGATTGTTTATCTTCCTTTTGTTAAGTTGTATGAGTTCCCTGTAAATATTGGAGATTAAATCCTTATCTGTGATAACATTGGCAAATATGTTCTCCCATACAGTGGACTTTCTTGTTGTTTCGTTGATGGTTTCTTTTGCTGCACAGAAGCTTTATTTTGATGTAGTCCCATTTGTTTATTTTCTCTTTAGTTTCCATTGCCCTAGGAGCTGTATCAGTGAAGATATTACTTCGGCATATGTCTGAGATTTTGCTGCCTGTGGGTTCCTCTAATATTTTATGGTTTCCTGTCTTATAATTAAGTCCTTTATCCATTTTGAGTTTATTTCTGTGTATGGTGTAAGTTGGTGGTCTAGTTTCATTTTTTTTGCATGTATCTCTCCAATTTTCCCAATACCATTTATTGAAGAGACTGTCTTGACTCCATTTAATGCCATTCTTAATTTATCTTTTTCAAGTATACTAATTCTAAAGTTATGTATTCAACTGGGATCACTGACAGGTAGTTTAAAACAGTATGCTTTTTTAAAGTAAGGTTAGTGTATCAGAAAATATTCAAGATAATGAAGGAAATGCGGAATAACCTGAAATCATTGAGACATGTGTCAGAGATAACATCCCTAAAGCTTGCCACAAAATACTTGATAGCAATGGGTTAATAGGATGAACCAATTACATCTAGTAAGTATGTAATTAGAAGCAGCAGTCAATCAAAAAAGTTTAGAATGTATTCAAGTATTTATTTAAAATACGGGTCTATTATTATGGAGATAGAAAATGACCTTTCTCTTGTGCAAGACAACAGTAGATAAGTATTTCAGGAAGCCATTACTTCTGCAGTGTAACTTAAAAACCAATCATACTATTTTTTAAGAGAAAAGTCCCTAGAATTTTGCCAACTGAAAAGAAAAAGTCTTGTGTAGATTTACTATAATACATCTATAATAATAAAAGCGTAATATGCTAATTAGACTGGACAGCAGAATGACCTCACGGATGTCATTTTTAAAAAAATATATTTTATTGATTTTTTTACAGAGAGGAAGGGAGAGGGATAGAAAGCTAGAAACATCCATGAGAGAGAAACATGGACCAGCTGCCTCCTGCACATCCCCCACTGGGGACGTGCCCGCAACCAATGTACATGCCCTTGACTGGAATCGAACCTGGGACCTTTCAGTCCGCAGACCGACGCTTTATCCACTGAGCCAAACCAGTTTCGGCAACGGATGTCATTTTGGATGTCCTTCCAGATGAAGCTGTAGCAGTGGGGGCCGAGGCACAGGTGATTAGGGGCAATCAGGCAGGCAGGTAGGCAAGCAGTTAGGGGTGATCAGGCAGGCAGACAGAATGGTTAGGGATGATCAGTCAGGCAGGCAGGTGAGCAGTTAGTGGTGATCAGGCAGGCAGAGTGGTTAGGGGCGATCATGAAGGCAGGCAGGCAGGCGAGCGGTTAGGAACCAGATTGCAAGAGGGATTTCCGACTGCCCATTTAGGCCCGATCTCTGCGGGCCTAAACTGGCAGCTGGACTTCCCCAGAGGGGTCCTGGATTGTGAGAGGGTGCAAGCTGGGCTGAGTGACCCCCAACTCCATGCAAAAATTTTGTGCACCAGGCCTCTACTTGCATTATAAAAATCAAGCAATCCATTCACAACAGCTTGACATTATTTTTAAGTTCAAAATGTTATCTTTTCCACTTCCTTTGGAGGATAAAACTCATGGAATAGAAGGTAATTTGGTGAAATCTTAACTATGGATATAGCCAGATGGTGACTTTGTGAAAATAAAAACAAAAAACTATCTTTTTATCAGGACATTTATGAACCGTGTGCTAGAAAAGTATCCCAATAAGTAGAAAAACTATGATGTTAACAAAATGCATGGTAGCCCCAGAACTGTAGAGTAGAAAACCTACTGACTACATGTGGGCGCCTTGCATGTCTGAACTAAGAAGAGGTAGCTTAGGCAAAAATTATGCTGCCAAATTTGTGTTTTAAAAAGATTGAAAGTAACCCTACTCTTTACCTTATATTTTATGATAACTTCAATGATAGTAATTGTTCATTTTTACTCAATACTTCATCATTATTGATAGTGTCTGTGATTATATTAATTTGCAAATTACTCAATGGTAAAATAAATATCAAAGGAATATTTAGTGATATATTTAACAAAAACAAGAGCAAGTACAAGACTGTCTAGACAAAGAGGAGAATTTAAGACTATAGTAAACTGAATGTAGTACACTTGTGCTCCATTCCTTTCTCCAATCAATGGTGGCTCTGGGTGGGTGTGGCCTTAAGCTCTTTTGGATATTCTAAGGAGAAAAACCTATGGAATAGTTAAATGTCTAGAAACTGACTTCTGGAAATCATGGGAGGAGGACAAGAAAATAACATTTCTTGAAAGGCTTGACCCATGGAATTTATGAATTCCTAGGATAAGTCTTTACTGGAATGTTTCTTTTTTTCATGGAATCTAAAAAGAAAAGAAACAGCAAAACTTGTGGGTTGACACCTCTCTGGCCTTGAGCCTGGGAGAATGTAAAGATATCTGAAAGCAAGGGGACTTCTTTCAGGTGTCCAAGGAGGGGCTGACAATCTGTCTACTTCTACATCAAGGGCTCATGGGAGTAGAGACCACCTCCCATGAGTGCTGCTACTTGGATTTTCCAAGGATCACATGTACACCCAAATCAGCCAAACACAACAAAAAATCACAAATCCCTAAAGAAATATACCAGTTAGAGAAAAAAACCAACAATTCCAAACAAACTGAATAACAATCAGCAAAATAGGGTTTCCAGAGTAGACAAACATGTATATGAGAGAGAGAAAGAGAGAGAGAGAGAGAGAGAGAGAGAGAGAGAGAGAGAGAGAGACCAAACACATGATTTTCCAACTATTTTATGGGATATTGAAGAGGTGCGGAGGTGTGGCTGGTCACTGTTAAGATGGAAGATGAAATAAAAGATATGTTTTGAGGCCCAGAGGAAAAACATAAAGAGGCAGGAAAAGATAAGAGACTTGGGACTAAATCCAGAAAATCAAATAGGTATTACAGAGGCAGAAGAAAAAGTTGAAAAAAGAGGCTATAATTTTTTTAAGTATCAAGAAATCATTTCCCCCAAGCAGAAGAAAAATGTGACACCTACTGTAGGCAGGACTTAACAGCATTTTTCATCATTATTTTAACATAGTGCTACCCCAATTGATCTTTGTTTGAGGTGTGAATGATTATTGAAAGAAACAAACAACTAATGGAGGCAGAAGAAGAGAAGACACAGTAAGCGAGGACACTTGATACACACATTTGCACTGGCACAGACATACACAGTTGAATAGGGAAGGAATGACGGGCAATATGTTGTCCGATTGTTCTGTAAGGACACCTGAGGCAGAATGGTCATAAGTAAGAGCATTCCAAAGGACTCCTTCCTGGGAACATGAGCAGAGAGCCAAACATCCATCTATATGAAAGCCTAAGCGACCATCGCAACCGAAAAGATGACCAAACAGGCTGTGTGGGGTGACCAGGCTGGCAGGGGGTTAGTGAGGGGCAACCAAACGACCGTGCAGCAGGCAGCATGGGGTGACCAGGCCTGCAGGGGTGTTAGTGAGGAGTGACCAAATGACCAAACAGCAGGCTGCATGGTGTGACCAGGCCCACAGAGGGGGCAGTGAGGGGTGACCAGGCCGGCGGGGGTGGGGCAGTTAGGGGTGACCAGGCCAGTGGGGGGGGGCAGTTAGGGGCAATCAGGCAGGCAGGCAGGTGAGCAGTTAGGAACCAGTGGTCCTGGATTGTGAGAGGGATGTCCAACTGCTGGTTTAGGCCCGATCTGGCACTTGGACATCCTCCGAGGGGTCCAGGATTGGAGAGGGTACAGGCTGGGCTGAGGGGACACCCCTGTGCATGAATTTCGTGCACCAGGCCTCTAGTCCTATATAATAAAAGCCTAAGCGACCATTCGACCATTGAACTGTTTGACTGATAGACTGATAGCTATGATGTGCACTGACCACCAGGGGGCAGATGCTCCTACCGGTAGGTTAGCTTGCTGCTGGGGTCCAGCCAATTGAGACTGGGCGAGACAGGCCAGGCACGCCCTGGAGCCCTCCCACTGTTTCTCCCTGGCCCTGATCATGTGCCGGTTGGTCCCTTGGCCTGGCCTGTGCCCTCTTGCAATCTGGGACCCCTCGGGGAATGTCCGCAGGTTAGGCTGAGGGACCCCACCGGTGCATGAATCCGTGCACCGGGCCTCTAGTTTTAAATATAATATTATAGGAGGCAGGAGAGAGAACAAATCGATGAGAAATACAGCATCTTGGTTGTGTGAACAATCTTCTGGTGTGAAAATATTTCCTGTTTAAAAGTAACAAAAGGAAAGCTATTCATTGATAAAAAGGAATAGTACAGTAAACCCTCCAAATTAACAAAAAAAAGAGAAAAATCTTCCACACTGGATAATAGCATGACTACACTAAAAAAAAAAAAAGAAAAAAAAAAAGAGGAGCCAATAATATAAGTAAATAAGATAAAGTGGAAAGGAAACTGATTAAGTGCACTATTTATTTTGTTATTTGTACATAGACATAAGAAATTTTTCCTTTAAATGACTGAGACTATTGGATTGGGTTAAAAACAAATTCAACTCATATTTATCCCAGTTATAGAAAAATAGTCAAAGTTATACAGGTTGAAAGTGAAAAGGCAGAAAAATATATAAAGCAAATATAAGCTAAAAGAAAATAGGGTAACAATATTGGTAGAAGTCAATAATTTAAACTTTGAAGCACTACTCTGAAAATATACAGCTTTACATGCCTTTACTATTAAAGAAGAAAAATGAAGAAGTAAATAAAATAGTACGCTTTTGAAGGGACAAGAAAAGTAATTTTATAAAGTAAGAAGCAGAAATTAATAAAGATAAAAGCAGAAATTAGTAAAATAGAAATAAGAAATGGAAGAAAAGATAAATTTAAAACTTTAAAAATCTAATAGACTAGACTTACCTGTTATGAGCATGATTAAGGAAAACATAGTGAATTAAAATATATAAAGTATAAATGAGAAGGAAGATATAACTAAATACAGAAAATTAAAATAATTGTAAGGAAATAAAATATTTGAAAACTTAAAGTGTTTGATTTATTACCAAAATATAAGTTGGTAAAGCTGACCAAAAAAAAAGTCCAAACACAAACTGATAAACCAATCATCATGGAAGAGATCATACCTATGATTAGATATCTAGATATGTAGAAAGCCCAGAAACACCTGTGTTCACACCTAAAATGTTATCTTAACCTTAAATAACAGGTAATTCTAAAGCTGTTTCTAATCCAGATCATTAAAAAATGAGTAAATGATTTGATCTGATTTTATAAAGTCAATATAACTTATTACTAAACTAGAATAAAGTTATTTCTACTTAAAAATATTTTTAGAGAGAGAGGAAGGGAGAGGGATAAAGAGATAGAAACATCACCGAGAGAGAAACACACCTGCACACCCCCTATTGGGAATTGAGCCCTCAACCTGGGTATATACCCTGACTGGGAATCAAACCAGTGACCTCTTGGTTCATGGGTTGATGTTCAACCACTATTCTACCTAGCCTGGCAGAATAAAGTTACTTCTGAAAAAGGAAAGAAAAACCGTGCAAGATGGAAAGAATGATCAGGATCATTGGTAGATATGGATTCAGAAGTTCTAAATAAAATATTAGAAAATAAAATACAACAATGTATCACAATATAATATATTGTGACAAAATAGGATTTATTCAAGAAATGCAACATCCATCAATCTATCAACATAAGGCTTGAACAAATTCAAGGACAAAAGTCATATGATCTTAGTGAAAGATGTTGAAAGACATTTGATAAAAATCAATAGCCAGTCCTAATAAAATTCCAAGTAATATAGGAAAAGAAAATAACTTAAATGTAATAAAGACTATTTATCAAATATCCTAAATGTTAAACTCTAAAGTCATTTTGGTTAAAATAAGGACTTCATTAAGGATCCTCGGTTTTAAATTCTCTATTGGTTTCCCATCAGCCTATTCAAAAAATTCAAACATCTTATGTAGGAAGCCATACTTGTGTGACCCCCACCTACCTTTTATAACTTCTTTTTTTTCCCCCACTTAATTTACATATAGGTCATCCAGTTCTGCTTCTAGTTCCCCCCACAGTTAATGTTGTTTCAAACCTCTTTGCTTTTTCTCAGCCTGACCTCTTTTGCCTTCTGGGCCTGTTCAACCCTCTTCTCTCATTTTCATCTAACCAAGTCCTCATTTTTAAAAAAAATATATTTTATTGATTTTTTTACAGAGAGGAAGGGAGAGGGATAGAGAGTTAGAAACATCGATCAGCTGCCTCCTGCACACCCCCTACTGGGGATGTGTCCGCAACCAAGGTACATGCTCTTGACCGAATCGAACCTGGGACCCTTCAGTCCGCAGGCCGATGCTCTATCCACTTAGCAAACCGGTCAGGGCCAAGTCCTCATTTTTAAGACCCAGCTCCCACCCTCTCATATGACCATGAATTTCTCCAAAATTGCTCTTAAGAAATGCTGTTTGAACACAGATGGGGTTTTTCCTTGTATATCCAGTGTCTAGCACTGCCTGGCACATCGAACACACATAAGAAAAGTTAACAGAATTAATGTGTAGAGAGATGAATAAATCTGTCAGTACTATGGCCTCTGTTGCCTTGGTTCCTTTGGGTTTGTTCTGCTAAGTAACAGTAATGGGGTAAGTTCCTGCTGAGAGGCCCACTCATGATGATGACAAAACCTCTCTGTATACAGGTGAGTTCTCTTTTGCTTTACGACAGACCGGCATACTTGGCAAGTGATGCTGTGAGTACATTTTACTTGCCTTCTGCTTCATGAACTGCTAATCATGTGCTAAATTGTTTGTCTGCTCCTTTGTTCTCGCCATTATGTGCTGACAGTATGGGGGATGAGGATGGGGGCAGAAGAGATGTCTCAGAAATTCTGTTCCGTGACCCAGAAGAGGTCTTTCCCTTGCAGATGGTATTTTGTAAGAGAATTTCATACAAATCCTCTTGTGTCCTGCTGGGGTGCTTTCCTGGGCAGATGACTCACTGGAGATTCTGACAACCCTTGCTTATAGAGTATGCACCTTACTACTTCACTACAGTTCCCAATTGATCCTGAGTGGACTAGAATTCAGTCAGTGAGTTTGATTCTATAGCTGCTAGAATTTGCCGCTTCTTGTAGCTTTTTTTGTGTGTGTCTTCCATTCTAGCTTCTGCCATCTGCCATCCTTACGTAGCCCAGGTGTGCAGGGTTTTATTGTTCTCCCGTGAACATGTCTCTGCCACCCCTTCATTTGTCTCATCATTAGTTATCAAATTGTTCATGCTTTGGCTGACCATTCCTCAAAACATCTGCTCCAGATGCTTAGGTTTAATCTCATTCTCCTAATTCAACTTGCACAATTTTTAGTCATTTATGTGATTTATACTCAGTTGTCCAGTTTATTTGGGTGTTTGTAAAATGTGCCATAGGGAAATCAACATTATAGTCCTTGTCTTCAAAACTCATTTCAAGTACCATGTTCTCAGGGAAGTCTTGCCTGACTCCATTTGGAATGAATCAATATTTCTTCTTCTATTTATGTCAGTATTTTTAATGTGCCATGATTTATTGCAGTTGTCTGTATCTCTTTTACTAACGGGTGAAGTTGAATGGCTGTGTCGTTTTACTTTATAACCTTGTTTTTTTACATAATTGGAAAGTTCTTAGAAATGATCAGATGCTCAGTAAAGACATGTAGCCTGACTGCCCAGCTACCATAGTTTGAACTGCTCACATCCATCCTGGTTAGTCCTTAAAGAAGGCAGGAAAGCAGTGGTGGGAAATATCCTAAAGGGAAATACGACCAAGATATATGCCCTACTGGGAATCAAACCAGTGACCTCTGGGTTCATGGGTTGATGCTTAACTACTATTCCACCTGGCCTTCAGTGTTCTCATTTATCAAATAGGACTTCAAATACCTACCTCACAGAGTTGCCATTCGGTTCAGTTATATGAAAGTCGGTTTAACACTTCAAAGTTCTAGTTAGCATTATGGTTATTGCTATCAAGATCAAGCCCTATAGAAAAACCTAATCTACTTCAGGGCAGAACAGTTTTGCTTCCTGTAGATGTCATTTCTCTTGACCCTGGTAATGTTTCTAAACTGATCTTGGTAACACAATATCAATTCTTACTGAGATGTGGCTGAGAACACATACAGTTCTTAGGTATATTTCTAACATCTGGTTGGAAATGTAACCTCATAATGGTCCTTGAAAACAAATGGTAGCTTGGAGTATAACAAGTGATGTTCAGTAGGAAGAAGCTTAGGATCAGGCTAAGTCAATGACACAGAAAAGAGTTGAATGAAGACTACTACTTAAGTATACCTATGACAAAGTCATATAAACTGGGTTCTATTAATTTGATAAAAGGTAGATTCAGAATTCAAAATGACCTTGGTGATTTAGAAAAGAGATTAGAAATAGACGCAAGAAAGCTGCATCTAACACGGAGCAGAGGTAAACACAGGAGGAGAGAAGACCCCAATGTGCCCGTACTTATAGGGGAAGACCTGGCTGTGTGGGAAGGAGAAAGAGAGCGAGGTTCTGGGTAGTTATCAGATGGCTGTGAGTCAGCAATGCGGCACTGCAGCTAGAAAGCCAGCTGAGGGCTGCAGGGCAGGCAGGACGGTGCATGGAGCAAAACCCAGGTGCAGGTCTCTTAGAGGGAGGACGGGACAGGCTACGTTTGGATGGCGAATTTGGGGAACACTGTGGTCTTCTTGGCTCAGGATTCAGCCTCTGATGAAATACATGTAAATATTTATTTAAGACACCTACCCTGATTATCACAGAGGGGTAAGAGGGCATTACTCTTCCTAATGAGATGAATTACATACAGGGAAGTACAATAATCTAAAAGGTGAGTGCTATACCCCCAGTCAGCTTCACCTCCTTTATTAAAAATTTATTTGTGAGTTGTTTACAAAGTTTACAAAACAGTTTAAAAACATCTTCATTTTCAACTCCTATCGTCTCTTGAACAACTAATTCCATAAGTTTACCACCCATAAAGGTACTGTGCGCAGAGACCATTGCGCCTTCTGTCTTGTCCAAGCTCCCTACCTCCCCGGACAGCTCATTTCCTTTTGTTTGTCTGCTGAACTGCTCCTCAGCCTCAGGTCTCAGCTGAAGCCTCACTCCTGTGACCTTCCTGGGTAGAGTTGCATCCCTGTGCTTGCCTCTGCTGCATCTTGTACATTTCTCTCTGTTAAAGGCTCATTAATCACACTGGGTGGAATTAGAATGGGAACTTCTTGAAGGTTCAGCTAAAATCTTATTCACCTTTGAATCTTCTTTACCTAGAAGGGTCCCTGGTGCAAGGTGCATGTTCAATAAATATTTAGTAAATGCTTACATGAAGGCATGAATAAAGTTAATAATATAAGTATAAGATCTATAGGAATACGTTTTTTAAAAGCTTGGCTTTTCACCCAAAGAAGGAGCCTCCAACTTTGTACAATTCCATAGTGTACCCCACAGGGTCACAGGGAATTATATTTTAAGCAGAATTTTAAGAATGTCCAGTGAGCTATATAAGGAAGAAATCTTTACCAGTAACTACTAGGCAGTCTTTCCTTCCTTCCCTACAGGGGTAGAGCTGGACAAAGTCCCTTTCGACCTTAAGATCCTTTATGACCTCATGCTAAGCTCCAGCACTTACTATTCTTTGACTTAGACCAGTTGCTTGAGGGCCCCTGATTGAGACAGACTCAGCCAGAAGGGCATGAGTCCACCTTCAGCAACCTGCAAGAGGCTTTTTCTGTTAAAATGATCCACAAGCTTAAGGAGTGATGAAATTTTCATAGCATTACATATTCATTTAATAGTGAAGAGCGGTGTGAAGCCAGCACTCTATTTTGCAAGGCGGCCATGCATTAATGGACCGTCTTGATTCAGTAAGTCTAAGCTTGATCAGAGGGAAACAACAAATCTTTACCATAGCACTGTCCCAGATGTTCTGTTTCTGTCCTTTGAGGGAAGGCTTTGATGCCTGTTGAGGATTTTAATGATCTCTGCCTGACTCTGAAGCTGCTGGTCCCTGAGACGTGATTTCCTCCATCCACCACAATTTTTTTTTTTCAGAAACAGAGCAACAGAAAATGGTATCATTTGTTTGCCTAATGGCGTG
This sequence comes from Cnephaeus nilssonii, assembly GCF_951640355.1. NCBI lineage: Eukaryota > Metazoa > Chordata > Mammalia > Chiroptera > Vespertilionidae > Cnephaeus > Cnephaeus nilssonii. The sequence continues at coordinate 37,439,567 of NC_137074.1, read as the reverse complement.
TGTTTTTGTTTTTTTTAAAAATCTCCCTCCTTCCCTCCAGCTCCTTTTTAATATTTATCTTTCCACAAGTACACTCAGCTGTCTTTAATGTTGTCAACATGTTCCTAAGCAGGCTAACTGGGGTGTTAGCAAACGTCAGCCAGCAGGACATCTCCAGCTCTGACAGTCAGGAAGACTTCCCTCCAAGCGGTGAGCTTCAAAAGCACCTATTAGTTAATTTTTAAAGAACATTAGACTTGCAACAAGTTTATTAATGTCAGGATTTAATTATCTGCTTAGAAATGTCATGATTTTCACAGTGCCTTGCGATTATATTAGCTCCTTTTCTTAACAAATGAGTTATGGGTATTTTAATTTATAGCTGAATTCTTATGAGTCTAGGACATACAATTCACCAGTCATAGACATCAAGACCTCAGTGAGATATCCGGGAGTGGTGAGAGTATAAGCTTGGGAACCAGGCTCCCCTGAATCTGAATTAAAGCTCTGCAATGTCCTAGCTTCATGATTGGGGAATGTGCCCCCACTTATGAAATAGGGTTGACATTATCTCCCTTGTAGAGTTATTATTAAAATTAAATGAGTTACAATAGGTAAAGCTCTTAGTGCAAATTTAGATACATAGCAAATTCTTGATAAATGGTGGTAATGATTATGATGACTTAGCTGAAGACACAATTTTTCAGGATCAGGGTTCAGCCTGACAGGTATGTTTGTTCCTTGACTGCTTTTGGGAATGCAAATCTTTATTTATAAAAACAAATCTCACATTTCAGGGTGATAAAAATTTAAAGACTTTCAAGGTGTTCATTTGCAAATGTCTTGAAAAGCACAAAATAGCTGAAAGCCTCACTGTTTAGACTTTCCAATAGCAGCACTGAAAATAGAAAACCCATTCTATGTCTTCTTGACACTGAGTTGATCCTTTATTTTAAGAACCTCTAAATACATGTGTTGGGTCTTGATTTTGTTGAAACACTTGGGTGATAATCAAATTATAGGATTCTCCACCATCATTTGTATTTGGGTGACCTTCTCTTAATCTCAAATAGCCTACAGACACAGATTTTGACAATAATATTTTGGAGAAATTGACAAAAGAGGATTAGCAGGATAAAACGGTGTTACTATTTTAAGATAATTAATATTTTTATTTCCTTGGCAATAAAAATAGGACTTTGCCAGATGGCAGATGTCTTTTTGGTTGGAATGTCATGCTGTGTTTTGAATGAAGAGGTGGCAGGTGGAGTTGTTGAGAACAGCTTTTACAAATCACACCAAGGCATGCAGTATGGGTTTTGGGAATGGAGGAGTAAGGTATTTTTATTACCTAAGTTCATGACCTTCTTTATTTTCTTGAGAAAATGTAACTTTCTCATTGAAATTATACATGTTAGGATTGTGGAGTTCTGTGCAGGATAGACATATTGGAAATAGAGCAATGTGAAAACATTAAAATTTTCTGATATCTCTGAGCCAGGGCCTTAGGGGGGCTGAAGGGATGCCTCTCTGAGGAGCCTTGGAGACTCTGTCGGGTACTTTTATCACACAGGGATTGATTTGAGACTCTTGGAAGCCCCTGGGAAAGGCACCATGGAAATACAAGTATCCCCAAAGTATCTCACATTCTGGATGAATAGTAGAACTTAACTCCTATTACAGCCAGGAGTCAAGGCTAGACTAAGACTAGACCAAGATCAAAGAAGTTCCTTAACTATGGCAGCTGGTGGCAGTTAGACTTGAGCCCAAGTTTTTTTTACTTCAATTTGATACTCCAAATACTCTGCACATTGCCTGTGGGGGCACTGGGGATTGAAATGGCTGAACCATGAATGGGCCTCAGAGATAATAATAACTCACATTTATTAAACACCTACTATGTGCCAATATCCTTACATGTGGAATTTCTTCTCTCTTGTTAAGCCTTCAAGATAGGTATTATAACAATTTCATTGGAACCACAGAAAATTGAGGATCATAGTGAGGATCAGTAAGCAGCTCAAAGTTGCACTGAGCCGTCATCTAAACTCATATCTTTTTGGAGACAAAGCTCATGTTATTCCCATGACACCACATGGTTCTCTAGAGCATGCATATGTCTTCTGGCCTGTTCTCATTTTCTTTAGCATCAGTTGATGATGAAAGGACATATAAGTAGTTACATGATAAGGTTATATATCTAGATGTCAATGTGACCCCAAAATATGAAATTCATTTGTGTCAGTGTTTTTTCCTATGTTATTTTGTCATGATGAAGCAGGATAGTATGTGGAAAGGACACTGATTTGGAAGTTAGGCCATCCAGATTTCATTCTGAGTTGTTGTGGCTTTGGGTAAATCATTTAACCCTTTTTTACCCCAGTTATTTCAAATAAAAATGAGGAGTAGACTCAGTTACTGTATCTCTAAATTTCCATCCAGGTCTAATACTCAGTGATTTTGAAAAGACCTCAAAACCATTCACTAACATGACTCTCCACGAAGCGCCCTGTTTTCATGTGGAAAGACTAGGATGCACATATAAGAGAACTTATTTCAGATCCACTTTGAGAGTAAATAGAGCACTGCCCTCATGATTAAGTCCTCAATGATTCCACGAGTAGATTCAGACGCATACTTTCCAAATAATTACCAGTAGTCATGAATATAATTAACTCACACAGACATTTGGAGCCATAATACAATGCTTGGAAATATCATCTGGTGCCAGAAATGTTTACTAAAGATTCATTTACTTCCCCATCAGCTGAGGCCTGAAGAGAAAAGGCAAGATGCTTTCAGAGTTTTATGTACTTTCTGGGTACATTCTTGCAAATCTCCCTAGCTTTATTATTTGCTTTACTATACCCATGAATTCTGTTGAAAATAAAAATGCTAGTGAAAGAATTGAAAGCTCTAAAATGCCCACATTAACATATGGTATCATGAGGAGACTATTAGTGGCTGATGATTTGCTGACTACCTCCTACGTGTAGGTTCTTTACACCTATCCTGACCACTCTTCACAGTGACCATTAAGGTAGGCATTACAGTCTTGTGTGTGTGTGTTTAAATCAGAATTATTGAAATATAATTCATATTCATCTTCCTTTTATCAGCAAGGACAAAAAAATCTTACAGAATTGATGTTATGTGTTCAAAGAAACTTCTTTTTAATAGCAAAAGCACTGCTTGAACTTGATCTATTTTGTTAAAAGGACTGTGTGTTTTCCATCATGTTCCCGTTGAAGGAAAGAACACGATCATCATGACAGATAAGAAGGGATGACTGCGGTAATATTAGCAATCTAATTCATGCTGTGCCAACAGTGGTGCTTCTTATGCCAGAGCATGGCTACTTGAGATGGGCTGTGGAGGGGCAGGGTTTCTAGCTGTACTCCAATGTTCTGCAAACACCACTCCTAAATTCTGTACACTTTTTGTTTGTTTGCTTATTTTGTTTCTTCTGTTTTGTTTTGTTTTTAAGTTTTGTTCGTTAGTCCATTTTTACAAAATTTAGAGGTCATCTGGCTCAATCTTAAATTTTATAAATGAGACAATGGGCGCTCAGGGAGAAGAAGTAACTTACTCAAGGTCATCTGCTCATCTTAGGTTGACTTGAGATAGAACCCAGTCCCAGCTACTTGGCTGCACTCTTTACCCTACTTCTTTCATCCACTTTAACCCTGATCTGCTTGCGTGACAGGAGGCTGAACTCGGGCTTTTGGAGCCCTGGTAATACCAAGCATTGTCAGTGCTGTGGAAGAGATCTGCAAGGATGTGTTACGAATGAAACTTTGGAAGAAACTGTCTAGTTACAGGGAAAAAAAAGTTTGTCGCATGGGTTTCATCTAGATATTTTGGAACAAAGAAAGCATCTTTCACTATTGCCTCTAGCAGAATAAGCTTAGTAGGCAGTTCATTATTTAGATATGTTAAACAGTTTGGAACACAGTGGTTTCTATCTAAAGATAGACCAAAGCAGAATTTCTCACCTGGACCATTTATTTTCTCTCTACAGTATGGGTACACAGCATGATCAGCAATTTCATACTAATTAACTCATACTTTTAATATTTTAGAAAAAATTGTTGCTATGTCGCTACTTATCCTCACAAACTCTTGCCTCTGCTTCTCTACTTTTGCTCTGGCCTCTGTTTTTTTATTTTTATTATTTGTTTTCTTTAAAACAAAAACCAAAAACAACCCACAAAAATCTCCCATGTAAATTAAAATAATTAGAACGTTTTATAATTGATGTATTAATGTAAAAGTCTATGGGAAACCTTCTTTAAGATTTCTTTTTTGCCTTCATTGGTTTTGCTCACTGGTTAGAGCATCAGCCCCTTGACTGAAAGGTCGCAGGTTCAATTGCGGTCAATAGCACGTATCTCCATTGGAGGCTCCATCCCTGCCCCCATAAAGATTGCTATGTTTCTCTCTCTCTCCCTCCCCATCCCTTCCATACAATTTCTCTAAATATCAATGGAAAAAAATATCCTCAGGTGAGAATTAACAAACAAACAAACAAATGTTGTTTTTTTACTCTTTACATCAGGGCATGCACACTATTGTTTAATATTTTCAGATTAATTTTTCATTAAAATAATATTGTCACAGGTTAGCTTCCCTGGCAGTAAACATTGAGATGGAGTTTGGGTATGTATTTGTTTCCTAGGGCTGCCATAACAAAGTACCACAGACTGGCTGGCTTAAACCACTGAAATGTAGCGCCTCGCTGTTCTGGAGGATGGAAGTCTGAGATCCAAGTGTTGGCAGGGTCGGTTCCTCTGAGAAAAGGATCTGTTCCAGGCTTCTGTCCTAGCTGTTGGTGTACCTTGGCTTATTACATTACCCCAATTTCTGCACTCATCCTCACGTAGAATTCTCCTGTGTGGGTGTCCATGGCCAAGTTTCCCCTTTTTTAAGTCCACCAGCCATTGGACTAAAAGCCCACCTTACTTCAGTATGACCCCTTCTTAACTACTTACATCAGCAAGGACTATGTCTAAATAAAGTCACCTTCTGAGATACTAGGGGTTAGGGCTTCAATGTATGAATTTGAGGGGACACAATTCAACCCACAATAGGTGAAAGATGTGTATCTATGAGGGAAAAGTGCAAAAAGCAGTATCGGGCAGAGGAATAGGTGAAACTGAGATGCAAGCACCACAAAGCCCCAGACCATCTGACAGCTAGCTGAGGGACAAATACTGCCCATCAGAAAGTCCCTCTGAGAGGCCTTTATACCCCACCTCTCTCAGTGGTCATTAGGTGTGGTCTGCCTGGGAAAGGCTTGGTCTAGGGCAAGGCTTCTCTTTGAGTAAAGGCAGATGCTGGAGGAGCTGATGGCTGAGCGGCTCTACTCACCTGGACAGCAAGTCCATCCACGAAGGGCTATGTGGGTGGTGCTCTCCATGTCTACCACAAGAGTAGTAGGTTTAGCCTACCCAATGTGGCTCAGTGTTTGAGAGTCAACCTATGAACCAAGAGGTCACGGTTCTAGTCCAAGTCAAGGCACATGCCCAGGTTGTGGGCTCAATCCCCAGTGCAGGAGGCAGCTGATCAATGATTCTCACCATTGGTGTTTCTATCTCTCTCTCTCTCCCTCTCCCTTCCTCTCTGAAATCAGTAAAAATATATTTTAATAAAAAGAATAGTAGGTTTAAACTCTATGAGAGTTAAAGAAAAATCTTGATCTCAAAAAAGTTAATCTTATAAAAATACCCCTCTTTCCTGCTTAAGTGCATAAAATGTTCCCCATTGCCTATAGGTTAAGATATAAATTCCCTAATCTAGCTCTGCAGACACTCTGCCATTGGGCTCAAATCTATGTTTCAGTCTCTCTCTACTCTTCAATAGAACCCTCTGTTCTAACCAAGCTGATTTTTCTTTGTGTTGAACATGACCTTCATTCTTGCCACCATTGTTTATTCAAGTGTAACTCCTTCCTTAATATCCATTACTTATTGAGGAGTACAGAGAGATTGAAAAGGTAGATTTCAGTGCAATTGGAAAGACTGTGAAGCCAGAATAAGAGGTTTATAATTAAATCTACAATCTAATCCAAGAGTTGACAAATGATAGCCTGCAGATCAAATCCAGCCTGCCATCTGGTACTGTAAATAGTTTTATCAGCACACAGCCATACCCTTTTGCTTACATGTAGTCAATGGCTGTCATTACACTTAAACTGCTTAATGGCAGGGTTGAGTAGTTACTACAGAGACCATGTAGCCCACAAAGCCTAGAATATTTTACTATCTAGCCCTTCACCGAAAAAGTTTTCTAACCCTTTAATCCAATCCCTTCTTTGTAGTAGAAAAAGTATGACTTTTCTCCTGAAGTTCTCTGGATGGTTCTTGCCCTCACTGATTGTTCTAACCTGTAAACTCAAAAGACACATGGAAGTCTTCCTGTGTTGGAGTTTGTGCCTCCAAGGTCTATGTTCCTGTGATATAGTTATTTATTAAATATACATGTATATTTAATATATATAATTTATATATATATATATATATATATATATATATATATATATATATACACACACACACACACACACACTAGAGGCCCTGTGCATGAAATTCATGCATGGAGGGGTGTGTCCCTCAGCCCAGCCTGCACCCGCTCTAATCTGGGACCCCTTGAGGGATGTCCGACTGCCCGTTTAGGCCCGATCCCGGTAGGATCGGGCCTAAACGGGCAGTCGGACATCCCTCTCACAGTCCAGGACTGCTGGCTCCCAACTGCTCCCCTGCCTGCCTTCCTGATTGCCCCTAACCGCTTCTGCCTGCCAGCCTGATCACCCCCTAACCACTCCCCTGCCAGCCTGATTGATGCCTAACTGCTCCCCTGCCAGCCTGTTTGCCCCTAACTACCCTCCCCTGCAGGCCTGGTCACCCCCAACTACCCTCCCCTGCTGGCCATCTTGTGGCCTCCATCTTGTGTCCACATGGGGGCAGTCATCTTTGACCACATGGGGGCAGCCATCTTGTGTGTTGGAGTGACAGTCAATGTGCATATTATTCTTTTATTAGATAGGATTAAATAAGATAGAGGCCTAGTGCATGGGTGGGGGTCAGCTGGTTTGCCCTAAAGGGTGTTGCGGATCAGGGTGGGGGTTCCCTTGGGGCATGGGGAAGCCTGGGCAAGGGGCCTGTGGTGGTTTTCAGGCTGGCCACGCCTCCCGGTAGACCAAGCGGAGGCCCTGGTATCTGAGATTTATTTATCTTCTATAATTGAAACTTTGTAGCCTTAAGCGGAGGCCAAGGCAGGCCATGGATGCAGAAACTTGGCTTCCTCCATCGCCGGGGGCAACTCAAGCTTCCTGCTCTCTCCAGCTCCATGGCTACCACCATTTTTGTTGGGATTTATTTATCTTCTATAATTGAAACTTTGTAGCCTTAAGTGGAGGCCAAGGAAGGCCAGAGGAGGCGGAAAGCTTGACTTCCTCCATTGCCAGGGAAACCCAAGGCTTCTGCTCTCTCTGTGGCTGCAGCCATATTGGTTGGGTTAATTTGCATACTCGCTCCTGATTGGCTGGTGGGTGTGGCTTGTGGGGAGAGGAGGTACGGTCAATTTGCATATTACTCTTTTATTAGATAGGATATATATATATATATATATATATATATATATATATATCCTAATATATGAAAACTCTGGTTGTAATTCTGGTTGTAATGACCAGTAACAACCAAGGCTCCACCAACCAGAAGTCAGTCCTGCAGTCAGCACTGGGTTGCCGTGGCAACCCAGTGCTGACTGCTTCTGCTGCAGGTGTGGTGCTCCAGCACTGACTGCTGAGGTGGCTAAGAATCAGGGCCAGAGAGAGGTCTGAAGAGAGAAAGAGAGAAGCAGGGACTGATCCGTTGCCTCTGTGGCAGCTTTTGATCAGCACTTGCTTCTCTCTTTCTCTCCCAGTCTGGCCAGCAACCAGGCCTCCATTTCTCTCCAGGCCTCTACCGGGGCTGCTTATCAGCCCCACCTTTCTTATCAGGCCCCATTGATAGGCCCAGAGACACTGACTGGCATAGGAACCGACCAATCAGAACCAAATGTGGGTGCTGTGAAGAACCAATGGCTGTCTAGGAGGAGGAGTTTCTGACACTGGCATAGAAACCAACCAATCAGAACCAAATCTAGGTGCTGTGGGGAGCCAATGGTGGAGCTTTTGATGCTGACTGGCATTGAAACTGACCAATCAGAACCAAATCTGGGTGCTGTGGAGAGCCAATGGCTGTTTAGGAGGCGGAGCTTTTGACACTGACTGGCATAGAAACCGACCAATCAGAACCAAATTGGCCAGCAGAGGAGGGCAGTTGGGGGCAAGATCAGGCCAGCAGGGGAGGGCAGTTGTGGGCAACCAGGCCAGGAGGGGAGGGCAGTTGGTGGCGAGATCAGGCTGGCAGGGGAGGTCAGTTGGAGGCGAGATCAGGCCAGCAGAGGAGGGCAGTTTGGGGTAACCAGGCCAACAGGGGAGGGCAGTTAGGGGTTATCAGACAGGTAGGCAGAGGCAGTTAGGGGCAACTAGGCTGGCAGGGGAGGGCAATTAGGGGTGATCAGGCTGGCAGTCAGAGGCAGTTAGGGGTGATCAGGCACTCAGGCAGGTGAGCAGTTAGGAGCCAGTGGTCCCAGATTGCGAGGGGGATGTCCGACTGTCAGTTTAGGCCTGACCCCTGTGGGATCGGGCCTAAACCGGCAGTTGGACATCCCCCAAAGGGTCCCCAGTTGGAGAGGATGCAGGCTGGGCTGAGAAATCCCTCCCTCCATGCACAAATTTCATGCACCGGACCTATATATATATATTAGGGAAAAAGCAGGTTTATAGTTGTCCATATGTAAAATAATACAATAATTAATAAATAATAATACAAGAGTAGACTCTGTTTCACAAACTCACAACTATAAACCTACTTTTATCCCACTCAACATATATATTTGGTGTTTGTCCATTTCTGTAACAGAGTTCCTGAATTCTTTAGAATTTCCTGAGTAATGAAAGGATCAAGGTGTCTTTTGCTATGACTTTTGGAAAGCCTGTAGGTCACCTAGGGGTGAGGCTTGTTGCCAGGGGCACCAACCATGTGATTGGAGGATTGGAATTTTCAGTCCCTCCACCACCACCACCCATCCAGGGAAGAAGAACTGGAGATTGAGTTCATTTACCAATGGCCAATGATTTACTCAATCATATCTATGTAATGCAGCCTCCATAAAAACCCAAAAGGATGGGGTTAGATAGCTTCCAAGTTGGTAAACATGTGGAGATTTGGGAAGAATGACACATTCAGAGAACATGGAAGCTTTGTGCCTCTTCCCAGATACCTTGCCCTATGCATCTCTTCCATCCGACGGTTCCCGAGGTATATCCTCATGCAAGAACAAGGAGGAACAGATAGAGCTCTGAGTGTTTTTACTTGAGGCATTAATGGCATTTGAGGAATGAAGGTCCTTTGAGGTGAGGAGCTGTCCCTCTCTTTGCAAGATGTTGGCTATTCTGTTGCCCTCTCACTGCCAAGTGCCTCCACCCACCACTGTTTCAGCTATAATGGCCCACAGACATTTCCAAATGCCCCTAGAGGTCATTACCACCTTGGGTGAGAACCACTGAACATACTTAAAAAGTGGTAGTGGTTCTGGCCGTGTCTTAGAGAATGCTGAGGAGAATAAGGTGGGGTTGAGGAGACTTCCAGAGAATAGCTCTACTTTGATTCACTTTACATTACTGAGATTTTTTTTTTTAGAAGATACCTACAGCTAAAGTTTTTGAAAATAGAAATGTAGTTGTAGTTGTATAAATAAAATTGAACATTACTTAACTGTAAAGGCTTAACTCTGAACAGTGTCAGATCAGAGCTGAGAAAGGATCCATTCAAGTCAAGGGGGCATGGAGCTGGAACAGAAAAGAATAGAGGTCCTGCCCTATCAAGACAAATACATTCATTCCCTATCCTCTAGGAATAGACACAGGCATTGACATCCTGTTGCAGTTGTAATAACAATAATAATATCCATTCATTTAGCACCTATTGTGAACTACACATTATATATGTACTATTTTTACACATAACTATTTAGCATGGTAGATATTAGAGAGGCAAAACAGTCTCATATAAATTGAGCAGTGTTTCTACACTCACACGACTAGGTAGTGACTGAATCTGGATTCAACCCCATTATTTACTGTAAAAGCCTACCAAGCTATGATATGATATTATTTGTAATTTGTTCTTTTCCTAACATTTCAAATGTACAAATATTTGTATTGGGCATGTTGCTGTATTTGTATGCTTATGCCTAAACGCTAAAAGATTATATGTGACATTGCATGTGAGAATTAGATTTTTTTCTTCTGGTTAATCCACTTTTTGTCTTTATAAAGGCTCCCTTTGAATAATTAAGTGAGTCACTTGCACTGGGGTGGACCTATCAGCATTTGCACGGTCCTAGAGCCCAACTTGGGCATCATAAGCTGGGACATCTCCTTTATAAGGGCATTTAAAGGGGCTCTCTGCCTGTGTCACTTATTACTCAGGTTGGTACAATACACAAATCAAACATCTCCACAGGGATCAGTTTCCTTCCTTCCTTCCTTTTCTCACCCCTCTCTCCCTCCTTCCCACTCTCCTCCCCTCCCTCTTTTCTTTCCTCCCTCCCCTCTTTCTTTTAGTCCTCACCCAAGGATATGTTTTATTGAGAGAGAGAGAGAGAGAGAGAGAGAGAGAGAGAGAGAGAGAGAGAGAAATGGGTTCCCACTGGGGATTGAACCTACAACCTAGATATGTGCCCCTGACTAGGAATCAAACCAGACACCTTTTGACCTTTTGGTGTGTGTGTGTGTGTGTGTGTGTGTGTGTGTGTGTGTGTGTGTGTGTTTGTGTACAGAATAACACTCTAACCAACTGAGCCACCTGGCAAGGGTGGGTCAGTTTTCCTTTAAGCAAGTCTTAAGAATGATTCTGGAAGGCAGATAAAGCTCTGTTGAAAGCTGAGGACTTTTGGTTTTCTTAGGCAGAATAAATGTGTGTCACTTATAAAAGCTCTGAGTCAGGGCTGCAGATGATTAAGTGTATTGCAATTGTTAAATAAATAGGACAAGTCAATTGATTCTTATCTATGGGATACAGGAGTCTATCTTGCAAAATCAGCTAATATACCTAATCATACACAGAAGTTAGGACACTTTTATGTGGACATCAATAATAAGCCATTTTTATGAAATGCACATACAGGGTTTTCTTTTATTTTGCTCACAAAAATTTCCTCCTATATGTTTCATCTTTGACAACACAGCAGAGGCCTGCAAGGTTTCTCACTTATTTTCTGGCTCATTACATAGATCAGTTGCTGGGAAATGCCACAAGGACATTTCTCTATATTTACTTAAATTGCTTATATAAATTGCTCCATCATATCAGGATATAAAGTTCCATAGGAATTTGTAGTTTATGTATCTGTCTTAAGGTACATAAGACTTTGAAATTTCATTATTTCCCCTTTTGAGATAAAGTATGATATAGTGAGATTGGTCCAACCATCTCTAGACAAAACCATTTTGGCCAAAACTTCAGAGGTGTTACATTTTCCCCCTTACTGCTTTTCATATGGTCATAGCAAAAAGTGGACTGGTAAAATGAAATTAAGATGTGAATGAACATATTAGAGGTAGAAGAACACTGAATTTGTAATTTAAAAATCTGGATTTTCTTTGCTTCTAATTTCTTTGGCAGACCTCTAGATTGGCTGAGTGGCATTGGGCAAACCATAGTTAATCTGGGCTAAGGAGTTCTCACCTGCCAGATGAGTGTGTTGGCACAAGGACAGCAACACTTGACAGGTGCATCACCTCTCCCTTGTCCTGCATCCATGCTGGATGGTGTGAACCAGCCATGGCTCTAGTGCCCACAGAACCACTGTCTAGCTTCATTGTACTTTTCAACATGGGGGTCTAGGTAGTAATTCCAAATGATTAATTAAATGTAGTTTAAAACCAAGTTGTCATTCTGGTGGCACAATTTGTGGGCTCTCTCCAGCTCCCCTTAATGAGCTGTGATGTAAAGCTCTCCTACAGGTTTTTTATTTATGCAAAAGACTACTGGGGAGTACAATACTTAATGAAAAAGAAGGACTTCCTGATAATAAAAATTTAGCAGCTTAGGAAAGAAAATATGGGTGAGAACAGATGGGTGGTTGAGGTTTCCTTGATGTCCTGCAAATTATATACCTTAAATATCATCCTATATTATTTCCCTTTCCTTTCAAAGCTCATCCTACCTAAGCATTTAAAAACTAAAGAATTGCGGTTGCTAACTTATAGTTAAAAGTTTTCCTATTTAAAGATTGAATAAAAATTAATTTTTAAAAATTTAAATCTAAATTCTGCCCAGTATTTGATAGACATCTTAAGAATCTCAGCAGAAATAACTACATTCCACCCCACTTTTGGGGGGCAGTGGGTGGGAGAAGAATTTCTAAAATATGTAGTTCCAGTAAAATAGACATGCTTATATATTTTAATTTTTCCTTTTTGTGTTCTGATGATGTGGAAACCCAGTTAAAATATTGCTGAATTATTTATAGTATCATTTAAATCCTTTTATTGAATGATAACATATTTCTATTCTGGGCATGATTAATGTCTTTCATATTAAACAGTAAATAACAAAATAGTCCCTTAATGTTGTTTATTACTTTATGATAGAAAAATGTTGTCTAATATGTTTGTCTTATGTGATTACCTTTTCATTTCTGTAATCAATCAGGAGCCTACCATACTTTACAATAATCTCATTTTAGGAAGAGTGGCTAAGCTGAATGCTCAAGGTCACATCTCTAGAAAGTCCTAGAGCAAAAACTCGAATCTTAGGTTCTTGACCCTCTCTTCTGAGCTCTTTTGGCTACATTGTATCTTTAAAAAAATATTTTTTGAATTAAGTTACTTCGAGAAAAAATTAAATATACATAAGAAGGAATGGATTCTAATAGAGACAAAATTGAGGGAATATTAAAAACTGCAAAATTTGCATAGGTGGCATGTTCTTTTTTTAAAAATATGTTTTATTGATTTTTTTTACAGAGAGGAATAGAGAGGGATAGAGAGTTAGAAACATTCATGAGAGAGAAACATCAATCAACTGCCTCCTGCACACACCCCACTAGGGATGTGCCTGCAACCAAGGTACATGCCCTTGACCAGAATCGAACCTGGGACCCTTCAGTCCACAGGCCAATGCTCTATCCACTGAGCCAAACCGGTTAGGGCTGGCATGTCTTTGTATTTGCTGTTAACCATGTAAACACATACAAGAAAACCCCCACCCTATTCACACACACACACATACACACACACACAAACACCTCTCTTCTCCAATCCAAATTCCTATTCTCTGTCTTCTCTCTGTCAGGGGAAGTGTATTAGAACTGATCACAAGAAACACATATTCTCAGGTTGCCATTTATCTTGTACATACTGAAAGATTTGTTTATTTTTCCTTTTGATGTAATTGCAGCCTTTTGTACATTATGGCAGCATCAAAGAAAGCAGCTGTGTGGTGTTTTTTTTTACACATGCCTCTTCGTTTCTCTCAGACTCCAGCTCCCCTTTAAACTCAATTTTGCCAAATGGCTCATGTAACATTATAATAACATGAATTTCATGCACTGGGCGGGGGGTCCCTCAGCCCAGCCTGCCCCCTCTCTCATACTGTGAGCTCTCAGGGGTTGTCCTACTGAGGCGACCGGGCTGATTAGGGGAAGGCACCAGCCCCATCACCCCACTGCTGCAGCCACTGACAGTCACCGCAGCCACCAAGGTGTTTTCATCAACACAGACTCCAGTCCCTTCACCATGAAAAAATGACAACTTTCTTTAGGCATTTTCAAGTTGTGTCTTTCATAGGATATGACATTTCTTTCTTTCTTTCTTTCTTTCTTTTTTTTTTATCCTCACCTGAGGCTATGTTTCCATTGATTTTTAGAGAATGTGGAAGAGAAAGGGAAAGACAGAGAGAAACATCAAAGTGAGAGGGACACTTTGATTGGTTGCCTCCTGCATGAGCCCTGACCTGGGCCCCAGCCAGGGAGGAGCCTGCAACCTAGGTACATGCCCTTGATCAGAATCGAACCGGACCCTGCGATCAGCAGGCCTAGGCATTATCCACTGAGCTAAACTGGCTAGGGCAGGATATGACATTTCTTAGCCCTCCAGCAGAGGACCTTCGTTTTTTTCTCCAGGAGTGTGGTGGAAAAACCCTAGATCACCTTTTTGGATTCTTATACCCAAGTTACTAAGAATATTACCAGTGTCATACAGGGAGATTAGCCAATGAGCGGTCAGAAAAGGTATTTCTTCTTAACTCACACTGATCGCCTCCGACCTCTGGATCCACTCCTGCCAAGGCCTAAAGCCTCTGGGCCTGGACGGGCCCCCCAGCTCCCTCTGATCGCCCGATCGCCTGGATCCGCCCCTGCCCAGGCCCCAAGCCTCTGGCCGGGGCTTGGGGCCTGGGTAGGGAATCCCCAGCTCCCTCCGATTGCCAGCTCCACCCCTGCAAAGGACTAAAGCTTCGGGGCCTGGGCAGGGGCCCCACACCTCCCTCCAATCGCTGGCTCCACCCCTGCCCAGGCTCCAAGCCTCTGGCTGGGGCTTGGGACCTGGGCAGGGGACCCCCAGCTCCCTCCGATTGCCCGGCTCCACCCCTGCCCAGGAGCCCCCTGGCTCAGGCCCTTCCCAGGTTGCTCAGGACCCACGGGGGGCCTACCTCGGAGTGACCTGGGTTCTGAGAAAGTTCCCAGGACCCAAGGGGCTGGGCGCCTATGTATGCAAATTAATCTCCATCTTTGTTGGGTTAATTTTCATACTCACTCTGATTGGCTGTGGGCATAGCGGAGGTATGGTCAATTTACATCTTTGTCTATTATTAGGTATGATCACCCCAAACAAGCTCACTCTTCATGATAATACCAGAATCCTTGCTGCCAGGGGCCTATGAATTTTCCTGTCTCTCCATCGGGATTTGACCCATACTAAATACTGACCATATTTGTTGACTTGAATGGAGAACCCCTTGCTATAAAGGCATAAATGTGTGCGAAAAAGGAAATACCATAATGAAAAGAGTTCAAGTGTTGGAAGTGGACAGAGTGAGGGATTTACTTCTGGCATCATCATTTATGAGCTTGTCTTATTTAAATACTTTAACTTTTTAAAAAAATTTATTTTATTGTTTAAAGTATTACAAATAGTAGTACATATGTCTCCTTTTTTCCCCCCATTGACCTTCCCCTGGCCTCCTCTATCCCCTGGCACATGCCCTCACCCCACCCCGCAGTGTCTTGCATCCATTGGTTATGCTTATATGCATGCATACAAGTCCTTCGGTTGATCTCTTAGTAACTGCCACCCCTCCAACTCTCCCCAGCCTTCCCGCTGTAGTTTGCAGTCTGTTCAATGCTTCTTTGCCTCTGTATCTATTTTTATTCATCAGTTTATAGTGTTCTTTATATTCCACAAATGAGTGAGATCATGTGGTATTTTTCTTTCACTGACTGGCTTATTTCACTTAGCATAATGCTCTATAAATTCAATGCAATCCCCATTAAAACACCAATGGCATACTTCAAAGACCTAGAACAAACTCTCCAAAAATTCATCTAGAATAAAAAAAGACCCCAAATAGCTGCAGCAATCTTGAGAAAGAAGAACAATGTTGGAGGGATCACAATACCAGATATCAAGCTATACTATAAAGCCACTGTTCTCAAAACTGCCTGGTACTGGCACAAGAACAGACATATAGACCAGTGAAACAGAACAGAGAACCCAGAAATTGACCCAAGACATTATGCTCAATTAATATTTGACAAAGGAGGCAAGAGCATACAATAGAGTCAAGACAGTCTCTTCAACAAATGGTGTTGAGAAAATTGGACAGATACATGCAAAAAATGAAACTAGACCACCAACTTACACCATGCACAAAAATAAACTCAAAATGGATAAAGGACTTAAACGTAAGATGGGAAACCATAAAAATCTTAGACGAAGCCATAGGCAGCAAAATAGCAGACATTTGTCGTAGCAATATCTTTACCAATACAGCTCCTAGGACAATGGAAACTAAGGAGAAAATAAACAAATGGGACTACATCAAAATTAAAAGCTTCTGCCCAGAAAAAGAAACCATCAACAAAACAACAAGAAAGCCAACTGCATGGGGGAACATATTTGCCAATGTTATCTCTGATAAGGGCTTAATTTCCAAAATTTACAGGGAACTCATACAACTTAATGAAAGGAAGATAAACAATCCAATCAAAAAATGGTCAAAGGACCTAAATAGACACTTTTTGAAAGAGGACATACAAAAACCCAAGAGACATATGAAAACATGCTCAAA
Organism: Cnephaeus nilssonii; assembly: GCF_951640355.1. Classification (NCBI taxonomy): domain Eukaryota; kingdom Metazoa; phylum Chordata; class Mammalia; order Chiroptera; family Vespertilionidae; genus Cnephaeus; species Cnephaeus nilssonii. Next base: position 37,423,185 of record NC_137074.1, on the reverse strand, counting down.
GTCACTAATCATCTAAGAGATGCAAATCAAAATGACAATGCGGTACCATCTCACACCTGTCAGAATGGCTATCATCAACAAATCAACAAATGACAAGTGCTGGAGAGGATGTGGAGAAAAAGGAACCCTCCTTCACTGCTGGTGGGAATGCAGACTGGTGCAGCCACTGTGGAGAACAGTATGGCATTTCCTCAAAAATTAAAAATAGAACTGCCATTTGACCCAATAATACCACTTCTAGGAATATATCCCAAGAAACTAGAAACACCAATCAGAAAGGATATATGCACCCCTATGTTCACAGCAGCACAATTTACCATAGCTAAGATTTGGAAGCAGCCTAAGTGCCCATCAGCAGATGAGTGGATTAGAAAACTGTGGTGCATCCACACAATGGAATACTATGCTGCTGTAAAAAAGAAGGAATTCTTACCATTTACTTTAACTTTTTGAGATTCAGCTTTCCCATCTTGAAAATAGGAATAATATTCTTTTTTAAAAAAAAATTAAAATATATTTTATTGATTTTTACAGAGAGGAAGGGAGAGGGATAGAGAGTTAGAAACATTGATGGGAGAGAAACATTGATCAGCTGCCTCCAGCACACCTCCAACTGGGGATGTGCCTGCAACCAAGGTACATGCCATCGACCGGAATTGAACATGGGACCTTTCAGTCCACAGGCCGATGCTCTATCCACTTAGCCAAACTAGTTAGGGCAGGAATAATATTCTTACTCAACAGCAGTTAACAAAGTTCCTGATATATAACAGATGCTCAAAAGTGGTTGTGATTGTTATTATATTATTGTTACTATTATTTATTAGATAGCAAAAATCCCAACTATGAAAAAGTCATAGACCTGGGGTATTTCTGTTTTCACTGAGTTGGGGATTAAACATTTCATGTAAGGAATAGACTCTATAAGATCTAATCCTGTAATAGTATATTGAATGAAATTGGATTTATTATATGGATCAAATTTATACTGACCCATAGTAGTAATCTGCCAAATTGCACTCCCTAGGAACTAGTTAGTACAAGGAACAAAGGAAAATCCACCATCTCCTATTTTAATTTAATTTTAATGTAAAAGTCTATGAACAAATGGTGTTCACTGTATGGGATTTTCTGTATGTCCTGCATGACTAAGGAGAACTACTTATGGTGACAGAGGTACACTGAGGTCAGTGAGATCTCCCTTTCTGGTTTACCTTTACAGGTTTAAGTGTTTCTCACCCTATCAGATATTTAGACTCAGAATCATTTATTCATTCATTCTTGATTTTATTCAAAAGCAATCATTGTTTTTAGTTTCTATAGCAATAATGATATCAGCTAATATTTGTTAAATGGTTACTTTGCTCATTTTGCTAACCCTGAAGGAAAAAAGACAACTTGGATATAGGCTCTGCCTTCATGTTGCTTAATGTCTAGTAGGAAAAGATGAACATAAATAAATGAGAACAATGAATTGTTAGATATTCTGACTAAAGAACAGGGAGAGTATGAAGGCAGAAATAGTTAATCCCCAATTCCTTACATTGAATCCAAGGCCCTTTGTGATCTTGCACCAGCCTTATATTTTAGCCTTATCCTTCACCATTTTTCCTGCCCAACCCTACATCCCACAAATACACATAGGCACCCCACAGGGATTAAACTGTATTAATTGCCACCCTATATTAAATTATATTTTTCTGTATGCCCATGAACAGTTGCAAAACTTTAATTTTAGGATGATCTGAGAGTGTCTCTAACTTACCAGACAGCCTAGATCTTGCCTGAAGTTTAAATCTAGGCATCAGTAGAAAAAAAAATCTTCCAGACAAGATATTACTTCTTAAGAAAATAACTGCTGCCTTGGCCTGTGTGGCTTAGTTGGTTAGAGCGTTATCTTATGCACTGCAGGGCTGTGGGTTTGATTTCCAGTCAGGGCATATACCTAGGTTGCAGGTTTGATCCCTGGTTGGGGTGTGTATGAGAAGCAACTGATGATTATTTCTCTCTCATATTGATGTTTCTCTTTCTCTTTCTCCCTTCCTCTCTCTCTAAAAATCAAAGAGCATGTCATTGGGTGAGGATAAAAAAAAAAAAAAAAAAAAAAAAAAAAAGCTGGGCCTGGCCAGTTTGGCTCAGTGGTTGATTGTCGACCCATGAACCAGAAGGTCACAGTTCTATTCCTGGTCAGGGCATATGCCTGGATTGTGGGCTCAATCCCCAGTAGGGGGCATGCAGGAGGTAACCAATTGATGATTATCATCATTGGTGTTTCTATCTCTCCCTCTCCTTTCCTCTCTGAAATCAAATATGTATATATAAAGCAGGGATCAAAATCATCTCAGAGTGAGGAGCATGAGCATACTAACTCTCAGCATAACATTTTCTCCTGTAGGGCAACTGTGGGCAATAGGCCTGAAAATGACATCTATGTTGTACCCACCACAGATTTTTTACTCTTGCACCTGATGTGAATAGGCTGATAAACAACTCTGTACCCTGATCTCAAGAGACATGTTTTGCAGATACATAGTCTCAGAGGAACACTACATTTTTAATGCTAGGCTTGTAAGTACACCTCTGTGTCAGGGGAATTCAAGCCTGACAAATCTCCTCTTTACTCTTCATTTATTCTACAAACAATTTTTGATTACTTAGTATGTGTTAGGTAATGCTTGAAGAAATAGCCCAAGTTTCTGCATAAACTTGGATAGCTATTAACCACCCTTGAGCTCTCCCTCACTGGGACGACGTGGTGAAAGCAGTGCCCAGGTTTTGATGGTCAAGTCCACAGCTGCTGGCTTAGCAGTGATGTACATACTAAAGTTCTGGCTGTTTTTCTTAAGGAAAACAAGGACACTTTTACATTGTTACAGAAGGGTTCCTTTTAGACTATTATTATTATTATTATTGGTTCCAATGTGAGATTTGTCAAAGGAAGCCAGCGTGGCTGAAATTAGCCATTATTTGAGTCACTTCCTCAAAATATAATTTATAAAATTAAAAAAAAACACATATAAATCTGGCTCACTTTGACTGATGGTACCAAACTTTACAAAGATTGTAAGGATGTCCTGTTGTGAAATGCAGAAAATCAGGTCGGGAAATACTTGCATTACTGCTAGACTGAATTCTTAGTTTGGGAAAAGTGAGGGCCAAACAGAAAGTTAAGCTATCCGGTTGGTGTAGAAATGGTTCAGAGAGATTCTGGGGTCTTTTAGTCTCATATTTCTAGGGAATGTTTAAATCAAAAAGAATTAATTATCATTTTAGAAAACACAGCAGAATGATGTAATGAGGGCGGAAGCACATACTAGGATAGCCACCCCACCCCAACGTCTTGGCAGACTATATCTCTGAGCCATGCATGGGTGCGGAAGGATTCATTTCTATGTTCTTCATTTGCCAAAGAAGTCCTGTAGGGTGGGGGCAGAAAGGAGATGTTTCATGCCCTACAAAGGGGCCATGACCCTGGAATGTGGAGAAGAGGTTAGGCAGAGGGCAGCACTTAAAGTGAAAGCTTGTGAATTGAGATTTAATGGAAGAAGTTAGTTTTCTGAGAAGTGATGCACACTAAGAAAACCCAGTTGGTTTCTACATTTCTCTCACATACTCAAAGGACTGGAAATTAAACAGAAGTAGATTCTATTGCTTTCATTATTTATATGACCTTGAGCAAGTTCTTTAACCTTTGTAGAGGTGAGTTTTCTCATCTGTGAAATAAGGAGATTGAATTAAACAATCTTTAAGATCCCTTGCAGCTCTGGTATCTATGAGATTAGAAGCACTGATACTTACAGGAATTAGAAATGTTATCTATCCATTTCCCTTCTCCCCAACAAAAACAAAGCAAACAAATAAAAATAGACTATATCCCAGGTAGAAATTCCACAGTCACCTAATGATAATAGGTTATTAAAAAATACTTCAAACACTCCTTTTTTCTATAGGTTAAAAAATAACTCCCAATAGGGTGGGATCCCTTAAAGTCTGCCCTGGACTCGATTATGGAGCTAGCTCATCCCTGCCTCCCCTGTGCTATGTCTCTTCTGCTTTCCTTTTCTATCTGAAGGGCTGTGGTTCTCCGGGAGCATGACTCTCATCTTAATGCCTTTGTGCACCAGCCTCCTTCTGCCTCCTGGCTAATTCTTGCACATGCTTCAGCACTCACCATGATAACAGATTCCACCAGAAAATCTAACATTCCAGACACCTTATTCCCCCAAAAAACAAAACAAAAAAATCTTATTTAGTCAACCCTAACTCTTTTGCTATCTCTGATCTGAACCTATCTCCATTATTGTAATTTTTAATTGTTTATTCACCTTTCTCACCCGCTAGTCTATGTACTCCTTGAGGGTACAAGTCCTCTTATTTATCTTTGAGTTGCAAAGATGAGCACTTTGCTTGGCACAAGGAGGTACTCAATTAATGTTTCTGAACAAATTAATTAATTAATTAATTAACACTATTCAGGGAAAGATGCAGAGACAAAGCAACATCTTTAAAAGACAACCCAAACACGTGTCTACTTTTTCTAATGGTCTATTGCAAATGAGAGCTCTGTCACCTTCCCATTGGGAAGAGTCTAACAGCAGAGGTAATACTAATCACTTCCCATTTGCATGCAATTGCCAATTTTCCTGAGCCATGTTTGGCTGGTAGTGATCGAGTTTAATCTGATCCCATTCATCGGAGAGTATTCCATTCTAATAGCTGCCTTGCCGTAAGTTGGAAATGCATCACGCACAAGCTACTTATTTCTGCACCATAAACTTCTAATGTTTCTTTAGGTTGATGGGGTTTTGCGATTTTTAAAGTTGGGAGATGAAACGAATATTCTTTCCTTTTAAGAGATGTCTTAGCTTGCTCTCTCCTCTTGTGCCATCCCCCTGTTCTAGTGCTTAGTGGAAACCTTAGATTTCTGAAGTTAGCAGATCTCTTTTCCAAGGTCAGCCATCCTTGGAGTTTATGCCTCAGGGGAGTTCACGAGTATCAATTTGGGGGCACACTTCAGTCGATCCATACTACCTCTCCCACTCTCAAAAGCTCCTGATACTTCTTCCTCTAATTCTTGGGGTGCGGGGGCGGGGGGGCAAGTGCATGATGGGGAGAGGGGTGGAGAATGACCTTCAATACAGAGCCAGTGATGATTCAGGGTAGTTATTGATATGGGCCTGGAACACAGGAATGAATAGGACACAGTTCTGAGATTCTGTACCCCATGAAGACTACAATCTAATAAGGAGACAGATAGTTAACTTATAATACAGTGTCATAACTGTTGACATAGGGGCAAACACATACTATTTCATACTGTTTCTTGTCTCCTTGACACCTAAGTGGAGTGAAGTGCACTGTGTAAAATGTGGTCCCCTGCTACCCTGAAATATCTATTTTTATTTATTCCTTCACAAAGCCGGGGCCAAACTGCTTTATCTTATGACTGGTTTCAGTTATCAATCCAGGGCAGTTGGATAGGAGGAAAGAATTATAACTGAACTCGACATACCCACTCGGGCATTTGCCCTCTTCCTCTGTGAGTTGCCAAGGTCACAAGGAAGAGACTCCCATGATTTTTTCCTCCAGGAGCTCACAGTCAGTTGGAGGAGAAAGACATGTAACATGTTTGAAGTGCAACCTTTCGTGACCTGATGGAAATATTTATGGGGAATAGTGAGGACAAGGAGAAGTCTACATAGAAGGGTACATTGAAGAAATCTACATTTAAGGGGGGGTGGAGAAGGTTTTATTGAGCAGAATTGGGAGATTAATAGATGTTTAGCAGCCTAACAAAACGACAAATGGGCATTTCAGGTGGAATGACTCTGAAATTCCAGACCTTATCAGGCAATTTATGGTGGGTTAGGATCAAAGTTTGTAGTCATATGGGTATATGACAGGCATTAGCAATCAAAAGGCTTGGAGTTCAATGGGTAGGCGAGTATTGAGATAGTGAATCCAGGCAGTCTTCACCCAAGAAGCACATGAAGCTGCAAGGTGTTGGACACCAAAAGAGTTATAAGGTAAATATCATCTGAACTCTGCAGAGGGGATGACAAGGCAAAATGAGATCTTTAGGAGTTACCACCAGAGGGCACCCCAAGGATGAAGGCCACAGAGGAGCTCAGCAGTCATAAGCAGATATGCACATCTTTTGGCACATTAGGGAAATTTTTTAAAAAATTGTTAGCTTACTGAGAATGTGAAGGAAAATTTTGCTGAGATCCATAGTTTGGGCCAAGGGTACAATTACTCAAGCTGCTAAAGTTCCTAAGAACTGGTTCAGCTAGGATTGGCTCAGGTGCTACAGGGAAGCAAGGAGAGACCCACATCTGGAGGCATGGATGACAGAGGCAGAAGATGATATTTCCTTAAATCACCACTTCTGGCATGTTGTTGCTTCTCAGAGGAATAGAATGAGTCCCAGATTCTGTCTACTTGAACATGTTAGAATAGGCCTCCTCAAGATGTGCTACTTTGGTATGTGAATTATTTTCAACTGAATGTGATTGACAGCTGTGGACTCAGAAGACACTTCTGCCACTCCCTTAAATACTTAGAAGAATCTAAATTGGGTATCTTACCCATAATAAGGGTGATTACCAGAAATAACATTTTATGATCTATCTATATGGCAGGGCAAATATCTAATTACTGAACATTTGCTCTTTTTCTCATCTTGCAAATTACCCTCCTCCCCTCTGAAGCCAGAGACCCTTTACCTCATTCCTTAGCTCAGGATGTCATATATGCCCCATTTTACCATTTTGTCTCTAAACATCTCATGTATGTGGGGTTCCTGCATGCACAAAACGAAATTTGATGTTTTTCCTGATAATTTAATTATTAGACCAGCCAAAAGAACCTAGGAGGGTAGATAAAAATGTTCTTTCCCAACAGCTGTAAGCTCAAACTCATTGTGTGGCCAGCTGGGACTTTTAAATTGGATCCATGTTCCCTCCCTCTTTACCCCTACTATCTTTGACAGGAACGTCTGAGAAATGTTCTCAGACCACTCCCAGGATCATTCCCATCTCCAGGGCTTTGGTTTTGCCTTCTCTTTTAATTGGAATGGCTGGAATGGCTTCCACACTTTTTAGGTAATGGCATTCATCATGAAAGACCCAGTCAAGGCCTATCCTCTGTTTATTTGCCTTAAAGCATTTCCCGCCGACACCAACTGCACACACTAATATCTTTTCTATACTAAAAGCACTTAGAGACAGAATCATACCATTTAATGTGTAATTGTTCCACAATGGTTTTGAGGTTATTGGAATTATCTTGGATATATAGTACATTACTGTGGCGTGCTTCCTTTTCCCCCCCGATATCATCATCCATTCCCTAGTATACCTAGCACAGTACTGGGAAACCACATGGGGCTAAAATACAGGCATGCAAACTTTCCGGGTGCTTGAAATAGTTTAAAGAGGTAGATTTGAGTTCCACTGGACACGAAATGCCTTCTATTGGGCTTAAAAATTGTTAGGGCCTTCTTGAAGTTCTAACTAGTTATATCAGTTTTCATAGTTCATCATGATTTTTTTTTTTTTTTACCAATCACACTCATTTTTGACATTTTCTATTATATTTTGTGTGAGTTTGCGGCTTTCATTTCACTTTAAAAATGTCAACAACTAAAAGCTTGGAGTAGAGTAAGGCAGCAAACAATGACAGGTTACAAGCATAAAGTTTATTTTCCCATTCTAGTTCAAAGTATTTGCTCTAGTAAGTTATGTAATTTGGACCTCAAGCCATTTGGGAGCCTGAGAGTTTTAAAATCATTCTCATTCTTGGTCTGAGAACTGAAGCTTTCTCTAAATGAGTAAGAGAAATAGTTGGCTTTTATAATGATTCCAAGTGAAAATAAAGGTCTATCAATGACAATGCTGGTTTTTAAGAGGCTTGGGTCATGAAAGTTGGATGTTCATGGTCACTCTGTCCAGCTGTTATCATTTTCACAGTTCTGGAGACATATGTTGTTACTACTCGATTCTGTAGGAGTCTAAAAATCCATCAAAATTGCCTGTGACACAGGAAACAAAAATCAAAATGTGTCATTTTGGGAGAGGTGACAACCATGGTCACAGTCGCTAAATGTTATCACATTTGTTAATTTACAAAGCTGCATAAGGAAGCTTGGGAAGGCAAAAGGTCTGGATGGGTAGACCTGGTATGAATCCACCCACCACTTTTTAGCCTTGGGACTGAGAACAAATCACTTAATCTTTTTGAACATCGGTTTATCAGTACAATGCAAGATGATAATTATAATCACTTTACAAATAATTTATGTTTATTAAGGTCTAGCACAACATCTGGCACTAGTAGATGCAGTCATTAGCAGTTATTATTTCAAAGAATATTTCAGAGGCAGCATGATATTGGGGACAGAACAGAGGCTTTGGAGCAAGATCCGCTTTTCAATTCCTGTTCCTTTACTTATTATCAGCAAAAGTTAGAAATTATGTATGATCTTTGCACTTCAGCTTCCTCATTTGTAAATGGAGTAATAAGAATTCCAACTTTAAAGGGCTGTTACATGGATTTAAAGAACAAAGCATGTAAACAGACAGTAAATCCTGAGTATACTGTCTGGCACATAGTAAACGTATAAGAAATAGTTGCCGTTCTTGTTATTATTATTTCATTTAATGTCCAAATCTTAAAGAATGAAAAATAATATTTAAGTCTGTTCCTCTCCAACATATCAAAGGAATCAAAGGTGAAGATCTGAGGAGGCAGGGAGAGGGTTTTACCACTGATAAACTGGTTATCCTCATCCCCTACCCCTAGCCCAAATGCAGGCCTAATCTGTAGCATTTGCTGATTTCTGTGGTGTAAATTCTCTCACTCCTGCCACTCAAACTGCCAATGTGACCTGAATGAACACGGAGCTGAGAGGACATAAGCAACTATTGCAGTAGGTAGAAGCTGCCTCCAGCTGGGTTTTCCCTCTTCCTGAGCCCAAACAATACACGAGAGCTATAAAATTGCATCATCTGGGTTGCTCCATGGAATATATCAACCAAGTACCCCCAAGTCATGCTTGGGAATTCTGACTAGATCCTGTACTCACAGGACTGGGAATGAGGAGACTTGGATTCCAGTCCTGACTCTCCAGGAACCCTCTGACCTTAGAAAAGTTCTTTGAATTTCAACTAAGTCTGACCCTACAGGGTTTCTAAGACTTTTTCTTACACTAAAAGTCATTACTCAATTATTTAAAAGATATATGTTTTCCATTGCTTTATTTTAGTCTTTTTAACTTGAGACAGACTGGAGAGACCATGAATTTTAACAAGCTCTGTTAAAAAAGAAAAAGAAAAAAGAATATTTATCTTTATAGATCCTGATGAATATTTGTTCTCTGAAAGGGACTTTGTTGGTCATTACAAGAGTATATTCTGAAAAGAACCCTACCAGTGATTAGATATTTGAATAAAGCAGGTTTTACCTTCCTTTCAGGAATATTACGTGGTTTTATTGTGATAATGCAGCACAGAAATACAGTTTCAAGTGCCACCACCTTTTAAGATATTGTTTTAAACAGGTCTTTTCTATGTTGAAAAAATATCATTATGTTAAAATAAGTAGGTTTATTTATTTTTAAACATGTACTATAAGCTTTAATATATGCTGCTTACAATATCTGCCTATGAAATAAATGATGATTCCATGCAAAATGATGCCATATTTTAAATAATGAATGATCTATACTTTACTATCAGAAATATACAAATCAGTGCTTTGAAAGAAATGTTAGGAAACATATGGAATTAAAACTTAATATGAGTTCATTTTACTTTCTTTTATGCAAACATAATGCCATTAGACATTTCAGCATTCCTGGCAATGAAATATTTAGAATACACTGAAACAGAGAGAAACATCTTCATAAAAACATAGAAAAAATTATCTTTGATTAAAGTCTAAATAAAGAATTTAGAATGATGTAAAAATTATTAATAAGTAATTCATTGGCTTAGAAGTTTATACCAGAAATCCATTAATTGTTTCCCTCTTCTTTTCTTTTTGCATCAGCAATCCTTAAAATCTTGATCTTGGCAACACCAAAGCAATCCATTGATTGTGTTACTTCAGACTTTTACTGAACAATTTGCCAATGGTTAGGATTGAGCAAAAATATTACTGGGGGCTCATTCATTGCACAAATATTTGTTGCACACATACTGTGTAAGGTACTGTGTTAAACTGGGTAGGGATATAAAGTTGGATCGGACATAAATTCTGTAGTAAGTTGAATGGTAGCCCCCAAAAAGAAAGGCCCAGGTTCTAACTCCCAATAGCGGTGATGTTACTTAATTTGGAAAAAAGACTCTTTGCATGTAGTATAATTAAGAATCTTGGGTTGAGGTGAATCATGAGTTATCCAGGTGGGCCCTAAATCCATTGATAAGTGTCTTTATGAGAGGAAGGCAGAAGGAGACTTGACACAGACAGAATAGGAGGCAATGCGACCAAGGAGGCAGAACTTAAAGTGATGTGGCCACAAGTCAAAGAATATCACCGTCCATCTGATCTTGAAAAAGGAAGGAAATTAATTCTACCCTGGAGCCTCAAGAGGGGGTATAGCTTTGCTAACACCTTGGTTTTAAACTTCTGGCCTCCATAACTGTGACAGAATAAATTTATGTTGCTTATGCTACCAAATATGTGGTACTTTGTTATGGTAGCCTCAGGAAACTAATATGGATCCTGTCTTCAGGGAAGATAGCATATTTATTTCTACATTATATTGTCGCTTTAAGATTGACTAAAATAGGAATTTAAAGAAGAAGAGATTGCTTTTCATTGGAGGTAACAGGACATATTTACTAGAGGAAGAAGTACTTGAGAATCCTCTTAAAAATGAATAGGATTGATTTAGAAAGATAAGGCTGATTACAGTGTGCTAAAGGGTGGTGGCGCATGGGGATGATTGGCATAGATGTGTGTGGGGTGGAGGTAGACAGTGTATTCCAGGCAGAAGAAAGCTCACAATTGAAGCCCCTGGGCTCTAAAGTGAGAGAACTGTATAAGGAGAGAGGAGTTAGTTTGGGAAGGGAAGACTGGAACCAGAGTTTTGTGTGTCCATGGACTTCATTCTATAATCTATAAACAATTTGGAATTAGGTTTTAAGAAGGAGGATGCTGGGGTCAGAATGATGCTTTAGAGGGATTTATGACCAAGGTATGATTTAGATGGAAAAAAGTGCTGGGGGTGTGAAGAGACTGTTAGGAGGAAATTAAATTAGTCTAAAAAAGTGGATCATCAGATGCTCCTCCCAAATCCATGATGAAGTTTTAATCTCCAATGCCTCAGAAAGTAACTATTTGAAGATAGGCCCTTTAAAGAGGTAATTAAAGTAAAATGAGGTCATATGGGCGGGCCCTAATTCAATATGACTGTGTCCTTATAAGAAGAGGAAGTTAGGACACAGACAACACACAGGCCAAGGGGTGACTGTGAGAACACACAACGATAAGGTGGCCATCAGGAATCCAAGGAGAAAGGCCTCAGAAACCAAACCTGCTGCACCTTGATTTGGGGCTTCTGGCCATAGTTTCTCCAGTCCTGTGAGAAAATAAATTCCTAGTCTACGGTATTTTGTTATGGCAGTCCTAGCAAACTGATGCAAGGGGTTTACACCAGGGCAGTTTTGTGACAAAACACACCATTCTGCGTGGAGGTTTTCTGATGTGTAGTATTATTTGCTCTCCTAGATTTAATTGTGCCCAACTTTAATGTAAACATATAAGGTGTAATGACCTCCAAAAGGGGGTGCACCAGTGCCACATTCTAACCGGAAAGCATGGTGCATCCGAAGGCACAAGAACAATACCGATTTTATAGTTGCTGTAAAACTGCCTTTTTTTTTTTCCTTCAGGATATTAAACAGAATCTCTTCTGGTTCACAAACTTCATAAATTTTGTTTCTGCCTTCTTGATTATAAATAATGATATAGGACCAATGACACCTTCAGGTCTTTGTTGATTGAGTTATGAAATATGCCCCTCGCCTGAGCTTCTGGGCATTCAGACACAGTAATCCATCTTGATCCTCCTCTTTCTAACCTGTCCAACGTTTGCCCATCAGTCAGGCTAATGCCTGATTAAGTGTATGGGCTTGTCCTGAAGTTGAACAGCAGTTGGGTAGTAAATGAAAAAGATATGGACTATCCCTGTAGTTAATAACATAGGTGTCTAACTGAGAAGAAAACACTGTTGGGAGATCAGGATGGAGTGATATAAAGTGACTCAGTGGAAATACAGCTGTAAGAAGTGGGAGCAGGAGCCCTAACAAATGTCAAATCAGATTGCCCAATGGAGGTTAGTGTGATATTCTGCAGCCCTCTGCAGTGGGGAAATTATGACTTGTGGAAAGCAAAGGAGATCAGAAAAATCTTGATTCCCCCCCCCCATTCACACTTTTTTTTTCAGGTCTCATAGAAAACACAGCTACTGACTATGTATGCCTGTGTGTGCTGCATGTTATGATAAGCCATGAAGCTGACTGAATCTGCTGAGCATCTAGCACCACCCAGTGTGTTTTAAGGGAGAAGAAAAGATCCAGGCTCTCAGAGAGGTGATGATCAATCTAGGAGGCAGGTCACATACTCAACACCTTATCAATCATTGTAAATTAAAGCAAAACAGACTGAGCTGAAGTTGGCCAACTTACTGTTGGAGAGCATTTGATTATTTCCCAGTATGTGCTTAGCAATGGGCCAAGTGAGAGACCTTGAAAGGCGGGAGAGACCCATATCTATCCAAAGAGCTCTTGGGTCAGCTAAGTACGCAAGCCTTACTTAGATGAAATAGCCAGGTAACAAGAAACAGTCCCTAAAATAAATGGCGTTTCTATGTGCTTAAGAATTTAGAATTTCAGAAAATTAGAGAACTCTATAAGCTAGTTTAAGAAGACCGTAGAAGACTTTATGGAAAGCAGGGCTTGGGATATTCATTAATTCATTAAATATTCATGAATTTTTCATTCACTCAGCAAATATTATAAGTTGTATACAATGTTCCAGGTTCTGACAAAATGAACAAGGCATTCCTATCTTTATGGAGCTTAAAGTCTAATGTGAGACAAATGTTAGTCACATAATTGCATAGTTATTAAATTATGAATTGGGATAAGTGCCTTGAAAGAAAATTATTAGGTGGAATAGTCTGGAGAAGTAAACAGTGACAGTGATATTTAATCAAATGTTCAAAGGGTGAGTAGGAGAATCAGGCCGTGGAGGTGGGGAGTGTTTAGGTACAGGACAGAGTGTGCAGAGAAGAGACTTGAGGTGGAGAAGGCACTGCCTGCCTGCAGAAGGGCACTAAGCCAGTGTGACCGGAGCACTGAGCAGGGGAGAAGGGCATCTCATGGAGTGAAAAGACCATTCTTATTGCTGACATTTCTGGGGTCTGGCCATCTTTAAAGATCTATTGAAAGCTATGCATGCTCTCTCTGGAAACATGCTCATCCATTTTTGATTCAGGAAGATTAGAGATTGTCAGAAGCCTGCCTGTGAACTTCAGAGTAAGAAATCCTGTCTTAGGGACAGATGCCATTGGAACTGGCTCTCAGAAGGAGAAAAGGTTTTGGCGCCAGGGAGAGTTGGGAATCAGCAGTGTTTGCAGGATTGCAGGAGACCAAGGGTTCTCACTAGGCAGGGTTTTATCAGTCTCCTTCCAGTTCCACTGAATGCTCTGGATTCACAAAAGTCAAGGTGAATACTGGGGACAAGGATATTTCTATGCTCGTGTGCATCTTGAATTTGCTTGCAATGCTAATAGTTGCACTTGGCCTTTAGATAATGACTTTTCTCCTCCCCCTGGCTCAGCTCTCCCTTCCCAGTGCAGTTCCTATTAGCACCAGTGAGTCAGTACAGTAGGTGAGGCTGTGGCAGAGAAATAGACTCCATGTGATTGATTTTTCTTCAAAAACATCAGCAAGAATATTAGTGAAGCTGTTGACTACAAACCCTTTCTTAATGCATTTTTAATTAGTATTTGGCCAGTTAAGTTCAATAGTTTTTAAAATATTTGGAAGGAAATGCCTATTAAAATGAATTTATGTTTGATGAGTTAAACCTTCTTATAAATTTAAAACTACAAACCAGGTGCTTCCTCTGAAGGGGAAATGTGGGCAGCAGGTATGCAAATCCCCCACGGAGACTATTTTCAATATTAATTGTCTTGCTGTGCCTTAAATGGTTTTTGTTTTGGTGTTAAAAGGTTTGTGAAGATTAGATTATTTAAATGACAGAAATCAATTTTCCTGAACTTGAACAGTCTTTTGCAGTCAACCGTAAAAAGCCAAAGGGGGTGGGGAGAGAGGGGGAGTTTTATGCATCTCGTTTTGTCTACTTCCAGTGTGAAAACAAAGTGAGCTGTTAGCACAAAGAAAAGCAGGGCGTGCATGAGAGGAAAAGCACCAGGTATCAAACCTAATTGTCTTTCTTGGGCAAATGGAGGACTGGGTGGTGAGGGGAAGCCAGCTGCTTTGGCTATGGCTGGAAACCTCATCATAAACTGTACTCCCTGAGCTCAGAAGCGCCTTAGTTCCGGTGTTAGGAGGGCTCAGGCAGAAAATGTGAGATAGAAGTGTGCAGCAGGACTGCTCCGAGGAGGCGCTGAAATGTGCTCTGAGGAAAGGGGATGTCATCTGTCAAACTGAAAGCGCCTTCCTCTTCCCCAGGGTCGGTGTGTAGCTGGTGTGATTTCAGTTCAGCAGATGAATAAGCCTGTGGTCTACCAAAGACCTGTGCTCAGCTGTGAGCAGGACTTGTCTTCAGAGAGGTTTCCTTTTCTTTTCCTTTGGTTTTGGCCTGAGAGAGAGCCTCAGGTATCCATGTAACTGCTGCAGAGCAGGCTGTGTTTTATAGGGGCCAAGATGAAGCAGCCTAATATATAATAGCCTGCAAATTTGGTTAAGTGTATTAGACTGGATGGCTTACCAGGCATCCTCAAACTACGGCCCGCGGGCCACATGCGGGTGTTTTTGCCATTTTGTTTTTTTACTTCAAAATAAGATATGTGCAGTGTGCATAGGAATTTGTTCATAGTTTTTTTAAAACTATAGTCCGGCCTTCCAACGGTCTGAGGGACAGTGAACTGGCCCCCTGTTTAAAAAGTTTGAGGACCTCTGGTAAACAATAGACATTTATTTTCTCACAAGCCTAGAGGGTGGAAGTCTAAGGTCAAGATGTCAGAAGGCTTGGTTCTTCCTGAGACCTCACTCCTTGGCTTGCAGATGACCACCTTCTTGGTGTGCATGGTGCATGTACCCTTAGTGTCTCTTCCTCTTCTGATAAGGACAGCAATCTTATTGAATTAGGGCCCCACCCTTATGACCTCACTTAACTCTAACTGCATCATGCAAGGCCCTATCTTCAAAGACAGTCAAATTAGCAGTTAGAGCCTCAACATACAAATTTGGAGGAATACAATTCAGTCTATAACAGTGAGTGAATGGATGACTGATTGGATAAAAGGAGGAATAAAAAACATAAGTTTATATTGCTATGAAAACCAACAGAAAGGCAATATTGATTTTTGACTTGAATTAGGAATATTTCTTAGGGGATGTGTAATTTGAGCAACACTTGAATAATGGAGAGAACAGGGAGAGGAGGGAGAGATGGAAAGCTATGTCTTGCAGAGGACACAGAGGACTTAAACAAGAGTCTAAAGTTAAAAAATTAGCTATAGCCAGTTTGGCTCAGTGGATAGAGTGTCAGCCTGTGAACCGAAGGGTCCTGGGTTCAGTTCTGGTCAAGGGCACATGCTCAGGTTGCGGGCTCGATCCCCAGTAAGGGGCATGCAGGAGCAGCCAATCAATGATTCTCTCTCATCATTGATTATTTCTATCTCTCTCCCCCTTCCCCTTCCTCTCTGAAATCAATAAAAATATATTTAAAAAATAAATAAAAATAAAGTAAAAATTATCTTCTGTATAATGCTTTCCACACAGGAGAAAGATGATGAATTGAACAATAAAACCTCATCATATATATAAATTATTAAAATACATAAAAGATGTACATAAAAGATGGCAAAGTATGCACATAGGTGTGCATAGAGAGGAGAGAAGAAAATGTATTTAGGAAAAAGAAGGGAGAATGGATCCTTCTCTCCCCTGGGATTCTGCCATCTGCGGAGCCAATAAGGAAGGCAAGCACTAAGCTCTTTTATTACTCAGTCATCATTCCTCATGAGAATATGAAAATACATTCAGTTTATCTCTAAATTGGCAAACAGAGCATTGGAGAATCTAAGTTTGAACGATTTTTTTTTCACATTAGAGTTTTACACAAAGAAATTTTATTTATTCTTTTAATATTCAAATGGTTATTAGTAAATTGGATGAAGAGGCAGAGAGAAGTAATTTTGAAGAATAGAGGTGAAGAAAGATGAGATAAAAAGATGAAAGGATACCTAAAAGGAAGACTAACAATGAGAAATGTTCATTTTCAGTGAGGGAGAAGAGCAGAAACAGGAGTTAAATAGGCTTACAAATGGAGTGCTAGTCAAAGCAGGCAAATTGGTTTTGTGAGTTACTCTTATAGCTCCCCTATTGCTTTCATGAGCTATTGAAAGGCAAGACCATGAGGATTGAGGCCTCTCTTAATAGTATCCACTGGTGAACCTATGATAACAGTTCTTCAACTACTTTTCCTCATATCCTAAAAGGCTCTTTTCTGAATGAGAGAGAGACAATAGCCCACCTGGAATAGATTATTCTCTGGCCTTTAACAACAGCAACTGAGCAACATCATCCCATAGTCTAGCAGACTGATTCTCAATATCCTCCCTCCTCTAGTCACACCTGAGCGAAAGGCACTTCCATCATCCAAGCTGATGGTCATGGCAGGGATCCCACTTGAGGATAGAAAGGATACAGACTACTCCAGGAGGAAACCAGAATTTCAAGGATGGAGGCTATTTAGAGGGTGGGAGCATAGCCAGATGGCTGATGTAGTATGAAATCTTCTTGCTAGGAAATGTCAGGGCTCCCTTCCAAACATACACCCCCTCCCCCCACACACACACGCTTGAACACACCTGATTTCAAAATATTGTCATAAAATTCTAATCTAAATTAAGACCCCCAGTTCTAAACTAGAGCCTGGTACCCAGCTCAGAAGAGGCAGGATACCATATAAATTGATCTGGAGAGCAGGGGGATATGTGGTGATTACCAGAGTTCTCACCTTTTCTTTTCCCATTGCAAGCCATTCCACCCATAAGGTGTTCCCATGAAAGACCCATACAATCTTCTCCAGCCTCATCCTGCACAGTATTCCTACACATACCCATGGCCTGGGCACTGTTCCCCACACAGTTGGCTTGAGCAATTTTTACATATGATGAGGTTTTATGTTCAATTCCCCATCATTGTCCCCATTATTTGTTATAAGGGCCAATTTTTCAAAAGTTTAAATGATCCTGGTCTTTGAGAAGCTTAACATCCACAGACTATATCATGTAAAAACTCTAAACAAATAAAGTGGTAAAAGTAGTGGTCCCTTTATCATTTCCATGATTCAGGGAAATTGTAGGGTTGTTCTCTTTACTTTTTTTTTTTTAAATCAAAATCAGGTAAAAACTGGTTCAAAACAAACAAACAAAAACACAAACAAAGCAAAGGCAGATTTGAGGGAAAGGTCATCTTCCAGTGGTAGCTATATAGAGGCAGAGAGTGTCTTTCTCCCGACTTCATTTTGGCTATGGTGGCGGAATATTTTTTTAACCTCAGATAATACTGGGCCCCGCTGGTGAGCCATCTTTCCTTCCTTGGCAGCCTCCTTGCACATTAACCGAGGGCCTCATATCATAGCCATGTTGATTACATTTGCCATATCCAAGAATGTTCCTAAGAATGGTACAGACAAAGCCGGCTGATTCACTCACTCAAGGGGACGTTAGAAGATTGGTGTCTGGATAGGAAAGCATTAGAAGCAGGCCCTTGCAAGAGAATTTTCCCAACTGAATTAAAACGGCATTGTTTGTTAAAACAATAGATATTTAGGTGGATCGAGAAGGTTTCTCTGTTTCTCTCCATTTTCCCGTATTGCAGATGTCAGTCTTTTCCCTGTGGGGCTATTTCCATTAGTGCTGCATTTTATTGAGATCACTGCCTCTCACCAGTAGGTTAGAGCCATTAGCGCTCCGATTTTTAGCCATCGTGACCTCTCATTAGCCAGGCTGTTCTGCCTCATGATCACATAAAGCCACAATAATGGAACACTGGCATTTAGATTTCATTACAATTCATATTTTGTTTAGCACTTTTCCTGCCGTACACTTTAATTTCTGTGCAGGGCTGAACTGCCTCGTTTCCACGGAAATGAAGTTAGACCCAAAGACTACAGGCATTTGGTTCTAGAGGTGGTGGCCGCACACACACATATGTACACAGAGCACTTTGTCTTTTCCAGACTGTGTTGTTTTCGTTATCTTTCCTAAGAGTAGATAGGAAAACCAATCTTTGCTTGGCTCAATTGTTTTTAATACCGAAAGCCAGCAGAAGTCAGAGAGCAAACACATCTGAGTGAATTCTGGGTGGCCTTGATAACCGAAGGCTCTTTCTTACGTGGATATTTCCTATGTTGGTTGAGTACAGAATTTACATAAACACATGCGCACAATTTCTTAAGGGGTGTTTAATTGATCAGTAAGTGCTTCCTGAATGAAGTGACCGTTTCCCGCCCCCCTTGACTTCAATTTATCTATCAGTAAAAGCTATCACATTGGTTTAGTTGCTTTTTGAAAATATCTTTGCCTTTCTCATTATGTGCATCCTATGTAATAAAAACCTAATATGCTAAGTGTCTGGTCGTCCAGTCTGCTGTTCAACCAATCAAAGCATAATATGCTAATGATATGCTAAGGCTGCTCAACGGCTTGCTATGATGTTCACTGACCACCAGGGGGCAGACGCTCTGACTGGTAGGTTAGCTTGCTGTTGGGGTCCAGTCAATTGGGACTGAGCGAGACAGGACGGACACACCCTGGAGCCCTCCCACAGTCTCTCCCTGGCTAGCCAACCTCCTGCATCCCTCCCCGGCCCTGATCATGCACTGGTGGGGTCCCTCAGCCTGGCCTTTGCCCTCTTGCAATTTGGGACCCCTTGGGGGATGTCTGAGAGCTGGTTTTGGCCCAAACCCGCAAGCCAGACCTAGGGACCCCACTGGTGCACGAATTTGTGCACTGGGCCTCTAGTGGTTGTATAAGGGATCTCAAAATATGAACACAATCCTGGATAAAGTAAGTTAATGATATCATATGCTGCCCATATGGGAAATATGTTTTTTCATTTACATAGCTTGAGAATTATAGAACTTCCTGTTGCTACCACATTTGGGGTCACACCATAGGTAAACTCTGACTTTCTTTGAAACATCTGTTGCTATGACTGCTTAGTTCAGAAGGCTGTGACTGGGGTCAGGCTGTCATAGCTACCAGAACACCTGGCTTTAAGAACTTTTGCCTGCTTTGTCTTCAGTTTTATTCAACACTTCAACTTTGATTCTTTTCCTCTCAGCCCTTCATTTAGCTTCCTGCCTAATCCTTTTCATCTTGTTGAAGTTCCTCAACTTTTGGCCAGTTTGGACCTCAAATAGATCCTTCCCTAATGCAACCATTGCCTGGTTCTTTGAACATATTCCACCAAAAACTTGAGTTCAGTGAAATGTGAGAACTTCTGATCCAAAATACTGAGAATAAATATTTTTGGTAAATTTCTGTAAGGTGAAAGGTGGGTAGAAAAGACTACTGGATAAATGAGTGGAGGGAGTCAGAGTTGAGAGCACACCCAGGGAACATTTATAGTAGAGTTAAAACTCATTTTTCAAAGGATGGTTCCCCCAAAAGGGTGGTGATGAGCATGAGGAGCTGAAGTAGGATGAGAGATAGAAATTAATGTGATTGGTTGGAAACCTGTCTCCTAAAGGGCCATAAGAGTGAACCTTCTCAGCACAACATTTGCCTCTTGGTTGAAGTATAAAATTTTCCTAAG
Source organism: Cnephaeus nilssonii (assembly GCF_951640355.1). Classification (NCBI taxonomy): domain Eukaryota; kingdom Metazoa; phylum Chordata; class Mammalia; order Chiroptera; family Vespertilionidae; genus Cnephaeus; species Cnephaeus nilssonii. The sequence goes on along the minus strand of NC_137074.1, from coordinate 37,403,158 downwards.
AAGAAGTAGAAACCTCTAAATGAGAGAGTGCCTCAAGCAGTCTTTCCTTTTTGTTTATTTATTTATTTATTTATTTATTTTCACTTGTGGGTTCTCAGGCTGCCTGCTTCTGATCCACGTGTGCATCACAATGAAAGCCTGCCAGTCAACAGGTCCTGCCCATGCGCACAAAACTTTCCTGCAGCCCTCTCCCTCAGGGTGAACAAGAGGACTTTGGCTCCAGGGTGGAGACGAAAAAGGGCTCTCTGGCATTCGTGCACTTAAGATGTGCAGTTAAGATGGGTTTGGAAGAGATGCTTCTGGATCTGGAAAGGTGGAAATGGCTGGGGAGAATGAAAGGACATTTCAGCCAGTTGGAGAGCACAGTAGTGCAAACAGCAATGTGGGGTCAAATGTTTAAAGCTCAGAATAGCTTTCCATCACAAGAGAGCAGTGGGCTTAAAACTCATTACTACTTTTTTCACCACTTTTTTTTTAATTCTCACCAGAGGATATTTTTTCTATTGATTTTTTAGAGAGAGTGGAAGGGAGGGAAGAGAGAGAGAGAGAGAGAGAGAGAGAGAGAGAGAGAGAGAGAGAAACATCAATGTGAGAGAGACACATGGATTGATTGCCTCCTGTAGGCCCCCAGCCAGGGCCCAGGATCGAACCTTCAACAGAGGTATTTGCCCTTGACCAGGAATTGAACCAGAGACCCGTTGGTCCTTAGGATAATGCTCTAATCACTGAGAAAACTGGCCAGGGCTTGCTACTATTTTTTAAAACAGTGTAACTGTTGTATATCAGATTTAAATATAAGAAATTTATATATTAAATATAATGTAAATGTTAGGTATAAAATATAATAAATATAATGAAATTAGGGGTAGAGGCTTACCTGCTGAGCACCTTCTCACCCCCCTTTAGTCCCTGAGATGGATTCTACAGCATTTCAATGAAACACTGGGACTCCAAAAAATACAACTTAAATTCTACTTAAGACCAGACTGTGAAGCTTTGAGGAAGAGGAGTAGAAGAGTGTTGGAAGGCTGAGTTAGGGGCATCTACTAGAAAACTGAACACCCATCTAAAATGTTTGCATTTTATTCTGGAGTCATTGGAGAAACTTGGACATTTAAAAAGATAAGAATTTGAAAAGAAATGCTGTGTATATATTGAGAAAGGTTGAACTTTCAGTGCTATGTGGGACACATCAGAATGGCAACATGAGGTGAGAAGTCGGGGCTGGGAACCAGTAAGGGTTCAGGTAGGAGGACTGAGACAGGATGGTGGGAGCAGGACAGTAAGGTGTGGAGCACTGTGAGAGATGGACATAATTGGACAATGATGGAGTATGGTTGGTGGAGTTGGGGATAGAAGCAGAAGTCAGAGAAGCCTTCATTGAATCATTGGCCGGGTACAAATGTTGCTAATGGCAGTGACGAGAAATGAAACCTAAGAGGAGAAACAGCAAGTTTGAGACAGGGGTGGTTTGCCTAGGGAATTTAAGATGCTGACTTCAGAGTCAAAATTACTTTGGGATCATAGGGGAGGCTAAAGACACATTGATGGGCTGAGAGAGACATTTGAAAGAGGATTTGGAAAAAAAGGCAAAGAGGGAAACTCACTTTTGTTTGCCTCAAGAAAATAGATGATGCAGTAGGGAAATGCCTCCTTTATACACTTTCTTCACAATTCCAATTCTAGCCTCCCCGCCCCACAAGGCTTTCGGACCTTCCCAAGAAGCCCACCCACCCTGCAGGATAGTTGTCATTAGATATCAGATTGCTAAAGAGAGCTGCCCCAGCAGGATGTGTTTCCCAGGGGGAGGGAGAAGGGCTGCATGGCTGGGAAGGGGCTGCTGCCTCTCTCTGGCTCAGAAGGAAGCCCTGGTGCAATCTAAGGGCACACAGCTACCCTGACACCTCACAGACACCCCCTCTCAGGAATCGCCCTCTGAATTGTATGGCTTGGCAACTTGCTGATAACTGTCTTAAAACACCTGGGTTTGAAGGTTAATTCACAGACAAAAACATTTTGTTCCCATAGCAAGTGATCATCATTAGTCAAGCTATTTAGAAGACAATGAGCTCCTCTCTTGCTTGCAGGTGCCTTGGCTGGACTCCCACAGATCTCCAGTCCCTGGTCCTAGTCAGCTGCCCTGGTGGCGCGGCCAGGAGGGAAGAGGGGAGAGGTGCATGAAGCAGGGAGCTGAAGCTCCAGCGCCAGGACTCTCCTGCCCACTGCCAGCGACCTGCCTGTCTCTGCCCTCAGGGCTGGCACAGGGGGCACAAACCTGCCTCAGGTTAGGGTAGGGGATGGGGTGCTGGTGGGGCAAGCCTGGAAACCCTCCTCTTGACTGGCCTGCGGGGAGGCAAATCTGGGCCTTTTATTTTCTCTCTTCTTCTAATTGACACAGTCAGGGGTACATTTTTTTAGCTTCCATTGCAAATGTCTTTGAGATTATGGATCCCATATAAATGGAAATTATTTTATTGATAGGAGAAAGTGCAAGTATGTGTGAGATAATGAGAAATGCTCACAGAGGCTTTCAGTATCATTGCATATGCCCTTTTACTGGGTGCGATGATAGGTGACAACCAGGGACACTGCAAGATCCTTGCTTTCCTATCGGTGCTGTCAGGGATCCATGCCTATATTATTTCATCCCTAGAATATTTCCATAGCTCTATAACTGGCCACTCGCCCTTCAGTCTGTCTCTACTAATACACTGTTTAAAATGCACAACAGAATACTACCATATTCCTGGGTAAAGACTAAAATGAAAACCAAAAACAAGGATGGTGAGGATGTGGCGTAACCACAACTTCATAGACGGCTGATGGGCATGGGAATTGGAACAGGTCTGGAGAAATGTTTAGCATTATCCACTAACGTTGAACACCATCACCATCAGCATATTCTTTGACTCAGCATGTGTGTGTTTCTTGACCTGGGTGTTGGTTACATGGCTGTGTTCACTTTGTGAAATTCAACAAATTCAACAATATAGATACAAAATAAATAAAATGCACTTATTCTGCATCTTTGTTATGCTGAACAAAATTTATAGAACCAACAAAATAAAATAAAACTCCCTCCTGCATCGAAACCTCAAGTGGTTCTCTGCAGCTTTCAAACTAAAGTTCAAGCTCCTTACACTTCCCATGTGAGTATTTGCAATCTGTTCTCATGTATTTCTCCAGCCCCCATCTCCTATTCATCCCTGCAAAGTACCCCATGCTCCGGCTGCACTGGTGGTTTTTAATCATTATCTTACCATGCTTTTGTACACCTTCAAGACTTTGCTTGGAATATGCATCTGCACTCGTTAACTGGATGTCCCAGCTCAAGTAAAATGTCACTTTCTTTAATAAACTTCCCCTGACTTACCCGGACAGATCCATTCGCTTTTAACATTTTTAATTTGCTATTGAAACACACCTTACCTACTTCTCAGTAAACCCTCATATGTTTTTGCTAGATTAATGATTTCTTTGTGAGCAGGGCGACCTGAGATAATGGGATTCATATTTCAAAGAATCTTCTGATGTAGATAGATGCAAACACTGCCACTAGGAATGATGAGCGTTACTGTGTCTCATCCTGTTTGCTTAGTGCTCTTGCCCCACCCCTAGCCAAGGAAGAGCATCACTGTGTCTTCAAAGCTTTTTATGTGGCCACATCACTCACCAGTGCTATCTCTCGATAGTTCCAGTTGCAGCTGCAGACTAAAGATAACTTTATTTTGCTCTTATCTTTTGGGAGAATGGGGAGAAATAAAGATACATGTATTTTTAAGTTTCAAGTCAAAATAATGTTTTAATCTACAAAGGATGAGCAGGAATAAAATAGGGTCAAATTCTGCCATATTCATAGGACTCTCTATGCTTCTCGGGCCCCACTTCCTTCTTCCAGTTGCATCTCCCGAGAAGTTTCTAGAAGTCAAGATTTCATTTTTGCAGGGTTTAGGTTTCTGCATATAACCCCGATCACACCATGTGACTCAGAAATAATCTTCCAGTTATTGCACCATTTATTGCAACAGGAATAAATACGTATTAGGAGATTAATATTGGCCTGTGAGAGTTCAGTCTTATATCAGAATACACTAACACGTGTGTGGAGAGAAAGAGAACAAGTTGACCACGTGCCCATTTGTTTCTGAGCCTCCAGGGTTGTCATAGAGAATCAGAACCAAGTAAATAAAAAATCTCACTGATTTAACTGGACAGCCTGTGGGTGTTTTTCCCCTATTCATTTTCTATACACCAATTCACAATCTCACCATTCTCCAGCCTCTATAATTACAGTCACCTAAATCTGTGTCTACCCTGGAGATATGAATGAGCTAAAAAGAGACTTTTTAATCAACACTTATAATTATGCAGTCAGATGGAAAATACTGATAACTAAGTCTGGTTCTTAGTTATGAGCTTTGCATATTTGGAGGTAGATGGGTGGGCTGCAACACAGAGAGCAGCATATGCCTAGATCTGAGATGCAGAGGTGACCCTCTTAGCGGGCATCTTAACAAGCCTTGGTTTTCACGGGTAGTCTTCAAATATTAAAGGAAAAATAATGCATTAGGATTAGTATGGCTTTTTTTTCATTGTTCATATTTATTTTAAGGTGCCATCTGCTCATTCCCATGCAGTTAAGACCTTCATCACCTGAAGCATACTGTAGTGAAACCACTTCCTTAAGTAGCAACACAGGGATGACAGCAGAACAGAGCTTGACACAAACCCAGGTTACTGACTGCTGGCTTAGGCTGCTTCCCTTGACCCATCCTCACTCTGTCTACAGGATCACACTGCCTGATAAAACTCAAAGGTGCTAGATAAACACATCCCCTCTGAATGTAGATTACTGTAAGGTGTTGGATGCTTCAGTCTCCCTTGTACCCATACAAAGTAAATACCCTCCTCATCTCTCTCTCCTCCAGCCTTGGTGGAACCTAGCTGCTGTGATGATGACACACAGACACGCCTCCGCTAGAGTAGCTCCTACGCCCTCAGCACACCCCCAGTGGGCCTCCAGAATTAACCACACAGATTGATAGGACCAGCAACATTTTATTCAAGTACTTCATGGTATGTTACCCGCCCCCCCCCCCCACACACACACACATTGTTGTAAGAGGAGTGATTTGAAGTGAAGAAAGCTTGGACTTTGAAGCCTCAGAGCTCTGCGTTTCAGTATTATTCTTGCTTATTGGAGTCTCAGGCATTCCTTGAATGTATATTCCTTGTGGGCGCTATCATCTAGTAAAAACTCAAAAACTACTTTGAACCATTTTTCTACCTATTAACTCCCCTCCTCCCCACTCCATTCCCTCCTCCAGGGCTTCACCCACTACTGTCTGTGTCCATGGGTTATGCATATAAGTTCTTTGGTTGATATCTGCCCCGCCCCCCATCAGTCTGTTACATGATTCCATGTCCCTGGATCTATTTTGTTCTGTCAGTTTAATTTGTTCACTAGATTCCACATATAAGTGAGATCGTGTGATACTCGTCTTTCTCTGACTAACTTATCCCACTTAACACATTGAGCACCAGTAGTTTTATTGCTAGCTTTACCCAGTGGCCAGATACATTTCTATTGAACGAGTACAAAAAACGTTTTACATAAATGTTAAAGGCACGCCTTAAAATTAAATACCCATTGCATTTTGAAGTTATTTATTACATGTTCTTACAAGCTAATATCTTTTTAAAGTATGACACTTTGTAAAACACTGTGTAATATGGAAACACGAGAATTCTCGTGATCCGTCCACAATGTGTTTTAACATAATGCTCTCCGGGTACCTCCATGATGTCTCAAAGGGTAAGTGATCTTCCTTTTTTTGTAGCTGCATAGTATTCCATAATGTAAATGTGCTTTTGATGTGTATTTTTATCAGGTTTCAGCTGTGTAAACCGAGTGGCTCACATAATGTGGATCACTCTATGAGGCTTCCCAACATATTAATGATGAATTTTAGGCAAAGTATGCTTTGTCTTTAACCCATCAATATACTCTACTCATATGTCATACTAAAGGAGTACATACAACCAGCTGTGAGCTCTAGTTCCTGACCCCAGTCTTTATTTAGGCTGCCCTCCTACTTTTTTACTTGAATGTCCTTTCCTGCTTTTGTATTTGTTCTTTCTTCCATACTCTCCTGCTTTCCCACTCCAGCTTGAAATAACAGATATCCAAATTACACTTCCTCATGGTAGAGAGCAAGCCTGAGGTAACAACTCCTTACATAGGAGGCAATGCTGGGTACTAGGAAGAGCAGAGATATTGGAATCAGATAAACTTGAATTAAAACTAGGCTCTGACACTATTCTAGTTGTGTGAGCTTGGTTACATTTAAATAACTCAGCTAATCTAATCTAGAGACATATTCTGTTAAGTGGAGATAATAAGTCAATTCACAGAGGTCAATATGAGTCAGTGCATATAAAGCTCTTAGAACTTGGCAGATCCTCAAGTTCATTTCCTTTCCTCCTTGGCATATCAACACAAAAACCCCATCTGTAACTTTAATTTGTGAGTGCTCTTCTGACCCTAAACTTGGGAAAAACCACAGTGTATTTGCAATAGTTCTGACTTGACCGAAACTGCTATTATAGGCCTTGGTAAGACTAGCTATTTTGTCTTAAGAATATCATTGAAAACTATTTACTATTTACCATTGGTCTAGGACAGTGGTCGGCAAACTCATTAATCAACAGAGCCAAATATCAACAGTACAACGATTGAAATTTCTTTTAAGAGCCAAATTTTTTAAACTTAAACTTCTTCTAACGCCACTTCTTCAAAATAGACTCACCTAGGCCGTGGTATTTTGTGCAAGAGCCACACTCAAGGGGCCAAAGAGCCACATGTGGCTCGCGAGCCGCAGTTTGCCAACCACGGGTCTAGGACAAGCTGTAGAAGAAGGACACTTATTCTCTTAGAAGTTAAGATGGAGAGGCAATCAATGGAGAATATCTTCCCCCCTCTTTACCAGTCCTGAGATCACAGTGTGTATTGTTTTCTCTGAAATTAGCAGTGTATGAATATGTCCATATCATTGAGTACTAGCATAGTGGCTGGAAGCAACAGTTGTACAACTAGACAGTGTGGTTCAAATACCATTGTATCTCCAAATAGGGTATGACTTTGGGTTCTAGTTTTTTTTTCTTTTCTTTTTATAGTAAAATATTATTAGAATGCCCCTAAAATAATATTGAATGTGGGGGATTGTTCTGAGGGTTACCTGAGTTAATTGCATATAAAACACTTAGAATAAAACATGGCCCAAGTAAATATTTCATCAGTCTGCTATGACTGATGACAAGTCTACCCTTACCAGCATTATCATCATTTAAGAAAAATCTTTGCCAGTTCGTAAAGAAACATATCTTATGTTAATATGAAAAACAGTAATTTTTCCATTGTTTACCATTTGCGTTATCCCTGGATTTATTTATCATTTGCATTCTTTCTTAAAATTTATATTCATTTTCCCTACCTATTTTTATTTTTTTTTACCTGTTAATAATTTCAAAAAAACCTTTTTATATCATCACTTTTTCTTTGTTAGGTTAACTTTGCTTCAAGATAGAAGTAAAGACAAAGTTTGCTTAAAAGCCTCAAAAGCAAAATTTTGAAGTTAAAATACCCTTAGTGTTTTAGGCACTTGTCCCATATTTTATAATATTTCAGGTAACACAATAAGCTGCCATAACTGATCATAACTGTTTAAATTGCAACTGGTGTTTTAGCCAAGCAATCAATATCTAATTATGTATTTTATTAGGGAAATAATTCCAGCGGCCTTAATCCTATCTCTAAGCAAAATGACAAATGTGCCAATCCAACTATTTTTGCCCAACTATTTTTCAACTTGATTAATGGGCTTCAAAATTATACGAAGATTTTTGACTAAGAACAGGGTGATAGTATGAATAATAAGCAAGCACATACTATTTTTTCCCATGCAATTTTATTTGCTCAACTTACATAGAATTCTGTTTATAATAAAATATTTTCCCATTATTTTTTTCTTAATAAAGACTTCCCTTACAATTTTCAAAATCAGCATAAGATGTAACCATTGAACTTTGAGGAGACAAAGTATAATAATGATGGCAATTAACCCTTATAGAGTTCTTACTATGTGTCAGGGACTGTTTTAAGCACATTATATACTTTTAACTTACTTAGTTCTCATAAATAACATATGTAGTTGATGGTGTAATTCTCATTTTACAGATGAGAAATTGTGATAAAGGAAGGTTAACTTCTCTAGGAATACCCAGCTAATAAAGCAGGATTTGAATGTAAGCAGGATAATTTTAGGGCATTGATTTAGTAAACGTTTTCTGTAAAGGGTCAGACAGTAAATGTTTTAGGCTTTGAGGGCCATATGGCCTCTGTGTGGCTATATTACAATAAACCTTCAGTTATGAGCACTGAAATTTGAATTTTATGTAATTTTTACCTGTCACATAATGCTATTTTCTTTTTATTTAAAAAAAAAACCTTTACAAAATGTAATAAACATTCTTAGAACGTGGGCTGTATCAAAACGGGCAGTGGGCTGCTCTGAGCCCTTGGGCTATAGGTTGCCAACTTCTGTCCTGTTGACTAGGATCTTAGCCTCTGCTCCTCCTGACTTGTACAGACCAAAACGTGAAAAATCGAAGGCATGCCTCATACTAATGGTGTCACTTAGTAAAGGCAACTCCTTCTTATTTTATGTAGGACCAAGTTTAGTACTATGAGCAGAAGATACTGCTTAGTAGAACTTTTTTCTTTGGGTTTGAAAGTTAAACATTGATCAAATGAATTCTTAAAGTTTCCCTGAGTGTTTGTATTTCTTTTACCCTTGATTGTGGTCTCACCCTCTGCAGGCTGAATCTATATAGTAAAAGTAAAGACATGTAATTACTGGGTTGGCTTTGTGCAAATATAAATTTATTAATGGAATAAATCAGAGTCGGAAAACCCAATCTTGGGTTCTGAATTATGCTGCTTTACTGTCTTCACTTATGAATTAACCTGATTCATTATCGAAACAGCGTTTTGCTTTGTGTTGTGTGGATACAACCTCATTCATAGCACCGGCATCTGCCTTGTTTTTTTAAAATTATTATTATTATTATGGAAAAGAAATTCCCATTAAGCCGCCAGGCAGCATGATTAAATTTTAAAATAACATTAGCATTGTGGTAACATCCTTTTAATTGTTCTCCCTGCCAGCCTAGTTTATCTGCGCGGCCACCACCTCGTTCATTAGCACCTGTCCAGAAGGCACTCAGTGTACTATCTCTAAGACAGTCCCAAACAATAAAGGCAGTTTTATGTCTGGACGTGTCATGTAGACACATAATTTGACTGTGGCAGGAGCTGTTGTGGAGGCACTGACAGCTTTCCCTCTCTGTGAGTCCTGAGGTTCTCTTTGAGAGGGAGGAAGGCCGGGGCCTGGGAAGAAGTCCGTGTTGTTGGGGAGACAAGTTTCCCAACCTCGTAAAACATAGCACTTCACACCAGATAATGTCAGAATTCTATTTATTAGCCATACCAAGAAGGCTGGAGAGGTTATCTTGAGAAAATGAAGAAGCATAAGAGCTTTGCAAACTGGAAAGGCCTTACATTATTGCATAGTGGGTGATAGGGTGGCCAGGTCATGTGGGGAGATCTTGGCAAACTTGGAATTGTGGCTGCAAAGGCTAAAATTGCTTGTTTTGCAGTCCTTAATCAATGTCAAGTGCTTTTTCATCCATGATCACTTTTGGCCCTTAGACCATGACTCAGTTAAGCAGAGGGGATGCTATTATCTCTCTTCACAGCTGAGGGAAGCGGGATGTGGATGGGGCTTATAGATCCATTCAAAGGGACTGGGAGTGAAAATTCAAGTTCTGACTGGAGCGTGGCTCTAATCTCCTGATGAAACACTCTTTCTGCTGAAGTACATAATCTACACCACCGAGGAAAGGTTATATACAGGTAAAGCTACCAGCTGTTTATATAGGGAAAAGCAACACATATGCATGGCTGCTTTTATAAGAGTAAGTAAAAACAAATCTGAGGAGGGACTTGGTTTCCTATTTAGGAGACTGATTCAAATCACCAAGTTCAGACATTTCTAGGAATATAAATCTGAGCTTATAATTTTGAAGTCTAGTTTTCCTCTCCTATAAAATGTGAATAATAATAAGATGCCTTACAAAGTTACTGTGAGAATAGAGTGAGACAGAAGCACCTAGAACAGTACCTAGCACTTAGTTGATGCTTTAATAATGATTAGCTCCTTTCTTTCTTTTTTAAATTGTCCATTTTCTGGAGCCAGGTATATGTGGATAAAGCATCAGATATTTTCAATCATCAGTACAATCTCCAAAGAACATTCTTTAATTTGAAAGACGTTTAGCATGTAGCACTATAATTTTAACTTTCTCTGTTATTTTTAATTCCTCCTCTTATTCCCAGTGACCTGAAATATACAGACCAACAAAGAAACCAGGATTATTTAGGAGCACTGGTTGTCATTCATAGCCACTTTGAATTTTTTAATGCTAATTTTTTTATTTACCATTTTAACCATTTAACCATCTTAAGTGTACCCTTTTGTAGCATTAAGTACATTTGCATTATTGTTCAACCATCACCACCATGCATCTACATTTTATTATTTCAAACCAAAACCCTGTACCCATTAAACAATTACTCCCATATCTTTTCCCTGCCAAGCCTCTGAGAACCACTATTTTACTTTCTTTGACTATTATAGATACCTTGTATAAGTTACTTTTAAATTTCTATTTTCACATGTTTTTTTCTTTCAAGTATCTGGAAACTGAACTCTTGCTTTTGTTGCAGTATTGTGGAAGCTCAATATAGAGTTAGTTGATGAATTTTCATCTTAGAGGAGACCTTCACATTTAAAATTTCATCTATATTTAATCAACAACTAATCTTCCAATCTAAAGTGACACTGGAACTGAAAAGAATTTACAAAGTAATTAAAAATTTTTTCAAGAGCAAACACTGCATCAATAATAATTATATCCAGGACAGAATGGGTACCTGCAGGCACATGTGTTGAGTGGATGTGTTAAAGAAAAAATATTACTACCACATTAAGTATTCAAAATGAAATAATACTAGATGTTACATGTCATTGAACAGCTTTTATTTGAACTTATAAAAACTACATCATAAAATTTAAATTATTGATAGTAATTACAATGCTATTTTACATTTTCATGATAAAAGTATTTGAGTAATATATTTTCTTTACATTTTACTGTAAACAAACTTTTTTTTTACATTTTTACATGCTTATTTAGGAGGCACCAAAATTTCTAGCAGCTTTTTAATCCCATTTAAAACTACTTTTAAAAGCAGACTAGTAATAAGTACTAAATGATGTTTTATATGGTCAATAAATTCCATTTTAGAATCTCATTGACCTCTACTTCAGCTTCAGCTAATAATGGGTGACATACATTAACTCATTATCTCAATTATGCAGCAGCCCCACGGAGGGAGATTATACTTCCACTTTAGAGCTGAGGACATGGAGATTCAGAGAGGCCGAGTGACTTCCCCAAGTCACACCTAGAGCCATGTCCAGTCTTGGAATCAGACTCAGTCCTCTACCTCTAGGTCCCAGGCTTGTTGTTCTCAGGGCTTCTGTACTGTATAACTCCTGGGGCATCATTTGATCTACACACCTGCACCTTTTCTCTTTTCCGAGTCATCATTTGCCTATGGCATCGCCTTCTTCCATTTTCTAGTGAGTATAGGGTTTTACTACATAATATGAGACTTTTATCTCCCTGAAGTCTAAAGTATTCTTAGCTTGGCATCTTCCACTGGACCTCACGTGCCACTAAAAACTTCATGAAATGAGTGTAGCTGCAATTGCAGAGTATATCATGTGAGCTATCTTCCTGGTATCAAAACATTAGGACCAAAAGGTAGGAATTTTAGTCAATTCTCCAGATGCTTTTCTCATAAACCCCTATTTCGGAGCAAAACATGTGCCTGTGCCTTTCAGAGTGACACAGGAAGATTAGTGATGTGTAGCAGCATCTTTCCTTTTAGCAGAGTTGAGTGTCTGTCTAGGAAGACTAGTTGTCTTTATGATATCCAGTTAATGTTTGAAGTCAGGCTTTTGTAAGATTTCAGGTAGACTACACAAACTTGGGGAAAACTCAGTTTTATCATTGGTAATGGGATCGATCCTCACTTATATATATATCCCCAGATATAACGGCTGCCAAATTTTTATTTTTATAATTTGGTAATAGAAGACAGCCTACAAAATAGGTCATCAATAGTGTGCCCAAATAGCAAGGTTATTATGAACTTAAGTTATAAATTAAATCCTGGACATTTAAGGAACTTGGGTCTAAAACTTATATTTACAACTGATGATTTGGATTCATCTTCCTGTAGCATGTAAAACAAATTTGAGGGATCAGCATAATGTGTTTCATAGATGGCCCATCTGTCAAGTATTTCTCTTTTTGGCACCTGAATAACAGAAAATTCACTTGGGGATCAATTGGAAATCTATATGTTTTATGTCTGCTACCTATTAATAGAGCCAATATATTCATTTAATTAAAATTTCATAAAGCCTAAGATTATACTTCCTCCTGAATTCAATGAAAAATATACTTTCTCCTTCATTCAATGTCACTATAATTATATCTCCTCTGTCAATAACAATGCTTTGTACTCTTTGGGTTTTAGAATATGAAATTTCCAGATATTTTACAGTACTCTATAACACAATTAACTAAACTTTATAAGCAGTCTTAGAAAGAGAAGGTAAAAACTGTTAGCCACGAAAGAAAGGTTTCTGGATGAGATCAGAAGGAAGACGAGGAGTCAGTGTAATGCCTGTCATTCTAATATCTACAGATGTCAGCGCCAGCTCCAATTGGTATTGACCTGATAGAAGTAAAACCACCTAAAAGCTTAAATGGCCTTTGGAGAGACAGTTGTTAGTAATTCTTCACTCAGCAGAGGTGGAATTTTAACAACCTGAAACTAATTGAGGCTGGCGAACTAGGCATTTCTCTGGAGTTCTTTGGCTGGAAGCAGGCAGTTGGAAGCTGCATATGTTTTAGTCTTTGCATATAACTTTATAAGTCTGGTACTTTCAATGACCATTGCCCATTAAAGGGCCCTGGCCATAGCATGCTGGTTATGTAAGGACTGTGGGTGAGGAGAAGCTCTTGAGGAGATTTAACTTTCCTCTTGGATTCTAAGAATCTGAAAACTCTTAAAGATCTTTTGTCATACATGTCACTCCTGGTATCTATTTTTTTCCTCTTCTTCTTTTTCCTACCTCAAAATTTTATTCTGGATGATAACCTGAAGTCCAGAGTAACAGATAGGAAGGAAAAGTACTAAACCGGGCTGTGGTCAGGTATAGCATAGAGGGGAAGAAAGGGAACCATTTTGTTTCTTCTGTAACCCAACCCTAACCATGCCTATAGAGGCTTTTGAATACAGTTTCTCTTATGCAGAAAAAATTCCATGAAAAGAAAGATGGACTATGAGCATCTGAAAAATTAAGGCATATTGAAGTAATAATGTCTACTTGACAGTCTCAGGACTGTGTCAAGAAAGAGAACTCATATCAACCACTTAATAAGTATTGGGAACTTTAATATGCACCTTGCTGGCATTATCTCATGCATTCCTCACACTTACTTTATAAAAATAGGTATTATTATCCTCTCTTAAAGGTGAGAAAATAGCCAGGCCTGTGTGGCTCAGTGGTTGAGCATTGACCTATGAACCAGGAGTTCACAGTTCAATTCCTGGTCCGGGCACATACCTGGGTTGCAGGCTTGATCCCCAGAAGAGGGCATGCAGGAGGCAGCTGATTAATGATTCTCTCATCATTGATGTTTCTATCTCTTTTTCCCTCTCCAAAATCAATAAAAATATGTATTTTTTAAAAAGATGAGAAAACATAATTAGAAATGTGAAGTTATAATCTCTCGTGTTTCTCTGGATTTGGTGCCTAAGTGCTTAGCCCTCTGCCATACTGGCTGGTTCTATGCACCTTTGACTTTGGTGTTTATGATCTGGGGCTCATCCTCAGCTTCTCCTGTCACTTAGTACTTTCAGTATTGGCTTCACACAATTTATTTCTTTATTATTTAAAAAAGTATTTTTATTGATTTCAGAGAGGAAGGGAGAGGGAGAGATAGAAACATCAATGATGAGAGAGGATCTCGAGCTGCCTCCTGCATGCCCCCCACTGAGGATTGAGCCCACAACTGGGGCATGTGCTCTGACAAGAAACAAACTATGACCTCCTGGTTCATAGGTCAACACTCAACTACTGAGCCAAACCAGCCGGCACACCATTTAATTTCAAGTGGGAACTAGCACTACTAATATCCTAGAACACCATTCTATTTGCCATCCCTATATGGCCCACCTCCAGCTTCATGGCTAACATGTTCTTTCTTTTTAATTGTTGATTTTTAAAAAATAAATATTTATTGTTGAAAGTATTACATATGTCCCCTTTTCTCCCCCATAGGCCCCCTCCAGTCCACCCCCTCCCCCTACCCCAGGCCTTCACCACCCTATTGTCTGTGTCCATGGATTATGCATAAACACGTACAAGGTCTTTGGTTGATTACCTCCCACCCACCCACCCTTCCTTGCCTTCCCTCCGAGATTCCACACTCTGTTCCATGCTTCCATGCTACATTGTAACATATTCTTTTAAGCTGTGGTGGATATCGGGGGAGTTGGGTTTGGATCAAGTAGCTCCTCCTTTTCGCTTTGGAAACTACCTATCCTCCATTGAATAAGGGCCTGGTGGCAACAATCACTCAAGAAGCTCTTTTTTTGTTTTGTTTTGTTTTTACTGAGCCAAAACAGTGGGAAAAGACCCAAAAATGCCCACCAGACCTCTTTTTGGGGCATTAGCATATAGGACAGATAACACAACACCCCAAAATGATGGGTCCCAATGAGAGTGACTTATCCCCCTAGTGTAGACCTCAGGAGATCCTTTGTCCTCTTCAAAGGCAGATTCTCTGGTTCCTTCAGTGCTGTGAGTTTCCTCATATTATACCATTAGATTTTTTTTTCTAAAGATAGCCTGAAGCAATTTTTATTATTTAAAGGGAAATAACCTCAAGTGAATTTGGTTCAGCAGTAAAGCCCTGGAAACCCCAGTCCTACTCTTGGAGTTTCAACAAGGTAAACCAAGGCTCCCATGTATGTCCCTTCTTCTGATGGGTGCATGTTGAGCCTGAGCAAGGTGAGCTGGGAGAAGCAGCTTTTCACTAACCAAGCCTCTCTGGGAAATGAACAAACTAGAGTAAGTCAAATATACAGGAAATAAATTCAAGCGACCAAGAAAAATATGAGAAAAATCCAGAGAAAATTAAGTTTGAGAAAAACAACCAGAGAGGAGAAATAGGTATTTAGTTGCATAGGTCTTTCAGAAAGCGGTGCCTCTTGTATAAATCGTCACTGATGTGTATGTCCTGTTCAATTACATGACTAATGCTAGGCTTTGTGGCACTTAGAATCTAATGCAATTTGACTGACCTAATCCATCAGAAATGACACATCAAAAATGGGCCTGTCAGCGCAAGTAATTGAAAATGAAGCAGCGCTTTGAAATTTCATTTTTAAATGAACTTTGAGACTGTTAATAAACTTGATTACCAACATTAAAAGAAATTTTTTTAAATGCCCTTTCCTGTCCCCACTGAAAGCCTGATGCTCACCAAACCAAACATTTGGAGTCTCTGATAAAGTCCCAGAGAGACTGGCTTCTCTGTGCTCAGTCTCAGGGAATTTACATGCCTGGATCACACTCTTCCAAAAAATTCCCCTAATTTCATGTTCTAAAATTTTCACATTCAACACACCCAGCCAGCTATTTTCTTTTCTCATTCAGTCCCCTTTTGGAAAACAGAATTACCAGGCAAAGGATAATCATGAAGCAGTTTCCTCTAGCAATTTTTCTTATTTTAAGTTGTAAGGGTCATACTCCTTTTTCAATGTCCTCCCTCACTTTTTGGTAAAATGAAGTTAACTATTGACTGTGCTCTGCCTGAGCAGCAAAGTCAACATGGGCATAATGGTTCTGTCTGCCCTTTGCCTGGCCAAGCTCAGCCTGGCTGGGGTCCCTGCAGGTGTAGCCCTGTACAGCTCTTCGACCATTCCAGGGCAAGGCAGGCAATATCTGGGAAGCAGAAGGAAGCTGGCTTTGGGTTTAATTGCATGTACCCTATGAAATGAATCTGGTGGGAGCCCTAGACACCTGCAAGTGTAATGTTCCATGGTCTTCTTTTAACCTAATCACATGAGCCCACCGTGACTGGCTGGCCTTCTGCCTCTAAGTTTCTGCCACAACCACAATCCTGTCTTCACAGCCTCAGCCCATGTGGCTTGGACCTAACCTTATGCCTTGTTCATGCTAGCTCTATTCAGTGATTGACTTTTTTTTTTAAATAAATTGGTGAAATAAATTTTTTAAACATTTTTAATTACAATATATTAGTTTCATTTATATAACATAGTGATTAGACACTTATATAACTTATAAAATTATCATCTTGATACGCCTAGTACCCATCTGACGCTATACATAGTTATTACAGTATATTGACTAAATTCCCTATGCTATACTCTATATCCCTGTGTCTTTATACAATGGAATATTACTCAGCCATAAAAAAGAATAAAATCTTGCCATATGTGAGGTGAATGGGCCTCAAAGGAATGATACTAAATGAAATAAGACAGAAAAAGACAAATACCATAGGATTTCAATTATATATGGAATAAAAAAACAACAAATGAAAATAGAAAACAATATAGAAACAAACCCATAGTCACAGAGAACAAACTGATGGTTGCTGGATGGGGAGAGGGGGAGTCAGATGTGTGAAAGACATGGAAGGGTTAAGAAATAAAAACTGGCAGGTATAAAAATAGTTACAGGGATTGACTGTTTCATCACTAGTCACCAGCGAGGAGCAGGAGTGGTCCTGCTCAGTCTACTCAGTCTTGGCATCCTCCGCTGTCTGATTTCAAGGCGCACACATTGTCTGTACCTGTGGGCTGTGCCCAACATATTGAATTAGACCTATTGACTCTAACAGTGGACCAATCAGATTGGCCAAAATCTTTGGGTACTGACCCTCAGGGAGCAGCTCCACAGTGCGGTCCATTTCTTTACCTCTGGGCCCACTGACTTGCAATTTTCCCCCACATTTTCCAGCAGCCCAAACATTTTAATGATCCCAGAATACCTTGTAGCCAAGTTATGTCGAGTTCCTGTGTGTCAGGCCATGGAGAGAGAATCACACATTTCAGAAAGTAATGGTATGCCAGAAAAGTTCAGAAGTATCTGCAGAGAGAAATCCTAATGGCAATCAGCAACAAACAAACAAAAACAGTATTACTAGGTGTGTTTTTTTTTAGTTTGATTCACATGCACAGCTATCAGATACAGGTCAGACCAGTGCTTAGCTCAAAGTAGGAATCAACAGTTATTGTCTGGACAAATGATTTCTAGTAATTATCATCAACTGTAAATAATTCAAACCTCTGCTCAAAAAACTATCTGCATAACCTTTCATTGTGTAATTATCTTATAAAAATTGTCAAATTCTTGTCCTAACTGGTTTGGTTCAGTGGATAGAGCATCGGCCTGTGGACTGAAGGGTCCTAGGTTCGATTCTGGTCAAGGGCATATACCTTGGTTGCAGGCACATCCCCAGTAGGCGGTGTGCAGGAGGCAGCTGATCGATGTTTCTAACTCTATCCCTCTCCCTTTCTCTCTGTAAAAAATCAACAAAATATATTTTAAAAATTTTCAAATTCTTTCATATGTGTTCTTTGTGGCTTATAGAAGCACTTTTATTCCATGTTTGGTCATCACGCATATCTGTATTCACACTCTAGTTAAAAGCAAGAGACTAATAGGTGGGCAGTAGGGAATAAAGCTTTAATTACTGCAGAACCAGTGTCAGGATAAGGGAATCGTCGGTTTCTGCATCTCCATGAAGGCTGTCCAAGAGTCTTCGAGGTTCAGATGTGTGTGATCCGGTGATGTATTGCAGGTCCTTGTCAGCACTGGGTTGGGGTTTGAGCTCAGCATGGGGCAGGAATGAAACAGTGCCTTCAGCAATTGTATGACATTGTATTACTGGCTGCAAACAAGTCCAGAAGGAGCCATCCTTGGCCAACAATTTTCCTTTTTAGCCCCGTCTGTCCTACAGCACCTGGAGCAGCTGCACTAGGAGGCGGTAATTGATGACTTTGATTTACCGAAGAAGAATAGCATGGGCAGTTATCTAGTTAAGGGACAAGCCCTGTGGATATGAAACTGTACCCTCTCAGTAACAAGGGACTGTTATAGATCTTTAAACTGTCATTTCTTCTGTGAACCAGGTCTGAGCAAGTATGGGCTTCGCTCTGTATTCCTGACCCTGTCCTACTCTGAGAGCAGCTTGAAAATGCACCAGACCTCTGCCTCAGTTGGCTATTACCCCCTTGCTTTCTATGGCTCCCTATGGCCGGTGATTCCATTTGTCCCATCATTTTGCAATTCTGATTGGTTGGGTTGGATTATTTTCAGGCAGTGTCAGGCATGCACATCTAACGTCCCACATTAGAAATAACGCGCCACAGGAAAGAAAGAAACAGTATTGGCGCCATTTGCTAATAGAGTGTTCTGTTCCCCAAACCCACTTCACTGACTGACCACGATGTATATCCTTTCCTGGCAGAGAGAATATGTCTGAAAGCATAGGCAAAAGAACTTGCTGTGTCCTCCAAATGTTTAGAAGTCCTATCATTTACATTAAACATTCTCCTGAATTTGTCATTCTTGTTCATTATCTGTATGTTTATTATAATGTAGAGATAATATTTAAACTTATTTACTATAGAACAAAACAGATGTTCCAAGGAGAGGGAGCTTTCTCGTTTGCAGCTTCTGATTCTATGCTCAGGTCATATGGCCCAGTATGTGTATACAATCCTGGAGATTTGGAGAAGCTATCCATCAATAGCCCTGAAAGGAAGGTAGTGTTGTGTCAATTTGAGAAATAAACCAACTGAACCTTAGTAGCATTAAATACTTTGCCGAAGTTCATGGACTGACACTTGGCAAACCTGGGATCCAAACACAAGCGGCCATTTCTGCCAGACAATGCTACAGCGATTCTTTCTATTGTTTCTTCTCTTTCTTCTCTTTTCTATTACCTTTGCACTAAGTATATACTATATTTTAAATTGTCACGAGTTTTTGATAACATTTATTTTTTTTGTTAGCAAAAGCTTCATCAAGAGCTTCAGAAAGTGCCCAGTCACCGACCCTCTGCTGAGGCTGCATTCTTCTGAGCTGACATTGCTGGCAGAGCGACTGAGAAGCAAATCATCAGTTCCAAGTTCTAACTCTAGTGATGCCACTAAACTACCTCTCTGGGCACTTCTAGCATTTGTATTATCAAGGGGCTGAATTCAATATCTGTGAGGTCCCCACACTGCTGATTTCCCCCAGTGGAAGAATCAATTGAGAACGGAGTAAGTCCATACCTACTAGCCTTTTCATAAAATTGCTTAGGCTGATCCAAGTTGGAGTTTATTTTTCAATCAATGATTTTTCTACACGGGAATGCTATAGTGCTTATTCCATATTTAGTTTTCGTTTCTCAGTTTGCCCTGGTGTCTAATATTCTACCAGAACTGTGTGAACTGGAAACCAAGGTGAATTGATTCTTGATGAAGCCCCCGCATCCTGGCAGACCCATGTTCATTCTTTGGCTTCAGCTCCCCTTGACTCAGCTGCTCTGGCCATTGTGCAAGCTTCATCCCAGCTGCAGCAATAGGCCCACTGGCGTGTTGATTTGTCTTGGCTCAAATGTAACTCGCAGTGTTATTTTTATGATCTGGCAGTTCTGTGTAAAGAAATACATTTTCCTCCATCAGCTACCAGCTACCCCCTACTGTCCAAGAACTTTTGGTCTTCAATGACTCAGGAAGCAAAAAAAAAAATGTATAATCTCCTGACTTCGCTTTTCAGCATCCTTCATCATTGGGAAGATGATTATAAAGGATCAGCCATTTAATTAACTCCCAGGGCCCACAGCTCTGTTTCTCCTGATTTGGTGTTTGATTTAGTGCTCTTTTAGAGAAAAAAAAATGAGCCTTAGGGTTTCCTGGAGAATGATATGGGATTGTTTTTTTGAGATTTATTTATTTCTCTTATAAGCAGGAGGTAAAAACCAATTGAGGTTCATCTGTTTTTGCAAATGCAGAAAACTTCAGGAGGGCATTGTTAAACTCCACAGTTTCATGAATTTTAGATTTGGCTACTGAATGGCAATAATTAATTTGAAGGCTTTGGAACAGCCACCTTTGGCCACACTTAAAAGTCATTCAGTTAAACTCTCTTAGTCAACATTTACCTAAAAAGTTTGGTGTCATCCTCCACCCTTTCCTTTCTCTCTCATTAGCAATGTCCAAGGTGGAAGTAATTTTATTTTTCTAAATGTCTCTAGCATCCGTTTACTTATATATACATTAAATATTTATTGAAAAATAATGATAAGATAATTGAACATTTTACCAGAAAAGATATATTAAAGGCAAATAAGAATATGAAAAAATGTTCAACATTACTAATTTTTAGGAAATTCAAATTAAAACCACAGTGAGGTACCACTAGAAGTCTATTAGAATGGGTTAAAAATGACAATACCATGTGCTTGTGAGGATGTAGAGCACCTGGAACTCTCTACATTGCTGGTGGAATGTTGAATGGCACAGGACTTTGGAAACAGTTTTGTGGTTTTTTGTTAAGTTAAGCATACCCTTATCCTATGACTCAGCACTCCCACTCCTAAATATTTATCCAAATAAAATAAAAATTATGTTCACACAAAAACATAGATGATTTGTATTTCTCCAAACTGGAAACAACCCAGTGTCTAACCTGGGTCATGAATAAACTTTGGTACCTACATACCATGAAATAATGCTCAGCAAAAAAAAGAAATGAATTATTGATACACACAATAACATGGATGAATCTCAAGTGCATTATACTCAGTGAAAGAGCCAGATTCAAAAAGCTGTGTGTATGTGGTTGCCAGGGGTTGGAGTTGAGAGATTGACTATAAAAGGACAGCTTGAGGAAATCTTGGGAGTCATGAAACCATTCTACTAGTATATCTTGATTGTGGTAATGGTTATACTACAGTATACAACTGTCAAAAATAGCAAACAAGGTGAATTTTACTGTATACAAAGTATTCCTTTGTAAAAAAAAAAAAAGAAAGAAAGCAATTACGCTCTCTAGGATCTTATATCCTAGTTCTGTGTTCCCTCTGTTTTGTGACTACCCTAACCTTCTATAGTGATCCATCTCCTATCCTCCAGCTCTCCTCTTCTCCAATCCATTTTCTATAATGTTGCCAAAGGAATATTTTTATGATGCAAATTTGGGTGTCTTTTTCCTGTGGTAGTGCACAGGTACATGAGTTGTGGACTTTTAGCCCCTTTATTTTTATTTTATTTTATTTTATTTTATTTTATTTTATTTTATCATATATATATATATACTAGAGGCCCGATGCACAAAGATTCGTGCAAGAATGAGCCTTCCTTCCCCTGGCTGCCAGCACCACCTTCGCTCCAGCGGGAGCCACCTTTTCGCTCCTGCCCAGAGCTACCTTTCCACCTTCCCATGCTGTCCAGAGGCCCGGAGTGGCTGGGGAGGTGCGGAATGCCTGCATCATTGCCATGGCAATGACACAAGCTTCCTGCCCCTGGCTGCTTGGCGCCTGCATATGCAAAATAACCGGCCATCTTTGTTGAGTTAATTTGCATACTCACTCCTGATTGGCTGGTGGGCGTTGTGAATGTATGGTCAATTTGCATCTTACTCTTTTATTAGTGTAGATTTTTATTGATTTCAGAGAGAGAAAGGAAGAGGGAGAGCCAGATAGAAACATCAATGATGAGAGAGAATCATTCATCGGCTGCCTCCTGCATGCCCCCTTCTGAAGATTGAGTGCACAACCTGGGCATGTGCCCTAACCAGGAATTGAACCATGACCTCTTGGTTCATGGGTTGATGATCAACCACTGAGCAATACCTGCCAGGACTCTTAGCCCCTTTAGAACACTATTTTATGTTTGGAATTTTCCACATTATGGGTCTTTCCTGCCCATGTAGAAGTTAGAAACTCACTTTCCAGTCTCCCTTGTAGCTAGTGTGCTGGCATGTGACTTGGGCTCTACCAATCAGAAGAATGCTTGCAAGACTGATTTGAAAGGCAGCGATGTGAGGAAGTGCTGTGTGGAATTCAGTGCTGTCCAGGGTGACAGAGATGGCTTTCTTGGAAGGACTGGTGGAGGTATTTTCAGCTAATGTCCAGAGTCTTTGTGTGCCTGCTAGAGTCTGTTCAGTGGGGGTGATTGATGTGGTCTTTGCTAGAGCCTCCAAGCCTGGCCTCTATTTTTTCCAGAGTCTCTGAACTATTTTTTATCCTTTAACCCTCCACCTCCACTTAAGTAAGAGTGATTAATATTTTTTCATTAGTCTAGTTTCCCTCTGAATCTCAACTGAAATACCTGCCCATTAACCCTCAATAACTTCCTATCGCCTTAGGAAAATATCCTAACCATGGCATGTAAAGTCTTCAACATGCAGTTAAGTGTATGTTCCAGTCCATACTTCACTCTATGTTTGAGTCACTCTGAGCTTGCAAACATTGCAAAATCACAATCTACTTATATTTTCATGCTTTTGCAGATGATAGTGTCTTTTTAAAAAATATATATTTTTATTGATTTCAGAGAGGAAGGGAGAGGGAGAGAAAGATAGAAACATCAACGATGAGAGAGAATCATTGATCGGCTGCCTCCTGCATGCCCCATACTGGGGATTGAGCCCACAACCCGGCATGTGCCCTTGACTGGAATTGAACCTGGGACCCTTCAGTCTGCAGGCCCAAGCTCTATCCCCTGAGACAAACCAGCTAGGGTGATAGTGTCTTTTTTTGGTACAACTGTTCCTAATCCTTTGTTACCACTTTTCAACCCCAATTCACCCTTCAATATCCATCTCAAAATATCACCAACTCAGATGCCTTCTGTGAAGCTTTTCTTGACAGCCTTACCATGGTCTCAGGGTGCCAGATATGTTTGCTTCCTCTATTTGAGAACAAGGACAAATTGTAATTGGTTAGACTAGCAAATTGCCTTTTCTTATTGGAAACTGCCATTGGCACATTAGAGTGAAAATAAAATCTTTACTGTATGGATGTGATGTGGTTCTTCACCATACAGCTGTAAGTGAAAAGTTGATTTTCTAAACTAATGTTTATAGAGATAATTCAATTTGTGATATTGAGAGATATAAATTTGGGAGATTACTGAGAATGATTCAGCTTTTATTTTTATTTTTATTGAGTTCAATAATACTTAGTGAGCATAAAAATAATATTTGAATGATGAGTAGGAGTTAATTAGGTAAAAAATGAATAGAGTGGGTCCATGCAGAGAACCAGCACAGAAACCCGGTAGGCAGGCTCATGGCAAGGGTGAGCATTCAAGTCAGAGCATGCGTAACTAGGGCATGGAGAGCAGGAGGGTCTCCTTCCTTCTTCTGTAAAGTTTTTGAGGTAGGAACCAAGTATTATTCATCTCTGTGCCTCTAGTGCAATCTAGCCAGGTACTGAGTAAATAATAAATGAATGACAAGATCATGTCTCTCCCCAAGATTTTTCCCTGATGCTTGAGTTGAAGAAAATAAATTAAACTTAGGCTTCATTTCCTGCTCATTGATTCAGGGCTGGATATAGGAAATGCCCTTAATTATCAAGCAAAGTTTCCTATATCTTCACATTAGTCATGCAGTGTTGTATTGATATAATAGCAGCAGATTAACTTCAAAAGTTTTGTTTTGGATAATTATTCAGGAACCATCAATGTACTCATCTTTAAGTATCTATCATCACAGCACATGTCCCTGATCTGCTTTGTTATCTAATCCTATCATTATTGCAACTTCACAAATCAGCTTTCTGATGGGCTCTAACATTGTAGATTGGATAAAATAGGCAAAATGATTTTCTGATCATGACATAAGAAATCAAGGGCATAATCAGGAGTCATTCCTTTCCATACCTCTCATTTACAGCTATGGGTCATCTTCCAGTAAAAGAGGACCCAATGAAGCAAGGCCTAGATGTTTAAATAAATCCGTATAGTGTAGACACTTCAAGTAGACCTGTGTTCTCAGGGGGTACAGAAGAAAGGCTTCCTGGCCAGGGCACAACTGGTGGCATGGAGCTTCAGTATTGTCCACAGGGCTTGGACAGTTTCGAAAACCTGCTCCTACCATCAGATAGCAATTCCTTTCCTTTGATTCGGTACCAAATTTAAGCTGAATTTTAATCACCTCCTTAATGCTTAACTTCACAGAGAAACAGACGGAGTATTGGGGATATCTTTCTGATGTTTTCAGTGAACCAGAGGCTCAGACTTTGCTGTCATCTGCATCCAAGGACAAATTGTAATTGGTTAGACTAGCAAATTGCCTTTTCTTATTGGAAACTGCCATTGGCACATTAGAGTGAAAATAAAATCTTTACTGTATGGATGTGATGTGGTTCTTCACCATACAGCTGTAAGTGAAAAGTTGATTTTCTAAACTAATGTTTATAGAGATAATTCAATTTGTGATATTGAGGGATATAAATTTGGGAGATTACTGAGAATGATTCAGCTTTTATTTTTTTCTTGAACTCCTGCAATTGCTTTTTTTTTTTTTTCCTTCCTCCTTAAATGTAGGATGGTACATCCATCTTGTTAGGAGCATCCTCAGAGGATATAAATGAGCAGTTTTTCCTAACAGGAAAGTGAGAATTGAAAGGAGGGATATGCCATTATCACAAACATTGCCCCCAGATGACAGACATGGTACTTCATATTGGTGCCATTAATCATGGTGGGGCCCTGTGGCTGTCTGCTACAGTTCTCAACTACACACACTTCTATGTGACCAAGAGGTTCATTTCTGGATGTTAAAGATGGTTTGCTTTGTGCTTCACTTTAGTGGAAACTCAGGGCAATGAACAGGGGTCTCTACTAATCTGGACATGAGGCTATCAGGACAGTTCCTCTGGAATAAACAAGGAATTACAAGTTTCTGAAGCAGAATAAAAATGTTCTCCCAATGCAACCAGCCATTCCACCACACCTACCTGAAAATAATGAGCTAGCTTTAGTTAGCCAATGAGGGTGCAGACTGAGTATCTATTTTTCATAGTTCAATTGATCCTTGGAGAACTCTTTATTCTCTTCTATATCCACATCGTGGATAAGCTTTATAAATAGGCATTGTGTTACAGCAGAGATGGCAGAATTTGGAAGCTGCCTGTGTAAATCAGGCTCTAATAACTTAGAGACAAAATTGTGTGGTTAACATATTTCCCCTGACACTTGGCATTGACAAAAATCTAAGGACAATCTTGTCTTCAAATGAAATACAAGTAAAGTTCAATATTCAGCTGTCCTGACACAGTTCCACCCTAAGATTTTGGGTTGCAGTTTCTCTATGCCCTCTTCCACAGTAGGCTTCCAATCAGGATTTCACCACTTACTATGTGTTGCCTTGGGTAAGTTATTTGGCCTCAGTTTCCTTATGTTTAAAATGGTGATAAAAGCATTTTTTAAAGGATTGAATTAGAACTGATAAATACTTTGAAACACAGTGCCTGGTACATGATACGGACTCAGTAACAATATTTTCTAGATCTTACATCTCTACAAGTAGAATATTCATGCTTCTAAACCCTAGTCCTATGGCTGGGGTTTGGTTTAATTACTACCAGTCTTCTTGATGTCATTAGGCCAACCTGATGTTTCCAAAATTCATTGGGGGTATTGGGTGGCAACTGGACTCATTTTTTGTTACTCTTAGTGGTATAGTGTCTGCAGGCTGAAGGAACCTGCAGCAATCAAGAGATTTACTCTCTAGACTGGCTTTGTAGCAAAGGCTGTGTGTGTATATGCATGTGTGTGTGTGTGTGGAGGGGGGAGGTCAGTTATAAATTCCTGTAAGATGTAAAATTGGATGGTTAATAACTTGAGGCACCTTCGAGGTGAGGGATTGATTATTTTGTAAAAGGCTAGGTGCTATTGAAAGGGCCATATAAAGTGTGAAATTGTTAGGCTTTGAAAAGATAGGCAGAGATTAAAATATCAATTCCCCAAGCATAAAAAGGATTGAAGGTTGATCTGGGCAGTCTGATGATCAATTATATAGGCATTTTACTCTAGGTATATATGTGAGTAAAGCAGTGTAATTATGTGTTAACCCATCTGATTGATGAGCTCCTTGAGAGAAAGAACATACATTTTTGTCTTTGAATCCCCAATGTTGACCTAGTGCCTGGTAGACAGTAGGAGCTCACTAAAAGTTTGTTAAATGAATGAAAGAATGAATAAGTGGGGCCCTTAGAAGAAGGATTTTCTATAAGTCAGGTTGGGGTTGCAGGGTAGCAAGTTTTGTTTTACTCTTGGTAAAGTTATCATTCCACGACTACCTTTGAGGGATCCAAATATAAGTAAGACTCTTTGACATTCCCATTTTCTTGGGAAATTGTCAACTTTGATTTTTTGGGAAGAGATAATCTTCTGATTTGGAAATAAGTCACATAACAAATGTGAAAATAAAATAAGATTATACAAAGATCTGGAGCATCATCATATCATTACACATCATCCGGTATGGGATTGTGTTTCATTCTGGTGGTGATTAAGTTACAGACTTAAAGATTGGGACACCCGTTACAGTTGGTGCTGCCAGATCCTTACATCATTCTTTAGAGTCACCAACTAATTTCTTAGGAAATAATTATTCCATGCACGGGGGAGTAATTAAGATTGATTATATGAAAGTGTCTAAATGTCTAAATGAATAGAATAAAATTGCTTCAGGACAGAAATTACAGGCAGGAAGCTAACACTTGTGAGAAACAGTTTAAAGAGGTTGAAGATACTTTGAATATTGATAAGGCGGTGATGAGCAATGAATCAGTGGGTCTTCCATGCTATATGGGCAAGGGACAGTTAAGGAGCTACTTGTAGACATAAACATCTTAAATTGCTGGACTCTTTCTTCCCTAATGTTGAAATAATTATGTTAATGGAGCAGTGTGAGATTGCATATGACTTTCTGACTCTCAGAAAGTTTGCATGTCCCCTGGAAATGGAGGTACTTGAGGAGCAATGCACTAGGTCTAAAATGATAATGAGAGCCACTTGAAATGGAGTGTGCTCATACAGATCACAGAAGTAAAATTAGGATTCATGAATGCATAATGGTACAAAAAGTTGTGGATGATAAGCTGGAAGACCTTCCATGTATTTCTCTTTTGAGATAACATATCTTTCTTTGTCCCTTTTTGATTTAAGTTCAAGCTTAATGACCACCTTACTAATTTGGAACTGGTTCAATAATTAAGAGATCAAGAACAAGGGGTATTTTTTTTTTTTTACTGACGATGATCACATTTAAAACCTGTAATTTGCCACTTTCTTGTTTCTGAAAATTCATATTCCTGAAACCTTGCTGGAGAGGATAAGGACTGTCTGGATAAACCTGTGCTTCACAATTTGGGCTGTATTCTCATCTGTAAAATGAGTGTGCTGGACAGATAATTACCTTATGTTCTTAGCTCTGACATTCTAAGGGTCTAGGATTGTATGCCCCATGAAGCTTCATTTCCAGGGATATCTCAAGGACACATTTTCACAACAATAAAAACACTCATTGAGATGATGTAATACATTCACCTTTAAATAAATTCAGGTAGGTGTGGTGGAATGGCTGGTTGCATTGGGAGAACATTTTTATTCTGCTTCAGAAACATCAGGTAGTCTTAACTCATTGATTTAGAATAGGATTGTAAGATTGTTCTTCCATTGGGTGGTTGCTTTCTCTTGCCTATGGTTCTCCTGACAGTATATTGACAATCTTGATGACTGAGTAATGCTGACACAGTCACTCGGGACATGTGAAAGAAAAGTACCTTAAAGTTCTTTCTTGTCCCACTCTCAAGCTCCTGCCATCATTTTCTTCCACTATGCAGTTTCCTGATTGACTCTTTCAGAAGCCAGAGCCTGGTTGTTAAAAGATTCCCAGTATTACATATTCATTCTTCACCATGTAAATATTGTGATTTACATAGCTTAGGTGCATTCCATTTAAATTGCTGAGTCATAAAATCTGAAGTTTGGAAGTTAATAGAGAGATCATCTGTTGCAATACCTAAATTCTTTGAAAGTTTCTGTGAAATCATGTCACCTTTGGATTGGGGCTCCAAATTCAGAAGCCTCACCAGAAGCACATGGTCCTTCAGTTAGAGCCTCACCAACTGAACTAACAAAGACCCCAGCCCCACATGTTCCTTTGAATTGAGTCTGTGCAGCCAGCTGTGAGAACAGGCCTAGTTGTCCAGATAGGTGAGTCTCTGCCCCAGAGTTAGTGGGGATTCAGCTCTCAGAGGAGTTGTACAGAAGGCGGGAGTGGCGAGAATGAAGTCTCCTGTGTGTGAGAACTTCAGTCAAGTCTCATGAAGAAGATGGACATGAACTACATAGAAATCTGCATTGAGAATCATTCAAACCATCTCTCCTGTGCAAATCAGGTATTTGGCTGATGACTAAGACATTTGGATGAGGAGATAAAAACAAACAAACAAAAATATAGATATTACTGTCCTGAGATATTGATTTCACTTAAAATGAAAAACATCTAAAAATTCAGTCAAAGATGGTATCCTATAAACAGTAAATATAAACCTGAGTATCTCTTTAGAAGATAGAAATAAAGCATACCATTTTCAGTTGTATGCTCTTGGTTATGATTTTATGAGTGGTAGATAACAGATAGCCAGAATGTCTTGGCAAGCTTTCCTAAGTGAGGCAATATATACATATATTTTTATGTGTTTGAAAATAAATACAAGTGTACACAAGATAGAAAAAGAAAATAGAGTAGGCACCACTTCTAACTGTGTTTTATTTTCTTGTTGCAAAAAATATATTTTATAAGGTGAAACTGAATCTAATTATGCATAATGTTTCTATAAAGTAGTAAAAACAATATTTGCAATGATGATGAAGATATATGTGTCAAAGTGTAGTCAAACATGACAGCCATTAAATGCTTGGATGGAGGAAGATCTTTAATTACACAAGACATTAGATACAGTTGGATTGAGAAGGATTATTGGCCAAGTCAACAAAATTATTCCTGAGGCTAGCTCCACATTGTACCAGTGGATGGAATCAAGTTGCACGTTTTCAACCTCACTCAGATTTTGGGCAGCACTAGGAATGGCTTTACTGTCCCCCATGATCACTGGCTGTGGCTCCAGAGGCTTTTGGAAGTGTGAGCTGTCACTGATGGTTAAAAACAAAGAGATCCAGAGACTTCTTACGGAGGAGAGCTGACGGTATAGGAACAGGAAATATGGAAAACTCAAGGGCAAGGGAAAGCAGAGGTCTGGGAGTGTTCCAGGTAGCACTTCTCTCTTTGGGAAGGGATTGGCAAGAGCAAAGCAATCCTACAGCCTTGGATGCTCTGGAAGAATTATGGACAGGTTGGGTCATGAATAATAATATTAACTAAAGTGTATTGCATGCTTATCCTATGCTAAGCCCTGTGCACACACCTCATTTAATATTCACAATGACCTGATGGAATAAATATTAGTATTTTGCCCATTTTGCATGTTAGATATTGAGAACTTAGGTAACTTGTTCAAGGTTACAGAGTTAGGAAGTGAATTTAGGGCAACTAGCCATTTGAGTTTGTCCTTGACTGATGGATTTCCTGGGACAATGGACTTCTAATGCTAAAACCAGGACAGTGCCAGGAAAACCAAGATGGTTGGTCACCCTTAAAGGGATGGTACCAGGACTCAAACTCAGAGTTTGAAATATTAATTCTCGTGCTTTTTACTGCCTTTCTGTGGGAAAGGATTCAGGTTCAAGACAACAAGGAAATGAATCCAAATGTCAGAAACTGTGCAAAGAAGGGTTTTATCTTGGGAATAAGGCTCACCTATAGTGTTGATCAGAACACACAGAAAGGTAAATTTAATGTTGAATTGCCTTCCAAATAAAGGAAGAACAGCTCCAAAGCCTTAGAGGGGAGGAGGGCGGAGCTTGTAGGTCTGATAAAAACAAAAACAAAAAAGAACAGGTATAGAGAGGCCCCTGGCAGATGGTTTTCTAGTCAGAAACATCTGGAAGCAGCAGTAGTATTAAAGTCCATGATTTATTCTGAACATTACCTCTGACACTAACCTAATGCTATATAGTAACAATAATACTAATAAGAGATGATGATCAAAACCAATAAAGTTTTGCTGAAATGTCCTTTTGCAGGGATCAGATATCTCTGGGAGTGGCTCTGGTGGGTGTCCCTGCTGTTTTCACAATCTCAGGAGAGGGCAGCTGCTAGGTTGATGCTTTGGGACCTAGTGTGGCACCCTGGCCACCCTTAGCTGGCACAGAGAGAACCTGGACAGGAGAGAGATCCCAGAGTTTGTTTGTGTCTACTCTCTGAACTCCTTTGCCTATTTTCTTTGTTTGATGCCTTGCCAATGTATGATGAAGTATAAATTGCATGGAATTTGGGCTCAGGTAGTCCTTTTTAAAATATTGACCCTGGCTCTTATTAGCTGCACGCCTTGGGAAATTGACTTAACTTCTATGAATCTTGGCTTTTTTCAAGTGTAAAATGGGAATTTAAATTAATACAGGGTTATTTTAAAGATTAGAAATAATGTGTGTAATGATTCTAGCACATAGTAGGCACTATATTACTACAGATTCAGACCCATAGTGTTTTAAAGGGAGTCCTGGAATCTTTAGTTTTTTAATGAAAACTAACTCCTAGTGTTGTATTTATTATTTCAGCCCAACGCTGACATCTTGTGGAATTCTGTGACAATTAAAAGCTTATTATCTGGTTTGTGTATGATAGATACTAAATCCTATCTGAAGGCTGAAGCTGTGATGCAGAGTGAGGAATAAATACTACCTTCTTAAGTCAAAGAAGAATGGGCAGAGCAAAAGTAGATTAATTTAATTTTTAGAATCATTTTAGGAAATTATTTCAGAATTTAATTTTAATTTATTGGATTTATTTATTTATTTATTTAGTGTTTTCACAGAAAGAATATTTATAAAATTTAGGCACCTTCCCTCATTTTTCTTAAGTTCTCTGGCTCCTAAATATTCAAAGTTTGGCATAAATCTTTCTTCACCATTTGCTTTCGCTGGCCAGAGTGTACTCAGTGATCAGTACTGCAGGATCCAGTATAAAATGAATTGGCCCTGGACCATGTGGTTCAGTTGGCTGGGCGTCGTCCGTGTACAGTGAGATTGCAGGTCCAATTTCCAGCCAAGTCTCATGCCAGGGTTGTGGGCTCAATCCCCAGTAGGGGTATTCAGGAGGCAGCTGATCAATGTTTCTCTCTTTCCCTCTCCCTTCCTCTTTTTCTCTCTCTCTTTCTAAAAATCAATAAAAATATATTAAAAAATAAATTGGACTCTTGTTAAAAAAATCATCAAGAATTTCAAAATGGCAATAGCAGAGCTTTGAACCAGGAGAAGAGCCCTTCTAAGCATGGGTCATGTTGGATTGTCTCTTATTAAGTACTTTTAAAAATACCTAGCTATCTGTTCGTATATATTTCTTTGCTAGCAGAAACAAACTATTTGTTTGTTTCTTATCTTTATTCTAATTTTGAGATAATTTTCTCTTTCTCAAAACCACCACATTAGAAATAAACAACAACACTTTAGGTAGATATTCTACCTCGGTAACATTTCGTACAGATGAGGCTTAGAGAAGACAATCTGACTCTGGGGGAGGTGTTAAGTCATAGGCAACTGGTCTTGCACTTGCATTAGCATAATAAGCTTATAGCATAATGAGTGTTTGGGGGGAGAGGCTTGGGAGGTTGCTGATGTAGACTATGGAGTGGCTAAATTATCCAAAACTACTCTTTGTTTAGATTCATGTTCGTCAGTGCAGAGCCTGGGTTTTATCTTGAACCCTATTGGCCTAAATGCTTTGTGGATTCTGATTTCTTGAAAGAGAATCAAAAACCATTCTTGGAAGGGACAGCAGTGATGGAGACTGTTCAATGAACACATTGACCTTGGTTTATAATGTCCATTTAATCCCCGTTAAAATGACTTGGGATTTTGATTGGTTCGCTTATCACTGTGCTAAGAGCATAAAAAATGCTAAATAGCTGTTGACTCATGGAGATAGGGATCCCCAAATGGTTGATCGTGACTGTTCGGTCAATTGAAAACCTGGATGTTATTGATTATGGCTGTTCTCCAGTCCAGAGCTGGCAGGCTTTTATAGAGGAAAGTGCTGCACTGGATGGTGAGAAGAAGATAATTTTAAATGGTGAACACTAGAGGCATTCACCTTTCTCTCCTCTGTTTCCCTTAACTCCAGCTTACCCTTTATGTTCCTATAACTCTGAACTGCTTGTCACTCCCAGGACACATTAATGTCTTTCTTACCTTGAGACCTGTGCCTGGGTATCTTCTCTGCCTGAGTTGCCCTGGAGTTGCACAGTCCATCATCCTGGCTAACACCTGTCCATCTTTTAAGGCAAAGCACAAACATGGTCTCCTTGTTCACTCATTGTCACCATTATTATTAACAAAAAGAAACACTTTACTGAGTTTCTCCTTATATGTAGTATTGGGATAATACTATCAGTGTAGTGAGTTGTAGGAATACTACTCAATAAAAGGAAATGAAATTATTTTGATGGAGACTAAAATGAATTTATGTAATATCAATTTCACAGAATTGATAGATTCTAATAGATTATCAAATGTAAGAGTTTTATTTAAGACCTTAAAAGTCCCTTCTGACTAGAAACTGTAATTTTAAGGTCCCCAAATGATCTCATTTTATATAGAACTAGAGGCCCAGTGCACGAATTTGTGCACAGGTGGGGTCTGGCCTGCCTGCCCTGGTCTGAGTGGTTAGGCCAGGCTGGCCGAGGTGAGGGGCCAAGGGTGGTTGGCCAGCTGACCCCGCCCCCTGGTCAAACATCCCAGATGAACTCTGGGTTCAACTCCTGGTCGAGGGGACAATTTGCATATTAGCCTTTTATTATACAGGATGGTTTTATGTTGTGGCCTTATTTAATTTTTTGTATATTTATTTACCTAAACCAAGGCTTAGAGTGCATTATTTTCACACTGGGGATCATAAATACCTGTCAGAAGAGGTACAAGGAACTTCAAACTAGCACAGAGGGCATCTTTATAGTGTCCACCAACATGCCCATCCATAGCACTTCTATAACCATCACAACAATAATGCATTTGTAACACAGTTCAGTTGAAGCTATCCCCTTAACGGGTATTTGAAATCCTTGCCTTATGGAGGTCCTTGTGCTGCTGTAAGTCCAAGGTTACTACAGTGACCTTTGGTAAGATGAAGGAGAATAGGTAATTGAAGGTTTTCAAAGCAGTCTTATATATATAGATGTATAAACTTTGTTTCATATACATAAAAGTCTTCTTTAAATTATTTTAAAGAAAGTCAGCACATTCAGAAGAGATTAGCTGCAGATAGCTTCCTGAAGTCTGGTTACAGAGATTTGGGCAGGTTTGAAGGATCTAATAATGGATGGTGTTATGCTCAATGTCTAGCAAGAGTGACACACTCTCTTCCTCTTTGGGTCTGAGGAGGAATGGGGTGAGTCAGACTGGCTACAGAAGAAGAACTTCCAACAGAAGTTGCAGCCAGAGGCAAGGAAGGTGATGGGTGTTGTTCCTAGAAGTCAGGCTCAGCACAGGGCAGAGAAGTGAGGAGAATGTACGGGGTGCAGGAGCAGGTGGTACTGCCAGGCAACCCCAAAGCAGCAGCTGACAGCTGTTAGGTCAGCTCTCAACAATCACATAGATTCAGTTGGAAAGGAGACAAGGAGTCGAGATGGATTTAGATAGTCAATTACTCATGATACAACAGGCAGCATGAGCTTCCTGTGTGCATCAGCTCCCCTCGCTCCCCAAGTTCCATGGAGGCCATGTGGCAGTGAGACCAGGTGGATACTGTACATGCAGTGAGTTGTGCCACCGCCGAGGAACACTGAGCTTGGAAAACTACCGTGGAGGGATGCTAGCAAACATGCCTGACCTTTGTCCCTGGGAAGGACATTATTGACATTATCCCGGTCAGGAAACAAATCTGCTCTCTGCCCAGGAGAGACACTAGTTCTACCTTCCAAGGCTATTTGCTATGCACACATCCTTGAAAAGATTATCCTGAACAGAAGCTGTCAGAAGATTGTAGAAATGCCCTAGAGAATTTTCTTCCATCTAATACAAGTGGATATTAGCCAGCACCACTATGAACACATATAGTATTTTCATAATCTGTACTTGGGCCTGGCTGTCTGACTGTGCTCTGAGCTCCACCCTGCTCCACACTCCTGCCTAAAAGTTGCCCACCTGCTACAGACCTCTCCTCTTCCAAGTGTGCTTTTGCTATTTATTTATTTATTTATTTATTTATTTATTTATTTATGTGCTTATTCATTTTACCACATTTAACAAGGAGTAGAGAAGTAGTGTATTATAGTGAATACAGACCTGGCATAGGAATCTAGGTTATATACCCTTTGCCATTCATTAGCTGATTGACCTTGAGTTTTATTTTCCTCTGCCTAATGGAGATCATCTCTCTCACACACATATATATTTTTTCAATTGATTTCAGAGAGAGGAAAAGAGAGGGAGAGATAGAAACATCAATTATGAGAGAAAATAATTGCCTCCTGCATGTCCTCTATGGAGAATCGAGTCTGCAACTGGGGCATGTGCCCTGATTGGGAATCGAAGCACAACCTCTTGGTGTATGGGACGATACTCAATCCAATGAGCCACACAGGCAAGGCCAGGCATCACATACTTTAATGTGGGTTTGTAAGGATAAAGTGACAAAATGTTAAGTATTTAATCCAGGCCTCAGCCCAGAGTGGGGTATTGTACAGTTAATAACCTGGTGGAGGAAGGAGAGTCAGATGGTGTGATTCACTGTTAGCCTTCCCCTCTGCCTATGTTTCTTAGGATAGTCTTGAATTCCTTCAGACAATGGTTAAGACATAGAAGGCTCCACTGATATTGAAGTCTTGGCAGCATAGCACAAAAGCACTGAACCCCCTCCCCGCCCCCGGTGACTTCGCATAAGCTAGAGCTACCTTCTAGCAGGCACACGTGCTGACCCCCCACTGGTAGGTGCTTCCATTGCACATTGAGCTTGGATGAGTGTTTGGAGAATAATTATGCATTTTTATAACCCCATGGACTCAGTGGCATAATGCAACATACATTTGTTTAGTATCTAAAATGTACACTGTTTATTATAATTTATGAAAAATAGTCCACCTGGGGACATGAGACCAAATAAATAGCTGAAACTCTTTCCATAATGCAAACCTCTGTGGGCCAAATATAAAGGGAGGTTGGTATATATTTGCTCAATATTATTAATAATTTGAAAATACCAAACTTCTTAAGTGTCACAGTTGATATTTAATGAAGTACTTTTTCCTAAACCAGGTGTAAATTAATGTCAGAGAGCAAAATAATATTGCAGATAAATATTTACTTGTCAACATAAGCAACATTTAAACCAGTGAAGAATTTTTTTGTGAGTTTATTTGAGCCACGCTGTTGACAATTGCCGGGAAGCAAAATGTCAAAGGATTGAGATAATGCTTCAGAGACTGGCAGTTTGCACCTTATTTTATACATTATAATCAAAAGAGTTGACGCAAGTGGGTTACATGAAATCCATTGGTGGTAGATCAGAGAGATGGGAGAAAGCAAAGCTGGGAAATCTCTGGGATTGGATGAAAAACAAAATGATAGACACATACATCTTTTACATAGGTGGGTACAGGATTGTTAACAGTCAACAATTAACATGACAAACCAGCTAGAGCAGTGGTCAGCAAACTGCGGTTTGTGAGCCACATGCGGCTCTTTGGCCCCTTGAGTGTGGCTCTTCCACAAAAAACCACGGCCTGGGAGAGTCTATTTTGAAGAAGTGGCGTTAGAAGAAGTTTAAGGTTAAAAAATTTGGCTCTCAAAAGAAATTTCAATCATTGTACTGTTGATATTTGGCTCTGTTGACTAATGAGTTTGCCGACCACTGAGCTAGAGGATTTGTGGTCTAGCCCTGGTGCATGGTTGTGCCCTGAGGGGTCTTACCCTGACATTTTAAAGGAATGCTATTATAGATGCAAAAGACAGTAAGATAGGCTTAGTTAAGGTTGTCAGAGAGGATTCTATCCTAGGACATGATTACCCTTCATAAATTGCTTTTAGGTTAAAAATTTTAATTTCAGACCATCCTTTGTGGTTACTTTCGGTCTCTGAGTTTGCAAGGCCACCACGCAGGCCTTTTCTGAGCTTGTCAGGTTTAGTATGTGGCCCCTTTTCATCCACATACTAAAGTGCAAAGACTTTTACGTAAAACCAGACAAATGGAAATGTATTACTTTTGCTTAATTGTGGATAGATGCAAGTCAATGATAGTAAACTCAAGATTGGGGACTGCAGATTTTCTGATAAGATCCCCCAGCCTGCCTTCCTGGCCTTATATCCACTTTTCACCACACCCTATGCTCACACAGATGTGTTGCCTTCTCCATTTCAAGGACCCAGCATGGAGAATGCCATTGCTCATATTCCGCTGAATCATTGCACAGGCCTGTATTCCCCTGTCCCCTTTTTCTTACATGTAAGCCCATCCCTCAATGCCTGGAACATAGTAAGAAATTAGTGCATGTTTGCTGAATGATTGGATTTATATTGTGGACAAAAAGGGATTCCCTGAAAACTAACCTCACAGGGTGGTCTGTGGCAGATCACGGTGCGTAGCATGCCCCAGGTGTACAAGTTCTTTATTAAAAAGTTTATCTTTGCGTAAAGCAAGTCCTGTCCATTGTTTCTGTGCATCTAAATTAACACACCCTTGAAATGCCCCCTTTGAGACCCCTTCTTCTAATACCTGACCACCTTTTCAAATCCCTCAGGAGAATACAGAATCTTAACCACCCTGTAATCCCACCTCCATGTGACCACCCTAAGAGAGCATATACTCTTAACTATTTTATAATTTGGTTCCTGAATTGCTTCCTCCCATTCCCATGTAATCTTCCCTACATACCCTCCTTAATTTCAAATGCATAAAACAAAACTGCAAACTCTTATTCTCCAAAGCATTTATCTTAGTCTGTTGAGACCTTGCTTCCAGATGCACCCTCTTTTTGGCTTAAATAAATTTTTATAAAAATTCTCTACAGGGTTGAATGTTCCTACACCAACAATATGTTTATGTGAGCTATAATGGTGTTTATAGGCACAATAAGAAGAATTGTTGTCTTAGAAAGCTTGAGGCTGGTTCCCCAAAACAATCACTGAACGTTTTGCATAAAGAGATGTTACGTCTCTGCTATAATGGAAGAAGGGCTTCTGCTTCTTCCTGGTGTTTAATAAACACTGAGTGAATGAGTAAATGTATCATTTGGGAAATTACTTTCCTCCCTCTATGTCTCATATTTGGTGTTATGGCTAAAAAAAAAAGTATTCTTACTTGTAAATGAGTAGTATTACTTCTGTTGTGAATATTCTGCTAGTGACTTGAATAAGAGATTTAAAATCCAAGATTAAAGGCATTTTTATGATGTTTTGCTGATATAAATTTCTGTTCAATGTTACTCCTACATTCAAAAACCTAATCAATAATTATACTTCTGTAAATGAAAGAATTATTGATTTTTCAATATTTCTTATTGCCTTATACAGATTTATATCAGTATTTCAAGAGAAAAGTAAATTGATAAGCTACTTCACATTATCTCCCCTGACAGAAACATAGAATCTCAGGTCTGGAGGGATCTCTGAATATGGACCCTAGCTAGACTGAAGTCATTCTGGATGTAACTATTCTAACACACCCTTGAAATACCCCTTTCTTAAATGTTCCTTCTTGAACAATAATGTTCACATAAACCGCTTGGAAATGGTGTTAAAATGCAGCTTCTGCAGTGGGACCCAAGGTCAAGTTTACTCATAATGATCCTCAAAGAAACCCTTTTCCAGATTTCATTTCTTTAACTGATTGAAAAGCAAAGGGAAAGAGACAATGTGATAGGAATGCCAGATTAAATACAGGACACTGCAAACTTTCCTCTACCCTCAGGGTTCTTCTCACTGGTCTAATAATCAACCAAACATGAGACAGGTTAACAAGAGAAAATAACCAAATTTAATACATACATATGCATGGGAACCCCGTAGACATGAGAGAATCAGAGACCTCACATGCGCGAGAGGTTCAGAGACAGAAAGGGGGATTGAGGTGTATAAGTCATCCTGAGGTAAGGATGAAGATGTGAGCTTCAATGGTTCAATGTAGGATGATAAAAAGAACAGATGTTTAATAAATAAAAGTTTCTCATGCCCTATAAGTGGGTCAAAAAGAAATTATTGGTGATCATCTCTTTTTATGGTCAAGGTCCCTTATTCAAGTTCTTCTAGGTAGTTAAAGGGAGGGGAAGTTTCTCTTGAACCTGAAGCTAAAATTGCCTCTAGCTCAAAGTAATCTGTATACTACTGATGCACATTTTGGGTGGTTTGTTCTGAACCTCCACACAACAAATCATTTGTCAATATAAGTATGTCTCAAATATTGCATGGGACACATTTACACTAAAAAAAAAAATGTTGCTGTGAATCTTAAGAAAGAAGATAACTATTAAGAAGGGCTCCTGGTGGCTAACTAGGTTCAAATTTATAAAACAGAGCCTAGCAGCCATTGCTACACAGGGGCCTCTCATGCAAACTGCACTTCAGGGAGAAGCCTGTAATGAACTACCTGCCTCTGCACTAAATGGCCTGCCTGCACTGTATTCCTGCCATCTGAGCCAGCCCCTATAGAAGAGTTCCTAGAATACTATTTCAACCAGCAGGACTGAGACTTTCCCTGTCCAAGTGAAGCTGCACAGCTACATCCTTATCTTTACTGACCAATCATAATTGCTCCATTCTGACCAATCAGGAAAGTGCCTTTTGGACCAATCAAACTGTGAGGATTTGGAGTTCTCATTTGCATGAGTCTGGACCAATCAGGGACCAGGGGTGAGGACATCTGTCTATATAAGCCAGCTCCTCTCTGGCTCAGGAAGTGCATTTCCCTTTCCACAGAAGACTGAAGTCTAAGTAGAGCAGCACAGGGCAAGGCGGACCAGCATGGAGTAGAGCAAAGAAAAGTAGAGCAGACCAGCTAGGAGTGGAGCAGAGCAGTCTAACCAGAAAGGGACCTGGCCCTAGAGCCTCCTCACCCAGGGCCTTCTAATAGCTGTTTTCATAGCCTTGATGCATCACAATTGAGCTTTTTGAACTGAATAAAGTTTCCTTCTTCACCATACAAATTGGGGATCCCTGCTGATGTTGAATTGACACTAAAAGCTTTTGATTGATATTGTTCAAAAGAATGGACACTAAAAGCTTTTGATTGATATTGTTCAACAGAAATTAAAATTTAACTGGGCATCCTGTATTTTTACTTGCTAAATCTGACAACTCCAAATGAGCATAAAGGAAAAAAGCATGGACTTTGGCATCAAGACTGAGCTGACTTTGAGTCCTGGCTTTAGCTGTGTCCTTTACTAGCTGTGTAAATGAGCTAGTCTTATGAGCAAGCCTCTGCTTCCTCATCTGTATGTAAAAGGAGTGATAAGAGCACTTGCCCTATGTGAGGTTAAATAAGTTGATACATGGGAAGTGCTAGGCTTATATCAGGTGATGATTAATAAGGCCAGTAGCAATGATATGAGATTTGCACACACTATTAATTCTGGGGGAAAAAAGAGCATTGACTTTATTAGGTGAAAACATTTGTAATGCTATATTTTTATGTTGCCACAACATAGAAAACTATTGCCAGATTTTGATGCAAACCTGGTTTTCTACGAATGATTGGTATGCAACAGAATCACCTGGATGATGTTAAAACATAGATTGCTGGGCCCCATCCCTAGATATTTTGATTCAGTTGGTCTTGTGTGAAACCCAAGAATATGCATTTCTGACAGGTTCCCAGGTAATGTTACTGCTGTTGGTCTAGAGACCAAGATTTTAGAACCACTGATACATGTTACAAGGATTCTAGCTTTTTCATGCTCTTGTCTGCTGTAGTTAGTTAACATGATGCCAACTACTGGGCATAATAGAAACAGATGCTTCTATTCAGAATAGAAGCTTAAATCAAGCATTTTAAAAAATGATCCTGAGGGTCCTGTCAAGATCTTATAAAGCCTTGTGCTTTTTATGAATTAGGAACAGGCAAAAATGTTTTATTGTGACATAGACTAAAAGTAAGAATTTTAAGTAAAGAAAACTAAGACTTTCCATTTACAGCTAAACAAATAGGAGCTGTACTACCACTAATTAGCTGTACTGCTGCCAGTTACTGGTTGGTTTCTAGTTCCCTCAATTTCATGGCAGGAAGGAATATATCATGGCACAATAGGCACAAAGAAGACTTTACATTTGGGCCTCTATGTATTCATCTATGAAATGAGAGGATAACCTCAAAAAACATTCTTTAGTATTCTTTGTCTACCCACACAGAATTTGGCTTAGCTTAGCTTCAGAAAGATCACATTTAGAATGAATCTCTATTCTCTGACATCACATAACCCTCTTGTTTATAAGAACTATCATGAAAGCTTTTGGGACTACCGAATACTTTCGCTTTTTCTTTCCATGGTAAGATTTCTATATCAGTAAAATAATAATGGTACCAATTTCCCTTACAGAGTTATTTTAAGGACATAATACAAGTGGAAATAGTTGTTTTATTAGTTTTCTAGAGATGTCATGCAAAGTACCACAGGCTGGATAGGTTCAA
The DNA here is from genome assembly GCF_951640355.1 of Cnephaeus nilssonii. Classification (NCBI taxonomy): domain Eukaryota; kingdom Metazoa; phylum Chordata; class Mammalia; order Chiroptera; family Vespertilionidae; genus Cnephaeus; species Cnephaeus nilssonii. The sequence continues at coordinate 37,362,122 of NC_137074.1, read as the reverse complement.
CAATACAAATCGATTTCCTCACAGTACTGGAGGCTGGGAAGTTCAAGATCTAGGCGTTGGCAGGTTGAAGAAGGCCATCTCCAAATCAAGGCGAGAGGCCATCTCCTGAGGCCTCTCGCCTTGATTTGGAGATGGCCTTCTCCCTGTGTCTTCATGTGCTCTTTCTTCTGTGGTATCTGTGTCCACATTTCCTCTTCTTATAAGGACACCAGTCATATTGGATTAGGGTCCATTCTAATGCCCTCATTTTAAATTAATTACCTTTTTAAAGACCCTATCCCCACATGTGGTCACTTTACGAGGTACTGGGAATTAGGACTTCAACATATGGATTTTGAGGTGACACCATTCAGCCCCAACACTTGTGTTTAAAGTACTGTGCAAATATTGTTTTAGAACAGAATCTTATCTGCTTGAGTTTAATTTTCCACATTTGTAAAACAAGTATGTTTTCATGAGGGAGTTCTGAGTAATAACAACTGTGATATCCTGTTGTGTTTTTTCTAACTCCTCACAGTCTATAGCTGAGGAGAGGTTTCTCCAGAAGCAAGCTACTATGCGCCAGGTCCTAGGAGAGGAGACCATCCGCCTTCAAGAAGTGCAGTAGAAAGAGCACGGAGTCAGGAGACTGGGTTTGATTCCAGCTCAGCCATTTTCAAATTGAGAACCTTGGATACAATATCCTATCTCTCTGGGTCTCAGTTTTTTTCCTGTGTAAAATGGGGCTATAGCATCTGCCTAGAGTTGAAAGTAAGGGAGATACCCCGCATAAAGATCATTTAACAGAAGAACTCAGGAAATGGTAGTCACACATTGTTTGCTCCTGCCTTGCCTCTCCTAAGGGGAAATGAATCCTGCAGAAATGCCTTGAGGGCATCTTGGAGACTGTGTCACATCCTTCTGTGAGGTGACTGCTGCAGTCCCTTCTTCCTACTGAGTCACACTGCAAGTGTGGAGAGCGAGGAGCAGCCCATCTCCCTCACCACTGCAGAGCCAGGGCTCCTTCTCTAGGGACCAGTGAGAATAATGGTTATTTCAACAGCTCTTCCATCATTGCAACCTCATGTGCTTAGCCCTGGAATTCCAACACCAGCACCTCACTAGACTAGCCACTTCTTAGAGCTCCCCCAGGGAGGTAATAAATGCTGTATCAGGTCCAACACAACTCTAGAAGGAACCTTTAGAGAAAACCAGGCTCTAAAGAATACATTTGGTAAAATTTCCCAATGCCAGACCACTAGGCAGAACTTTGGGCAGTCTTAAGTTACTTTAACCTTTTCCCAATTTCAAAATAACCCAAAGCACAGACTACCCTAAGATGCTTTTTGGGTAAGACTCTCTTAGGAGGGGAAGCGGTTATAGGGTACTTAGGCAATTACAGTGTTACTTAAAATGTGAAACAACTAGTAAAGGCATCCTAATACAACTATAGTTATTTTTGTACAGAAAATTTCCAATCTAATGTTTATATATCCATATACATTTTTAAATAGAGTAAAAATTGTACTGTGGAAATATTTTCTTATACTATTTTCACTGAATCTTAGCTATGAAATAATGTCTATATCTATCATTTTGATGGTTGAGTTCTATTCTCAACCATCAAAGTAGATTGAATGGACAGAAGTTTCCCCATTCCCCTACCTTTGAGCTTCTAGGTTTAGGTTGCTTCTAATTTTGTAAATGATATTGCAATGCACATCTTTGTACATATATTTCCCACTCCTTCTTTCTCTTAAGTAATTTCCTTACAATAAATATTTAGAATTGCACATAAACATTCTATGTAAATTAGACTTTAAAATTAAGTACCCCTAACTTTGCTGCAAAGTGATGTATGTGGTCTCTGAAATCTTCCATTTTCTGTAAAAGACGGCTTCTCCCATCACGAAAACCTTCAGTACTGAGGCATAGGAGAGAGTGCCATCTGCTGCCCTAAAAGCATAACTTCCTGCCATTTCCTGCTTGTTCCTGGAGAGCATGACCAGACACCTGCCAAGGTCTGTTCTGCACCCAGGTTGGGTGTGAAATGACAATGACGGAAGAGTGCCCATTCAGTGAGGTCACATTGCCAAGTTACCAGGTCCAGTGTAGCCTGTATTCTCAGTGTTGAGTGCAGCCAGGCCCTATTTCCTACCTCCTTTGGGAACTGCCAAGTCCTAACAATTGGTCCATGGGAGTTTGTCCTGCAGGCCACTGTACAACGATGTGCGCTGTGTGCTGGCTGTTGGTTGTGCTCTCTGTCCAGTCTACCTTCCTCTTCTCATCAATGCGGGTCTAACCACCCATGTCATTGGATCAGTCTCCAGTCCAGCTCTGTGCTTTGGCCATATTGCTCTACATGTGAAAGGACTTTTTCTCAGTGGCTTTGAATTCTGGTTAGCTTTAGAGTCTTACCTCAATGCTCCTTCTTTCCTGACCAGGAGCCTTCCCAGATTTTCATATCCCTGCAATGTCCCTTGTAGTTGCTACCACACCACCTTCCATGACTGCTCTTTGCTCATTATATGGGGTTTTCCATGTCAAAAAAAGACTTTATGACTTGCCCCTGACAATTTTCCAGCATTATTTCTCATAATTAATTCTTTGTTTTATGCACTTTAGGACAGCATTGTCTAATAAATATCTATGTATGTATTTTAAACTTTCTGGTAGCTACAATAAAATAGGAAAAGCAAATAAAACAAGTAAGACAAACAAAATACTCCAAAACAACAACAGGTAACCGAGAATATTATAATTTTAACATTTAACACACACATTTCAAGTGCTCAATAGACATATGTATTGCTAGCTCTAGGAGACTGAAGCTACATATGAGTTCCCCAGATATATGAGTTATGTTTTAACCTTTGCTGGGAATAAACTTCCTCCCATCTGGCAAGCTTCTACTCATCTTCAAAAACCTAGCATAAATATTACCTTTTCCAGTAATTCTTTCCTGACTCTCTGCAAATTTATTAATCTCTTTCTCCCACTCTGCATAGTTCATGCTTCTACTTTATTTTTATTGCTCTCTATAATAATATAGTTGTTTGCATTTATTTATTTATTCATAGCTTTATGCTTGATTTTGAACTTCTTTAGGGCAGAGATGTTCATTGAGCATGTCTGTATCCTGAGAGTCAAGAACAAAACACATTCTTGCCATCAATGTGCAATAAATGGATAAATAAACAAATACATATCTATTAATCAAGTTACCATCACCTATACTGAATGCTAATTTTTCATCCCCATGTCTCCTTACAAGGCTTTAATACAAGCCTGATGAAAGATTTATCTAGACAAGCCAGGGTTTCTTTTGTTGCTCCGTTTCTCAGTCAAACCAAATTAGAAGCAAAGTGCAACAATTGGCAGGAAGAGAAAAAAAGGTCCAGGCCTGATTTGGATGACGCCTCCACGCTGATTTCCTGGGGCTTCATGACAATCGGCTTTTTCTGGTTCAACTGACAACACTATTTTAAAATATTTACACTTAAATATCTTCATACTTTGAATAAGGTGTTTCCTTGAGCAAAGCTTCTCCTTCACAAAATCTGCTGATACGTAATGAGGTATGGGGCTTACCCTCAGTTATAAGTAAACCAAATTCCTTTCTTTTTGTTAAAGCCTCCTACCTTATGCTTCAGGAAGAAGGCTATTGAGGAAGGCTGATGGCAAGATTACTGACATAGGTGTTTTTGGAAAATATAAAATGGTTGACTTTTAAAAAAAAAAATTATCCCATTTCTTTCATCTCATTTAGTATTTTTTTTTTAAATAAGCACTGTTAAAACAATTTAATTCCTGATAGTTTGTGCAGGGAAGTAGCAATAAGACAGATCTCACTGTATATATCACACTATCCTACAGAGAATTATGTAAATTATGCATTTGAAGGTGTAAACCGCAAGGGAAGAAGCTATAGTAAGTAGTATGTCTAGATGTTATTTTTCCTAAGTGGAAATTTGTTACTGAAATCAGGTAAAATATGGAAATGAAATATAATGAATATAAAGTATACTTAAAGTAAAAATAAATATTAGCCCCTATAACTTAGTCTCATTATTTTAAATCTATCCATATATTTTTTAAGTATAGTTATTTTATATATTGGGCAGTATAGATATTAAATATAATACCAGGGGTTAATGGATTTTAGGTTCTATGAAAATGCTTGAGACTTGACAGATAAAATTTAATGGCCCAAGTATAAAAAATCATGTTAAAATTAAACTTAAGAATCTCTAGTTGTTTCAAAATGTAATACTATACAAGTTTGATCTATATTTAATGTTCATTAACATTTTATTGTATTTGGACAACTTATGTTTTAAATTTCTTCACTTCACAAGAATTTCTGAATATGTGCCATGATTGCTGGAAAATTGATGATAATTGAGTAGTTATACTCAATTAATTCAAAGAGCAATATTATAAAATATTATGAAAAATTTTAAATTCTATTTTATAGAAAAAATAATATTTAGTGTGAAATAGCTGTATTATAAGAGATTTGGAATAATGTGAGTTATAGCTTGAGGGCCTACAAGAAAATAGTCCTATTTTTTAATTAATAGACTTTATTTTATATTTTACTTTATTTTATAACTAGAGGCCCAGTGCATGATTTAATCATGCACCTGGTGCACCAGCGGGCTGGCTGTCCGCCGGTGCACCAGGCCTTCCGAAAGCCTCCGGCGTGGCGGAGGCTTTCGAAAGGCCTTGTGCCGGAGCAGACAGCCAGCCAGCTCCCCCGCTTTGGCTTTTGATCGCAGGGGAGCTGGCCGGCTGTCCGCTGGTGCACCAGGCCTTCCGAAAGCCTCCGGCGCGGCGGAGGCTTTCGAAAGGCCTTGTGCCGGAGCAGACAGACAGCCAGCTCCCCCGCTTTGGCTTTTGATCGCGGGGGAGCTGGCCGGCTGTCCGCCGGTGCACCAGGCCTTCCGAAAGCCTCCAGTGCAGCCATGACACAGACGCTGAGCTCGCGGCGCCACTGGCGCCGCGAGCTCAGCGTCCTGCTGGCCCAATCAGCTACCCTGGCCACCCTGAGTCCCGCCCCCTGTGCCTCCTGCTGGCCCAATCGTGGGCGTAGCGGAGTGATGGTAATTTACATATTACCATTTTATTATCTAGGATAAAGCAGTTTTAGGTTTACAGAGTTCCCTGATACCCCCAGACTCTCACAGTTTCTCCTACTATTAACATCTTGTATTAGTATGGTACCCTTGCTAACAATTGCTGAGCTAGTATTATTACCTTATTAACAAAAGTCTATAGTTTACATTAGGGTTCACTCTTGGTGTTGGATATTCTATGGGCTTTGACAAATGTATAAGATCATGTATCCACCATTATGTATATACAGAATAGTTCCACTGCCAAATGGCTCTAATTTTAAGGCACAGATGTCTGTAATACGAACTTTCAATGTAGCTGTCACATGAGTTCTGCTTCTCATGGCCAATTAGGACTGTCCCACTCACCTGTGGTCTCTATGGGCATTAATCAATAGCTGGCATGAATAACTGTTATGGATTGGTCCAAAATTATGTGTCTTATTATTTTGTTAGAGGAGATTCTAAGGTACTATTTTCCTTATTAATCTTATTCTGTTTCTTTTTCTCATTTTATTTTTAATAGTTATCTGGCTTGGCTTAAAAAAAAAAACACAACTTTTTTTCCATTTAGTAAAGTATTAGTCTGTTTTCGGGGCGACTAATTTAATCTTCTCCTGGAGTGTGTTCCAGTGTTGGAGACTTAAAGTGCTTTTATTACTGTAAGGGTTCTTATTGTTATTATGTTTATTCAGGGCATCAATCAGGTGCTTGGTTTCCTTTCTTTCCCAGCTGCTGCCTCTGATGCTGGCTCCTTATTTTCTGTTGTGCTCCAGATTAATTTTCACAGGTTATTACTCACCTTTGGGTTTCCTTCTTCACAGATGTCACCCTAAAGACCCAGAGAGTTACCTAGCTTGTAGCTGTCTTAGAGTTCCCGTCTTTCAAGATAATCTGACTGATTGTTTAGCATCTGTTAGCCAGAGGACCATAGATTTCAGTGGAAATAACACAAGACTTAAAAATCAGAAGTAGTTTCAAGCTCTATCACATGCTGACTGGGCAGTTAAGCCCTTAGTAAATGTGGAATAATGATGCCTGGTCTGCCTTTGAATATGCTAATCTTTCAGGTAGGATTTATCCTCTTCAATCCTACCTGAAAAAAAATCCTATTGTGCCTTCAAAACCCAGATCATAGATCAAGTCCTATAAGAAGCCTTCCTAGACCCTTCCAGATAGTCAATTATTTCTTTTTCTGCCCCTCATACTTATTGTCACTCACGACAACATGCAAATAAGTACTTCACTTATTTTCATGTCAGTAACAGGACTATTATAAAAACACAATGAGATGCATTTAGAACTAGAAAGTTCCTATAGACTTTGATTTTAGTTGACATTGCACACTTGACCAAGTTGTGGTTCTTGTTCTCAGAGAGCTCAGCATGTAGTAACTATTTGATAGCACAGGTATGGTTGCTTGCCTATTCCTTCATTCAAAGATGTTTATCCAGGCACCAGCTGTGTTCCAAGTACTGTGTATGGAATATATAGCAAAGTGAGTAAAATGTTTTAAAAATGAGATAAAATGTAATATTTAAATACTAAAAACAAGCCAATAAGACCAAGAATTAGTAACAAGGGCTCTGAAATTGAGAATTTACATCTCAGTTGCTTACAGTTCAAACAAATAACAGCCAGGGAACTATGTATGAGAGAACCATAGCTCCCCCTAACCACCTCCTCCCTCCGCCCTGGCCCATGGCTCTCAGCCCCCTAGTTATCATCTTATCATCATGTCTACTTGGAAGAGAACTCAGAGTTTGTTAGTATAATTCATTGAATAACGTTTAGTTATCCTTCAGAGTCTATGTATATAGTACTCTCTGTTTCATTCTCATTAAAAGGTATGTCTTTAATCATTCTTAATAAATTAGTGCCCCTGTGCATGGATTCATGCACATTGAAAGGAAATTAATTAGAAGGTGGCTGGGGAGGCGGGACTGGGTGAGATAGGCAGGACATGCCCTAGAGCTAACCTCCCTTGGTCCCTCCCCAGATGGTTGCTCCTGGGGTGACACTGTGGCTCGAAGGGCAACTGCAGAATGAGCCAGGTCCCTCTGGCAGGGGGGGTTCCTTGGCCTGGCCTACGGGGATCTGGCTGAAACCGGCTCTCAGATTTCCAGAAGGTGGTTCTCAGGTGATGCACACTGGAATCAGGCTCCCTCCTCTCTGGTTGTGGGGTGTGTCACCTGAGAACCATCGCTGCCAAGTCACCACAGCTCGCAGCTCCTGCGTTGAGCATCTGCCCCCTGGTGTTTAGTGCGCATCATACCTACCTGTTGGTCAGATGGTAGGATAGTCACTTAGCCTTTTATACATATAAATCTTTTTGTCATAGTGCCCCTTGTTTAAAAAAAATCCCTGTAAGTTATGTCTGGTTAACTATAAAAACTAGGTTGAATGGCTCCCACCTGAATATTAGGGTCAGGATTCTGGTGCCCACACAGAACATGTTTATGAAAGCTATGTCCTCTACAGAAATCTGCTATTAGAGGTTCATTTCTGTCTGGATGTATATTAGTAAAACTTCTTCCTGGCCTTGGTTTCTTCATTTCACTTGCCTTGGAGGCTTCCAGATCCCTTCCTGACCACTAAGCTCTTTGCTGTGGGTTTCTTGACCAACCCTGATATTCTGCTTCTCTCTTTATCCTCTGCTTAAAGGTGATTTCCCATCTTTCTGCCTAGAGTGCCATGTGAGCCCTTTGGTGCTTCATAGTGACCAATAACAAGTCATCCAGTCCATTCTGCTGGCTGCCCCAAACGGTGTCACTCCCACACACACTCCCCCAAAGCTGATCCAGCCTGCTGGTGGATCCATGACCAATTAACATGGGTAGATATCTAATTCATATGGAGAATCAGTCATTTGCCATTTTTTCATTGTCCATTCATCCATTCAACATGTTGAGAGTCAGCCCTGATACTAAGCTCCGGGAATACAGAGATGAGTGGTCCCAGCACTGCCCTTAGAGAGTTCACAGCCTTATGTGGAGCAATAACAACGTGTGATTCTATGTGGAATTTTTAAACTCAGTGCAAACAACTGTGATGATTCTGTTTCCTTTTCCTTTCTTTTGGTTGTTGGTTTATCCTTTGGCCTTTTGGGGTTCCTTGTCTACACATCCAAGGGACCTGAAGTGGACTCAGGTTGATGGTGACTTCTTACATAACATTTTCACTTTCTAATCAGATGCTGATATATGACCTTGGAGAGATCTTTATGACTCTCCATTCTGTTGCATGAATGACATTAGAGGGACAAAGGGTAATTGATGAATGTTTAAAGAATGTGTCTTGAGTACTTAAAATGCAATTTCTGGTTTGAAGAATAGGATTCATAAGTGGTTTCTGTATTACCTTTAATGTTTAATTTATAGAGATATTCTTAAAATAAACATGCCTGGATGAAACAACAGAAATAATTTACATTACAGAATGTGTAGCCAAAAAAAATGTACCTTGTACTGTTTGTGTACTTACTCATTATTTTGGGGGATATTGGTGAAATAAAAACTTATATTAGCAAGGCAGTGAAATGCATCTTGAATTTTATAGTCTCTCTTTCCTGTGAAGAAAAATTTCTAGTCTCTTGTAAATCTCCTCCTAGGCAGTTAATTTTTTCTTAGCATAGCAGAGCTGTCCTGGCTAGAGTCCCAAAGACTGAGGGATATCAGCAGTGGTTTGTGTTCAGGGCAACTTGAAGGTCCTCAAATCCTACCATGATTCTTCTTACTGGGGAAGATCATCAAAAGGAATGGGGAATAGCTGGTGGAGCAGCATTTGTCTCCTTCCTTGTTTGCCCTTAAGCTCACAGGATCATACCCCAAATCTAGCTGAGTGTGCTACCAAGTATCAGAGGAATGGTGATGCACCTGCAATAGGGGTTTACAAATCACATTTTTTTATGGGAAGTGGTATTGTGCAGTGGCTAGAAACAAAAAGGCATTTACTATCACCTTAATATTTCATCAATTATAAGATGACTCTTTCCTCTACACTTTAATATCTCTTAAATTGGGGCACAAATTGCAACTGATGGCATGCTATAGTTAATCGGCTGCATTTCTGTCCTAATATGAGTGGTAGATAAAGCAATAATGGTACTGTCATCTCAGATTAGACAATGATATGGCACTAGCTATGTGAACTGTAGGCAAGTTACTTAAGTGCTTTGTGTCATATATCTCACTGCACAACACTTAGCACAAAATAAACCGTAGAAATAAAATTATATGCTTTTTATTTTATTGTTTTACATTTCTCCTTCGACTATTTCTGTGATTCATAGGAGAACATAAATTGGATTAATTCTTTAATAATAGATGTGGGATTTTTTGTGATTACTTAGTTGTTCAAATTATTACACTATCATGTGTTGATTTATCTTTATTATGAGAAATGATCATGGGAAGGACAGGGAAATAAGTGTGGAGATGAATAACCATATATATTTGCATAAGGCCTCATGTTTTCAAAACCACTTTGAGATCTTATCCTCATTTGAGCATTATCTCTTCCCCATGAGGTAAAGAGCAAAGCATTCTCCTCCTTTATAGAAGTGAAGAGATTGAGTAACTTACTGAAGACACTCAGATACTTTTCTAATTCCTAGTCCAGAGCTCTCTTTTGCTTTTTAAATCTTACCCACACCCACAACGTTGCTAGTTTTTATTTGTTTGCTTTTGTTAATCCTCACCTAAGGATATTTTTTTCCATTGCTTTTCTAGAGAGAGTAGAATGGAGGGAGGGATGGGGAGAGAGAGAGAAACATCCATGTGAGAGAGACACTTGATTGGTTGACTCTGGCCAGGGGATCGAGCCTGCAACTCAGGTACGTGTTCGTGACTGAGAATCGATCCTGTGATCCTTCAGTGTGTGGGCTGACACTCTAACCACTGAGAACACCAGCCAGGGCAACTACTTTTTGATTGCCATTCATATTTCCAGAAATCTTCTCTTATTTCCAAGATATTCCCACTATGTAGCTCACTATCACCCCAACATGTAGTACATGAACCATTTGTTTTTTCCCTGTAACAAGTCCATTAGAGTTTATTCTCTAGGTTTAATTCTTTCAACAGTGCAATTATCCTCTCACAAAAATGTGGAGTCATATTTAACCATTCCCCTTTCCTTAGCATTGTCCCTCACAGTTTATCAATACCAATTTCTTTTCATCAGGTGTGTCCTCTGTAGTGTCTTTTCCTTTAAATCTCCACTGCTATCTTTTTCTAGACAGGACTTTGGAAATAGTCTCTTAATCCTATAATTCATCCTGTACTCAGTCAGATTAACCTTTACAAAACTCCTTTTGTATATGTCACAGAACTCTCCAATGGCTCATTATTGGACAGAATGAAGTCTAAGGACTAACATCGAAGGATTTCAGGTCTGATTTAGTGTTATCACTTGGTCACACACCACTGGGTGATAATGGGTTTAAGGCCCTAATGGGCCTCTTTGACCAAGTGAAACTAGGATTGTGAGTCCAACCCAGAGAAGATAATGCCAGTCTAGACAAGCAAGGCCCTCCTAGGTCTTCTCCCTAATAATTTAAATTGATATTTTTATTATCCTCAACATAAAACTTCTTCTACACAGCCAATTCCTTCAATAAAACTTGGACATGCTGTGCTTATTTCTGCTCTGTACCTTTGCTTGTATTGCTTCTCAATCATTCAAAGATGCATTCAATAAACATTTATTGAGCACTTTCAAGATGAGGGGAATATAAAAATGAAGAAGATCCTGCTTTGTAGCTCAGAAGGAAGTAAGGAGGGAGGACAAATAAGCAATTAATTACAATACATTGCAACAAGTGCTACTGCTTGTAAAAGCATTTGATGGGAACATAGAGAAGCCACCACTGTGTCCAAGGCACTCTGGAAAGGCTGGAAAGTGGGTGACATTTGAACTGATCCTCTTCTTCCCATCAATCTTTCTAGAACCTGTTCAGACATCTAATCAATGGGCCAATGCCTCTCAAATGCCTAAAGCCTTTATTGAGGTGTCAGCCTACATTTTTCACTTTTTAAAACTCCTTTGGAAGTTACTGTTGTTATCTCTTGATTTGGCATTAGTCATCGCATGTTGCTTCACTGCTTCTTGTATACTTTTCTCAGTTCCTCCAACTAGATCATAAACTTTTAAACATCAGGGGTCACATTTTACACTTTTTAGTATCCACATCCAGACACAGGAACTAAATCCATGTTTAGTAGACAAACTGTTTTTATCTTTTGTGTACATATTGATTTCATGATTAAGAAGTTACATATGTGTAGCACACATTAGCAAATGTAAATTCTGATGATAAAAATGAGTTTTTCAAAGAGAAGAAGGTACTCTACTAAAGGTAGGTATACTTTCTAGTGGACGGTATCACTACATAATTCAGGTAACATATAGCAGATCTTCAGCTGATTATTATAATGGTAATGCTTCTGTTATTTAGTGATCAGGGAGAAATGTACACATATTTGAAGAAAGCACTGAAGGCAAGATAAAGCGATGGCTTCTCCTACATTCAGGCTTCTGCCCAAGATGGACAAAAGTTATGTTTTCAGTCAACTCAAGTTTTAAAAGACAAGCACATATTAGAGGTTTCTAAACTCTAATCATCTATATATGTAGAAGCCTAAGAGACTGGCTGACTGTCCAACAAGTAGCTGTGATGCACACTGACCACCAGGGGGCAGATGCTAAACACAGGTGGTGCCGAGCTGAGGTGACTTGGCAGCTGTGGTTCTCGGGTGATGCACCAGGGACCAGAGAGAAAGGAGCCCAATTCCAGGGTGCGTCATCTGAGAGCTGCCCTCTCACAATCCGGGACCCCTCAGGGGATGTGGGAGAGTTGGATTCTGCCTGAACCCCGCAGGCCAGGCTGAGGGACCCCACCGGTGCATGAATCCATGCACCAGGCCTCTAGTCATAATAATAATAGAGTAATATGCAAATTAGCCAGGACACCATAATGTCACAACCAAACAGCAGGCACCTGAGGCTGCATGGCGCCGGGCTGGGGCGAGGGACCTCAGGCCATGCCCCCTGCCCCGTGGGGCTTGATGGGGGACCTCAGGTTGCACCCTCCACTGGGCTGGGCTTGACGGGAGACCTTAGGCCATGCTCCTCGCTCTGGTGCCTGGCTGGGAGACCTCATGCTGCACCCCCTCACCCCAGAGCTGGGCCGGGGACCACACACCCCTGCCTGGCAGGGCTTGACAGGGGACCTGAGGCTGTGCCCCCTGCCTGGCGGGCTTGACGGGGGACCTGAGGCTGCACCCCCCGCCCAGTGCCAGGCCAGGGGACCTGAGGCTGCTCCCCCAGTGAGAGGGGCTTGACAGGGGTGGGACAGGCTGGGTGTGGGTCTCACCCAGTGTGGGAGGGGCCGGCCGGGTCTGGGTCTCCTATGTTTTCGAAGTGCGTGCTGGTGGTGGGCGAGGACTTGACTCCTAAGTCTCATGGCATGCCCCAGACTCTGACAGGAGGGAGATTTTCATATACATTTTACTAATTTTCTTTCATCTCTGATACTTCTATTATAGAGAAAGGGCAAATAGCAATATTAAAATATTTCCTCTAATTAATTCCCTTTTAATGTGCACGAATTTCATGCACCAGGCCACTAGTACTTTCAATATTTATTTGAGAAGAGTCAGAAACTTAAGGGGTAAGTCTCCTTAAGAAAAACTTGTTACACCTAGGATTAAAGGGAATAAAGTCCAAAATTTATGGCACTGCATTATCTGCACCCTTCCTTATTAAAAAGGACATCCTCAAAACTGAAAGACCATATTCAGAAAGACTATTAATAGAATTGATTGTAAAATTATCTATTATTATAATTATTGGATTTAACTTTTATTCTTTTTATAAATAACCATAGTTTATTAATCTGCTGAAGATTATGTTTTTTTTATTTTTAAACACAAATATTCTCATAATTCTAAACAAAATCTGACCATTTTCAAGGGACCAAGGACACTCAGATGGGAACTAACATTGTATAAAAGAATGAAAAGAGTTTGAGGTTTCCTATGGATAACTATGGTGCCCTCAAATTCAGTTACAATTTAATACATTATTAGAGAAATAAAGTTCAACATGTCTAGATTGAGTAATGATGAGAAATTAATAATAATTGCTTCATTTTATTAAACTGCTATGAACCAATGACTATACTAAGTGCTTTACATACATAATCTACCTTCCACAATAATCCTTCAGGTTAACTATTCATATATCCCTACTGAGAAGAGCCTCAAAGATATTGTCACTTGCCTAAAGTCAGCTAGTTAATAGTGGGTATGGGCTTTAAATCTATATATTCAAGATTTGAAATTCTGTTGTCATGAAAATGCTGGGATGAGGACCAAGTGTGAGTTGGAATAAGATGACAGAGAGTTTCTCATAATGGCCAAACATCATAACTCATGGAAGTAGCTTTTTCAAAATAGATTTTCCCAGGATCTATTGAACCCTCACTGGTTTATAAAGGCACCTGGTGATTTAGATACATCTTCTCCATGGGAAAAAGTTAAGCAATTTCTGAAATGAAGTACTAACAAAGCATTTGGATTATATCTTATAGAAAGACAAAGAGTTTTGTCTTAGGAGAGGCACAAATATAGCCTTAGGAGGAGAATTACTTGGAATTCGTTATAAAAAGAAGAAATGGAATTTAGGGATGGAAAAATCGGTTATGATTTATTAATCTGGTATCCTAATCTATTTCTTAGAAGTTACTTTTGGCTATTTCAAAACTCACACCTCAGAGGATTACAATTTACTACCACTGAAGCTATTAAAAAAATCTGCTTAAGGCTCTTGAAGGTAATTCCTAAATTGGAGTTTCAGACAATCCTTGAGTGATGGTGACTGTGTAGTTTCTCAGAGGAAGAGCCAGGGCTTCCTTGTATAGGTGTGACACAGGTTTCAAAAAGCCTTTCCTTAAAAAAAAATGTTTAAAATAGTCACACAATTTTGTGTTAAAAGTGAGTTTATTAAGGCTTATTCATAATAGAAAATGTATCCCCATAATATAATATAACATGATTGGGCAGTCAATTCAAAGGAAATTATAGAAATTTGGCATTATAAATAAGGGATAGTAAATATGTTTTAAAATGTGAGTTCACGTACTTTTATTCTTTATATATATAAAAGAGTTTAAAGTATATAAGGTATGATTTATAGAATTTCATGGGAGTATTTTATCCTCGAGAGTCCAACTGCTCATTTTGTAGTTGAAAACACTTTATAATATCCTCACTAAGAGATGGAACAAATCCACTAATGGAAATCTCATTTTTTCTTCAGAAGCCCATTCAATCTTGATATAATCCTGATGTGCCTTCTACTCATTGTTCTTTCTTCAAACCCCAGAACCCTGCCAACCAAATCATCTTTGCTGCATCCCAACCTTCAAAGTTCTGATTACTCAAATTTCCATCTTCTCTAGGTTAATTATCAATCATCCCCATTCTTTTCATTATTCTTCTTTTTGCATGATTCCAAGTCACCTCGGTGCCTAGAATGTGTCTTCTTAAAACAATTCCAAGCATTTTGAAATTTAAATATCTTTTTTACTGGATAATTCTCATAATATGTGTCATAGTAATGGAGTATAATATAGTGGAAGGACTCCTCATTAGTCTAGATAGGATACTTTTTTTTATTATTTCTCCTTTAATGTCTGCCTTCCTCTATTGGACTGTTAGCTCTTTGAAATAAGGGTATAGGTTTATCTTGGCCATTGTTCTATCTTCCATGTCTGGCATAGTGCCTGTCTGACACAGTTAGTATTCTATAAGATTTTATTGATTGAATGATGGATGGATGGATGTTAATTAAGGTCTGTGGTATCATTTTTATTTTATCTCAATAATAAATTACTTACCCATAGTTTTAGTTGGGCTCTGATATAAACTGCTTCATGATAGTAAATCTCATAGCTACTTCCTGCAAGAGCTATAAAATCTTTCCTGCATGACTTTTACAAAGAAAAAACATCACACATCAAGAGGATGTGTTATAGAGCCTAAGGTGATTCTGTGATTCTGACCTGTGGAATATTCTAGTTATTGATATCTGTTTTTCCTTGTGAATTCTTTTATTGCTCTCTCACTTTGGGGGGGAGGTAAAGTGTTAAGCAACTATTTAGTTGATCTGAAATAGCCTTTAAACCATGCTCTCAACATTTTTATCAAGATTGTGGATGAGGAGATGTATGAGAGGCTGATCGATGTGCAAATAGCATGGATCTAGAACATACTGTGAATACCCTGGAATATTGGTACCAGTTGATCTCAGCAGATTGGAATGGTGATGCAATTTCCTCCCCTCCCTCTGTCATCAGACCGTACCATCAAAAGGAAAAATGAATGCTTGGCCACCCACTTTGGGAATAAGGAGATGAGAATAGGGAAGCAGCTATCTAGTTGCTTTATCTTTTTTGATGTTTGTCTGCAGCAGACAAAAGGCCCTTTCCAGTACTCTTCTCTCTTATTTTGGTAATTGTATACAGGATTTAAAAAATAATCCATTACTTAATTCCTCAAGCTATAAAACTGGCCTCCTGCTCTTACCTAAAAGAGGTACTGACTGATAAGCAGTCTTTGTCATCTCTGGATGAATTTAAGTCATCATGGGTAATTCTCTCAGTATGTTCACATGTTAAGCCTCTCGTTTAAAAAAAATATACCTTAGTCATTTTATGAGAAATTTAAGACATGGTAGACTGGGGTGGGCTGGTGTGAGCGT
Organism: Cnephaeus nilssonii; assembly: GCF_951640355.1. Taxonomy (NCBI): domain Eukaryota; kingdom Metazoa; phylum Chordata; class Mammalia; order Chiroptera; family Vespertilionidae; genus Cnephaeus; species Cnephaeus nilssonii. The sequence goes on along the minus strand of NC_137074.1, from coordinate 37,346,262 downwards.
GGGTTATATTTTGGAACTGACCGTTGTCTCAGGGCTCCTACATTCATGTCAAGAGATGGAAGCGGTCCCCAGCCCTAAAGGTGGCACACAGAGCAGACTCCTACATTAAAAGCCCTGGGCTTCTGAGCTTCTCCCAGTTGTGACTACTGATACACATAAAAGGTCCCTTTAAAAGCATGTTGAGCCCTGACCGGTTTGGCTCAGTGGATAGAGTGGGGGCCTGCGGACTGAAGGGTCCCAGGTTTGATTCCAGTCAAGGGCTTGTACCTTGGTTGCGGGCACATCTCCAGTAGGGCATGTGCAGGAGGAGCAGCTGATCGATGTTTCTCTCTCACTGATGTTTCTTACTCTCTATCCCTCTCCCTTCCTCTCTGTAAAAAAAAAAAAAATTAATAAAATATATTTAAAAATAAATAAATAAATAAAAGCATGTTGATGATTTTAATCTTCTAAAACCAGACACCAGCCACTAGCTACATTTCTCAATTGACACCATCACCCTGACAATCACTTCCAAATGATTGACAGAGACCTTTCAGATCAGTGAGGTCATAGTGCATAGTAGTTTCTGGTTTGTCTCTGGGAGTCAGAGGAAACTAGGCTTTGAATCACAACCCCTACACTGATTAGAATAACCTAAGACAAGTTACCTAACCTCCCTGATTCTTGCATTCCTTACCTATAAAAAGAAGATGGTGATGTTCAACTTCCAAGGGAAGAAAGAATTGACTGTCTGTGTATTTATCTTAATATCCATTAAGCAGCAAATAAATGATGTCTAATATTTTGATGGTCGCCTTACTAGCTATCCTAATAGTCACTTGTTCCCTCTTTCTCATCAGCTAAGCCAAAACATTAAAAGCCATAGTAATGATGATTACAATAGTTATTGATATCAATTACAATTTCACTTTACATTTACTAAAGGGATAAATTTACAAGGCATCATCTGCCATATAATAAGTCCCATAAAAAAATCCAAATTTGTGATATCATAGTGGAAAAGATAACTTTGGGGAATGGTTTAAGCTGGAAACCTTTTTACAGCAGCGTTATCCCAGGGCATCCTGGATAGAATGAGGGCCGCCTCAGGCCATTGGCTTTTCAGGTATTCATTAATCCTGAAGAAAGCTTCCCGTTGAGGTCATTACTGCTTAATTACAGTTTGTGATTACAGGCACATTCTTCAGTGACCTTATTCTGCAGGCTGGTCTGCTTGTTCACCAGAGAATCCATGCAGCTGGAAATTTTGGCTGACTAGAAAGTGTAAATGGGATTTTTTTTTTTTTTTCGGCTTGAATTGAAAACGGTTCTTGCTGAAATGTCACATTTTTCCTCCCATCTGGATATGTTTAATCACAGTGCTTGCTTTGATATACTTTTTCCATAAGCTTTGCTTTTGAGGTGTGCCTGGACTTATCAAAATGCTATTTTAAAGCTGAGCTTTGAGCAGAAGTGTTCTGTCATTATTTACTCTTTGTGGGCATAACAGGGGAGATTTTCTTATGATCACTTTTGTGTATTAGCACCTGTAGTCTTGGGACCATGCAGGACTATGTAGATACTGGAGGAACTTTAATTCCATGATTACTGTAAAAAAACTATTCTAAAATCATAGGGAAGGAGGCCTGATCTAGTAGCAAAGAGTACTTGGCTAGGAACTGGAAAATCTGGCTGGATTCTATGCTTAATTGCAACTGATTCCTAAGCAAAATAGTTTCACTCACTTATCCGTGCTATGAATAATTAGTGAGTGCTTTCTGTAGACCACACACAAGGGAAGGTATTGTGGGTTCAGAAGTCATTGAGGCCTGGCATAGTATTTCCTCTTTCATCACTATATTTACAATACCATCCCCAGTGTATGACAATATGAAAACAAATGAGTGTAGCTAGGTTCCAATAAAATTGTTATTTATGGACAATGAAATTTGAATTTCATATAATTTTTTGCACATCATGAGATATGACTTTTATTTTGAGCCTTTTAACACTATTTTAAAATATAAAAACTTTTCTTAGCTCACAGACTGTACAAATAGACAGAAGTCTGGATTTGGCCTATGGGTATAGTTTACCAACCCCTGATATAAACAAACAAAATAAATAATGGCATGATCACTGTTGGCAGGTTTTCTGGGTTTTATGGGAGTGCATGGAACTTTGGGGCCTGGATCTTTCCTGAGGAAATGATATCTTCTATGCTGAGACCAGAAGTATGAGGAAGAATGAGTCAGTTGAGGCCAAAGAGAAGAGTATGTGCAAAGACCCAGAGGCAAGGGAGTAAACACTGTAAGGGCATGACTGAAATACAGAGTATAAGATGGGAAACAGTGATAAATGGGGAGTCTGCTTAGGTAAGCAGGGGTCATATTATGAATAATCTTATATGCCATAGAAAGGGTTTTAGAGAAATAGGAATCCTTTGGAAGGTTTTTAGTAAACAAGTACAAGATTAACTTTGTAATTAAAAATACCTCTGTAGATGCACATGGAGTTGACAAAATAGACATGGCTGAGCCCCAATATGACTTTATTTACGAAAGCAAGTGGCAGGTCAGATTTAGCCTACGGGCCATATTTTACTGAAACCTGATATAGACAGACAACCTGATTGAACTATTGTTTTATAACTAACTTTTTTTTTTGGCAAATTACTAAACTTTTTATTAGTATGTTCTGTTGTATTCTTCTGTTTCTTCAAGATGAAGTCTATCAGAAGCCCATAAATATAAGTGAGGAGTGGAAAAACTTTCATTTACTATCTTGATAGAAAACAGTAACTCTGGGAAGATGTTCAGACAACAGTTACTTTGTTTCACTGCATTGAATGTTATTACTACCTTGCCCCAGGGATTCATTCCTCTGCAGGGTAATTTGTCCCTTCACTGTCACGTTGGCCTCACTTCTATATCCTAATTTTCCTCCCAAACACTGGCCATGTTTATTTGAATCATAAGATGACAGCTAGTCAACTTAAAATCTAGCCTTAGTCTTCAAATTTCAGTGACCTCAAATTCAAGTAGAGAATGGCAAAGCTTGTCTGTCATATTATTTCATTTTAAAGGCTTTTGATACAGAAGAGAACAATTTGTCAAGTGGTGAGACTACCTAGAATGTAAATGTGTATAAAAAAACAAAGTGACAAAAATGATAGGCCGAGTGAGAGCACTGATAAAGATGAACAAATCATAGAAATGAAGACCTCCTTTTAATCAAAGGATTCAGCACATATATCCAAGGAAGAGAGCTTTGACTATAGGAATAGAGATTAGATCATTGAGAAGAGATTAACTTACTGATATGTTTGACATTCTGAAAAATTTTTGTGATTACTTTTTTTTTTAAGAGAAAAAAATACAAGGATCTCTTCAAAGTACATTAGCATATCTAAGATGTACTAAAAAAGCCCTTAAACTTGAAGGGGCCTTCAAGACCAGTGTTATGGTCTAACATCTTCAATTAACTAGTAGCTATTTGACTATGAACCATTGTTATAATGTTCTGTGAAATGAGAAATAAAAAAAGAATGTCAATATCTTCCCTCCACATTTGCTCCCTACCTCCGCCACATCAACCCAGAGAAGATCTAGACTTCAGGAAGGGTAATTTTCCCTAACATTAGTTAATGTGCATACTTACAATATTATATTAGTATAGTTATAAAGATAGTGATTATTTATAAATTAATCACTCCCTTTCATAATACATATGCGGATTAAAAGACTCATATTATAAATGAAAATTCTTCCAAAATTGATATGTAGGTTTTAGTTCTAAGCAAAATCCTAGCAGGTAATTTCTGCTTCCACTTAGGATTCTGAAAGCTACAAAAGAATGTTGCTCCCATCCTAACAATGAGAAAAAGCCAAATACTCTACAAATGTATCTCTGATCTCAAAGCCATCCAGGTGATGCGGTCACAAGACAACCAAGAAAAAAAAATTAAATTCTGAAAAATGACAGACCCTTTGGCTGGAGGAGGGCAGACACTAAGCTTTCCAATCTTGGCAAAGCTCAGAAAGAATACGTGGCTGCTTTAGAAGCAAGTAAGAAAAAAAAATCAGTAAGTATTGTAAATACTTCTTGAAGCAGGTGAAGTTTTCAGTTTAGAAGAATTGAGAGATCTAGACACAAGGCTGGTTTGCCCTCACTCACAAGCTATTCTGCAGGAGTTACATGAAATGCTCACAGAGATTGGGTGCAGGGAGAGAGACTGGAGTGCCCTCCCCACTCCCTGCCTATGTGAGGTAGATGGGCAAGAGATTGATTGGATGTCACTAGGTGAGAAGCAAAAAACACTGCTTACTCCACCAGCTCCTTCCTCTATATGAAACAAAAGTCTTAAGACACTGGGAGGGGACAGTAAACACTTGCCACCAGGGATGCTATTGGAAATGCAAGAGAACTTCCTGGTCCAAGGATCCTGCACCAGTACAAAGCAGAGATTTGCTACCACTATTGGAGAGTTAGAAAGATATCTTTGCCGAAGAGCTGATGCAGATTTTTTTTTTTAAGTTTTGCTGCTATGGAGGGAGAAGAGGAAGGGCTTTGTAGGTGACACTGAAAGTGCCTCACCCACAAAGCCCTTGCAAATGAACCGTACCTGAGCCCGAGGTTGGACAAGGAGAACCAAGAACTGTCCCCACCCCCACCATAAACTTGGCATAAGTAACAAGTGGAAGCAGCCCACCAATGGGCAAGAATTTAGAGATCCCTCTGTGGTTCAGGCATGCAGCCCTGCTCCTTCACTAAGCAGAAGAGAATGGCAGCCCAACCCTGCAGGTATTTGAATCTTATAATGCACTGAGGATAATAACAGAGAAGCAAAACCTAACTCAATTGCTTATTGAAACCCACCCTCTATTAATAGCCTGAGAGAAGAAGAGTCATTTCCCTTTCTGAGAATAAAAACTATTTGCCTCAGACTCTACTATTTGATATATGATGTTCAATCAAAAATTGCATAATACACAAAAACAAGGAAAAAAAAGACTCATTGTAAGAAGATAAAGTACAGAACCAGACATAATGATACAATTAAAACAATTACACAGGAGTTTAAAATCATTTTGACTAATATGTTAAAATATACACATATAGTTAAAAAGGTAGACAGCATACTTGAACAAATGGGATTTTCATCAAATATATAAAAATTATTTTAATAGACAAATAAAAATATTGGAAATTAAGAAAAATGAGTTGTCAGAGATGAGAATTTCCTTTAATGGGCTAACTAGCAAACTGGATTCAGCTGAGGAAAGAATGAGTAAATGTGGAGATAAGTCAATATAAATTATCCAAAATAAAATGCAAGGAGACTGAAAGAGCTATAAAAAATAGCAACATAACATTCAAGAGCTGTGGGTCAATAACAAATGATCTAAAAATAGAAATAATTGGAGTCCCAGAAGGGAAGAAGTTAAAGTAGGCAGAATAAATGCTTGAATAGTTAATGGCTGAGAATGTTTCAAAATTAATCAACAATAATAAACAACGGATATGTGAAGCTCAGAAAACTTCACACAGAATATAACATAAACATATCTGTATACAGAGTGGGGCAAAAGTAGGTTTATAGTTGTTAGTATGCAAAACATAGAGTTTATTCTTGTACTATTATTTATTAATTACTACATTATTTTCAATACAAACAACTGTAAACCTGTTTTTGCCCCACCCTGTATCATAGGCAAACTGCTGAAAACCAAAGCTAAGAAGAGATTCTGAAAGATAGTGGAAGAAAAGTTAAAGCATACAAATAGAGGAACAAAGATCGGAATTATAGCAGACCTCTCATCAGAAATTATTCAAGGCAGAACATAATAGAGTGACATATTTAAAGTGTTTAAAGTAAAAATCTGTCAACCTAGAATTATGTACCCAGGGGGAAAATATATTTCAAAACTGAAGGCAAAATAAAACCCTTTCCCCCCAAACAAATACAGAGAGAATTTACTAGCAATACAAGGACTTCTCCACAATAAATATTAAAGCAAGTCCTTCAGACAGAGTAAAAAAATACCAAAAGAAAAGCTAAATCTAAACTAAAGAAAAACACAAAAAGAAAAGGTAAAAATAAGGGTAGATCTGAGACTTTTCAATCACTTTTAAAGACTGTTCAAAGCAAAGATAGTAATGATGGATTGTGGGGTTTATAGCACATATAGAAATAAAATCTATGACAACAATAACACAAAAGATGGGTGGAAAAAAATAAATTATTGTAAGATTTTTATACCAATATGAAGTAGTATATTATCATTTGAGAGTAGGTTATGTTATAATGATGAATATGGTAAACACCAGAGCAGCCACTAAAAAAAAAAATTATTTCACTCATATGTGGGATATAAAACTGAAATAAAAAAAAATGAATAAACAAGGAAAACAGACAAACAAAAACTCATAGACACAGACAACAGTATAATGGTTACCAGAAGGAATGAGGGGTCAGGGGTAAGAAAGGGTAGAGGTGACAGAAAATGATCTGACTTTGGGTGGTGGGCACACAATGCAATATACAGATCATGCATCATAGAAATATACACATGAAACCTATATAATCTTATTAAACAATGTCACCCCAATAAATTTAATAAAAATAAAAAAATTAAATAAGTCAATAGTTGAGATGACACAGAATTATAAAACTACTCAGTTCAAAACTGGCAGGAAAGAAAAAAATCCCAATAATGGGACTACTTAAAAAACAATTAGCAAGATAGAAGATTTAAATCAAACCATATCAATATTTACTTTAAATATTTGTATTTACTGAAAGAAAAAGTATCAAAAATCTTTAGTTAGCCTATAGAAGACCTAAGCAACATCATTAATTACTTAATTGACATTTACAGAACAATCTACATATATAAAACCCTAATATGCAAATAGACTGAATGGCAGAACAACTGAACAACTGAATGACCAGTCGGTATGACATGCACTGACCATCTGGGGGTGTGCATGGAACATGGCAGGCATTGGCAGCAGGCGGCAGAGTGCAGAACATGGCAGGTGTTGCAGGGGTGTTATTGAGGGGTGACCAAATGACTGAGCAGCAGGCTGCATGGGGTGACCAGGCCCGCAGGGGAGGCAGTTGGGGGCGACTAGGCCAGCAGGGGGGCAGTTGGGGGCAACCAGGCCAGCAGGGGGGGGCAGTAAGGGGCAACCAGGCCAGCGGGGGGGGGGCAGTAAGGAGCAACCAGGACAGCGGGGGGGGGGGGGCAGTAAGGAGCAACCAGGCCAGCGGGGAGGGAGTTAGGGGCGACCAGGCCGGTGGGGGGGGGGGCAGTTAGGGGCGATCAGGCAAGCAGGCAGGTGAGCAGTTAGGAGCCAGTGGTCCCAGATTGTGAGAGGGACATCCCTCGAGGGGTCCTGAATTAGGGTGCAGGCTGGGCTGAGGGGACCCCCCTCATGCATGAATTTCGTGCATTGGGCCTCTAGTTAATAATAATTTCTCATGCATGACTAACTTTGTTGTCAATTCAAGTAATGTAACTAAAGCAAAGCTTTGGCCTTTCTCAGAAAACCATGAAAGGAAACTGAAAAATTACTTGGCAAATCACACGCAAAATTGTGATTTGTCCTGGAATAAGTTCCTGACCTAGATTGCCAGCCCTATTTTTGTGTTTGTGCCAAGGGTGGAATCTGAACCTAGGATGTCCGAGATTTCCCTGGCTAAGGCCAACTTACATTGGCAAACCCCATGGCTGATGCCTACAGATAACATCAATCCCAGTCCTTTTGTCTGCAGTGTCACTCATATTGGTATTGTAGCTTCTTAATTAGGATTCTGCAGTCTTTGTGTATACATTACTTTTTTAATCTAAACAACTGCCTCAACACAAAGCAGAAACATTAATAATATGTTAACAATTTTTAGACCCTTCCAGGGGATACTTTTGGGTTTTAATTTTAGAGCTGAGAGTTTTCCTGAATATGATCTTAAATAATGTTTGTATTTTTTTGAGAAAATTTATACCCAAGCAATAATTAGTAAGGTCTGGCAAAAATAATGTGAATGTGACACTTGAATAATAAGAGTTGAATATCTAAGTCAAAAAAGTTTGCCCTGATTTTAATTTTTTTAAAATAACATTTATTGACTTTTCCTGATTATAATAGTAATACTTTTCTGTACAAAATTTAAAATAACCTTATTTTTCACCCAGAAAACTGTTAACAGTTTGTGTAAAGCCTTATCTTTTTATATTATGCATATACATATATTTAAATTTGATTTATATTATATATTACTAGAGGCCCGGTGCACAAAATTTGTGCATGGGGGGTTGTCCCTTACCCTAGCCTGCACCCTCTCCAATACAAGACCCCTTGGGGGATGTCCGACTGTTGCAGGGATCAGGCCTAAACCGGGTCCCCCCAAACTGCCCTCCCCTGAAGGCCTGGTCCCCCCCAACTGCCCTACCCTGCAGGCCTGGTCCCCCTCAACTGCCGTCCCCTGCAGGCCATCTTGTGGCAGTTATCCCTCTTGCAATCCAGGACTGATAGCTCCTAACCACTCACCTGCTTGCTTGCCTGACCGCCCCTAACCACTCTGCATGCCTGCCTGATCACCCCTAACCCCCCTGCCTGCCGGCCTGATCACCCCTAACTGCTCCCCTGCCAGCCTGATCACCCCCTAACTGCCCTCCCCTGCTAGCCTGATTGACCCCTAATTGCTCCCCCTTGATGGCCTAATCGCACCCTAACTGCTCCCCCCCTGCCAGCCTGATCGCCCCCTAACTGCCCTCCCCTGCCAGCCTGATCACCCCCTAACTGCCCTCCCCTGCCAGCCTGATTGACCCCTAATTGCTCCCCCTTGATGGCCTAATCGCACCCTAACTGCTCCCCCCCTGCTGGCCTGATTGCCCCCTAACTGCTCCCCCATGCCGGCCTGATCATCCCTAACCACCTCTGCCTTGGCCCCTGCCACTGTGGCTTTGTCCAGAAGGATGTCTGGAAGATATCCGGTCTAATTAGCATATTATAATTTTATTAGTATAGATTATATATAATCTGAATTTTAATTTAACTATATCTTTTGAGAAATTTCCCTTGCCACTACATTTTCCATAAAATGTGATTTTAGCCAATGCATAGTATGGTAAAATATCCTATCTAATAAAAGAGTAATATGCAAATTGACTATCACTCCAACACACAAGATTACTGCCTCCATGTGGTTAAAGATGGATGCCCCCATGTGGACACAAGATGACTGCCACAAGATGGCCTGCAGGGGACGGCAGTTGAGTGGGACCAGGCCTGCAGGGTAGGGCAGTTGGGGGGGGCCAGGCCTGCAGGGAAGGGCAGTTTGGGGGGACCCAGGCCTGCAGGGGAGGGCAGTTGTGGGGGGGGGGACCAGACTAGCAGGGGAAAGCAGTTAGGGGCAATGAGGCTGGCAGGGGAGGGCAGTTAGGGGTGACTGGGTTGGCAGGGGAGGGCAGTTGGGGCGACCAGGCCTGCAAGGGAGGGCAGTTAGGGGTGACCAGACTGGCAAGGGAGGGCAGTTAGGGGCAATCAGGCTGGCAGCGGAGTGGTTAGGGAGTGATCAGGCTGGCAGACAGAAGCGGTTAGGGGCAATCAGGAAGGCAAGCAGGCGAGCAGTTGGGAGCCAGCAGTCCTGGATTGTGAGAGGGATGTCCGACTGCCTGTTTAGGTCCGATCCCGGTAGGATCGGGCCTAAACAGGCAGTCAGACATCCCTCGAGGGGCCCCAGATTGGAGAGGGTGCAGGCTGGGCTGAGGGACACCCCCTGCCCCATGCACAAATTTTGTGCACCGGGCCTCTAGTCTTATATAATAAAAGCCCAGTGACTGAAACGGTGGAACAACCAGAGACCAGAACGATTGGGGTGTAGCAGGCATGCAAACCACCCAAGGCCCCTTGCCCAGGCCTGCCCCACCCCCCAGCGGGGACCCCCACCCCGATCCAGGGCCACCATCAGGGCAGGCCAGATGGCCCCCACCCATGAACCAAGCCTCTATCCTATATAATAAAAGGTAATATGTAAATTGACCCTAACAGCAGAACGACCAGAATGATCACTGGACCAGTCACTATGAGGTGCACTGACCACCTCTCGGTCTCTTTCCCCGACTGGCAGGCTCCAATCGCCTGATGGAGAATGGGGAACCAGGGGTGGGTGGTGGGGGATGCAGGGGGCACCAGGCCAAGGCCCCTGCCCCGCCGGTTGCCCCACACACACAGGACGACCCACAGAGGAGGCGGGGCTGGCAAGCAGGCAGGAACAGCCAACCTCTTGGTCCCTTTCCCCAGCCATCAGGCACCGATCACCTGATGGCGAATGAGGAACCAGGGGTGGGTGGTGGTGGGGAGTGGGGTCAGCTGCGGGCAGCCGGGGAAGATGGCCCTGATCGCAGGTCAGGCCTTGGGACCATACCCATGTATGAATTTCATGCGCTGAGCCTCTAGTTTATATGATAACACACTACTGACTGACATGTTAATTGTTTGAAACTTTCATCATGTTGTATGGATATTCCTGTAAATAAATCTTTTTGTACACATCTGATAATTTTATTAAAATAACTTTGTACAAATAGAAATACAAGACCAAAAAATTCACAACTTGAAGGCTCTTGAAACATAACATCAACTTACCCTTCAGGATGGTAGTAAGTATACAGGAACATATATTTTACCGAGCATTTGCCAGTACTGAGAGTTGTGCATTTAATTATATTTCCCAACTTCACAGATGAAAAAAAAGGTATTTCATTATGTTTTTAGCATTACTTAACATTTTGCATTACTGACAAGGTAGATATCTTCTAAAATTGTTTATTGGGCATTTGTATAAGCTTTTCTTTAGTGAATTGCTATTACCTTACACACTTTGCTTACAGTTATATTAGGTGGTTTTTATTTTTCTTACTACTAGTGAGACCTCTTTCAATATAAAGTTGTTCATCATTTGTCTGCCTTATTATCTTCCACTTTTTTTTCCATCTGTTTCCAAATCTAAAGCAGACCCCTCATGTCTTTGTATTTTGAGTTTTGGCTAGGTGATGGGATCTTTTTGGGGTACTGTTCCCAATCTGTACGGAAGTGAGTTATGAATGATGAACACCAGAGATCATCTTGTTTGTGAATGGCACCTAAATTTGGTGAAAGTAATATAAAGCCATGTATCTTTCCACATGAATATATCCAGGCCCTGAAACAACATAATAAACTCCCCTATCCCCTTATTGTTGAGGTTTATCAAATGGAGTTCACCAAAAACCATTATGGCTTTTGACCCAAACCAAAATTTCCAGTCTCTGATTTTCTGTAATTTCAAAGTTATTTCCCTTCTGTCCTGTAACTTGCAAACCCAAATCCCCAAAGTAAAAGAGGCCCTATATTTTCACCTCTTCCATAGCACTATAGTAAATAATTAACATCATACTGTTTTATGCAGTTGCTTTGCCCTCAGCAAGGATTGCAAGACATTGCATATTCCATGAACTTCTGTGGATGCTCCTCTAGTTCTCAAGGAAGCTAACATTGTCAGTCATTTTAAATTTTAATTAAGATGTTCAGAAAAATAAAAAAGCCTATAAAAGATTCTGGGTAGTTTCCGACTAATATTTCTTAAAGCAGGTACTTATTTTACCTCCATATTAACTGGGACATCTATGAGCTGCTTCTCTAACTCATGATAACACTCTTGCTGCCCACTCAGCTTTAAGTGCCCTCCAGCTTCTTCAGTCATCTCAGGAAACCATGTCTGCTTTAGTCTTTAAAATTTTATTCCTGCTTCTGCCCTCCTAAAACTTCTAGAATATAAGAGATGATGTCTGTTTCTTTTCTCTTTGTTTCATTATCTAACAATTTCCAAGATGTCTTATACCAAAAGTTTTCTATTTGTAATTTTCCTATTAAGTTTTCTGATGTAATGGGATTTTACTATTTATGTAGTCAAATCAATTAGTATAAACTGAAATAGAAATCATAAATCTATCATTTTTATTTATAGTACTTTCTTTTCATTTTGCTATAGTTTCTTGCTAGAATTAATTTTGCTATAGGTTCTTCTTTTGCTTAAAACACCCTTATTAACTCTAAGATTACATAGATGTTTGCTTACATTTTCTTATATAGTTTATTTTATTTTTTACATTTAAGTCTTCAATCCATTTGGAATATGTGTTGGATATGACAATTATATAATTTAACTTTTTCAAAATATCCAATTTTCTACACAGCTTTTATTGTATACTAGGTCAATAAAATTTTTTATGAGTACTGGGTCATTTTTATGTTCTTTCTGTTTGTGACCTGTCTTGCCCTAGTACTGCACTGTTTTACTTATTTTTAAGTAAAACAGTGCAGTACTAGGAAATCAGAGACTGGAAATTTTGGTTTGGGTCAAAAGCCATAATGGTTTTTGGTGAACTCCATTTGATGAACCTCAACAATAAGGGGAGAGGGGAGTTTATTATGTTGTTTCAGGGCCTGAATATATTCATGTGGAAAGATACATGGCTTTATATTACTTTCACCAAATTTAGGTGCCATTCACTAACAAGATGATCTCTAGTGTTCATCATTCACAACTCACTTCTGTACAGATTGGGAACAGTACCCCAATAGACATTTAGACAGCTGAGTAGAACAATTCTACTTTTGTTGTTATTCTCTTTTCAAAATGTCTAGTTTGTCTTGTCTGTTCTTCCATATTCATTTAAAGATAATTTTGTTAAGTACAAATATAATTCCATGGAGCTTTTCAAAAGGATGTGTAAGCTTTTGGTGAACTCTCTTCTATGGAAAGGCCTTCAAGAAATATTGATAAGTAAGAAAACAAGATGAAGAGTCATGTGTAACAAATTGCCTTTGATGTTAAAAATGAATAAAAACTGTATTTACTTGCATATGCATATCTGAAAGGACACATAAGAAACAGTACTTATTTTCAGGTTTAGAGGACAGGGGTGGACCTAAGATTTACTTTTCATTAAATATTCTTCTGTATTTTTTGTAACACGAATGCCTATTGAATAAAATAAATTAAAAATTTCAATGACCAAATAGCCCTTTAGGTAGGTTTTATTTTATTTACTTAGAATTTTTTTTATTTTATTATTGACAGTATTACAGATGTCTCCCTTTTCCCCACTTTGCCCCCCTCCACCTGGTCTTCATCCCAGGCCTTCACCGCATTATTGTCTGTGACCATGGGCAATGCACATGTGCATAAATTCTTTGGTTAATCTCTTCCTGCCGTCCCCACCATGTTCATATCTCTGGATCTGTTTTGTTCATCAGTTTATTTTGTTCAATAGATTCCACATATAAGTGAGATCATGTGATATTTGTCTTCCTCTGACTGGCTTATTTCATTTAGCATGATACTCTCTAGGTCCCTCCATGCTATCTCAAAGGGTATGAGATTCTTCTTTTTTACTGCTACATAATATTCTATAGAGAAAATGTACCACAACTTTTTAATCCACTCAACAACTGATGGGCACTTGGACTGTTTCCAGATCTTAGCTATTATAAATTACGCTGCTATGAACATAGGGATGTGTATATTTTTCCTGATGGGGTTTCGAAATTCTTAGAATATATTCGAAGAAGTGGAATTGCTGGGTCAAACAGAAGTAAATTATCCTAAGGTTTTCACTTTAAGAGGATTAAAGCTGACAGAATAAAGCAATAGCTCCAAATCGCATTGCTGGTTAAATGGTGTTCCCAGGACTCCCTCAGCTACCCCAAGTGCTCTTCTACACTTCACTCAAGGAGAGGAAAACAGAGGACCCCCCCCCCCCCCCACAGCAAACTTAGTCCAGAAAGCACATTTTTTTACTGCTTCCTAGTTTTTAAAGGTCATCATGAACATATGATTTTTAGTTTGAATATTCTTCAGTTTCTGAATGCAGCCTGCATCTTTAAAAGGCCATTGAGGATAGGAAGCTAGTTTATGGAGGATGGGGAATGTTGTGAAGCCCCAGTATAAAGAAGGTAAATGGCTGAGAGAATGAAGGGACCCAATATAATCTATATGATAATAGTTGGTATGAAAAATTATGTATTGCCCTATGCTATTGGTGTGAAGTGGTATGTAATAATGATACATAGGCAATGTCACCTTCCTTCACAAATGGGTGACACTTTCTAGTGGGGCACCAAGTAAAAGTGTCCTGATGAAGGACTTTAACACTTCCTATCTTAGAAGCAGACAAGAGAATGGAGTTTCCTGTACAGAACGTGGAGAAGCCGTGCATCCTGCTCAGATTAGAGGGACACGGCTGATTGTCCCTCTGGTTGACCCAATGCACAGATTACATTTGGAGGAAAGCAATGCTTTTCAGAGCAGTAGACTTTATTGCTCTGAACTATATCCTTTGTCTTTTAAAGTCAGATAAAACTGGGTTATACTTCAGCCCCCAAACTTACTGTTTGACCTTGGATGAGAGACTTGTTCTTTGACAGCTTTTTAAAGCAAGGCCACATTGCTGAGCCTTCATTTATTCATCTGCCAGATATTTATTTTAATACTGTCAACATTCATTCACTCATTCATTTATCTGGCAAACTAGAGCCCCGGTGCACAAAATTCATGCATGGATAGGGTTCCTAGGCCTGGCCGGCAATCAGGGCCGATTGGGGCCTTCTGGCTGCCAGCCAGGGCCTTCCTTCATTCCGCGCCACCCCCTTGTGGTCAGCGCACATCATAGTGAGCGATCGAACTCCTGGTCTCCCAGTCTAACTCCCAAAGGGACACTTTGCATATTAGCCTTTTATATATATGTAGATTTATAGATTACATAGCAGTCACTGTTCCAGTGACCAGTGATACAGTGCTGAATAATAATAATAATAATAATAAGTCCCTGCTTTCATGGAGTTTATGTTTTATTAGGGGAAAACTAAATGAAAAAAAAACAAACAAACAAAACAATGCAGTGTACAGTATACCAGGACACTTAGCACAGTAAACCTCAAATGAATGGTATTATCTATATTACATTTATTATATATGTTATAGCTACTATAACACTGTAGATTATTTTCATCAGTTTAACAAGCACCTAAGCAAAGATCCTGTCTGAGTTTTAAAGATCTTGACATGCGCCCAGTGGAGCAGTAGCCACATGGCACCTACAAAGTTGGAATGAGACAGACGCAGAACTCAGTCCCTCTTTTTCACTAGGAGCTTCATTTGTCCTCAGCAAAGAGGTATTCAATCTCAGAACCGACCAAATACTCTTGTTAGTTGTGTCCTATGAATTGTTAGCTATGCCTGGTTCCTATTATATAAATTTTAGTACTTTGCAATGAATTCTTTTATCATTTTTTACAAAGTATTAACTTAAAGAACCCTTTTAATATGGATATGTGTAGACACTTAGATCAGAAGAACACAATTCTGTACTTTGAATGGAAAAATGAAAGCAGAATTCTCTCTTCATGAGGCTCCATATTTCCCATTTAGTTAGAACATTCTAGTTGGATGGACTTAAGAAAATATACCTCTTTTGAAAGAAAATATGACCTCTCTCTGACCTTTATTATTCACTTAACATTTTGACCAAGTCTTTCAAACTGCTCAGAAAAGAATAAGAAAAAGAAGAGGCAATAGATCGACTTTTTTATTTGATCACTCAATGGTTTGTGAGGAGAAATTTATTGCCCAGTGGTAAAGTATGTTGAAGAATAGACCTCTATTACTGAATATTAAAAATCACTTAAAACTATACTGGAATCCACTGAGTTCTTTCCTTAAGTGAGAAAATAGTATTTTTAAAAATAGAGTGAAAAAGCTAAATTTCCCTAAATTAATTATAGAATTATTACATCACCATCAGATAGTCCAAGTATATTTAAGATAACAGTGGAGATAATAGAAATGCAATGATGATATTTAGAAAGTTCAGAATACCATCCATTTATTTTCTTTTTTAACAAACAGATGTTGGCTGTTCATTTCCATTTAAGAGGCTCAGACATATGGCATTACCCATCACTCTGCAGGCATTTTCTTAATTGGAAAACATGTGCGTCTTTCTTTTAGATCCATCAGGGTACTCTGGAGAAAACATTTTTACCATCCGTGGACGTTCACGTCTGTTCCTCTTCTTCCACATCAGAAGCTCTGTGTTAACAAACGCAGTTGCATTCATGTGACAACAATCACTATTTCTATCTTAAGTGTTTAGACTAAGGGTGGGGCAGGAAAAACTTCCCTAGAATAGAAGATGATGCTTTTAAAGTCTTCATAATATTCATTTAGAAGGAAAAATGCATGGCGAAGTCAAAGAACTGAAGTGCCTACATTTTTTAAAAGTTATATTGGAAATAAGCAGATCCTTTCATCAAAGATCTCCCACTGCCTCTCTTAGCAGCTAGGAATGGGTGCCAAAGGACATTGTTCTAACACAGCTAAATGTTTTGAGGTTTGGGAGAAGGGCTGTACTGAGGAAGGCTTATTGTTGATCAACAGCCTCTTTCCCGCATCTCCCAGCAACCTCTGGGGAGGGATGCAGGTAGGATGTAGGATTGCCTGGGGTTGGATTACAGGACACCTTGGATGGATGGCAACCCAGTATTTGCACCCCACCCCATAACCTTATACCATTGCCTTCCAGGAGAATTGCATGCCAGGGAGATGTTGTAACCCTTCTCTCCTAGTGTGACCACAGGCAAGTAAATCTGTGTACTTTGCTTTGATGGAGCTCTATGAAGTATAAAATATGAAGATAACAGATTAAAGGGCCCACAGAACAAGGAAGATCTGTCATACCTTTTGCCCCCTAGAACTCACATTATTTGCTTAAAGTCAGTGCTTTTGTGGTAATGAACTGGTCCCCCGGTGGCTATCTAGCCAACACTATAGGTCTTGAAGATCCTGATAACTCAGACTTGCTGTACACCTTCTTTTTAAGGGTTCCAAAAGTCTTGTGTCTCCCCCTGCCTCCACCTCCCCCAATTAGGTCGTGCATATTTATCTATTGTGATGCAATTCTGGGCAACTGAAGCACAGTAAAAAACAAGTAGGCTAGAGAGATCGCTTAGAGAGATTGACCAGACTGAAACCAATAGGCAAGGTTTCTGTCTGCCCATCTCACTGCCTCCACAGCCCTCTCTTTGTGAGAGGCCCCAGACAATGTGACAGAGCATGAACTTTGGGGTCAGCCTACCTGGATTTGAATCTTAACTGCACATGCTAGTGTCTGTGTAGTTTTAGGCACATATTTAAATCTTCATGTATTCAAGTTTCCTTTTCTGTGAAATGGGTTAATAATCGACTTAGAAAAAGTGTGGTAATTAAATGAATTAACACTGGAACAGCACTTTAAACAAGGTTCTGGCACATAGCAAGTGCGATATCATTATTAGTAATACAGTAGTTTCTTATCATTATCAATCAGTCCAGGGTTTCTTTGCCAGCTCGAGTTTCAATGGCTCTATGCACCCCTTGAAATTGTACACAAAATTACAGACTTAGGCGTAGCTGCTTATGTATCAAATTTCTTGGCAGAATCCTTATTCTGTTCATCGAAATCACCTCTGAAATTAAAAAGTTGAAGAGCTATTTTGCCAGACTTCCTAGGTCTCCAAACACTAGGGCGAAGTTCTATCATTACAAAAACTCTGTGAACCATTATGAATGTTGGTTCCTATGAATAACAATTATCTTCAATTATAGTAATCTTTAAGAATCTGTTTACAGGGTATCTGAAAACTATTGGTCAGGTATGCTGTTTGTTTACTACAACTTCTTTGAATTATTATTTTGTATCTACAATTACAAGCAGAGTCTAGCTAGTAAGTTTACTATACGAGAGCATACCACATTGACTGCCCTAAAGTGTTGAGTGTTTTTCTCTCTTCAAGCTGCTCTGCATTAATGTAGTGACCCACTAGATGGCAATGTTTCCATGAGAATGAATAAAGGCATTCTGTTGTCATCCTTGAAGCAAAGGATTAATTGATCACTATAAAAAGTTAGATGAAATAAAATGTTCTCCTTGCTCGTCAAGCGAAGATAAGCTAATAACTTTGGACACAATTTTACTCCTCCGCATTCACCAAATGTCCAATTACATATCCTCTCTGCCTGGACCTTCAAAACAATATAAAATTGAATGAAGGCAATGAAAAAGTCACAGGAGGATTTCTGCTGAGCACCATCCAGTTCAGAAACACAGCAATTCAATACATGTCTCCACGATTTCTAAATGTAATGACTTGGTAAGTAATGTCCCTTCTCTATCGCCCCTATGTTCCTTTTCTTTTAGCTTTATTTGAGACATTTAGAAAAATGTCTCTTTCTGAAAAGAATGTCTTCGTCATCTTTCTTCAAGTAAGCTTGCTTAATTAGGTCAAAGATGATCCAGTTTGAATCACAAATCTACATGGAATAGTTCTGTGTTTTCAGAGGTTCTGTTTTCACCATTTTAGCACACAGTTTGGCGATGTGCCTCAGCCATCAGATTCAGGTACTTGGGAGAGCCACCGAGAGAGGCAAGGAAACATTATAGATGGGATGAAGGAAAATGACATCACCAGGAGTATCTAGATCAGTAAGGAGAATGCTGCACACATTAAGGAAAATATAAGCACAAGGCTACCTAATGCCTGTGCCCTCGGAGTTTTATTTAGTGCATGTTTTTGTCCCAGTGCACAGAGTGCAGAGCCAGTGTGACTCACAACATTCTGTTACACATCCATGGCAGCCCCCTGGATGTCAAATAGCTGGGAATTCAAAGCCTATCGTGTACACTAAAGAATCAAACCTAGGAAGTTCGTCCAATGCATGCTTGAGATAAAACAGAAAGATTGATTAGGGTGGAAGTGCTTTTCTAATCAAAACAGCAGAAAGATGGTATTGCAGGGATGCAGCCATCTCAGGCTATTTTCAGGGCTGACAGCCATAGAAAGCAGATGGCCTCAGAGGCTGTGCCGGACGCCGGCTCAGAAATGTAGCACAAGGTTAACAGTGACATATGCTGTCATCCATGAGGGACCAGAGGCATGCTAATTTATCCCAGTCAGACCCTTCTCTGAAATATTGTTTCCTCTGTGCATTTTCTAAAAGTTAATGTAATCAGAGCTTAAAATGGTTCAGAGAAACAGGCCATTTAATTTCCCTTGGAAGACCCACTGGGGAACTTCCCCAGAATCCAAGTCCTTTACTCTGTCTTTTGCAGTTGTCATTTATACCATTTTGAAAGTAAGTGTTATTTGTGAATGGCAGTTTATTATTTTTTCTTTTCTTTATTATTATTTTTTTTAATCCTCACCCGAGGATACATTTATTGATTTTAGAAAGAGTGGAAGGGAGAGAGAGAGAGAGAGAGAGAAAGATCAATGTAAGAAACATTGATTAGTTGCCTTCTTTTACACGCCCCAAGCAGGGACCTAACTGCAGCCTAGGTATGTGCCTTGACTGGGAGTCTAACCATGACCTTTTGGTGCATGGGACAATGCTCCAACCAACTGAATCACACGGGCCAGGACCAGTTTATTATTTTCATTAAGGTAATATTTCAGCCAATTATATAAACGTATTTAAAATGTAATTTTTAATTTTAAAAGCAATATAGACAAATTATTTATGCAAACCCAGGGTTGTAGACATGAAAATATCCAGAGTGATAGTTATAGTGAGGATGAAGGTTAGGAAGCTGTTTCCAAATGTTTCCCTCTTTTCCCCTTGTTACTCATGTCTGAAGTGAGCCCATTAGAGATTCACAAAGAAATACCTTTGCCATGGGAAGAGATATCCATTCATGCAATTACTATCATTAATGTCTTTGTGTGAACTCATGTACTTGCCTCTTTCTAATATCATGGGTTGTGTGGCTCAGTTGGTTGAGCATTGTCCCATGCACCGAAAGGTCACCAGTTCAATTCCCAGTCAGTGCCTGGGTTGCAATCCCCAGTAGAAGGCATGTGGGAGGCATCTGATGGATGTTTCTCTTTCACATCAATGTTTCTCTCTTTCTCCCTTTTCCGCTTTCTAAAATCAATAAAAGCATATTTAAAGAGAAATAATACCATGGGGAAGGTGGCAAAAAAGCAAGTGTGTAGGTTCCTTGCAAGTGTATAGGTTGGAATTAGGTGCATGGCACTGGGGACTTTTTTAAAAATTGGATTTTTTTTCCAACATTTTAAATTTTATTTTATTTTGTAAAATATTACAAATAGTAGTACATATGTCTCCTTTTTTCCCCCATTGACCTTCCCCCGGCCTTCCCTACCTCCCGGCACATGCCCTTACCCCCCCCCCCCCTCCAGTGTCTTGTGTCCATTGTTTATGCTTATTTGCATGCATACTAGTCCTTCAGTTGATTCTTACCCTCTCACCCAACACTCCCCAGCCTTCCAGCTGTAATTTGACAGTCTGTTAGATGTTTCTCTGCCTCTGTATCTATCTTTTTTTTTTTTTAAATTTATCTATATTATTGAAAGTATTTCAGATGTCCCCTCCCCCCATATTGATCACCTCCACCTAACTCCTGTCGCCTGCCCAGGCCTTCCCTGAACTAGTGTCTGTATGTGGGTTATGCATATAGGTTCATTGGTAGGGGAACAGTTTTTATCTCCTCTTCGATTTTGCATTGGGAAGACCCTGAGAACAGGGCATTGGTTCCTGAAAATTATGTAATTGGGCCTACCTGCAAAGTGCCATTTTCTAGTGAGAAAAGTAGAATAACAAGAAAGAGGTAATTACTGAAGCTTTTGTTATGTTGGTAAAGACTCTATTACCTGTCTCTCTCCCAGCTGTGCATCCTATCTATAGGTACAGGGTCATCATAGTTTTAGAGGCAGACACATGATTTTCAAGAATTACTTACCATTTATGTGCTATGTTAACCTTGAGAATTTCCCTTACCCTTTCTAAACTTCAATTTTCTCCTCCTTAAAATGGGGGGAAAAATCCATCATAATCTGCACAAACAAGTCATCGGGTGATTTTAAGTTTGAAGTGACAACTAAGTGTAAATGGATTTTGTGAACTGTGAGGGGCTTTGTAAATCTCTTGAGTGTACTTATTTATATAAGTTGTGTGACTATGTCTTTTTAAAGCCCTATGGGTCATGAAAACTGATGTAATTGCAGGTAAAAATCATCTGGTATGAACTAGGTTAGAGAGTGTGGAAATGTATATAACAAGATTAGAAAAGTCACTCCTCTGAGAAAGGAAAGTAAAAGAGAGGAATGCTGTGGGATTTTATTGGGCTCTTGACAATTGCACACAATTCACAACGTGATTATTAATATATTTGGGGGATGGAGTGAGTTTGCCAGAGTTGTGACACTATCCTTCTGGTATGTTCTTTGGAGAGAAAAGAGATAAGGCAATTTTTAAGGAGCATATCTTAAATGCTGACTTAGCTTGTGACCCTTTCAAATCATTTTGTGATCACTCATTTTGATGACCTTTCTGATGTGACTAAATCATATGAGCTATTTTTATTAAGATCTTGTAAGATTGCCAGATGACTAATTGTGGGTGGAAAACAGCCAAGGAGCAGGGCCCAGAGTGGTACACAGTGTGTACTCTCCCATCTACTAGTTATCAGCTTTCTTAATCATTCCGGCTTCCTTTAAAAACTGAACACACATACTTCTGTATATTTTTCTTTTATTTATCTTATGTCTGTGTCATGTATGTGTTTGTAATTTGCTTGTCTTTTGTTGATTGTCATCTCCTCCTAGATCCGGTCTGTGTGTGTTATGGTCTTTGAGACTACCCATCGGGTCTAATGTAAATTTAGACACATGGGTCTTGCTCTGTCTCCTTTCAGGGGCAGGCAAAGGAAGCTGGGTCCCAGATACAAATGAGCTTCTTACTAGATGTACAAAACCTATCATGAACTGTCTTTACGAAATTGGAGTCTTATTCTCTCATGAAGACCAAAAAGAAAACAGGAAACTGAGCTTATCCTTTCACATTAATTCATTCATCAAACACTATTGAGTTAATACTGCATGCTGGGCTCTGTGCAGGGGCTGACCTTACCTGACAAATGTGAGAAAGCTTTTTCCTTAGGGGAACAGTAGAATAAGGGATTCAGAGAAAGAGAAACTTAGAGGAAAGTTTCAATTGGATGAATTTGAAGGAGTGAAGTGGCCAGCTGCTGCGTTTTAAGATTCAGATGTATTTGGGTCTCACTTGTTTCTTTTATCCTGACTTCTCTTTTAAAGAAGACGTCCTAGAGAAGTTCCATGTAAGTCTTCACACTTAGTTTTCCCAGGGTGAGATTCATTCACTACATCAGGACACTTGAGATGCTTGTATATCTTAGGCATCTCCTTACCCCTAAGCCTGGTTTTCCTAAAAACTCTCAAAGTGGTAGGATACAGGAGAAGCATTCTTTGGCCAGCAAGTAAGGCAGCACTAAGAGATAGAACTCTATCATCAAAGAATGCACATGGTGGTTAAGGAATTTGGGGATTTAACAAAGATGATAAAAGAGAAGATTAAGTTAGATGATAAAAAAGAAGATTAAATTAGAACAGAGAAAGGTGCTACAGATATAAAAGTTCTCAATACCAGTGTACAAGTAGATTCAGGTGAAGTAAAGCAGAGGTTAGAGGTGAGGAAAACATGGCAGTGATTAATCTAAATCTTAGGCACTAAAATGTTTTATGCATAGTGTGGAAAGGTAAGCTTTTCGTCACCTCAAATCCCACAAGTTCCTCCATAGTGATAACTGAAAATGATTGGTGGCTTAGATTTATATCTGAAGGCAAAGCATGAAAAAAACTGATACTTAACCTTTAAAAATCTTAGATGGCATCTCAACATAAGGAATTTCAACAGCTCATTTGGAAGGCTCTAATTGCTTGTTATTTAGGTGGAGGAATAGACCTGTGTTCTTAACATGGCAGACATAATAGTAGAGATGTTCCTCTTATATTTTGCATGTCTTTGAACTGGTTTGTTGGTTCGAATACCATTCTGTTGGCTCTCCATCTGACAGGTGTGGCTGAGGATGGGCCCAGTTAGCACACTCATTTCACCATTAATACAAGATTAGGCTGTTTTAGATGGTTGGATGGATAGATAGATAGATAGGTGGAAATCCTTAACGACAAATCAAAGGAAAGAACATCTGGAATTTGTGCAAGGCAAATAACAAATCTATGTATAAAGAAGGTCAAGGCATGAGATAATCTCACTTGAGGAAGTTCTCTGTAAGTAAATAAATCACTATATGTAGAAGCAAATTTACTACAGCATTCTTTAAAATAGAAAATGATTGGAAATCACATAAATATTTCTCCACAAAAATAATGCACACCTATATTGTAATCCTTAATGAATGTTTTTCACTTTATGTTTTTACATACATCTAATCTTTTTCTTTACAATAAATTCCTAGAAAGAGAATTTCTATTTCAAAAGATATACACATATTAATTGATTCAATATATTTTGCAATGTGCATACTAGAAAGGTTTCAAAACATAGAAATTAATAGTTTAAATGGTCAATTCTTTAAAAGTTTATCCTCCCATCAGCAGAGTATGAAAGTTCCTATTTCTTCACCACTAGGTCATTAGCAGTGAAGAAAAATTTTCCTCCATTTAATAGGTAAACATTGCATTTTCTTGTGTTTATAATTTTAATTTATTTGTTTATTAATGGCTGTGAGCATTTAAAATCTTTACTAGACATTTTTATTTCTTCTTTACTGGTTACTTATTTACTGATTACTTCTTTATGTCCTAAGCTCATTTGGGGGACACTTTTTTTTCTCTTTCATATTCATTTTAAGAACTATTTATGTATTCACATCATATATGTTTCCCAGTTTGTGTTTGCATTTAATTGATTATTCCCTTTGTTGTTATATGGAACATTCTCATTTGTAGGTAATTCCATTGATCAATCTTTTACTTTTGGTTTCTGCTTTGTTGTCATGACTAGAAAAGCCTTCTCCACCACAATGTCATTTAAAATAAACATTTGTTTTCTCCTATTGTGAGTGTGCTGTATTCTCTTTATATATTAATCTTTGAATCTTGATGAAAATTATAATTGAAAAAAGTAAGAATCTAACTTTCCCCCCAAGCAGTTAGCCGGTTTTCCCAGTACCACATATTGTGGTACCTCCTTTATCACATTCTCAATATTTTCACATGCTTCTGTTTTGAACTTGTCTGTTTTTATACTTCATATCACATTATTCAAATGTTAGGGTTCTAAACTACAGTAATATCTGACATTATCACCACCAAAAAACAACAGTAAAAAGACCTTAGTATTCAAGAACCATCTCTTATAAGAAGAAAAAACAGGAGTAGTAAACATTTTTTGGAGGATTCTAAAGAGGATCAAGATTATCCAGCAGAGGAATCTGATTCTGATTCAACTTAGATTCTTTAGACTCCATTGATCCAGTTAATTCTGAAACAACTGCCACTTCAACCAATTTGGAAAGCAATTTGATAGCCTGCATAAAGCTGCCTTGTAATACCCAGGACCAAAATAATTACTACCTGCCCAAACATTCAATAAAAATAGGTAACATTCATACAAATTATGCATACTCAGACATAAGGTATTAAAACCATATATTTTATGACCAACCAATGTTAATGAGCTATTTCTGTCGTAAAAGGCAATGTAGCTCCAATGACCATTTGGTACCTAATGTGTAAGGAGACCCAGGGCTGCACTTGGGGACTTACCATTGTTACCCTTACTATTTGTTCAGACTGTAACTTGTGGAACAAGTAGAAGAAATAGACTTCTACAGAAATTTCTGAGACCTAGGCTCCACCAGGAGTTTAAGGAATTATGGTCACGTACTCCACCTTAATCTCCGAAAGGGGACATATTTATTGCTTGTCATTGGCCATTGTTTCATCACCTTATCATTTAAAAAAATTCTCCAAACAGATAATACAATATGATTTTAAAGTTATGAAGTGCTAATTTTATGACTTTTTGATATAAAAAGAATTAATTAAATTGATTCTTCTTAAACCACCGTCTCCACCTCAGATGTATAGATTTAATATAACTTTATACAAGAGCTGAAAGCCCCATTAAGATATCTCTAACAACTTGGTTATTCAGCCTCTATTTAATTATCTCCAGTGTCAGAAAGCTCACACTTTTCTAAGGCAGCCCATTCTCTCCTTATTTTTATTAGGCCAAGCTGTCTCTTCCTAGAATGCCTGTAATTCTGTCCTCTGGAGCTCCCCAGAACACATCTACACTCTCTTTGACATGTCAGCTCTTTAAATGTTTGAAGAGAGCAAGCGCCTAAAGAATTTCCAAGATGATGATTCTTAATCCTATATTTCTCTTCCTGTGATACTATTTTCATGACTTTCCCAGGTCCCTCTCTGATTTATCAGAATTTGATACTCCAAACCAAATGCAAATTTTGAGTCAGATTTAATCAACATAGAGTATAGTGAGCTGAATCATTTTTAGAAATCAGATATATTTCTTCTGATATTCCCAGGGTCTAGCAAAGAACTCAAAATGAATATAGTAGTTGTCAATTAAATATTTGAAGGCATAAATCTATATATATATATATATATATATATATATATATATATATATATATGCCTAAGTGACCTTTGGCCTGCAGGGATCAGACACCAGTATATTTTCCCAATCTCACCTCAAAAGAGGAAGCATGCTGGTGAGCACCACCTGGAATTCCTACACTCTTGGCCAGGTGCTGTAACATCTACCAGTTTGTGAAGAATCAAGAGAAATTGGATTTAACTCTACCTTGTTGTGTCAATCTCATATCTGACTTCATCAAACTGCCTGAATACATAAATGGTATGAAGATTGAAAGCCTGGTTTCATGACCAGGCTGGGATGGACAAAGGTGACTCAACAATGAAAATGAGAACTCAGGAATCTAGTTTCCACCTTGGCTCCAGATTTGCAAGAGTCAAGTCCCCCTTCCAGAGTCTTACTCCCTCTGGGATGCTCCTGGCATGTGGTGTGGTAAGAGCAAAGTCATGCTGGCTGAAGACTGTTGGGTTTCAGTGATACCTGAGGGTATGAGGACTAGGTCAAGTTATTTAGCATCTGTGAGCTTCAGGTACCTTTATCTGGGAAACAAGGATAATAAAACTATCTTAATTTTATTGGCTTGTGGGAAGATTGAACCAGGTATTATGTGCTGAAGTATCCTTTGTGTTAGAAAATATTAAACAAACACTATTAATCCTTTTCCCCTGAAGAAACAATGAAAATTATGTAACAATATAAGAAATGTAAAGAGCTTCTTCCTCTTTCTTGTTGCATTTAATTCAGTTCTATTTAATGCATTCTTTAATTGGATTGACAGAGTTAACAGATAGGTAGTATATAGATGGGGGGATCTAAACTTGTTGATGGTGGTTCCTTGGCATTAACTTTGCTTAAAGGACTGTACTTGTACTGTGGTAAAAATTCAATGAAAACATTTCATAATAATACAAATAACAATTTGTAAGAAAACTGCTTGTTAGAAAGTGAATCCTGTGATAGTGGAGTGTATGCATGCATGCCTTGTGCCATTAAAGGGACAATCATTTCTTTCCTTCTACCCAAATGGTGTGTGTGTGTGTGTGTGTGTGTGTGTGTGTGTGAGTGTGTGTGTGTGTTTCTTTGTTTTTCTTTACATGAAAGACCTGATGACCTACTACTTCACAGGCATGCCTGAATGTAATGACATGTGTGTACACATGGTGTTACTGTAGACTACACTCAGGCATACCACTGCTCTAAACAGAGGGCAGGACCTTAGCAAGATGACCTTTCCTTAAGTCATTGTCTGGTGTCAAATCTCATTTTCACCACTAATGTGCAATCTGACCTGATACATTTCCTTCTTGAGTTCACTTGCTCTGCCATAAAGTAATAGGCTTTTAATTTTTAAAATATCTAGATTATAGGGTTTGGGATGGATTTTATATATGTAAAAGAGATTTGTATGTAAGAGTGCTACACATGTGCAGTTTTGTGTGATGGGCCAGCACTCCTTCCCTAAAGGCAGAGGCCATGAACACAGTCAGAGGTTGATGCCCTGTGGTGACACTTGTTTTACATGTGGGGTGGAAACCCCACCACTTGTAAAAGAACAATCTTCAGATTCAATGCAATTCCTATAGAAATATCAATGGCATTTTTTTTCAGAGCTAGAACAAAATAACAAAAAGTCCTACTTTTACATGGAATTACAAAAGACCATGAATAGCCAAAATAATCTTGAGAAAGAAGAACAAAGTTGGAGGTATCATGCTTCATGATTTCAAATTATACTACAAAGCTATAATAATAAAATGAAGTATGGTACTGGCATAAAAAGAGACACATAGATCAGTGGGACAGAATAGAAATTCCAGAAATAAACTCTCACTTATATGGTCAATTAATATATGACAAAGGAAGCAAAGCTATACAATAGGGGAATGACTGTCTGCCTCAACACTTTACCCTTCATTTACTTTCCCCTTCCATTTACTTTGCCCTTCCATTTACTTTCATGCTTACAAAATAAAAGCAATAGTAACAACAAGAAGACTATCAGAAATGGGAAACTTTCCTCCAAAGCCATATAGGTTACTCACCGGTATCTCATCACACAGAATAAAAATTTTTAAAAGTATTAATTTTAACACAGCTTAATTGAACCCTAATACATTTTTTGTTTGAGTCAGCTGAAATCTTTTAGAATTTCACTGACCCATAAAAGGAGATAATCACAGGCAATTATATGAAGTGAGTCTTTAAGTAGAGGGAAAAACATCATTCTAATCTTGTTTTCTCTTTCCTCATGTAAACATGATTAATCTATTTGATAGAAGAAATATTTCCAAGCTTGTCAGAATGGGGCTGTGAGTTTTGTGTAAAAGAGTAGATTTGCAAACTTAAATTCAAAATTATGTTGATAACATTAATCATAGGTGGCTTTTTCTAGAGTGTGTGTGGGAAGGAGTAATTTTACATATGGATTAAGTGATGTTAAAATAAACATCCCTTTGGATGAATATATTTTTCCTCTCAAGTATAGGCTTATTAGATGGAGAAAGAGTTGCGTTTATTAAATTTGAGGAAGCTTTGCGTTATTTTTACTAAGTACAAAGTTGTGTTTTACTTTTGCTCAAAATATATGAAAGAACACTGAGTTCACATGATGATTACGTGCAGGTGGCCATGGAACTTGGATCCAATCAGGATGTGAGGTAGCTTCCCTGATCTGTAAGGTGTAGGTCAAGCACTGAATGAACCCAAGGCTGTGAGGAGCCTCCTCACATGAGAAGGAAGATGGACAAGGCTGTAGTTGCATTCACCAGGGGATGTTGCATGTGAGAGAGATCTGTCTGTGGGCTCCAGAGGCAAGATAAACCTGTTGCTGAGAACACAGTGAACAATTCAGCCAAATGGTCCCTTGTCAGCTATTTTAACAGAATTATGAGTGATGTTTCCTCATAAACATCTTATACTTCAGCTAAATGAGGGTCAGGTCTAGGAAAAAGTCCATGATGCTGCCAGCATGAGGGCCTCTGTGGGGAAAATATGTACAAATGGGATTGAGTGGCACACAAAGGTGAAAGGAAGATTGTTAGAAAAGTTTTCCCTGAGTTAAAGGTCACTCCTTCCTCCTTTCTTGCTTTTTCTTCCCTTTTGCCTGCCATTCCTAGAAGACCACATTGTCATAATGAAGCTCATGACTAAAGATGCTCTGGGGCTATAGAGGGTAAGCACTATGGAAAGATAGGTTCTGACTCTCCATAATAAGCAGCACTAGGATTTGCATGACCGCACATTGTCATCACTGTTATACAGTAAATGGATAGATCTATAAACTGGGATTTTGTCAGAACATAAACATGTCCTGGGAGAAAGTCATAGTCTTTTAGATGAAGCAGCTTTGGGGTGAGGACTGTTTGTGACAAACTAACTGCAAAATCAGTAAAGTTATACTAACCTTACAAAAGTGACTATTTTTAGTACATATATAATGGTGATAGGAAATGATAGCTTCTTTAACCAACAGTATTTTTATAAGGATCAAATTAGCTGGTGTACAAAAAAAGCTCCATACAAATGTGATATATTATTATTGTAGGGGAATTTGAATTGCTGTGCTACCACGCCCTGCTAAATTAGAATTTGAATGTGATAATGCATCTCTCCTAAGCTTCTAATTACTTTTCATAATGTGGGTTACCTAAAACACAGTGTAAAACAGCTAGGTAGGATTTGTCTCATTCAATTTTCTCAAAGCACTAAATATTCTAGGTAAAAATACAAAATACTGTTCCAGGTTCCCCTGGGCTTGGCTTTCAATCTTCATACCACTTATGTATTCAGGCAGTTTGATGAAGTCAGATATGAGACTGACACAAGGTAGAGTTAAATCCAATTTCTCTCGATTCTTCACAAACTGGTAGATGTTACAGCACCTGGCCATGTGTGTAGGAATTCCAGGTCGTACTCCTTTTTCAAACAGGCATGGCTCACCAGCATGCTTCCTCTTTTGAGGTGAGATTAGGAAAATATACTGGTGTCTGAATGGAAACCAGATCGGCATGCCTGGTAGAATACACTACAATGCACTGGACTGCAACCGTGAGTGTCTGGCCTGTGCTCTCACAGTAAAGCATGTGAAGCGGTGAACAATATTTCCTGTGTGTAAGGCACTAAACTACATGCAGACTATCTTATTGCCACTCACAAAGAATCTCAACACGTAAACGCTACTATTGTTTCTACTTTATGTATGAAAAATACATGGCTGGCTTGTTAAATGCTTTTTCCATGACCAAGTTGCAAGGTGGGTGTAGAACACAAACCATCTGATTGTAGATCCATGTCCTTAGCCATCATCTCTTTCAGATATTTTGCTTTTGGCCTTTAGACATTTCAATGTTTGATCTATTTGTCTGATAACCTGGTTAAGCACCTCTTATCCATATGTTTGTCCCCTCTAGTTCCTTAGAGAAAAGACATCCAGCCACAAATCCACCATTTCCTGGTGCAAGGAGCCCACTAGCGCAGTAACCAAAAGCAAAGTAAAACAAAACAAAACTAAACAAAAACGTCAGGCTGAATATTTTAGCTTTGAACCATTGACCAAAGCAGATAGAGTCTGTCCTTCAACATATTTTGTTTTATCCTGAAGGTTCTTCTTCCACAGAAGCTTCATGAAGAGATGTGCAGATAAACAATTTTCAACAAATAGAACAGTAAGAGATATAGTTTTCTGGGCAGAAAGCATACCTTTTAGAAAGACATTTCTTTTTAATCCATGAAATTCAGTTTGGATCTTGATGAATTATATCTTATATGGATTGCAATTAAGATGCTTGAAAGTAATTAACACTTGAAAATAAAGCAATATAATATATTGTTTAAAATCATGGATGTTAGAATCAGGTAACCTGGATTTAAATCCCAGACTTGTCGCTATTTGTGTGGCCTTGGGCAATTGACTTAATTTGTCTAAGTCCTTAATTTCTCTAAAAAAATAATTATATATCTATGTCATAAGTTTGGAGGAATATATTAAACAGCATTTGTAATGATTTAAGCACAGTTCCTGTATTGAAATAAGGAATTAATAGATAATGACCATGCTTTTATAGATCTGTGGTGCTAGGCTAATGATAAGACATGAATATCATAGTCATAATAGGTATTACTTGTTGCCATGAGTCTGGCTGTGTTTCCTCAGGAGGGATGCATAAAGTAAAAAGAACAGAGAGGTAAGGATAAACCATTTGGGATGGGCAAATGAGAAGCAAATAGTCGTTCCATGGACTGGGTGATTTTTATTAGCTTCCTATAGTATAGACAAAGGAACATATTCTTCTAGTTACTAACATGGAAGGCAATTTAATGTGATCAGGCTTTGGTATGAGACAAACATGGGTTTGAAACCTGACCCAACTGCCTACCAGCCGAGTGACCTACATCAGCTTATTTAATCTCTCTGTGCCTTTCACTTCTTCAGCGTAATTATAAGGTTTATATAAATTAATACATATCAAATGTTTAGCATAGACCCTGGCCCATAGTAAACAGTTCATAAATGTTTTATTATGAGTCTCATTAACATGGGCACTATGTCTATGACTCACTCACCTTGAAAGAAAAGTTCCACCTCTAAGAACAGAGACTAAGCGAACTATTTCTAGATTGTTCTGTCATTGTTACAGAAACCTTGGAACATGAAGGCGGCAGAATCTGAACATTGCTTGGCTGAGATCTTAAAGACCTGATTTGCATTATATCAAAACACATGTCATTGGCAGCAAGAATGTCAGTGATTGAGGGAGGGGCTCCTACTAAGAATTACAAGGATCAAGAGGAGAGAAAGAGTACCATGAACCAGATCAGGTCTCTCCAGGCTGGGTGCAGGAGGAACAAAGGCCTGGGAGAGACAGCATAGAAGTTTTGTCTGTAGTGGGGTAAGCAGGGAGGTTTGTCTACAGGGGAGGAACCTTGCTGGGGAATTGATGTTAGAGAGGCAGAGCTCAAAGACCCAGAAGGAGGGATCTAGGTGTGAGGACACTTACCTTGTGAGAAAATGACGATATCTGCAATCCCTTTATTTGCTTTGAAGAGTTTTCTTTCAAGGGAAGTGGTGTCATTCTGCAAACAGAATTAAATGTAATCTTTTTCTTAGCACTGTTTAAATATATTTTGTAAAGTTGCCATTTACAACATATGAAACCTTCTTATCAACAACAGTGTTCTGATATCAAAAGAAGCTGTGTTGTTCCTCTCCAATGCTTGCTTCAGTGAGTGCTCTTTATGCTCTTACCATAGAACCATTTTAAAGCCTTAAATTTGTTCAATTTGTTTGTTTTGTTTTTTGGGGGGGTTCTTTGTGTGTTTTTTTAAACCTAAGAATCTTGCCTCCTATACATATGTCAGGAGACATACATGACTTACGTTTAGTACTGTTTGTAATCACACAAAAATAGGAAATAACCTTAATGTCTGCTAGTAAAAACATTAAAAATTAAATTGTGGTATAGTTATATAACAAAAAATGATTCAATAGTAAAATATAACTAAACCTAAATAATTTAAAAAACAATGCTGAATTTTTATTTTTATTTTTTTAAATATATTTTATTGATTTTTTTACAGAGAGGAAGGGAGAGGGATAGAGAGCTAGAAACATCAATGAGAGAGAAACATCGATCAGCTGCTTCCTGCACACCTCCCACTGGGGATGTGCCCGCAACCAAGGTACATGCCCTTGACCAGAATCGAACCTGGGGCCCCTCATCTGCAGGCTAATGCTCTATCCATTGAGCCAAACCAGTTAGGGCACAATGTTGAATTTTTAAAAAAGCAAGATACCAAATGATGTCTAGAGTATGATAGTATTTGTATAAATTTAAAAAATTCACACAAGCCCTAACCGGTTTGGCTCAATGGATAGAGCGTCGGCCTGCGGACTGAAGGGTCCCAGGTTCGATTCCGGTCAAGGACATGTACCCTGGTTGCAGGCACATCCCCAGTAGGGGGCGTGCAGGAGGCAGCTGATCCATGTTTCTCTCTCATCGATGTTTCTAACTCTCTCTCCCTCTCCCTTCCTCTCTGTAAAAAATCAATAAAATATATTTTAAAAAAATTCACACAAAACAATAATATATATTATTTATGGAGACATGCTTATATTTAATAAAAGCATTAACACATGGGTTAGGAAAATATAGATTAAATTCATGTCAATAGTTGAGTTTGGAAAGGCAATGTGGGGATTGGGATTGAGGAAGAGATCAAAATTGGCTTTGTTTCTATTATAAAAGTAGAGGCCCGGTGCACGAATTGGTGCACCAGTGGGGTCCTTCGGCCTGGGCTGTGGGATTGGGCCGAAACCAGGTCTCCAACATCCCCTGAGGGGTCCCGAATTGTGAGAGGGTGCAGGTCAGACCAAGGGATCCCACTGGTGCACACTGGGGCCGGGGAGGGATATGGGAGTTTGGCCAGCCAGGGAGGGACCACAGGAGGGCTCCAGGGCATGTTCGGCTTCTCTCGCTCAGTCCTGATCTGCTGAACCCTAGCAGTAAGCTAACCTACCAGTCGGAGTGTCTGCCCCATGGTGGTCAGTGCACATCATAGTGAGCAGTTGAGTGGCCTTAGCATATCATTAGCATATTATTCTTTGATTGGTTGAATGGCTGACCAGATGCCTGGACACTTAGCATATTAGGCTTTTATTATGTAGGATAAATTAAACAAAAATATGACAAAATATGAAGATATATTCACCCAGAGAGATTTTGTGTGTAAGGTTGTTATATTTATCTTTGGAGTTTTTTTTGTATTTTATTTATCTTATCAAGAACAAAAATTAAAGATAAAAATAATCATTTACTACCCTCACCCATTTCATGGTGATCAAAGGTACAACATTCTAGTTATAAGACAGGTTCTTGGGGATGTAATGTACAGCATGGTGACTAATTAACAATATTGTATTGTACATTTGAAAGTTGTTAATAGAGTAGATCTTAAATGTTCTCATCAGAAGAAAAAGAAATTGTAACTATGTGTGGTGATGGATGGATGTTAAGTAAACTTAATGCAGTAATCATTTCACCATATATACATATGTAAATCATTATGTTGTACACCTAAAACCAATGTAATGTTATGTGGCAATTATATCTCTTATCTTTTATAGAAAAGATAAAAATGACCATTAAGGAATAGATTAGAATGCTGATTTTACCAATGTCCACTTTTCAAGACCCCTTTTGTTATTCTCAATCTTGTCGATGAATTTTATAATTTTGTTCAACAAGTTAAATTTATTTGGTATAATTTATTTGCTCACTTTTCTTTTAAAAATATAAATGCCAACAAGGACTTACCATCAGTCAGAGATAAACATTCATAGAAGTATGTGACACAGTGACTACTGTTTGCCTGGATATATATTTTCATTGCATCTTACGAAGTTGGTGAATATTGTGTGCTGATGAATGGGCTGGTAGGAGTGCCTGAGTGAATGCCCACCTCCTCTTCATCTTTAGGCAGTGCTGCTGCTGCCTGTTATTTTTATTTTTATTGATTTCAGAGAGAAAGGGAGAGGGAGAGAGAGATAGAAACATTAATGATGAGAGAGAATCATTGATCGGCTGCCTCCTGCACACCCCCTACTACTGGGAATCGAGCTCACAGCCCAGGCATGTGCCCTTGGCCAGAATCAAACCTGGGACCCTTCAGTCCTCAGGCCAATGCTCTATACACTGAGCCAAACTGGCTAGGGCCTGCCTGTTCTTTATTAACCAGTTGGTGTCTCTTTTAAAGAAACTACAAGTTGTTTTTTTCCCACAAATGTTTCTATATTTCAGATTAATGTTATTATCCTCAATATGCTATGCAATGAAGTTTATAATTTATTGGGGCATGTGTGAGAATTTAGCTGACTGCTATAGTCAAGTATTCAAAATTTAATTAAGGTCATGTAAGGATATATTTTCAGTTACAATATACAGCATATCAGAAGATATTATTGCTGTAATGTATTCACAAAGTGGAGAAATGATGAAATTGCTGGGATCACCTTGAGAATGCTAAAGATATAATAGAATTCTAGCCAAAGCAAAGAAACTTGACATTTTAGTTAGCCCACACAGTCTCATTATGGGCAAATACATGATTACTACTTTAAGTTTTTAAATATTTAAAGTCACTTGAAGATTTCCATTAATATCTTTGTGAGCCCCTAAGTAGTGAGGAATTTCATTTTGGGAACAACTACTCTCATAGGAATCTAGTTAATGTTCTGAATCAATGAAACAATAACCTTTTTTGTCTCTAGAAAAGTTCAATGACTTCACAAGTGTGACTATTTCTTCATTTAGTCCCAAATAGAAATTCAATAGAAAAGCTATAAATCACAAAAATACAAATTTTTTTTCATGATGAAATGGAATATGGGGCACATAAAACCATACCATTTATATGAAAGAAAGACAGAAAGGCAGTGACAGTTGTCTGGGGGTTGAAAATCCATTAGCAGGATAAGGCCTGAGTTCGGGGGAAATATTGAAATCATCATAGTGAAACTATAGAGGAAGACCAAGAAAGCTGAGGCCATAATTTCCCACAGAAAGTCTAAATTGAATAAAGGAAACCATTACTAATTTATATTTGCAAGTCACCCTAACTTAATCATTATTCCCGTCTCTGGAACATACTCGGCGATTCATGAGATGCTTGCCAATAATGCTGGCTGAGAGGAGAGAACATTCATCCTAGAGCTGAAAGACTCTGCCAGATTTCAGAGGTAATTTTAGGTCACTAGTCCCAAGCCAAATATTCCTACTTTAGAAAGACTGCTTACAGCATTGGATAGGGGGTGTGGGGGAAGGGAACCCCTAAGCCTGCTAACTCTACTAAGGCTTCTCCAATAGTTATTACTTCAGTTAGATGTCTTTCTGTGTGACTCCAGAAGGCTCTGCCTGCTAATGACAACTCATTTAGCAGAATGACAGTTGTTTGATGCTCACAGGGAATGAAGCAAGCATGGCCTGATGCATGCTATAGCCCTTTCAACAGCCTTGCTGCAAGAGAATCTTTACTGCAATGAGCATTCGAATTAAATGTGAGCTATTAATGAAGGAAAATCTCCCACTACCAAATAATAGCCTAAAAATGTGTGAGCGAGAAGAAAACTCTGAGAAATAGCATCATGTTTTACTCTGGTTCTACTGTTTAATTGATTGCTACAGCATTCAAATCTATGGGGTACCCATATAAAAGGGGTTTTGGACCACAGATATATCAGCATATATCCTTATTTGCATTAATTTAAGAATTCATAAGACCAGTTGTCAGAGGGAATATGGCTCTTTTAGGCTGTGCATCTGTGTGCAAGCACATTCTTGCATCCAATAGCATTTGTATGACTTAGAATTTAGATAACAATAAGTTTGGATTCTGAATAGCTTTATGTAAACTTTAATAAAAATGCAAACGGATTCCTTAATACCATTTTGGCTACCACATCTGATTGATTTTCTTTGATGAGATTTTGAAGACTCCTTCGAATTACCATTTTTTAAACCCATCAAAACAGGCCGAGATGAAAGGCTGGCGATTATTGCCGCGTCTGTTGCTCTGCTCTGCTCATTAAAGTGGTTTGAACTGTAAACAGAACCCCTTTTGTTTAGCTGCTTGAGAGATACCTATTACAAGGTTTTCCAAAATGTTAAAAGAAAATGTTATATTTCAGGGAAGAGTGATTTGTTCAGCAATTTACATTTTGGTGGAAAAAAAAGTTGCTTCCTTTTTAGATCTCAAATTCCTTTTTGTAGCAATGCACAGTTGGTTACATGAGCATAAACAAATGTGAAAACACATACCGAGTGATGCTACATTAAGAAAATGAAATAAATTCAGTAGACAGTCAGAAAATATATTTCTCTGTCACTCTCTGAAGGACAGGATATGTCTCCTTGTGCCCAAGTCCTTCTGGCATAAAATGGCCTAGAATACATCTTTGGGCTGTTCATTACTTCTCTTGCTCTGAGCCGTCATTCATAAACCTGAGAAAATTAGGTGTTCTTACAGCCTTACACCGCCTCATTCGTATTTACTCCAGGACAAGGGATTTTTAAAAGATGTTTAAAACCAATGCTTTTTATGTGGACCCTGGCTGACAATCTATCCTTCTCCTTTCTGGGAACGCCCAAAGAAAATTTCCTGATGTCTATGTACTGTTGGGAGACCTTTGCTAGATTCATTACTTTATTAAGAATGAAGACATCAAGAGAACAAAGTTAGTGGAGGGTTGCTATGATATTCCCTAAGGAAATATAAATCTCCCTTGATCTACTGGCAGCAAGTCATCTGACTCCTCTCTAATGTGAAACCTGTTTACCGTATTTTCCAGCATATAAGACGACTGGGCGTTTAGAAGATTTTCCTGGGTTAAAAAGTTGTCTTATACACCAGAAAATACGGTACCTGTTTTCTCTGATCTGTAACACTTCTCAGAAGGCCATGGGGCTCTACCACATTCTCCTGGGCCCCAGTGACATGGGCATAAGAAAAGATAGGTGTAAAGGTAAATGGTGCTTTAGGCTTCCTGTCACCACAGGGTCTTCCCACTTGTTCTTTATTTTTAATAACAATTGTGTATAGATAAGAGGTACAATGTAATAATTTTATATACTAGTACATACTAGAGGCCCGGCACACAAAATTCGTGCATGGGTATGGTCCCTAGGCCTGGCCTGAGATCAGGGCCATCTTCCCTGGATGCCCATAGCCAGCCCCGCCCCCTGCCCTTACCCACCAAGAAGTCAGCCATTCCTGCCTGCTCTCCAGCCCCGCCCCTCTGCAGGTCGCCCTCTGTGTGTGGGGTGACCGGCAGGGCACTGCCCACATCCCCCACCACCCACCCCTGGTTTCCCACTCACCATCGGGTGATCTGAGCCTGACAGCCAACGAAAGGGACCGAGAGGTGGTCAGTGCGCCTCATATTTACTGGTTGAGCGGTCATTCTGGTCGTTCCACCATTAGGGTCAATTTGCATATTACCTTTTTATTATATAGGATGCATAATGAAATAGTTACTAAGTAGTGCTATTTAGTATACCATTTCCTCACATGGTTACCATTTTTTCGTGTGTGTGTGGACACCTGAAATCTACTCTCGTAGCAAATTCATAGCAGTCTTTGTTTGAAAGAGCCTATTTTATCTCTCCTTCTTCTAGTTAATGCCTATATCAATATTTAGATTTTAATTTATGTGTCCCTTTTTCAGGGAAGTTTCCACCAATCTTCAATACAGGTTAATATTTGTGTGTGTGTGTGTTTGTGTGTGTGTCTGTCTCTGTGTGTGTGTGTGCGTTACATTCTTATAGGATTGTATTTTTCTTTTCTATAAAACACTTTGGTTCTTACCTATGTGTTTATTTTTTTCATTATTTGATTTTAAGCTCAGTGAGACCTGGAATTGCTTCTGTGTTCTCTGACTGTTATCTCAGATACATAGCATGGCCCCAACTACTTAAGTAAATATGTAGTGAAATGTTGACTATAAACACGAATTGGCAAAAGACTTAATAAAACATTTTCTGGCAACTATCAGTAATTTTAAATGTATTCACAGAAAACAAAATACCTTTAATATCTTATAAATAGAAGTCGCACTAATTTTGCCTGGAAAAAAGACTCTTCGATGCCTTATTATATATTTAAAAAGAGGTATAAAGGAGAACACTTCTAACAATTATAACAGTGCCATCTCTTAGTTTAAAAAATAAAGACTCAGATTTAATTTGGTTGACTCTCTTACTCATTATATAGATGCTTAACTGTCTCTTCAATTCACATTGGATGAATAAACACTGGCAGAGAGAAGTTTGCATAATTGAAAGTGCTCTGACGCTTAACCAGCTGTGTCAAGATTTGATTTTACTTAATTATTGGTCAACACACACATCAAGTATGTGCAGAGGAGGAGGGCTTGGTGAGGAATATGGGGCTGTATCTTGGAACATCTAAGGTGACCTAGCTCTCTTTTGTTACTAGGGTAACAAAAGTTATTCCTGCCATTAGCCTACAATCTTTCGAAGGAAGCTGTCATTTACTTCTTCCCTAAATACATCACTTTCTGACACACACACTTCATGCTCCAGCCACACTGAGTTTCCTACCTTCCCCTAAAAGCAGGCCCTGTCACACCCTATGGATTTGTATATACCTGTCCCCTAACCTACTTTCCCTTTTCTTCTTTGAGAAAACAGATACAAACTTGGTCTTGGAAGTGTCAATATAGTCAAACTTCCTTACTGCTGCTCAACAGAGTGTTTTGTGTCCTTTTCTGTAGACACTCTGTTTTATCTGCTTTCATGTTACATGTAAAACTGGCCTACCTTAATCATCATTAACATTGGATAACTGATCCCGACCTTGTTAAAAAATTATAATTCTTTTCTAAGCTTCCTTCTATTTCCTCTCATTCTGTGTTCTATGCCCTTTCCCCTCTGAAGCAAACCTTGTGATCATGCTCTTTCTAATGATCCTATTCATCTCCATCTCAGAGGACATTATGCTCAGGCTTTCCTTCCTCTCTTTATAACCATCAATCTTTCTCTGTTGTTTTCTCTTCTCAGTGTTTATGTATTAAAAATCCAATTTCTCCATCTAAATAAAAACAAACACTCTTTACTAACTCTGTTATGCTTTTTAGCCATTGACCTGCATTATTTTCTTAGCAGCCCAAATCCAGTTTCTGACCACCCTCTCCTCGGCTTCTGCCTCTGTCATTGAAATAGATCCAGTCCCCACCCCCACCCCAATGGCATTATTATGCTCTTCTAATCAGGTTTGAAAGCTTCTCCTCAGTCCTCTTCTTCCTTTGACATCTCAGTGATATTTCTTGTTTGGACAACTTCAGTCCTTCCCAAACTCCTCTTGAACCTTCTTCTCAGCAATATGGAGTGGTTTCCATTTCTCTTCTGCTGCTTCTTCCCCACTATCGCCAACTCCTCCTTTTCCTTCAGGCTCTCAACCATGGGAAGTCCCCAAACTTTATTTCTTAGTCTTCAGTTCACAAATGTTGCTTACTTTGTAGAAGCTATTATTCTGTACTAGAGGCCCGGTGCATGAAATTCATGCACAGGGGGAGGAGGGACCCCTCAGCCCAGTCTGCACCCACTTGCAATCCTGGAACCCTGGACATCCCTCTCACAATCCAGGCCCACTGGCTCCTAACCTCTCACCTGCCTGCGTGATTACCCCTAACCATTCTGCCTGCCTGCCTGCCTGCCTGCCTGCCTGATCACCCCTAACCACCTCTGCCCTGGCCTCCGCTGCCGCGGCTTCATCTGGAAGGACGTCCGGAATGATGTCTGGAAGGCCATTTGGATGTCCAGTCTAATTAGCATATTACGCTTTTATTATTATAGATTTCTGTTTTAAATCTTCATCTACAAATCATTTGCTCCTAAATACTAATATTTGTTTATTGATTGATTGCCAAATCTCTGCATCAAGCTCCAGCCCTTTTCAAAACAAGAAAACTTCTCTGGAAGTTTCTTCAAAACTGAAAAGATTTGTGTGACTATAATTAAACTAATTTTTATCCTTAAGAATGCTTTCTCTCCTCATCCTCATTTCATATTATGTCTCCATTACTACTGTCAGTATAAATGCTTGGCATTAATGACAAAGCCCAACACACTTTCAGATAGGTCTCCTTTTGCTGTTATTGTCTTCCTCTGTCATTACTCTGCACAAGGACTTTCATTCATGAGTGAATTTAACTTCCTTCCAGCTTCATTTTCTATCTCTTATAGCATCCATGTTTTCCAGACTACATCTTACTTTTCTCCAACTCCTTTTTGCACTGAATAACTGTACTATATCATTGGGTGCTTCTATTGTTTATAGATTATTATCTAAAAGACTATTCAGAAGTTCATTTACAAAATCGTAACAGCACTGTCAATAAATATACTCTGTCTCCTACAACTTACAATACTTTTGTTGACTTTTTAAAACTTTATTCTATATTTAAAAAGTTAATAATATTTTACCCCATTCCTCAAAATAAGCACAAACACAGCACATATGCAGGCCATCAGGTGAATAAATAGAGATGTGAAAATGATTAATCACAACTGCATAGGCATGTGTGAGTGATGGACACAGTTGCCTTCACATTTAGACCTGTCCCCAGATATGGAAGGTTATAGGTAGAAAGTCTGTGAAAGAGGCTTTGCTACTGTCTACTCGCTAGTACTGCAAAGGCTAGCATATTGCTTGCTGTTATTTTATGAACTTTATTCTCACTAATATTTCCATATGCAAAAGAAATTATAATGTCTACCAGTTTGTCTAGCATATATAGCTTCACAGTAAGAGAAAAACAAAAACTAAAACAACTATAACTCTGCTGACTAATTTTTATTATAGGCAACGTGAACAAAAGGTTGAAATTCAAGATCCATCAATAGATGATAGAAAATGTATCTACTAGTTAGTTTTGTCTGTTTATAAATGTCAGTTCTTTGGGGAGAATTCAAGTACACACTGGTATATTTTTAATGAACCTTAAACAGTCTCGCCCAATCTAAATGATCTTAAATCTAAAAATTTTTACATGCAATTTAAAAAAATGTAGTAATTACATTATATTATTAAAAAAATGTTTGGTAAGTACTAAAAAGAAAAAACAACAACACATAATCCTACTAATCCAATCCATCTGTTAACCAATTTTCTAAATTTCCTTAAAGTTTTTTCTCACATTTGTTGCATGCTTGTAATCATAATATATATGCTTTTTTTTTTTACTCTGAATTAAAAAAAAAACACAACAACAATAACCCTTGCATCATAGCTACTTCCCCACAAATACTGCATAGCTCCAGTGCTTCTCTGATGTTTTTAAAAAACAGGATCTAGGAATGAGCTGGGTAAAGTCTATGGACTGGGAGCCAAAGGCTTTTCTCTTTCATTGCTAACGGACCAGCTGCCCATTAACTCTTCCCAGCTTCTAGTCGCTGTGCCACACACTATGGCATGATATTTTCCCTAAAATAGTTAATTTACAGGAATAATTAAGGCTCTTTGCCTTGAGATTTAGGAAATTAGAATTGGCTCTATGTAAGAGATTCTCCCTCCTGTGATGCCAGCTGAGAACACAGGGTAACGTTTCTCTCTGTGAAACAAATTCCCAGACAATCTAAACATGCTCATGCTGAGAAGAAAGCATGCAGCCTCTTCAGTATTTAGAGATGCAAGGAATTTGATCTTTTTCCTTTGGCATTTTGGTTGTATTCAGCCGTCACCTTGGACTGTCAGAACTGTCTCATTACTCACATATCCTATTTCATTTGTGTTCATCAGTTGTTGCATCAGAAGCCCTAACTCTTAATTAGTTTGAATGAACTTAAATAAAAAAGAAATAGATCTTTACTTTCCCCTTAAATCAAATTTTTGTCACATCCCTCCCTATTTATTTGCTTCCTTTACCATTTGCCCTGTACCATCTGTGTTTCAAAGTATATTTTGGTTCTTATTTAGGGATTATTGTTAGAGAAAGAATTTCATTTTTATTATTACTCGTTATTATTTTTCATTACATTTTTAAAAATTTAATTTTTAGTGGCTCCTTCTATATTTAATTCCTAAATGAACTTGAAGATTTATTAACCTTCATCTATCCAGCCATCCTTGCATCCATCCATTCTTACATCCTTCCATGTATTTATTCATTTATTGAGTCTTCTATTCTAGAAGACAAAAACTAGTTGGTTTTTAGTTAATTTTAAAGAAAAGAGTAGTTTAAATATATAAAAGAAAGGTCCAATTTAGGCAAATGACAGTTTGTGACTATTGATTTTTCCAGAGCATCTGTGCATGAGAATCTGTTTCTTTGAAATAGAGTTTTTATGTAACTTCTCCTATTAATAATATGAAATACAATTTTCCAAAATTATTTAAAATTTTCTTTTTCATATCTTTATTTTAAAAGCTCATAACTTTTGTTTCCAAAATGGATATATTGGTATTAAATGGGTTAATTTCACATGTTGTGAGCATTATATTTCGTTACCTTTGCTAATGCTGATAATTGGTCTATGAATATACTTTAACATTTCAGCTTATTTGAATGCCTTTTGCTTATGCTGGTGTACTAGAACATTTTTATCCCTGGACTTGTTCCCGTTAATCTTTTTTTTTTTTCTGCTCTATATATAGAAACAACCAATTATTTTCTCACAGTCTTCGATCCTTTCTGCAAAATACATTTTATTTTCCCTTTCTTTAAGATTATCTCTAGATAATCATCAAGTACAGATTTAAGCTACTATAATCAGTTATTTTGGTTAATTATATAGCTATTTGCTGTCAGTTAATTACATTTTAAATTAGATAATACTGAATTGAAGCCAGGCAAATATGGTTAGTGAAATGACAATTTTCTCTTCTCTAGATTACTGTCTGTGACAGGTCTTCTGATGATTGTTTTCAAGTTGTATTTTACAGGGGAAAGTGCATTTCTTCACAAGAATAAATTGAATCTAATACCAACCATCCTATGCTATTCTTACTAGAGATTATTCCTTTTGTCTAGTAAGCATTTATTAAAAATGCTACCATTAGTAATGGTCTTTTCTTATATTAACCAATCAAACTCCTTTAAAGTTATTCATGTACCTCTAATCAACTGAGAATGAAACCCTATATTTTAGAATTTACTTGGGCTCTTTAGAGGAATGAGTAATTCCAGCTAAAGAAATATTTACTGCTAAAATAAAGCGGAATCACTTTGAATTTTATTGGATATACACTATGAAGTCTGAGACATTCCATTTCTCAGGAGAACCCTTCTCCACCCTACACCCTCAAAATGCGTTTATGATATAACTTATATGTACTTAAAATTGTACACACTCTCTTTGTTTTACCAATATAAATTTTGGTCTTTCATGAATTGATTTTGACTTTTGTGTTTATAGTAAATGGTTTGATTTAACACATATTAATATACAAACATTGACCAGAAAACAATTAGATCGTAAGTCAGTAATAACAGATTTCTATTAAATCACTTCCACAGTTTATGAAAACACCTCTTTCCAGTCACTCTTGCCAACACAGAACTTCCTAGCTATCTCTGTTGCAGCAGTCTGCCATTATCTAGGGATGTCTAGTTCTCTCCCTCTCTCAGTATCTCTGATACAAATAAATTTAAATACATTTTTGTTTTTAAAATTCTCAAACAATACAAGGCATGTGGATTAAATGTAAATCTTATTCCTTGTTCTTTCTCAAAGGTAATTACTTTGAACAGTGTAGTTAGAATGTCTTTTATAAATACATTTTAAACATATTTCATTAATATGTATGTGATTTTTTACATACGCATATTAAACTATATGCATTGTTCTGTCTTCATTATTTTCATTTAAAATATTTTAATGAGGGGACAGAAGATGATTTGACTTTGGGTGGTGGACACACAGTGTAATATACAGATCTTGTAACAAAGAAATTTATACCTGAAACCCATACGATCCTATTAACCAATGTCACCCCACTAAATTTAATAAAAATAAATAGCATAAAATAAAATATTGTAATGATATAAATCTACTTTTAAAAGTTAAATGTATGTTTTTTTTTATCTTGTTGCTTATTTTTTTAAATCCTCACCTGAGGATATTTTTTCCATTGATTTTTAGACAGAGTGGAAGGAAGGGAGGAGGTAGAGAAAGAGAGAGACCCGACTGGGGCTGGGGATCAAACCTGCAACTGAGGTACATGCTCTTGACTGAGAATCAAACCCATAACCCTTCAGTCTGCAGGCCAACTGAGCCAAACCAGCCAGGGCTGTCTCGTTCCTTTACAATGAACCTTTTGCTTGTTTCTATTTCAAAATTATTTTCATAATAGTACTAAGGAGTTATTTACATTTTTCTTACTTAATTTTTTTTTTTACTATTGTCAACAGTTACACAGATGATACAAATGCCATCATGGTAGGACAAACTGCTA
This sequence comes from Cnephaeus nilssonii, assembly GCF_951640355.1. Classification (NCBI taxonomy): domain Eukaryota; kingdom Metazoa; phylum Chordata; class Mammalia; order Chiroptera; family Vespertilionidae; genus Cnephaeus; species Cnephaeus nilssonii. The sequence goes on along the minus strand of NC_137074.1, from coordinate 37,301,765 downwards.
GATTCTTACCATGAATCAAAGTAGTGTCAATAAACTTTACTATAGACATTTCTTCATGGCCATGCATGTACAGAAAATGGCAAAAAAAGCCAGTGCCACTTACAAGTGCCTTGGATGGAGCAGTAAAAATAATTAATGTTATTCAATCTCAGTCCTGGAGTGCACATCTCTTTAATAGTGTGTGTGACAAAGCAGTTCTATATACCACAGGTGAGGGCTGTCTGCTTGTACAATTGTTGAGCGCTGAGCTTGCCACTGTTCCAAAATGAAATACTATTTTTGCTTGAGAGAAACTATGGTTATTCAGACTTGAATATTTGGCAGACATTTTCTCAAAAAAGAATGAAGTAAGTTGTCACTTCAAGGAAAACAACTGACAGTATTTGTGGCCAATAATAAAATTTGAGCTTTCAAGTTAAAATCAGATTTCTGAAAACATGTATCTGACACCATAAACTTGCCAGTTTCTCAATACTTGAAGACAGGGCCAGCTACATAATTTTCAGGCCTCTGTGCCAAGTGAAAATATGGAGCTTCTAGTTCAAAAAGCAGGAAAACAGTGCCATTAAGTGCACTAAAGTGGGAAGCTTGTTTCTTTCTCCCATGGTATTTCCCTTGACTTGTCGTGATCTATTTTATTTGTTACTCAATGTTGTTCTGAGTTAGGAAAATTTACATTTTAAGTTACTAGCATGAATTTTACTGTTTATTTGTGCAATGCCAATTTTATATACAGTTATAAGAACATCTGATTCATATGCAAAATTACAAAATTGCACAATTTGTATTTCCATTATTCATACATACATTTTTTTTTTGTTCTTACCAGAAGCATGGAGGTGATGCACAACCCTAAACAACTGTTTATATTTCACTTCTTGACATTTGCACATTCTATCAACACAATCCTTAGCTTATGTATGACTAGGGGAGGACTGCGAATTAAAAAACAAACTATGGGTTGTCCTATCTTTTGATTTCTTGTTGTCATTGTTTTTAGGAAAATGGTTGGCTATTTCATGAAAGGAACACGGATAAGAAAGAATATGCTAGAGTTCCTAGGTGGTCTGACTTTCTTAGACTGCACTGCCTTTTGCTACATTCAAAACATATTCTTATTTGATTGGAAAATGTGGTTTCTCAGGGTTGTTAGTACCCCTACTTACTCAGCCGTAGGCTTAACAAGCTTACCTTGTACTTACATTGAATGCCAATGAAGTTCCTCCCACCCATTTCGGGTGCACCAGAACTTTGTGATACTGAGTACAGTGAAAACTACGTGCAATTGAGGCACCAGGAAATGGCTACTATCCTATATAATAAAAGGGTAATATGCAAATAAACCGAACTGTGGAATGACCGGTCACTATGACCACCAGGGGATAGACGCTCAACACAGGAGCTGCCCCCTGGTGGTCAGTGTGCTCCTATAGGGGGAGCACCACTCAGCCAGAAGCCCAGAAGCTGGGCTCATGCCTGGTGAGCGCATTGGCAATGGTGGGAGCCTCTCCCACCTCCATGGCAGCGGTAAGGATGTCCGATTGCGGGAGCAGGCCTAAACCATCAGTCAGACAGGATTCTGGACTGCAAGAGGGCTCAGGCCAGGTTGAGGGACCCCCCAGTTCCCGTCCCCCAAGTGCATGAATCTCTGCATCTGGCCTCTAGTGTTACATAGTACCTGTATCTTTTGGCTTTATTTTCACATTGGGCTTCACTTATAAAACAGAAGAACCTGCCCTGACCAGTTTGGCTCAGTGGATAGAGCGTCGGCCTGCGGACTGAGGGGTCCTAGGTTCGATTCCAGTCAAGAGCATGTACCTTGGTTGCAGGCACATCCACAGTAGGGGTTTGCAGGAGGCAGCTGATTGATTTTTCTCTCTCATCTATGTTTCTAACTCTCTATTCCTCTCCCTTCCTCTCTGTAAAAAATCAATAAAATATATTTAAAACAAACAAACAAAAAAAAAAAAACAAAAAAAAACACAGAAGAACCTTTGAGCATTGGGTCCTCTGCAATTGCAGTTTACACTCCCATAAAGCTGGTCCCACTTAAAAAGTTTTATGAGATTAGTGGTAATGTTAATGAATGTAAGTTGTTGATTTTGTATAATGAAGTATGTTAACATTTGGGAGCTCCGCATAAACCAGTAAACCAATATTTTCCAAATGATCAATGCATAAAATATCCATTCAATAAATACCCATTCAAAGCACAAAGTAGGCCAATGGATTTTAATGTCAACAGAGGACGGAAGTTCATTACTCTAATTTCAGATTCCATATAGCAAATAACTTTAAAGAAACCGTGACTTATTTTTGGTGAGGATCAAAGAAGACTATTCAAAAAATATCTGAAAAGGATATGATTTTTTCCCCATTTTCAACTACATGTCTGTATAAAGCTGGATTTCCTTCATATATTTCAACCCAAACAGCATATCACAATAGAGTGATTGCTGAAGCAGATATGAGAATGCAGGTGTTTTTTATTATAACAGACAAGTAAGAAAATTAGCAAAAATATTTTAAAATTTCTACTGTTACACTGTGTGTTGTTTTTTTTTTGCAAAATACTTATGTTTTTTAAATTAATATGCTATTTATGCTAACACAAATGGTTTTGGATTGTTATTTTAAAATTAATTTATAAATTAAAATATAATACTTTTGTTTTAATTTGGAATAGAAAATATCCAATAGGTATAACCCACATAAAGAAAAGCTCTTTGGGATTATTAATCATTTTTAAAAGTTTTCAAGGGTCCTGAATCCAAAAAGTTTGAGAACCTCTTATCTAGTACATCAAAGAAAGTGTCATTGAATTCTCAAAGTAAAATAGGCACTTACTTATATTAGGTCAATATTGGTTTATTAACTATGAACAAAATATATCAATGAGAATTAGCACTTTTAAAATAGTAAATAAACTACTTCGTAAAATAAAAAATTATTAATAGGGTATTATAATGGGGTTTTAAATCATTGCAATTCAGGTAGGAAAAAACATAATCACTAAACATAAATATGGAACTAATTTTTTATTGACTCTAACAATATATTTTGTTACAATTTTCAAGATATACATATATTCTAGTTTTTGTTCATTTCCATTTTCCTTTAAAAATTTTTAAAATATACTTTTTATTAATTTTAGAGAGAGGAAGGTAGAGGGATAGAGAGATAGAAACATTGATGAGATACATCCATTGGCTACTTCCTGTACACCCCCTACTGGGGATCAAGTCTGAAATAGGGAGAATGCCCTGACAGGGAATCGAACTATGCCCATGCCCTCCTGGTTCATGGGCTGACACTCAGCCACTGAGTCACACCAGCTGAGCTCCTTTCAATTGCTATTTGTTTTTATTTTCTGATTACAAAAAAAGTATATCCTACCTAATAATAGACAAATATGCAAATTGACCATACCTCCAACACACCCACAAGCCACACCCACCATCCAATCAGAGCGAGTATGCAAATTAACCCATCCAAGATGGCTACAGCCACAGAGAGCAAGGTTTCCCAGGCAACAGAGGGAAACAAGCTTTCCGCCAGCCGTTGCAGGCCTAAGCCTCCACTCAAGCTACAAAGTTTCAATTATAGAAGGTAAACAAATTCAAACAGAAATGGCGTCAGAATGGAGCTTGAGAGAGCAGGCCAGGGTTGCCACCGGCAACAGGGGAAGCAAAGCTTTCTGCACACCCTGGCCGGGCCCACCCGCTGAAGGCAACAAAGTTTCAATTATAACCCCAACAGAAATGGCTGCCTCCACAGAGGGAGCCCCAGGCTTGGCTCCGCTCCAGGGTACAAAGTTTCAATTGTAGAAGGAAAATAAATTCCAGATACCAGGGCCTCCGCTTGTGTTGCCAGGGGGCGTGGCCGGCCTGCAAACCACCACAGGCCTCTCGCTCAGGCCGCCCCACGCCCCAAGGGAACCCCCACCCTGATCAGGGACACCCTTCAGGGCAAACCAGCTGGCCCCTACCCCTGTACCAGGCCTCTATCCTATCTAATAAAAGAGTAATATGCAGATTGATCATCACTGCAACACACAATATAGCTGCCCCATGTGGTCAAAGATCCTGTCCCCATGTGGACACAAGATGGCCAGCAGGAGAAGGCAGTTGGGAGGCACCCGGCCTGCAAAGGAGGGCAGTTGAGAAGGACCAGGCCTGCAAGGGAGGGCAGTTGGAGGTGATCAACCCTGCAGGAGAGGGCAGTTAGGGGTGACCAGGCCAGCAGAGGAGGGAAGTTGGGGGCAAACAGGCTGGCAGTGGAGTGGTTAGGGGGTGATCAGGCTGGCAGGCAGAAGCAGTTAGGGGCAATCAGGAAGGCAGGCAGGCAAGCAGTTGGGAGCCAGCAGTCCTGGATTGTGATAGGGATGTACGACTGCCCTCCAGGGGTCCCAGATTGGAGAGGGTACAGGCTGGGCTGAGGGACAACCCCCCTTCGTGCACCAATTTTGTGCACCGGGCTTCTAGTATTTCTTATAAGAATTTAAAGCAGACAGATATAGAACACAGTATGCTGGTGGTAAATTCCAGCAGATCATAATTATGCAAGAAGTTCATCAGAAGGCTGATGGAGCTTGGGGCTTCAGCAGGGCTGAAGATCTGCAACAGCTGTAGGCATTTCCCCTAACCTGATCATCTTTTCCTGTTTACCTGCTGTTGTTGGAATAGCTGAAGGAATTTTCCCTAACCTGATAATCTTTTCCTGTTTATCAAACTTTACCTGTTTTCATTCCTAAAGGGCCAATGTGTTTTCCAACAAATAAAAAGCCATGGGTCTGGGTCTGGAGATTAACTGCGGAAAGACCCTAGCAGCAGTAAATCTCCTGAATTTTTACACTTGAAAGGCTTTAGCTTTTTGTTGCATTTTCTTCACTGTGTTTTCATCTTCTAATGCAAATAACAACATTGTCGTTATAATCATCTATAATAATAAAAGTGTAATATGCTAATTATATCAGATGTCCTTTTGGACATCCTTCTGGACGAAGCTGGGACTGCGAGGGAAGCCTGGGTCCCAGGTGCCAAAGAGAAGCCGGTGCCGGCAGCCGGAGGAAGGAAGGCCTACTCTTGCATGAATTTCATGCATCTGGCCTCTAGTTTGTTATAATAATACATGTCAAAATCTGAGTGATAGATATACTTATTTTTAATTAATAATTTTGAAACTATGTTATTTTATAAGAACTCATTTTTCTATGTTGTTATATAAGACCTATCTTTAAATATTGTATATCTTAAATTATATGTTTGTTCATAGTTAATAAACCAATATTGACCTAATATAAGTAACTTGGGATAGACTCATCTTATTATTCAACTGATTAGATATGTGATTGTTAAAACATTCATAAATAGACTTTTTCATGTAATTAATCATGACCAATAGATGATAATTTATTAATAAGATTTCCATTTTGATTTACTACAAACTGAAATTTTTTATAGTTAAGAAGTGAACACATTAGAGTGTATGGTCTAAAAAACATTAGAATTATATATAGAAAATATGCACATCAATAAACATAATAATAAAATAGTTATTGATTAAAGCTTATTAAAGACAAGGAAAGTGTTATATGCCCATTGACCTAAATGAGTCAATATTTGTTGAGTAAATTAAAGCTTAAACAAAGACCTTTGATAAAGGATTTTACCAGTTTACCAGAATTTTCTCAAAATAAATAGTTCTTTTCGCCAAAACCGGTTTGGCTCAGTTGATAGAGCGTCGGCCTTCGGACTGAAAGGTCCAAGGTTCGATTCTGGTCAAGGGCATGTACCTTGATTGTGGGCACATCCTCAGTAGGGGGTGTGCAGGAGGCAGCTGATCAATGTTTCTCCCTCATCGATGTTTCTAACTCTCTATCCCTCTCCCTTCCTCTCTGTAAAAAAATCAATAAAATATATTTTTTAA